>NW_028227271.1:78330000-78930000 GCF_978045245.1 Mus caroli
ACTTCTCAGTTCCCAAGTTATGTACACGTGGTATCATCCCTATGATTGCTCTGTGTATAACACAGTGGATTTGTTACAGGGAGGGGATCCCATGTATAATCTAATCACATTAGCCCTTAAAGGCAGAGCATGTTCTTCTGATGGTGGCATAAAAGAAGCACAGAAGGCTGAGTGAGGGGTCTGAGGGTCATTTTGGATGCTGACTAGGATAGAGGAGGCCAGGTTAAGGATGTTTCCAACTTACACATAGAAGGACATACATCTTGTCTCAACCTGAAACATCCAGGAAGAGGATTTTCCCTGAAGTCTCCACAATATATTTAGTTGCTAACTTGATGTTAGCCATGTGTGAGTGCCTATGTTGATGGTAATTTCTTAGACCACTTAAAAAATTGGCATACCCACTTATCCTGTGTCACAGTAAACATTTAGTTAATTAGTTAGTTAGTTAGTTAGTTACATCCCAAATGCTGCCCTCCCTCCTTGTCTCTCTCACAGAATTTCTCCTTCATCCACCCTCCCCTTTGCCTCTAAGAGGGAACCCCCCCAGAGGTATTCCCTCCAACTCTGGTGTACCAAGTCTCTACAGGATTAGGCACATCCTCTCCCATTGAGGCCAGACAAGGAACCCTCTGCTACACATATGTGCTGGGGGCCTAGGACCAGCCCATTTTATGCTTTTTGGTTGGTGGTTTAGGCTCTGTGAACTGCCAGGGGTTCAGGTTAGTTGACACTTTTGGTCTTCTTGTAGGGTTGCCATCTCCATGGGGGCCTTCCATCCTTCCCCTAACTCTTCCATAGGGAACATTCCTGACTTCTGTCTAATGTTTGTCTGTGGGCATCTACATCTCTCTCAGTCAGCTGCTGCGTAGAGCCTCAAAGAGGCCTGCTATGGTAGGCTCCTGTCTGCAAACATCGCATACCATCATTAACAGTGTGAGGGATTGGTGCCTGTCCATGGGATGGGTCTTAAAATGGGCCGGTCAACCATTCCTTCAGTCTCTACTCCATCTTTGTTGCTGCATTTCTTTTAGACAGAATCAATTTAGGGTCAAAAGTTGTGTAGGTGGGTTGGTGGGACCTCCACTGGGGGTCTTGTATGGCTACTGGAGGTGGTCTCTTCAGGTTCTATATCTCCGCTCTTGAGCATTTCAGCTAAAGTCCCCCACATTGACTCCTGCGAGCCTCTCTTATGCCAGGTCTCTGGGACTTCCTAGAGATTCTCCCCTCCCCCACCTCTGGCAGCTGCATATTTCCATTCTTTTGTCCCTCAGAGCCTCTACCATTTTAGTTTCTACTAAGTTTGCCCAAATAAGCTTCTGATCACAGTATTTACGTCACAGTGCCTCTTCACATCACTCTGACCTTGTTTCCCTTTTCCATGACAGTGCTTTCCGTGTGCTGGCACGGCATCCATTGATTAGTGAGAGGCATTTGCTCATGGTCACTTGCTTTTCTCTATTAGCTGTTGTGTTGTCAGTTGTATTAGCTTTCTAGAAATTTCCATCATTCTTTCACCAATCCTTGCCTATATTCTTGGTTCTACCACTTTAAATAAAGCATAGTATATGAAATATTTGAACAGCTAGTCAGATTAGAATCAGACTTAATGTTTTAATGGTTAAAAACTACCTTTCATTTCAATACTTAGTGGGTGAATAAAAATGGGAACCCCACAATTTATTATTGGAATCTGATAGTATACACATAGCTTCCTTCTCAGTCATTGTGAAATATGAAACTATTATAAACTGTTACAACACTTTTATTGTGATTCATGGCCTGAGCTCAGTCAAAATTGATTTTCCATTCCAAAGAGAGTGGCCAGCACACCGGCTGCTGCAGAGGCTCCACTTACACCCCTGTCTAGTAGGTAAGTGTGGTGATCAATCTTCATTGTCAGAGTGACTGGAGAAACACACCTGTGGGTATGCCTGAGAAGCCATTTCCAAAATGAACTGATTGAGAAGTTAAGATCCACCCCAAAGGTGAGCATTGCCACCCCATGGCCTCAGGGTCCCAACAAATCAAAAAGAGAAAAATGACCAGCATTCTTTGCCCCACAGCTAGCCTCCACATGAACTGCTCACTTTTGTCATGCCTTCATCACAAGATAGATCATTTCTTCCTTAAGTTATTTCTGTCAGGAACTATGATCATAACAATACAAAAGTAGTAACTGATACAGAAAAAATGCTATCAGGAGTGGGGTCAATGCTATAACTAACTTGACTTTGTAGGTCCTTATAACTGGCCCGCAAGGACAATATTAAAGAGGTCAGAGATAAGAGCTTAAGCAAGCCACACTTAGAGGTGATTCTGGTTGAAATTTCGAGGACTATAAGACTGGTAGATCTGAAGACAGTGAACCAACCATGCTTATGGCGTTTGACATGAGAATAGGAACTCCACTGGAAATTGGACAAAGGAACATTCATGTTACTTCTATTCTAAAAATTAATCTGGCTGCTTTGTCTGTCTTGGAATGTAAGTGAGAATGAATTCAGTTTATCTCGTTGAGATTATAATACAGCATTCATGATATCTCACAGTTATTGCTGGTTGCTTTTATCTGTGTTTAGAGTAAGAACTAGGAACCTAAAGCAAGCAGAAGTATTTGAAAAAGCATGTAATTTAATCATTAGCACATCTAATGGTATGGGAAATATAAGAACTGGCAAAGCTGACTATTGTTAATGCAACTACTACCATTAAAGAGAAACCAGGTGTTTTGTGACCATGACAATATTAACTGTGCCTAAAGGATGAATTGTCAGTTATTAGAGGATCCAGGTACAAAACTAAGAACTCATTGGTAAGACTTTCATTTGAAGAGAATGCTGTAGTCATTCTCTGCTCAAACATGGCCACCTAAGGAACTGTTTTCCTGAATCCAACCATATCGGCAAAGCAAGGGCATTGCAGGTATGGTATAAGACTGCCTAAATGGTTTCTAGTAAGTGTCAGAACTTGTAGCCCCATGTAGTGACAGTTTTGTAGGCAGACAGAGGAGAGGTTTACAAGATAACGATATATGCAGTTACAAGTTAACTGCACCCAGTTTTAAGAAAGGCCTAGAAACCTGCCTGATATATGATAGAATTGTCAAAGCCACTGCAAGGAATCTCAAAGGGCAATGCAAGAAACTGTCAGGGCAAAGTCGTGGTTTCACTAAAGACACCCACATATTGGCAATGCCAGGAATGTAGAATGTCTTCCAAGGCAATTTTCAGGCAATGAGTGAAGTAGTCTGGGAGGGTAGTAAATGTTCTGTAAGCTGCAGGGCTGGAGGGATGGAGCAACCTAAAGAAACTCACATCATGACACCATGTGTTCTGGTATTTAGGATCCCAGACGTGGAGCTACATATTTATTGTTTGACCTGCTGGGTTTTGAAACACTTTTGGTCCTGTCCCTCCTTTTTGTTCCCACTTTTGGAGTAGAATCTTTACTCTGTGCCATTGTATGTTAGAACATGTTCTTGTTTAGTCAGTTGGTAGGTTAGCTGGTTGGTTGGTTGGTTGGTTGGTTGGTTGGTTGGTTGGTTGGTTGGATGGTTGGTTGGTTGGTTGGTTGGTTGGTTGGTTGGTTGGTTGATTCCTTGGTGGTTGGTTGGTTGGTGGTCTGTTGGTTGGTTGGTTTTGCAGGGAGAAGATAGTTGCTAAGAGCTTGTCTTAGGTCTGAGAAAAAACTTTTTGCTTTTGAATTATGTTAAAACTGTTATTGGAAGATAAGCACATTTTGTGTTATGAGGTGTCCATGAGTATCTAGGCAGTAGGTACAAAAAGTTATCACTGGAATCTGAAATGTTCCCAACATGCTTGCGTTTGGGGTGCTTGTTTCCTGACTGATGGCACTCTTCAGGGAAGTTGTGTAGCCTGGCTGGTGGAAGTATGTTCCTTTTTTGGCCCGACTTTCTGTGTTCCCTAGACTCTACAGACATAAGAATTTCCTGGTACACCTTACACAGTATCCTGAATTCTGCAATGCCTTCCTTGACATGATATGGTTTTTGAAATCATGAAACAAAAATTAATTCTCCATCCCTTAAGTCATTTCCAACATGTATTTTGAGTACAGTGATACAAAATTAGCACAATAAGAACACCAGGGAGAAGAAATGAACAATTTAAAATCAGAAGGGATACTGAACCAACAAAGAGTATACATGAGAACATTGAACACAGAGTCCCCCCAAAGCTAGTTGAAGATAATGAATGCAGCTTCTGAGTAATGTAGGAAGAAATGCCTTACAGCATCAAATAAAGGAAATGATTGAATGACAGATCCATGTCTCGTTAGCAAGAACTGGTGAATGATTCTTTTCAATGCAGAACATATAAGCACCTGGCCACAAAGATGGCTTAACACAGAGACAATATTGAACAGTATTCTTCTGGAATAAAAACATCTCTTCAAAGTAACCTATGTCAAAATCTATATCAGAAATTTCAGCCTTGGCTTTGATGACACATTTTAAAAACTAGAAATGATCCAATGATTGAGCAAGAGGAACACCTTGTTCTCCCTTTGCACACAGGACCACTTTCAAGAATGGGAAGGTTGTTAATTGTATTGTAATGCAAAGTAATGAATTGTAATACAAAGATGCCACGATCCACTGAAAGATAGAGACTCTGTGTCACACAGTGTATTATAAATGCACTGAATAATTGCTGGGCTCGTTTTAACTGCAGTGACAAGCTTCTGGGCTTAGATGTCATTACCCAACTTCACTTGAGGATAGCAACTCTCAAAGTGCTCCGTTTGTGTGCAGTCAGGGTCCTAGTAAGAAACAAAGCCATGGCTTAAGCACTGACGCATCTGACCCTAAAACTCACGTCCTGTACCACTATAAAAAGCATGCAAAATATTTGCTGTAAAGAAAAATTATTCTTGGTTGCATTAAACTCAATTTTTAACCACTTTGGTGTTATAAATTCAGAGCACAAACCTGCAAATGATACCAGCTTGTGTCACAAGTAGCAAGTGTTTCTTTCTCTGCCACAGTACTACTAGCACAGGGTTTCTTCCTACATGGAGATGGGAGGCATTTATATCTTAGATTTAATGAAGGGGTCAGAGCACATCTTGGTTGTACTGCTAATGGTATATCTTATAATCAGTGATTTTCTAAACTGGTTAATATTCAATACCTCAAATGCAAGGAACTATTATATGCAGTTTTATTCTTTTACTTATATTATTTTTAATTTTTTCAAGAAAGAAATATGCCTTTTTAATATTTAAACTTGAAAAGTCAATATATGGTGCTATAAATCAGTAAGTTAGTTTAGCTGGTTTGTATGTAGAAAAAAATATTGCCTCTTTCCACCCAGGTTTAGTTAAAATAGACAGCTGGGGTTGGACAAATGGTTCAATGGTTAAGTGTGTTCATTGCTGTTTTAGAGGACACACATTTTGGTCCACAGAATCCATACTGGGTGGCTCACAAACCCCTATAACTCCAGCTCCAGAGGATATGACTTCCTCTCCTGTCTCCACAGTGGCCCACATGTGAGCACACACAAACATAGACACAAGCATAGACACAAACACATATACACATAAAGTAAATAAATCTCATTTTTAAAAGACAGACAAATGAGGGGGGAACATACAAATAATGCAACATAAATTTTACATGACATGAGAGACTTCAGAAGGAAATGAAAGTTCAAAGAAACAATGTATCTATCCTAGGGTTGATGAGTCAAGTTGTGGGAAAATATTATAGGACTCAAAAGATCTATGTGAGTATCCTACACTAGGATTCTGCTGAGGTCCACTCTCTTCAGAGGTACATATGTGCTTTTCTTTGATGGTAGGAAGAGTCTCTCTCACCTAACATTCTTACATTCTGCTTACATCAAGGTCACAAAGTCCTTTCTGTTCCTACCTTATTTTCCTTCAGCTTAATTCTTTCAACTTGCCAAGCAACATGTTTGGAGGCAGCACATCCTACATCCCATCAGGATGATAGACAGATTGATGCCCGATCTGTCTATCATGGATACTCATATTAAAAAAAAAGAAAACTGACATATGCATAAACTGTCATAAATCTGTAACTGATATCCCTGCGATGGTCGACTAGTAGAAAGTCAAGATTTATTTTTGCCTCTCATTTCTGGAAGCTCCAGTCCCAAATGCAGTTAAATATTGCCTTGGACCCTGTCAGGAGTACCAGATGGTAATAGCAGGTAACACATAGTAGGGCAAAATGCTCATCTCATGGGCCAGAAAAGAGATGAGAGAGAGGGGTGGGGACACCCTGGTCACTCTGTGGCAGATCATCTGCCTTGACTGCCCAGCCAACACTGGACATTGCAGCTACTCTACAGCTCCAGCGACAATTTAGCTCGGACCTCACAAGAACTTTTTTATGAAAGCCCAGTATTCTTATATCCTGCTGAAACCAAGCCAGTCTAGGTCTACAGGGCAGAAAATGACCCAAGCCCAGGGTGCATTAGCATTTTCAAGAATGCTACCTTCAGGTTTCTTACTGGCAGAGTGGCTTAGACAGTGTCTACTCAACAGCTTCATTTTTGTTCAATGTTGATTGTTTTTATTTTATGTATATGGTCATTTTGCCTGCATGTATATCTGTACACCACTGGCACACTTGGAGCCTAGAGAGACAAGAAGAGGGAATCAGAGCCAATGGAACTGGAGTGGAACTGGAGTTACATGTAGTTGTGAGCTACTATGTGAGTGCTGGGAATAGAACCCAGGTCTCATAGAGTAACAAAACTGCTCTTAATTACTGAGCCATCTCTACAGAACGTATTTCTGCAAAATACACATAGTTCCAACAATTATCTTTGAAAGTTGCTACAATAGTGAAATCATGTGTCTAAAGCACCCCTATGATCTCAGGACATCACACTAGGCCTGCCTGTAAAAGAAAGCAACACCTTTCTTTATAGTAATACCTTGGGGACCGAGCCATTCATACACAAGTCTTTGAGGAACACTACACAAATTTAAACCATAACACATCATCGGTCATTTTATTCTCAATGTTTCTGGTTCTAGAAGTTGCCATAATTTACAATCAAAATTTAAGTAAACAGGTGTTTTCAATAAATGACTCTGAAAATGATTGGCTATCTCTATGATCTGTGTTCTGAAAGTATCAAAGAGGTGAGCAAAATGAGGAGAGATTGCTAGCAAGATTTCATGAGAGTTCTCAAGTCACACAGATAAAGAAGACGACACCTGAGATGGAGCAGGATCCCATGTTATGATAAAATTGCAGGAATGTGTGCCTTTAGGCTTATGCTCCAGTTCCCAGCAGAGAGCTTCTAAACCCTTGAGTGTCAGTCATATGATAGGGACATCTTTCCTTATTCACAAAAAGCTTCTGTCAAACACACTGTGATTTATGCTAATGAGCTAGCTCTTGAGGGGCCTAAAACAGCTTTTGGATGGGCCTGGAAAAACCAACCATGTGTTAAGGTATTTGTTCTACTTCCAATCTCCAGGGAAAAGAGAGGGCTAAAAATTGAGGTGATACCCAACTGGCCAAAGATTCTATCAGTCATGACTACATAATGCAGACTCTCTAAGAGCCCTGAACAACCATCTGACCAGCTTCCATGTTAGTGAACATATCTTGAGACAAAACCTCCTGTGTCCAGAATCCTGAACATCTTGCCCTATGTACCAATTCATTTGCTTCTCTTATGGGACGATGTCTGCACTAACTCCAGTCAGAACTGAATTAAATGTAGGACAGCTAGTTGGTGACTAGAGAATTTCTTGGTGTGAAAACATACACACATTAAGTGTCAGATTCACTGTGAGAATAGAGAAACAGTTTCCTTCCAGTCACAACTTTGGTCTTCAGGGAACAGTAATTAACGTGACATGTAGAGATAGATGTGGCTGTTCAGCTCCAGCCAATGGTTCCATCAAATTTCAACCCAGTTTTTCCAGATTCTTCTAGTCTTCAGAAGAATTTTCACATGGACTTCTTGGTTTTACAACATCATCTCCAATTTTAACTAGATCATCAGTCATTCAAACACATATGACAATCACGTGTAACATACCATAGTGTCTGGATTGGCTTGTTCAGGGAGAAACCAAGAGTGAAAAAAAAAACAAAAATAAAACCACTACCTGCAAGAAGATGAACTATCAGATGGTAAAGAAATAAACTTCATAGTTGAAGCAGTAAAAATTTTGTGGAGCAAAAAGAAAGATTGTATCATACAGATACTGCCAGAAAAGTAACCACTAGCATTCCACTGGTGTCAATCTTGAAAAGGGGATGGAAGTTTCTCGGGGAAAGCTACCATAAAAGCCATGTGTCAGACAAAAAGCCGGGCATTTGTCTCCTAATGCTGATCTATCCCAACACCTCAGATCAGGAGGCTTAGCCTACAAAACACACATATGTTTTGTTTTGTTTTTTTGTTTTGTTTTGTTTTGTTTTCCCTCTTGACTCTGGAGACTGGATGTATAAGACCAAGGTTATTTCTTCTGAGGCCGAATCCTGAGCTCTGTGTGTGTCAGTGTCCCAAGCTACTTTTTTTTTTAAAAGATTTTAACTCAGGGAAGTTACATGAGCATGATATTACATGTACTGACTGTACTTGACTTTCATTTATGTAGACTTTTAACAGTGGAAATAAATGAATAAGAAAGAACAACTTAGAATGAATCTCATTATTGCTCTGAAATCCTGTTTGAATCTCCAGCTAATTTTCTTGGAATTCCCCTATCAGTCCTATTGTCTCCCACAGCCCTCTACTACGCCTTTCCTCTCCTCTCCCTTCCTGTTGGACTTTTGCTCTGCTGGACACTTTCACATCTACATTCATGACATTTCAACATTTATGATATGTAAGTATCTTTCTGGTGGGCTCACCAATCATATTGGGAATATGCCAAGCCATAAATCCTCATTTTAACCTCCTCAGCTTTGTGAATGTCCTCACCTCTGGAAACAGTTAACATTAGGGTGCTGACCATTTGGGGCATTGTCATGACTTTTGGAGAGAGTCACATGTCAGCTTATTTAAGGGGTAGTAGAAGTCTACAGTTTAAGTAGTTAAGTGAATTGAATCCTGGAATCTGCATGGGATTGCAGGGAAATAGATAATACCTGGCACTGATGAGGACCATGTGCTGCCTTTTAAGTAAGCAGAAGAATGAAAGAGAAGAGGAGAGCTCTCTGCTCTTTTTACACAGGGTTATGAATACAATCAGGAGGATTCTGGTTAGCCTTTTCTACTGCTCACAACTTGATGTAAATCTAATGATCTTCCAAAGGCTTTATCTCCAAAAATCATCACATGGATACTTCAACATGTGAATTTGAAGTGAGATGGGTACAGACACTCAGTCCATGGCAATGACTCCAGAAAGAGCTCTTTAGAATTCTTGATGGCATCCAAGAAATAATGCAATGGATGACAGAATGAATGGATGTGAAGAAGAATATTATTTACATGGAGACCACCCTCAAAGGGAAGATGAGAAATGTGATAGATGCATAAAAACAAAGAAGATGTCTTTTCTAAGATATATTTCCCACTGGAATAATTCTTTTTAATTTTATGGGCATAAGGGAAGAAGTATGTAGGAAGGAAGGAAAATAGAAGAGAAGGTATGTGGGTATAGGTGCATAAGTGAGAATTCCTGGACTGCTATTCCTCCAAAGCAAGGTCACTTCTGATAATAAAGAGAGGAAACCAGAAAGCATCTCCTCTGCTCATGCAATAGGTTGATGCTCATGGAGTAGGAACTTGAAGAATGTCCAAGCACTAGGGGGAATTCCAAGAAAATTAGCTGGAGAGTCAAACAGGATTTCAGAGCAATAGTGAGATTCATTCTAAGTTGTTCTTTCTTATCCATTTATTTCCACTGTTAAAAGTCTACATAAATGAAAGTCAAGTACAGGACAAAGCTGTTCTCCATGATGTCATATGCCTAGGAGAAGGATGCTAAGAAACAGTGTGATGGCTTTTCTTAGGAGGAAGACAGCAGATCGGATGTGAATAAAGGACAAGGAGACTAGAATCTGTTTAGCTAAAGTACATGACCTCACTACAGTACACACACACACACACACACACACAGAGTGAAATGAGAAAAAACATTTAGATCCTTAATCCTTATAATATGCAGTCTTTGAAAGATTCCTGTCAGTAGGCATTAGCACCAACACTTTACAGATGATGGGATGAGACCCCAAGTTAAATAGTTTGCCCCAGATCTCCCAGATAGTTAAGTGCCAAATCTAGGAGTCTAACCATTCTCAACATAAAGAACTCATTTATCATAGTAAGCACTGTGAAATAAGTAAAAAGTAAAAACTCCAAAGTGCTTCAGTAGATACAAAGTTGAACAGAGATTGTGGCAAATCTGAATGTCTCTGGCTGAATGATGCAGAACTCGGTTTGGATGGTGCCACCAAGAATTTCTTTAGTATCTTTAGCTAAAGATTCATTCTCTCAAGTTGGTTCTCAGGAGACACGTGGCACCATGTGTTACAAGTTGATAGATGTGATGGTTAGATTTGTTGTCAATTTGACGCAACCTATATTTGCCTGAAAAGAGAGTCTCAATGGGGGGGGGGTGTACATTGAGTTGGCCCATTGGCTTTTCTGTAGAGGATTGTCTTAATTTAATTGATGTAGAAAGAGTCAGCCTACTGTGGGTGTCATCGTTCCCTAGGCATAAGATCCTGAACTGTTTAAGAGTGGAATCAATTTGAGCACAAACAAGCAATCTAGTGAGCATAGATTCATGTATTTCTCTCTACTCTTAACTATGGATATGGTGTTACTAGTTGTCTTAAGTTCTAGCCAAGTTGTTTTTCCTGTAATTGACTGAAACCTGGAACTGGAAAGTAAAATAAAGCCATTCTCCCCTACATTACTCTTGCCAATGTATTTTATAACAGCAACAATGATAAAGCTATAAGACTACCTTAATAAACTTGAATCTAAGAAAAATTTAAAAAAAAATAATTGTATTGGATAGCTATCAATAACCTTGTAAAAAAAATCAAGTAATTCTTTTCTTTTCCTAGAAAATCTTTGTAATGTTCTCTTTTTCTATCTCCCATCTCTCACTATTCTTGGGTTCTGTAGAAAGGTCCCCAGGATGAGGTACAACTCCTTAGGATAATGTCATTTAACCAAATGTTGCACTTGGCAAACTCATTAAGATGAAAGCTAAATAGTTCAAAATTTGATTGTTTAACAAATTTAATTTATCAAATTAACAATCACAAATTGTTCTATATCTGAATAATGTTTTACTGACTCTGTACCAACTCCCTGCTGCCTAACTTAGATTCTCTTAGTTCATGTGAGTGAAATTCTCAAAAAAAAAATACAGCAACTCTCAAAATGGCTAATGTCTTAGTCAGGGTTTCTATTCCTGCCCAAACTTCATGCCTGAGAAGCAAGGTGGGGAGGAAAGGGTTTATTCAGCTTACACTTCCACATTGCTGTTCATCACCAAAGGAAGTCAGGACTGGAATTCGAGCAGGTCATGAAGCAGGAGCTGATGCAGAGGCTATGGAGGGATGTTACTTACTGGCTTGCTTCCCCTGCCTTGCTCAGCTTGCTTTCTTTTAGAACCCAGGACCACCAGCCCAGAGATGGCACCACTCACAATGACTCCCTTGATCACTGATTGAGAAAATGCCTTACAGCTGGATCTCATGGAGGCATTTCCTCGAGGAGGCTGCTTTGTTTATAATAACTCCAGCTTGTGTCAAGTTGACACACAAAACCAGCCAGTACATCTGAAGCGTATTTGTGGTACATAACAGGGAACCTGCATTCAAGCCTAATGGAGGGCTCTCTTTCTCAAGAGTTCTATTCCCCCCACCCCCTGAAAAAAAATCTCACTTTTGTTGAAATTGCTTTATATTTGTGAAACAGCATAATTAACTGTCTTGGCACCATTAGAGTAGGAGCATGGTGAGCGGCTACATCATTGAAAATGAAACAACTCAAAGCCCACAATAAAGGAACAGTTTGGTGCAGCTGTGTTCATACTTCCTTTGTTCATTTGTTTCGAGTCTGAAAGCAGGAAGACTGAGCCCCTCCTAACTCTATGGAAACTAAAGCACTCCATTAAACTCAGGAAGGTTAAAAGCCAGTTTTAAACATACCCAAACAGCAGAGTTTTGCATAACTAACCAGGTCATAGAAGAAAATTACAATGGAAAGTGCTTTTGGAAAACTAGACATTCTTCAGCCTCCCTACAAGCACAGTGAGTGAGTGTGGGGATGGCCCTGTGTTTCTCTGGTTCAAGGTCTCACCATCTGCCAGGATTTTATATTGGCTTGAACAAGCCCCCCACCCCCCTACTCATGAGCAAGACCTCTTGCTATTGGCTTTCTGCCTTATAGGAAGGGGACTTCAGGATTGGTCAAGGCAAAATCTCTGGCCATAAGATGGCAGTAGTATGTGTAAGCTTTATCTAGTTGCTATTGTGACTTGTCCCCCTGGCAACAGGAGACATTACAGAGGCTGCTGTGGAGGAGCTACTATCCAAAGGGAAGAGAAAAGCAAGAAAATCCCCAGGGGAAAGGGCAACTAAAATGGTTTTATACATCTGGGGTTACCACAGCAGCCCAGCAGGGACTCTGATCCTAACAGCAACTTAGACTCTTTTTTTTTTGAAATGCAATATTTTTTATTAGATATTTTCTTTATTTACATTTCAAATGCTATCCCAAAATTTCTCTGTACCCCCCACCCCCGCTTTATCTTACATATGTTTGTGAGACTTTGGAAACAGTTCCATCAGACTTACATTAGGTAGTGTCTAACTGCCTATTAAGCATTGTTTGAAATACTTGACTGTACAGTTTTGAGTTTGGTATTGGCAGGCATTAAGCTCAGCCTGCTGCATACGGAGAAATAACATATGGGTCAATTCACAGAAGCTCACTTTAGCTTGTGTGTATGACATGTTCTCTTCTTATACGTGCCTTTTCAGGCATTGAGTTGTTCCTGCTCTGCTGACTTTGTGTCAGGCAGCTCTAGGGTTCTGGATGCTTCCACATAGCAGTCTCAGGCCACCCACCACCAATCCTGCCCCTCCTTACATCTCCAAATTGGGGCTATGATTCTCATGCCACCATCTCATCTCTGGTTGTCAGATCCTATCTGGATTCCTGTCCGTATCCTTGTGCCTTCTGTGGAATCCAGACATTTGCCTGCATGCCTCCCTTTTCCCCTTCTACAGTTGTTCTAGCTACTCTAATCCTCATTATTTCAGCTTGTTCATTCTCTACCTTC
The DNA here is from genome assembly GCF_978045245.1 of Mus caroli. Taxonomy (NCBI): domain Eukaryota; kingdom Metazoa; phylum Chordata; class Mammalia; order Rodentia; family Muridae; genus Mus; species Mus caroli. The sequence goes on from NW_028227271.1 coordinate 78,343,279, forward strand.
CTTAAGGACTGGAACGCTGGTGAGACACTGGAGTATCAGACTGTTAATGAATGCTATGCACATAGCCACATCATGGAATCTTTCTGCCAGGAGACAACTATATACTTCAAGATTGACTATCTAAACGAATAATATTCTAAATGAATAATAAATATAAATGTTATGTGGCTTTTCCCAGGGAGACGTGAGCAAGTGTGTACTTGTTCCAGGTGGCAAGCTGGTACACCACCGAAATGGCACACCTCAGACCACTTTTTCTCCTATTCATGAAACAGTTTGTGGTGGTTTAAATGAGTATGGCCCCCATAGTCTCCGATAATTGAATGTTTGGTTCTCAGTTGGTGGATGGTTTAGAAAGGATTAGGAGGTGTGATCTTGTTGGCAGGAGTGTGGCACTGGGAGTGGGCTTTGAGGTTCCAAATGGCAGGTCCACTTTCTGCCAAGTATTTGTTGGTTAGATGTGAGTTCTTCGCTACTGTTCAATGTCATGCCTGACTGCCTGCTGCCACTCCCCTACTGTAAGGGTCTTGGATTAACCCTCTGAAACAGTAAGCAAGCCCTCCACCCAATTAAATGCTTTCTTTTATAAGAAATTGCTTTGGCCATGGTATGTCTTCACAGAAATAGAAAAGTAACTAAGACACAGCTTTATGCACAATTGATATTAAAATATAATTCATGCTGCGTGTATGCCCTAATCCCTTTGTGTGCCCATAACAAAATTCTCCATCCCTGTATTTATAAATAGAAATTCATTTCTCACTGTTCTGGATGTCAAAAGGACAGACTCAAGGCTGCTCTAGGTCAGTGTTTAGATGGGGCTACTCATTGCTTTCAAGATGACACCTTAAATCCACTTCCTCTTGAGTGAACAAAAGCTTTATCCTTACACGGTAGAAGAGGCAGAAGGTGAAGCTTTCCCCTTAAGCCATTTCTAAAATAACTTTTTGAGAAGCTTCATTTGGTAACAGATGTCCAGTTGGGGCTCTGTCCCATTACTTAGAAATGTCATTTAGATCACCTTCATAAATGTATAGATTTCAGGAACCTTCTATTGTATTAGGTTTCCTCTCAAATTGCTCTTATTTTTAGTTGTCTCTCCTCATAGTTCCTCTCTTGTCCCCACCACATATCCTTAACTATCAACTCTATTTCCCTTTCCTAGAGAGATCTATCTGCCCCATCCCACCCTACCCCAATCACTTCCTCTATACCATTAGTTCTTAACATTCCTAAGTAGTGACCCTTTAATATAGTTCCTCATGTTGTAGTGACCCACAACCATAAAATTATTTTGTTGCTACTTTGCCATACTACATTTGTCTTTCCTTTGGGGGTGCCTGGGCACCAACCAAGCATGCCACCAAGCAAAGTCTGAAACAGGTTGCATGGGACAAGGAGGGCACAGTGGTTCCTGGTTTCCTCTCTGGGTACCCAGGTACTGCTGGTACACCACCAGGAGGGGAAGTCAGGATCTTGGAGTCTAAGGTCTACCTTTTCCTTTAAGGCATCTTTAAGGCAGGAGAGGAAAGGAAGGTAGAGCTGGGACAAACAGAATTTGGTCTCATTGGGAGCAAGGGCTGAGAATGGCAGGGAGGGGGAGGTGTAGGGGGAGTGGAAGGGTGGGAGGGCTCTTTAGTCAAAGGGCTTCCCAGCGGAGATCCTTAATGATGCAGTTCTCTGAGATGATCCTTGCTTCTTATATTGTATTATTTGATGGTAAATGTGAAAGCATACACTTTATTTGGAGTGAAACTGGAATTATATATCAATAGTGGGAGAGAATACCCAGAAAGGGGAGTTCATGGGCTGAAGGTACAAGACTCTCTAGATATAGTATTAGCATGGAGAAGAACTCCAGGTGACTGAGTATACATGGTCCTCAGTAGGGTGTCATCATGGTTATATGTTTCAGGACAGGTACAGAGACATGTAGGGAATGTCTCTACTCCTGCTGTTCTCAAGTCTGAGATTCCCAAGGGTTGACCTCATTCAACCTTACCAGTTCTTTTTTTTTTTTTTACCTTACCAGTTCTTATGCCTGACTGGTAACACATGCCCTACTCAACTTCATAACTGTAATTTTGCTACTGTTATGAATCATAATATAATATCTGTGTTTTCCGATGGTCTTAACACCTGTGAAAAGATGATTTGAACCCTAAAGGGGTTGCTACTCACAGGCTAAGAAACGCTACTCTGTACCTAATCTCTTTGGGTCTGTGGATTGTAGCTTATTATCTCTGTTAATCCTAAAAGTGTCTCTGGAGAGTGACTTCTAATATTTCTTCCAGCTCACTTGAGATGAGTAAGCTAACTTACGTTTGTATGTGTATCAATGACTTTCTTATTGCTGTCATAAGGTATCCTGACAAAGAAAAACACAGTATAAAGATAGACAAAACCAAGAGCTGTTTCTTTGAGAAAGTCAACAAAATCATCAAACCCTTAGTGAAACTAAGCAAAAGACATAGAGTCAGTATCCAAATTAACAAAATCAAAAGTGAAATAGGGGACATAACAACAGATACTGGGGTAGTTCAATCATTAGGTTTACTTTAAAAGCCTATACTCCACAAAATCGGGAAATCTTAACAAAATAGACTATTTTCTAGACAGATACCAATTACCAAAGTTAAATCAAGATCAGGTAAACTATTTTAACAGCCTCATAACCCCTAAAGAAATAGAAGCAGAGCCGGGCGTGGTGGCACATGCCTGTAATCCCAGCACTCGGGAGGCAGAGGCAGGTGGATTTCTGAGTTCGAGGCCTGCCTGGTCTACAAAGTGAGTTCCAGGACAGCCAGGGCTATACAGAGAAACCCTGTCTCGAAAACAAACAAACAAACAAACAAACAAAAAAAGAAATAGAAGCCGTCATTAAAAGTCTCCCAACCGAAAAAAGCCCAGGGCTAGAGGACTATAGTGCAGAATTCTACCAGACTTTCAAAGAAGAGTTAATACCAATGCTCTTCAAACTAGTCGACAAAGTAGAAACAGAAGAAATACTACAAATCTTATTCTATAAAGCTACAATTACCCTGATACCTAAATCACACAAAGACCCAACAAGGAATGCGACTTTCAGACCAATTTCCCTTTGAACATTGATGGAAAAATACACAATAAAATAGTCACAAAACAAATCCATGAAGACATCAAAAAACATCATCTACCATGATCAACAAGGCTTCATCCCAGGGATTCAGGAACTGTTCAAGATATGAAAATCCATCATCATGATCCACTACAGACAAACCTGAAAGAAAAAAAAATCATATGATCATCTTATTAGAAGCTGTAAAAGCCTTCAGCAAAATCCAACACTCCTTCATTTTTTTTAATTAGGTATTTTCTTCATTTACATTTCCAGTGCTATCCCAAAAGTCCCCCATACCCTCCCCCCCCCAAGCCCCTACCCACCCAATCACACTTCGTGGCCCTGGCATTCCCCTCTAAATACTTAGGCATATAAAGTTTGCAAGACCAATGGGCCTCTCTTTCCACTGAGGGCTGAGTAGGCCATCTTCTGATGTATATGCAGCTAGAGACACGAGCTCCAGGGGGTACTGGGTAGTTCATATTGTTCTTCCATCTATAGGATTGCAGATCCCTTTAGCTCCTTGGGTACTTTCTCTAGTTCTTCCATTGGGGGACCCATGATCCATACAATAGCTGACTGTGAGCATCCACCTCTGTGTTGGCTAGGCCCAATATAACTTCACAAAAGACAACTATATCAGGGTCCTTTCAGCAAAATCTTGCTAGTGAGTGCAATGGTGTCAGCATTTGGAGGCTGATTATGGGATGGATCTCTGGATATGGCAATCACTAGATGGTCCATCCTTTCATCTCAGCTCCAAACTGTGTCTCTGTAACCCTTTCCATGGGTGTTTTGTTCCCAATTCTAAGAAGGGGCAAAGTGTCCAGACTTTGGTCTTCATTCTTCTTGAGTTTCATGTGTTTAGCAAATTGTATCTTATATCTTGGGTATTCTAAGTTTCTGGGCTAATATCCACTTATCAGTGAGTACATATTGTGTGAGTTCTTTTGTGATTGTGTTACCTCACTCAAGATGATGCCCTCCAGGTCTATCCATTTGCCTAGGAATTTCATAAATTCATTCTTTTTAATAGTTGTGTAAATGTACCACATTTTCTGTATCCATTCCTCCGTTGAGGGGCATCTGGGTTCTTTCCAGGTTCTGGTTATTATAAATAAGGCTACTATGAACATAGTGGAGCATGTGTCCTTCTTACTGATTGGGACATCTTCTGGATATATGCCCAGGAGAGGTATTGCTGGATCCTCTGGTAGTATTATGTCCAATTTTCTGAGGAACCGCCAAACTGATTTCCAGAGTGGTTGTATCAGCTTGCAATCCCACCAACAATGAAGGAGTGTTCCTCTTTCTCCACATCCTCGCCAGCATCTGCTGTCACCTGAATTTTTTATCTTAGCCATTCTGACTGGTGAGAGGTGGAAACTCAGGGTTGTTTTGAGTTGCATTTCCCTGATGATTAAGGATGTTGAACATTTTTTCAGGTGCTTCTCTGCCATTCGGTATTCCTCAGGTGAGAATTCTTTGTTCAGTTCTGAGCCCCATTTTTTCATGGGGTTATTTGATTTTCTGGAGTCCACCTTCTTGAGTTCTTTATATATATATATTGGATATTAGTCCTCTATCTGATTTAGGATAGGTAAAGATCCTTTCCCAGCCTGTTGGTGGTCTTTTTGTCTTATTGACAGTGTCTTTTGCCTTACAGAAGCTTTGCAATTTTGTGAGGTCCCATTAGTTGATTCTCGATCTTACAGCACAAGCTATTGCTGTCCTATTCAGGACTTTTCCCCCTACGCCCCATACTTTTGAGGTTTTTCCCCACTTTCTCCTCTATGTTTCACTGTCTGGTTTTATGTGGAGTTCCTTAATCCACTTAGATTTGACCTTAGTACAAGGAGATAGGAATGGATCAATTTGCACTCTTCTGCATGATAACCACCAGTTGTGCCAGCACCATTTGTTGAAAATGCTGTCTTTCTTCCACTGGATGGTTTTAGCTCCCTTGTCAAATATCAAGTCACCATAGGTGTGTGGGTTCATTTCTGGGTCTTCAATTCTACTCCATTGGTCTACTTTTCTGTCGCTATACCAGTACCATGCAGTTCTGATCAGAATTGCTCTGTAGTACAGCTTTAGGTCCGGCATGGTGATTCCACCAGAGGTTCTTTTATCCTTGAGAAGAGTTTTTGCTGTCCTAGGTTTTTTGTTATTCTAGATGAATTTGCAGATTGTTCTTTCTAATTCGTTGAAGAATTGAGATGGAATTTTGATGGGGGTTGCATTGAATCTATAGATTGCTTTTGGCAAGATAGCCATTTTTACAATGTTGATCCTGCCAATCCATGAGCATGGGAGATTTTTCCATCTTCTGATATCTACTTTAATTTCTTTCTTCAGAGACTTGAAGTTCTTATCATACAGATATTAAACTTCCTTAGTTAGAATCACGCCAAGGTATTTTATATTATTTGTGACTAATGAGAAGGGTGTTGTTTCCCTAATTTCTTTCTCATCCTGTTAATTCTTTGTGTAGAGAAAGATGATTGACTTGTTTGAGTTAATTTTATATCCAGCTACTTCACTGAAGCTATTTATCAGGTTTAGGAGTTCTCTGGTGGAATTTTTACGGTCACTTCTATGTACTATCATATCATCTGCAAAAAAGTGATATTTTGACTTCATCTTTTCCAATTTGTATCCCCTTTATCTCCTTTTGTTGTCAAATTACTCTGGCTAGGACTTAAAGTACAATGTTGAATAGGTAGGGAGAAAGTGGATAGCCTTATCTAGTCCCTGATTTTAGTGGGATTGCTTCCAGCTTCTCACCATTTACTTTGATGTTGGCTACTGGTTTGCTGTAGATTGCTTTTATCATGTTTAGGTATGGGCCTTGAATTCCTGATCTTTCCATGACTTTTATCATGAATGGGTGTTGGATTTTGTCAAATGCTTTCTCCGCATCTAACGAGATGATCATGTGCATCGATATTCATAAGGGAAATTGGTCTCTATCTTTGTTGGATCTTTCTGTGGTTTAGATATCAGAGTAATTTTGGATTAATAGAATGAGTTGGGTAGAGTACCTTCTGCTTCTATGTTGTGGAATAGTTTGTGAAGAACTGGAATTCGATCTTTGAGTTTGTTTATATAATGGATTACGTTGATGGATTTCCTTATATTAAACCATCCCTGCATCCCTGGAATAAAACCTACTTGGTCAGGATGGATGATTGCTTTAATGTGTTCTTGGATTCGGTTAGCGAGGATCTTATTGAGTATTTTTGCATCGATATTCATAAGGGAAATTGGTCTCTATCTTTGTTGGATCTTTCTGTGGTTTAGATATCAGAGTAATTTTGGATTAATAGAATGAGTTGGGTAGAGTACCTTCTGCTTCTATGTTGTGGAATAGTTTGTGAAGAACTGGAATTCGATCTTCTTTGAAGGTCCGATAGAACTCTACACTAAACCCATCTGGTCCTGGGCTATTTTTGGGGTTGGGAGACTATTAATGACTGCTTCTATTCGTTTAGGGGATACGGGACTGTTTAGATCCTTAACTTGATCCTGGTTTAACTTTGGTACCTGGTATCTGTCTAGAAATTTGTCCATTTCATCCATGTTTTCCAATTTTGTTGAGTATAGCCTTTTGTAGAAGGATCTGATGGTGTTTTGGATTTCTTTAGGGTTTGTTCTTCTTTTTTGATTTATTTTATTTTATTTTATTTTATTTTATTTTTTAATATTTTTATTACATATTTTCCTCAATTACATTTCCAATGCTATCCCAAAAGTCCCCCATAGCGCCCCCCACTTCCCTACCCACCCATTCCCATTCTTTTGGCCCTGGCATTCCCCTATATTGGGGCATATAAAGTTTGCAAGTCCAATGGGCCTCTCTTTCCATTGATGGCCGACTAGGTCATCTTTGGATACATATGCAGCTAGAGAAAAGAGCTCCGGGGTTCTGGTTAGTACATCATGTTGTTCCAACAATAGGGTTGCAGATCCCTTTAGCTCCTTGGGTACTTTCTCTAGCTTCTCCATTGGGAGCCCTGTGATACATCCAATAGCTGACTGTGAACATCCACTCCTGTGTTTGCTAGGCCCCGGCATCGTCTCACAAGAGACAGCTATATTTGGGTCCTTTCAGCAAAATCTTGCTAGTGTATGCAATGGTGTCAGTGTTTAGAAGCTGATTATGGGATGGATCCCTGGATACGGCAGTCTCTAAATGGTGCATCCTTTCATCACAGCTACGAACTTTGTCTCTGTAACTCCTTCCCTGGGTGTTTTGTTCCCAATTCTAAGAAGGTGCACAGTGTCCACACTTTGGTCTTCATTCTTCTTGAGTTTCATGCGTTTAGCAAATTGTATCTTATATCTTGGGTATCCTAAGTTTTGGGCTAATATCCACTTATCAGTGAATACATATTGTGTGAGTTCTTTTGTGATTGTGTTACTTCACTCAAGATGATGCCCTCCAGGTCCATCCATTTGGCTAGGAATTTCATAAATTCATTGTTTTTAATAGCTGAGTAGTATTCCATTGTGTAAATGTACCATAATTTCTGTATCCATTCCTCTGTTGAGGGACATCTGGGTTCTTTCCAGCTTCTGGCTATTATAAATAGGGCTGCTATGAACATAGTGGAGCATGTGTCCTTTTTACCGGTTGGGACATCTTCTGGATATATGCCCAGGAGAGGTATTGCTGGATCCTCCGGTAGTACTATGTCCAATTTTCTGAGGAACCGCCAGACTGATTTCCAGAGTGGTTGTACAAGCTTGCAATCCCACCAAAAATGGAGGAGGGTTCCTCTTTCTCCACATCCTCGCCAGCATCTGCTGTCACCTGAATTTTTGATCTTAGCCATTCTGACTGGTGTGAGGTGGAATCTCAGGGTTGTTTTGATTTGCATTTCCCTGATGATTAAGGATGTTGAACATTTTTTCAGGTGCTTCTCTGCCATTCGGAATTCCTCAGGTGAGAATTCTTTGTTCAGTTCTGAGCCCCATTTTTTCATGGGGTTATCTGACTTTCTGGAGTCCACCTTCTTGAGTTCTTTATATATATTGGATATTAGTCCCTTAGCTGATTTAGGATAGGTGAAGATCCTTTCCCAATCTGTTGGTGGTTTTTTTTGTCTTATTGACAGTGTCTTTAGCCTTGCAGAAGCTTTGTAGTTTCATGAGGTCTCACTTGTCAATTCTCGATCTTACAGCACAAGCCATTACTGTTCTATTCAGGAATTTTTCCCCTGTGCCCATATCTTCAAGGCTTTTCCCCACTTTCTCCTCTATAACTTTCAGTGTCTCTGGTTTTATGTGAAGTTCCTTGATCCACTTAGACTTGACCTTAGTACAAGGAGATAGGAATGGATCGATTCGCGTTCTTCTACATGTTAACAACCAGTTGTGCCAGCACCATTTGTTGAAAATGCTGTCTTTCGTCCACTGGATGTTTTTAGCTCCCTTGTCGAAGATCAAGTGACCGTAGGTGTGTGGGTTCATTTCTGGGTCTTCAATTCTATTCCATTGGTCTATTTGTCTGTCACTATACCAGTACCATGCAGTATTTATCACAATTGCTCTGTAGTAAAGCTTTAGGTCCTGCATGGTGATTCCACCAGAGGTTCTTTTATCCTTGAGAAGAGTTTTTGCTATCCTAGGTTTTTTGTTATTCCAGATGAATTTGCAGATTGCACTTTCTAGTTCGTTGAAGAATTGAGATGGAATTTTGATGGGGATTGCATTGAATCTGTAGATTGCTTTTGGCAAGATAGCCATTTTTACAATGTTGATCCTGCCAATCCATGAGCATGGGAGATCTTTCCATCTTCTGAGATCTTGTATAATTTCTTTCTTCAGAGACTTGAAGTTTTTATTATACAGATCTTTCACTTCCTTAGTTAGAGTCACGCCAAGATATTTTATATTATTTGTGACTATTGAGAAGGGTGTTGTTTCCCTAATTTCTTTCTCAGCCTGTTTATTCTTTGTGTAGAGAAAGGCCATTGATTTGTTTGAGTTAATTTTATATCCAGCTACTTCACCGAAGCTGTTTATCAGGCTTAGGAGTTCTCTGGTGGAATTTTTAGGGTCACTTATGTATACTATCATATCATCTGCAAAGAGTGATATTTTGACTTCATCTTTTCCAATTTGTATCCCTTTGATCTCCTTTTGTTGTCGAATTGCTCTGGCTAGGACTTCAAGTACAATGTTGAATAGGTATGGAGAAAGAGGACAGCCTTGTCTAGTCCCTGATTTTAGAGGGATTGCTTCAAGCTTCTCACCATTTACTTTGATGTTGGCTACTGGTTTGCTGTAGATTGCTTTTATCATGTTTAGGTATGGGCCTTGAATTCCTGATCTTTCCAAGACTTTTATCATGAATGGGTGTTGGATCTTGTCAAATGCTTTTTCCACATCTAACGAGATGACCATGTGGTTTTTGTCTTTGAGTTTGTTTATATACTGGATTACGTTGATGGATTTCCGTATATTGAACCATCCCTGCATCCCTGGGATGAAACCTACTTGGTCAGGATGAATGATTGTTTTGATGTGTTCTTGGATTCGGTTAGCAAGAACTTTATTGAGGATTTTTGCATCAATATTCATAAGGGATATTGGTCTGAAGCTTTCTATCTTTGTTGGGTCTTTTTGTGGTTTAGGTATCAGAGTAATTGTGGCTTCATAGAATGAGTTGGTTAGAGTACCTTCTGTTTCTATTTTGTGGAATAGTTTGTGAAGAACTGGGATTAGATCTTCTTTGAAGGTCTGATAGAACTCTGCACTAAACCCATCTGGTCCTGGGCTTTTTTTAGTTGGGAGACTATTAATGACTGCTTCTATTTCTTTGGGGGATATAGGGCTGTTTAGATCATTAACCTGATCTTGATTCAACTTTGGTACCTGGTATCTGTCTAGGAACTTCTCCATTTCATCCAGGTTCTCCAGTTTTGTTGAGTATAGCCTTTGGTAGAAGGATCTGATGGTGTTTTGGATGTCTTCAGGATCTGTTGTTATGTCTCCTTTTTCATTTCTGATTTTGTTAAGTAGGATGCTTTCCCTGTGCCCTCTAGTGAGTCTGGCTAAGGGTTTATCTATCTTGTTGATTTTCTCAAAGAACCAGCTCCTTGATTGGTTGATTCTTTGAATAGTTCTTCTTGTTTCCACTTCGTTGATTTCGCCCCTGAGTTTGATTATTTCCTGCCGTCTACTCCTCTTGGGTGAATTTGCTTCCTTTTGTTCTAGTGCTTTTAGGTATGTTGTCAAGCTGCTAATGTGTGCTCTCTCTAGTTTCCTTTTGGAGGCACTCAGAGCTATGAGTTTTCCTCTTAGAAATGCTTTCATTGAGTCCCATAAGTTTGGGTATGTTGTGGCTTCATTTTCATTGAACTCTAAAAAGTCCTTAATTTCTTTCTTTATTCCTTCCTTGACCAAGGTATCATTGAGAGGAATGTTGTTCAGTTTCCATGTGAAGGTTGGCTTTCTATTATTTATTTTGTTATTGAAGATCAGCCTTAGTCCATGGTGATCTGATAGGATGCATGGGACAATTTCAATATTTTTGTATCTGTTGAGGCCTGTTTTGTGACCAATTATGTGGTCAGTTTTGGAGAAGGTACCATGAGGTGCTGAGAAGAAGGTATATCCTTTGGTTTTAGGATAGAATGTTCTGTAGATATCTGCCATATCCATTTGATTCATTATTTCTCTTAGTTTCTCTGTGTCCCTGTTTAGTTTCTGTTTCCATGATCTGTCCATTGGTGAAAGTGGTGTGTTGAAGTCTCCCACTATTATTGTATGAGGTGCAATGTGTGCTTTGAGATTTACTAAAGTTTCTTTAATGAATGTGGCTGCCTTTGTATTTGGAGCATAGATATTCAGGATTGATAGTTCCTCTTGGAGGATTTTACCTTTGATGAGTATGAAGTGTCCCTCCCTGTCTTTTTTAATGACTTTGGGTTGGAAGTCAATCTTATCAGATATTAGAATGGCTACTCCAGCTTGTTTCTTCATACCATTTGCTTGGAAAATTGTTTTCCAGCCTTTCATTCTGAGGTAGTGTCTATCTTTTTCTCTGAGATGAGTTTCCTGTAAGCAGCAAAATGTTGGGTCTTGTTTGTGTAGCCAGTTTGTTAGTCTATGTCTTTTTATCGGGGAGTTGAGTCCATTGATATTAAGAGATATTAAGGAAAAGTAATTGTTGTTTCCTGTTATTTTTGTTGTTAAAGTTGGCATTTTGTTCTTGTGGCTGTCTTCTTTTAGGTTTGTTGAGGGATTACCTTCTTGTTGTTTCTAGGGCGTGGTTCCTGTCCTTGTATTGGTTTTTTTCTGTTATTATCCTTTGAAGGGCTGGATTCGTGGAGAGATAATGTGTGAATTTGGTTTTGTCGTGGAATACTTTGGTTTCTCCATCTATGTTAATTGAGAGTTTGGCTGGGTATAGTAGCCTGGGCTGGAATTTGTGTTCTTTTAGTGTCTGTATAACATCCGTCCAGGATCTTCTGGCTTTCATAGTCTCTGGTGAAAAATCTGGTGTAATTCTGATAGGCTTGCCTTTATATGTTACTTGGCCTTTTTCTCTTACTGCTTTTAGTATTCTATCTTTATTTAGAGCATTTGTTGTTCTGATTATTATGTGTCGGGAGGTATTTCTTTTCTGGTCCAGTCTATTTGGAGTTCTGTAGGCTTCTTGTATGTTCATGGGCATCTCTTTCTTTAGATTTGGGAAGTTTTCTTCTATAATTTTGTTGAAGATGTTTGCTGGTCCTTTGAGTTGAAAATCTTCATTCTCATCCACTCCTATTATCCGTAGGTTTGGTCTTCTCATTGTGTCCTGTATTTCTTGGATGTTTTGAGTTAGGATCTTTTTGCATTTTACATTTTCCTTGATTGTTGTGGCGATGTTCTCTATGGAATCTTCTGCACCTGAGATTCTCTCTTCCATCTCTTGTATTCTGTTGCTGATGCTCGTATCTATGGTTCCAGATTTCTTTCCTAGGGTTTCTATCTCCAGTGTTGCCTCATTTTGGGTTTTCTTTATTGTGTCTACTTCCCTTTTTAGGTCTAGTATGGTTTTGTTCATTTCCATCATCTGTTTGGATGTGTTTTCCTGTTTTTCATTAAGGACTTCTACCTGTTTGATTATGTTATCCTGTTTTTCTTTAAGGATTTGTAACTCTTTAGCAGTGTTCTCCTGCAATTCTTTAAGGGATTTTTGTGCTTCCTCTTTAATGTCTTCTACCTGTTTACCAGTGTTCCTTTGTATTTCTTTAAGTGTGTTATTAAAGTCCTTCTTGAAGTCCTCTACCATCATCAGGAGATATGCTTTTAGATCCGTGTCTAGCTTTTCCGGTGTGTTGGGGTTCCCTGGACTGGGCGAAGTGGGAGTGCTGGGTTCTGATGATGGTGAGTGGTCTTGGTTTCTGTTAGTAAGATTATTAAGTTTACCTTTCGCCATCTGGTAATCTCTGGGGTTAGTTGTTGTCGTTGTCACTGTTTAAAGATTAGAGCAGAAGCTGTGTTCCACTCACCAGCAGTCTCAAAATCCTGTGGTGGGGGTCGTGGGTAGCTGGCAGTACCCCGGTGCTGGTCCAGCCGGAAGAGGCCTGTGGTCCTACTCAGGCCGGTTTTCTGCTTCCCTAACTAATGCAGTCTCAGGTCCAGTGTGGAATTGGATTGGAGCAGAAGCTCTGTTCCACTCACCAGAAGTATTAAGATCCTTTGGCAGGTGTTGTGGGTAGCTGGCGAGTGTCAGCCGACCCTGCGCCCTAGCTACCCTGATGCTTTTCTGACCGGAAGAGGCTTGTGGCCCTATGTAGGCGGGATTTATCCCTCCCCAACCAAAGCAGTCTCAGGTCCTGCGTGATTGGACTGGAGCAGAAGCTGTGTTCCACTCACCAGCAGTCTCAAAATCCTGTGCCGGGGGTCGTGGGTAGCTGGCGGGTGTCAGCCAACCCTGCGCTCTAGCTACCCTGGTGCTAATCCGGCAGGATGAGGCCTGTGGCCCTACTCAGGCCGGTTTCTGCTTCCCTAACTAATGCAGTCTCAGGTCCCGCGCGCAATTGTATTGGAGCAGAAGCTGTGTTCCACTCACCAGAATTCTTAAGATCCTGTGGCGGGTGTTGTGGGTAGCTGGCGAGTGTCAGCTGATCCTGCGCCCTAGCTACCCAGGTGCTTTTCTGACCGGAAGACTAGCGTTTGTTCTTATGTCTCCCTTTTCATTTCTGATTTTGTTAATTAGGATGCTGTCCCTGTGCCCTCTAGTGAGTCTGGCTAAGGGTTTATCTACCTTGTTGATTTTCTCAAAGAACCAGCTCCTTGTTTGGTTGATTCTTGGAATAGTTCTTCTTGTTTCCACTTGGTTGATTTCTCCCCTGAGTTTGATTATTTCCTGCCGTCTACTCCTCTTGGGTGAATTTGCTTCCTTTTTTTTCTAGACCTTTTAGGTGTGTTGTCAAGCTGCTAGAGTGTGCTCTCTCTAGTTTCTTTTTGGAGGCACTCAGAGCTATGAGTTTCCCTCTTAGAAATACTTTCATTGCGTCCCATAAGTTTGGGTATGTTGTGGCTTCATTTTCATTAAACTCTACAAAGTCTTTAATTTCTTTCTTTATTCCTTCCTTGACCAAGGTATCTTTGAGAAGGGTGTTGTTCAGTTTCCATGTGAATGTTGGCTTTCCATTATTTATGTTGTTATTGAAGATCAGCCTTCATCCATGGTGGTCTGATAGAATGCATGGAACAATTTCAATATTTTTGTATCTGTTGAGGCCTGTTTTGTGACCAATTATATGGTAAATTTTGGAGAAGGTACCATGAGGTGCTGAGAAGAAGGTATATCCTTTTGTTTTAGGATAAAATGTTCTGTAGATATCTGTTAAGTCCATTTGTTTCATAACTTCTGTTAGTTTCACTGTGTCCCTGTTTAGTTTCTGTTTCCAGGATCTGTTCATTGATGAAAGTGGTTTGTTGAAGTCTCCCACTATTATTGTGTGAGGTGCAATGTGTGCTTTGAGCTTTACTAATGTGTCTTTAATGAATGTGGCTGCCCTTGCATTTGGAGCATAGATATTCAGAAATGAGAGTTCCTCTTGGAGGATTTTACCTTTGATGAGTATGAAGTGTCCCTCCTTGTCTTTTTTGATAACTTTGGGTTGGAAGCTGATTTGATTCGATATTTGAATGGCTACTCCAGCTTGTTTCTTCAGAATATTTGCTTGGAAAATTGTTTTCCAGCCTTTCACTCTGAGGTAGTGTCTGTCTTTTTCCCTGAGATGGGTTTCCTGTAAGCAGCAGAATGTTGGGTCCTGTTTGTGTAGTCAGTCTGTTAGTCTATGTCTTTTTATTGAAGAATTGAGTCCATTGATATTAAGAGATATTAAGGAAAAGTAATTGTTGCTTCCTATTATTTTTGTTTTTAGAGTTGGCATTCTGTTTTTGTGGCTGTCTTCCTTTTGGTTTGTTGAGGTATTACTTTCTTGCTTTTTCTAGGGCATGGTTTACGTCCTTGTATTGGTTTTTTTGTTTGTTTTTTGGGTTTTTTTTTTATTATCCTTTGAAGGTCTGGATTCGTGGAAAGATAATGTGTGAATTTGGTTTTGTCTTGGAAAACTTTGGTTTCTCCATCTATGTTAATTGAGAGTTTGGCTGGGTATAGTAGCCTGGGCTGGCATTTGTGTTCTCTTAGTGTCTGTATAACATCTGTCCAGGCTCTTCTGGCTTTCATAGTCTGGTGAAAAGTCTGGTGTAATTCTGATAGGCCTGCCTTTATATGTTACTTGACCTTTTTCCCTTACTGCTTTTAATATTCTATCTTCATTTAGTGCATTTGTTGTTCTGATTATTTTGTGTTGTGAGGAATTTCTTTTCTGGTTCAGTCTATTTGGAATTTTGTAGGCTTCTTGTATGTTCATGGGCATCTCTTTCTTTAGGTTGGGGAAGTTTTCTTCTATAATTTTGTTGAAGATATTTGCTGGCCCTTTAAGTTGAAAATCTTCATTCTCATCTACTCCTATTATCCGTAGGTTTGGTCTTCTCATTGTGTCCTGTATTTCCTGGATGTTTTGAGTTAGGATCTTCTTGCATTTATTATTTTTCTTTGATTGTTGTGCGGATGTTCTCTATGGAATCTTCTGCACCTGAGATTCTCTCTTCCATCTCTTGTATTCTGTTGCTGATGCTTACATCTATGGTTCCAGATTTCTTTCCTAGGGTTTATATCTCCAGCGTTGCCTCACTTTGGGTTTTCTTTATTGTGTCTACTTCCCTTTTTAGTTCTTGGATGGTTTTATTCAATTCCATCACCTGTGTTCTTGTAATACTTTAAGGCATTTTTGTGCTTCCTCCTTAAGGTCTTCTACCTTTTTAGCAGTGTTCTCCTGTATTTCTTTAAGTGTGTTATTAAAGTCCCTCTTGATCTCGGTATTAAAGTACCATCATCATGAGATATGCTTCTAAATCCGGGTCTAGTTTTTCGGGTGTGTTGTGGTGCCCAGGACTGGATGGGGTGGGAGTGCTGCGTTCTGATGATGGTGAGTGGTCTTGATTTCTGTTAGTAAGATTCTTACATTTGTCTTTCGCCATCTCGTAATCTCTGGAGTTAGTTGTTGTAGTTGTCTCTGGTTAGATCTTGTTCCTCAGGTGTTTATGTTAGCCTCTATCAGCAGACTTGGGAGATTAGCTCTCTCCTGAGTTTCAGTGTTCAGAGTACTCTCTGCAGGTAGGCTCTCCTCTAGCAGGGAAGGTGCCCAGATATCTGGTGTTCGAACCTGCCTCCTGGCAGAAGTTGTGATCCACTCACAGAGGTCTTAAGATCCTGTGGAGGGTCCTGTGTATACCTTACATGTGTCCGCAGACTCCACGCCCAAGCTACCCTGGTGCTGGTGGGTACAGGAATGGACTTGTGCCCCTGATCAGGCCCGGTTTTCTGCTTCCCTAATTAATGCAGTCTCGGGTCCAGTGGGATTGGATTGGAGCAGCAGCTGTGTTCTGCTCACCAGAGGTCTTAAGATCCTGTGGCGGGTCTTGTGGGTAGCTTGCAGGTGTCAGCCTACTCCGCACCCTAGCTACCCCAGTGCTGGCAGGACCAGAAGCTTTTTTTAAATTTTTTAATATTTATTTTTAAACAATTTTTTAGATATTTTCTTCATTTACATTTCAAATGCTATCCCGAAAGTCCCCTATATGCTCCCCCCACCCTGTTCCCCAACCCACCCATTTCTGCTTCTTGGCCCTGGCATTCCCCTGTACTGGGGCATATCATCTTTGTAAGACCAAGGGCCTTTCCTCCCAATGATGGCCAACTAGGCAATCTTCTACAAAAGACAAAATCTTAAAAGAAGGGATGAAGGGCAAAAGTTGTGATATGAGGGATTTGGGCTAAGTGTCTAAGGTAGGGACGTTCAACTGCTGTGTGTGCAGTCAGAGGAGATGGAGTGTGACAATCACTTAATCCAACTTCACAACAGCCACCATTTTCATCCATATGACCTTGGCCTCCAGAAATAAATGATATGAAACTATCAATCATTCCTTCTCTTGGCATATCTGTGTAGAGAGCTGCCTGAAGCCTGCAAAATCATGGCTGGTAAAATCTTAGGAACACACTGCCTTCTACTTAATTCAAAATCACACTTCCACGCCCACGCAGTAAAATAACCAACCAACTCATCAGTCACTGAGGAGGAATGGTACCACCTCTCCCAGAACCACAGGAAGCTTTCCCAGACCAGAACCAGTACTTAATACTGACTAGAGGAAAATAGCATTTTAATCGTTTCATTTTGGGCATTTTTAAATCTCCCTCATGTAAGTACTGTGATGTATACTTTAATAAGTCAAGTTACTTGGCAAGCTCTGCCAGGGCACGCACATGCCAACAGACCCCTTTATTGCTTCTCTACCCAAATCAGTTTCCCAAGCGCTAAGACAGCTGGCCTACCAAAATGAATGGTCAGTGGAACAATAGTTCTATTGACAATTATAAAGCCATTGAATTCTGCATAGCCAAGAACTTGGTCATTTTTTAAAATGTATTCTCAACAGGTACAGCGTATACCAGGTTCTTAACCTATAGAAATGCCCACACACTCTTTTGAGAGTCTTTTCAGGTATAGCATGTTCCTGAAGCCCCCTTTACCCAGGCCTCTGTTCTGCTTATTCTCTATCCGTTCAGGTCTCTAATACACATTATGCCACCAAATAAACCTGGCAATCCTAAGTGACATTCTTACTCAAGACTTGTATAAACATCTATTCTATCTATCTATCTATCTATCTATCTATCTATCTATCTATCTATACATATATACATATGTGTGTATGTGTTATAATCCATTTCTTTTATTTGACCCAGCCTCCTAAAACCCAGACTGGCCTCAACGTAACTGTAGCTGAGCATGCCTCTAACGTTCTAATCCCCCAGACTTTGCTTCTGAGTGCTGGGATTACAATCATGCAGGACCATGGCCAATTTATGCAGTGTTAGGGTCAGATCAAGGACTTTGCACATGTTTCACAAACATTCTACCAACTGAGCTACATTTGCTGCCCAAAGCTCTGGATCTGTCATGCAACAAATATGAACTAAAGAGATGGTAAATGTATGAATGGGGGGGGGTAGATGTAATGAATTTCCTCAAAGAGAGAAATATTTTGTGTTTTCACTTCATATTACAAAAGCAACAGTTTGCAACATGTCTGCAAACTAGCATCATTGAAATACAGTAATGTCTCAAAGGGGCTACGTTAAACCTTTCTATCAGAAAGAAAATTCCCCGTGGATAAAAAACAGGAAAGCAATGTCGGTGGTGAGGGAAACTTCTGTTTGAAAAGAAGATTCTTGAAGTCAAAGTCTTACAGTGGAAGTGGTTTTGCTTTTGTTTTGTATTAAAAGCATGATGTATGTTTGACAAAGCCATTTCTTCCTGTGATTTATGTACTATTTGTTTTAAGCGCATCAATCTCACACAGAGAAAACACAACAGTTACGCAAAAATGTATACAGGGCTCTTGTCGGGCGCTGAAAAGCAGGTACGCCCTACTTTTGGTTTGCAGCCATAGAGATATTTATGGGAAGAGCTGTGTTAAACTCCACAAGGTATTCCTTGCCAAAGCATCGGTATACTGCTCTGCCCTCAGAAGCATCTGTTGTCTGGATAATTTCCTCCTTATAGATCTAGGCAACATGAGACAGCATTTTCAGATATCTCTGGCTGGATCCCAACTCTGTATTCACAAACTCATTGATTGTGGGGAAGGAGGGGAAGGAGGAGGTGGGATGGGGGAGGAAGACACAGAGCCCAGAGAGAGCTAGCTGAACTTGTTGGAATTTATCGAGCACACCTGCACATAACCTGCAGCTGTAGCTCCAGAGAATACATGGCACTGCATGCCATGTCTTATTTCTCTTTTTTTCCATATTAAAAAAAAGGGACACAACTACTTTTCTGATAGCATAGATTAAGCCATTTGTTCTCTTTCATTAAAGGACTCTATATCTGAAATTTGGCTAGAAAGTTGGCTGAGACCATGAAGTGTTTAGCAGAGAAGTGTGAGACCCAAGTTCAGCTTTCTACCTCCAAGCAGGCATAATGACCCACCTGTAATCCAAGATTTGGGAAGTACAGACAGGGGTGGGGAGGCAGGAGTAATCCAGATAACCAGACTAGCCAAGTTGGTAAACTCTAGGCTCCAGGGGATAGGGGGTAGAGGTAGAAACAGAGACAGATAGAGACACAGAGACACAGAGAGGCCGTATCTCAACATATAAGGTAGAGAGCCCTTGAAAAAGATACCCATCACCGAACTTTATTCTTCATAAACATGTACATGTGCCCACAAGTGTGACCTTATATTTACAGACAGTTTACATCTATACACACAAGAAGGAAAATATTATATTTCCTTTAAATATTTATAACTAGTTTTCAAGATTTTAATCAACACTCTGCCACTATCCTGGGTGGCATACTCAACTCTGCCTAGTAGCAAGCAATTTGCCCATACTTTCAATTTAATAGAACTGGGGGATTGGCTTTCTTTAATATCAAATATACAGTTCACAGCCTTCCAAAAGTAGTGGTCTTAGAGGGAAACTGTTATGGGGGAAAGGTTAGCTTTCTAGTTGGATTTGAGACACACCACACAGAAGGGAAACCTAACCCAAAGCTGGGGAGCGATCAGCCACAGGGGAAATCTACTACTTGTTGTTACTACTTATATGCTAAATAGACATGTTGGGCCCTTCAAACTTCTCTCTAAATATTTGGCTATGCCCTTACCTTAGTACCTGTAGTATACATTGAATTGGTGAAGTATCATGTGCTTTTTGAGCTCACTGCAAGCCATCCTGTGAAAGCAAGAGCCATTTTAGACCTACACCTGCCTCAAAGTGTCTTCCAAAATCCCTTTACTGGAAGATGAACTGATTCCCTGCATCACTGTAGGGAAGGAAGACAACAGCAAACAGCCCAAGAGTAAATCGACCATGTCCTTGACATGAACTTTGAGCTGTCCTATAAGGTGAACCCAAACAATATTGTATATCTCATGATATAAAGATGCCTGCAGTAGGAAAGAGAATCCAGAAATTTAGCCATCAGAGGCTCATCCATAGAGAGAAAACTTAGTTCTAGCTAACTGCCTCATCTTTCCTAGTTGGTTTTGGATAGGCATGAGTACTTGATTGGATGAAATTTGATGATGTTATCTCTATCTGTGGCTGTCGACTCTTTTCCTTAGAGTCCTGAACTAAACTTTCATGGTGCTCTACCCAGGAACTCCCAGTGAGAACTCCAACTGATTGGCTTAAAGAGACTTTCCTACTAAATGTCTGCTAGACATTTTGAATGCCTGAGTTGATGTTTTACTATCCATCTGTTTATCTGCTACTTGATATTTATTCTTTTACTTTGTCTCACTACCTACTTAATGAGCCTACTCATTAAAAACCAAACGTATGGCTATAATAAATACTTCCCCAGACTACATTGGCCAATGTTACTCCAAACCTTGGTCGAAGAAGCAGCTTTTTTTTTTTTCCTGCAGTACAAAGCAGCTACTGTATAGACTCAGAACTCTGGTCAAAGTGCTAAAAGTAAGTGACTCGTAAGCACTCAGTCCTAAGTGAGACATCTATAACAATCCCTTCAAAGATCAAGGAACAGAATAGAAGATAGAGTCAGAAGAGTGTATGTGAAGGAATACTGTACAACTATCTTCTAGACATGGCATTGCTATTAGATACATAGACTCAAATAAATGTTGTTACTTGGACAAGATTGAGCCTGTCTACAATCTTTCCTGGATGGAAGAGAGAATCATGCAGCTTCCTCCCCTTCTTTGGAAACTGTAGTCTGTTAGTGGGATGCTAGCAGAGGGGGAGATATTTTCTTTAGTTGGTTAGCCACTGACAAGTTGTCTCTGATCCAATAAATAACCCCCATGCATGCTTATACAAGAAACCATAATTCAACTCATCAAGTTACACAAAACACATATAGACACACACAGACATATACATACACATAGGCACACACATACACATAAACAGACAGGGGAGGCAACAAAGACAAATAAAGAGATGAGAATAGAGAGAAAACTGTCTTACAAAAAAAAGGGAGCTTGAGAAGGGGAAGAGAACGCTAAGAGAAAGTAATAAGGGCTTAACCATGATCAAAATATGTTATATATGTGAATTAAATTGACAAAAGCATCTTACTCTTTCGTACATTATTGTTGCATATGTTGGGAGATTTTTGGATAACCTGAGAAGGACCACCATATTTCTTTTATTGATGTCCTTCAGGCTTTGCTCTTCAGGCTCTATGATGACCATCGATTGATGGGAGAGACGTATCATGAGTCCTGCAATTTGTGAGTTTCAGGAAGGACTCTGTACCTACTTTCATGGGCATCCATTGAACTTATGGTTTTCCATTCCTGCAGCTTTAGATGCAGTCTTCAGCTAATATAGAAAAGCCAAAATTTCAGTTTTATCATACAGTAGCCCCTAGAAGAGAGACTGTCTTGATTCTCCTGGGCATTTTGGGATGTCTATGAGGAATGCTCACTGAATACATGTGAAGAGTTTAATGGTCAAATGTCACTGCCCTAAGCTGGACTCAGGAAATGACTCTTCTCAAACAGATAAGATCTGAGTGTGTGATGCTTCCTCTACCTTCTGCCATGAATAATTTATCAAAAAGCATTCTCAAATTCTGAACAACACAAATACAGAATGAATTATTAATGCGAGCTTCCCCAACCAAATCTAGTCTCTCCCTTTCTGATTCTATCCTCCTCACCCCTCTTGCCACAACTCCACAGAAAACTCTGTTCTGGGCTTTTCTGACAAACTGCTATGTCCTCAAAATGTTTGTATCTTGTTTCTTAATCTGTAAAGGATGAGCTTTGGATAAATGGTCTTATGGTCTGTTGATGCTGATAGTCTGTCATTTTTATATAAACTTATAAGTCCGAGTGATTTTTTTTGCTGCTTCTCTGGGTTAGGGTTTGCAAAATCTCCAGCAACTGTAAGCTCAGGTCAGTCCTTAGAAAATGCCTTTTTTGGGCGACAGCAAGGCGTGCATCCAAACCATTGGTGGCACTCACTCAAAATGATGAGCGGGACCATCAGACAGGATGCTGAAATTAAAATCTGTACATCAGTGACTCTGACAGATGAATTTTCCAGTTGCTTCCAGATGTCTTGGGACCAGTTCTTGCCATTTCCCATCAGCCTCTCCTACTTGACCATGCTTTCACCCTGCTTTGTCTTCTGTGTCTCCAGTCAGACACTATTTCCCATCATCTGAAATGAAACTAAAGGACAGAGAAGCAGGTGAGTGTTGGGGGTGCGATGGCAGCAGAATGCAGTTAGGAGCAGAGAGTGGTTGCTAACATAACTTACATACATTAACTTCTCCTTATTTTTGGTCTGTGGACTTTCCATTGAGATAAAGAACACCGTTGTCTCGAGGACAAAAAAAAAAAAAAAAAAAAAAAAAAGGAGGCCTGATAATCTATGGTGATGTCTAGCCTCAGCACATCCTGTCATTAGTCAGCAATCAGCAGGGTGTGGTACAGTCACCCTAGGGAGCCTGAGAGTCTAGGAGGGCACAGTAGCTGCTGAGATGTCAGAAAATGTGCTGTAGCTTCTGGGGGAGGGGCAGAGAATGGAAACCTTGAAAGAACAAAATAAAGAAGAGAGACAGGATATGCATTTGCCTGACAGTTTGGGCATCTACCTCAGGTACACCTAATCTGGGAAAGCTCACTTTGGTCTGAGGGTAATGACATTAGACTTCAAAGATGAATTTTCTTCAGCAGGTTTAAAAGGATAGCTAAATATATAAAGAAATTGTCTCATTGTGTTGACACTTGTATTAATTGATCCTGAATGAGAGAATGGAATACTGTAAAAACACAGTGTGCATCACTGAAAAACATTAGCTAAGATGAGTGCAAGTTCACACTAGTGGCTATACAGAGGATCCTGAGATTTAGATAAGATTTTGCTAAGTTTTAGTTCAACATTTAATAACAAGCCATGTACCAGGCTCTGTCATGATAAAGAATGAAAAAGACCCACATTCTGATCTGTGAAACTGATCACTGTAGTATATGTTCAGCCTTCTTGGTTGCTGGCAAAAGAAACTATTCTACTAATTCAACTAAAAGTATTAATTTCAAGAAAGTTACTAAGTGTGTATACTTTGCTCCAAGACCAGCCAAGTGAATCCTTATGACCTCTCTAGACACTATTCCCAATGCCCAAGGCTAACCTGAATACCACATCCATTGTCCTAACCTAGTCTGGCCACCCCTAGCCATACTGACCTCAAACTCTAGAACCAGGATACGCATCCTGCATGCCAGCGTATCTCCCTTTGTCCCAGTGATTTTCTCTCATCCAAACTATATAAAACTTGTAGGTTCAACCTGACCATACACCCTGTGTTCTCTCCATATGAAACATGAGACTAACAAAAGAAGTTCACATGTGTAGATCTCATCACAAAAATATGAACAATATGAAAAATGGAGATGGTATTTCCCACCCAAAGTCCACTAGTCCTATAGAAATGCTCTTCAATGAGAATTACCTATTTGAACTCAGGGGGGCAGACACAGAATTAAAAAAATCATAAACTTCTTCAAAGAATTCAAGGAATTTGAAGAAGACAAAAAGAAACAATTTGATGAACTTAAATAAAACAAGCACATGGGTGATACCCAAGAAAGCACAAAGATAAAGCTGAACAAAATGATGGAAACAGTCGAATTTGAAAACATATGCAATAAAGATATAGATGTTGAAGGAAACTCAATCTGAAATGAAAATGGAACTGGGAAACTCAATGACCCAGTTAGCAAACTCAACAGAAAGCCCAACGTGTAGAATTGATCAAGTAGCAGATAGAATATCAGGACTCAAAAATAGAGTCGACTAGACAAAACAACCAAAAAATATTTTTAAAATATATTTTAAAGGGTAAAAAAGGAACATATTATAAATATAAAGCACCACAAAAAGGCCAATCCTTCTGATCATAGGCATAGATAAGGAAGAAAAATCTCTAAGTCAATGAAATAAGCCAGATCTTCAACAAGATCATAGAAAAAAAACTTTTTCAAATTAATGAAAGACAGACTCATACAAATACAAGAGGTATACAGAACGCCAAATAGACAAGAAAATGCTTGTGTCATATCACAGTTAAAGCATGAAATATGCAAAATAAAGAGTATTCAAAGCTGCAAGAAAAAAAAAAACAAGTCCCATTTTAAAGGAAAAGCCATCAGAATAATCACTGTTTTCTCAATGGAAACTTTGAAAGTTAGGAGTCTCTGGAATAATGCACTCCACATTCTAAAAGACCACAACTACCAACTTAGACTAATGTGCTTTAAAAAAAAAAAAAAAAAGATCATATGCCCCAGATGCCCCAGTACAGGGAAATGCCAGGGCCAGGAAGCGGGAGTGGGTGGGTTGGGGAGCAGGGCTTGGGGAAGGTATAGGGGACTTTAGGGATAGCATTTGAAATGTAAATGAAGAAAATATCTAACAAAAAATAATAAAAAATCTGCCATAGTTCAAGGAGAAATAAGTTTCCATAATACAAACAGTCTTAGATAGTCTATGACCACCCAAACCAATCCTAGAGAGACTACTGGAGAGAATAAATATAGCCAAGAGACTATAGAATGAAAACAGATGAAGTTAGAATTAATAAAATGCATGATCCAGGATAGGGGAACACTAGGCTGCTGAGGCAGGAGTGGGTGATCAGGTGGGGGAGTACCCGTATAGAAGCAGAGGGACAGAGGAGGGAATAGGGGGCTGTGAAGGGGAAAATGGGAAGGGGGATAACATTTGAAATGTAAATAAATAAAAATAACAAACAAATAAATAAATAAAGCAAAGAACAAAGGTACAAACATCAAAAAAAAATGGACTGCAATTAATATATATTTCAATAACAACTTTAAATGTTAATTACCTCAATTATCCAATCAAAAGATATACATAGTCTAAATGAGTTACAAAAAATATCCATCTTTCTTTTTTCCAATTTATTTCCATTTATTTTTAATTTATTATATAAAAATATTGCAAATAAAAAATATCACACACAGAAATTTAACGGACCCAGACAACCCTTTCTGTCCTCTACAAGAAACTACCATTAGCATTAAAGACTCTCACCAACTTTAAGTGCAAAGATGAGAAAAACAATTCTCGCACTTCCGGTCAGACCAGCACCGGGGTAGCTAGGGCGAGGGGTCGGCTGACACACACCAGCTACCCACGACACCCGCCACAGGATCTTGAGACTTCTGGTGAGTGGAACACAGCTTCTACTCCAGTCCAAGCACGTGGGACCTGAGACTGCTTTGGTTGGGGAGGCAGAAATCCGGCCTGAGTAGGGCCACAAGCCTCATCCGGTCTGAACAGCACCGGGGTAGCTAGAGCGCAGGGTCTGCTGACACCCACCAGCTACCCACGACACCCGCCACAGGATTTTGAGACTTCTGGTGAGTGGAACACAGAGTCTGCTCCAATCTTTAAAGAGTGACAACAATAACAACTAATCCCAGAGATTACCAGATGGCGAAAGGTAAACGTAAAAATCTTACTAACAGAAACCAAGACCACTCACCATCATCAGAACCCAGCACTCCCACTTCGCCCAGTCCAGGGCACCCCAACACACCGGAAAAGCTAGACCCGGTTCTAAAAGCATATCTCACGATGATGGTAGAGGACATCAAGAAGGACTTTAATAACACACTTAAAGAAATACAAAAGAACACTGGTAAACAGGTAGAAGACATTAAAGAGGAAGCACAAAAATCCCTTAAAGAATTGCAGGAGAACACTGCTAAACAGGTAGAAGACATTAAAGAGGAAGTACAAAAATCCCTTAAAGAATTGCAGGAGAACACTGCTAAACAGGTAGAAGACATTAAAGAAGAAGCACAAAAATCCCTTAAAGAACTGCAGGAGAGCACTGCTAAACAGGTAGAAGACATTAAAGAGGAAGCACAAAAATCCATTAAAGAATTGCAGGAAAACCAGACCAAACAGGTGATGGAATTGAATAAAACCATCCAAGACCTAAAAAGGGAAGTAGAAACAATGAAGAAAACCCAAATTGAGGCAACACTGGAGATCGAAACACTAGGAAAGAAATCTGGAACCATAGATACGAGCATCAGCAACAGAATACAAGAGATGGAAGAGAGAATCTCAGGTGCAGAAGACTCCATAGAGAACATCGGCACGACAATCAAAGAAAATACAAAATCCAAAAAGATCCTAACTCAAAATATCCAGGAAATCCAGGACAAAATGAGAGACCAAACCTACGGATAATAAGAGTAGATGAGAATGAAGATTTTCAACTCAAAGGACCAGCAAATATATTCAACAAAATTATAGAAAAAAACTTCCCAAACCTAAAGAAAGAGATGCCCATGAACATACAAGAAGCTTACAGAACTCCAAATAGACTGGACCAGAAAAGAAATTCCTTCCGACACATAATAATCAGAACAACAAATGCACTAAATAAAGATAGAATACTAAAAGCAGTAAGGGAAAAAGGTCAAGTAACATATAAAGGCAAGCCTATCAGAATTACACCGGATTTTTCACCAGAGACTATGAAAGCCAGAAGGGCCTGGACAGATGTTATACAGAAACTAAGAGAACACAATTTCCAGCCCAGGCTACTATACCCAGCCAAACTCTCAATTACCATAGATGGAGAAACCAAAGTATTCCACGATAAAACCAAATTCACACATTATCTTTCCACAAATCCAGCACTTCAAAGGATAATAACAGAAAAAAACCAATACAAGGACAGGAACCACGTAATAGAAAAAGCAAGAAGGTAATCCCTCAACAAACCTAAAAGAAGACAGCCACAAAAACAGAACGCCAACTCTAACAACAAAAATAAAAGGAAGCAACAATTACTTCTCCATAATATCTCTTAATATCAATGGACTCAACTCCCCAATAAAAACACATAGACTAACAGGCTGGCTACAGAAACAGGACCCAACATTTTGCTGCTTACAGGAAACTCATCTCAGAGAAAAAGATAGACACTACCTCAGAATGAAAGGCTGGAAAACAATTTTCCAAGCAAATGGTAGGAAGAAACAAGCTGGAGTAGCCATTATAATATCTGATAAGATTGACTTCCAACCCAAAGTCATCAAAAAAGACAAGGAAGGGCACTTCATTCTCATCAAAGGTAAAATCCTCCAAGAGGAACTATCAATTCTGAATATCTATGCTCCAAATACAAGGGCAGCCTCATTCATTAAAGATACTTTAGTAAAGCTCAAAGCACACGTTGCACCTCACACAATAATAGTGGGAGACTTCAACACACCACTTTCAACAATGGACAGATCATGGAAACAGAAACTAAACAGGGACACAGTGAAACTAACAGAGGTTATGAAACAAATGGATCTGACAGATATCTACAGAACATTTTATCCTAAAACGAAAGGATATACCTTCTTCTCAGCACCTCACAGTACGTTCTCCAAAATTGACCACATAATTGGTCACAAAACAAGCCTCAATATATACAAAAATATTGAAATTGTCCCATGCACCCTATCAGATCACCATGGACTAAGACTGATCTTCAATAACAAAATAAATAATAAAAAGCCAACACACACGTGGAAACTAAACAACACTCTTCTCAATGATACCTTGGTCAAGGAAGGAATAAAGAAAGAAATTAAGGACTTTCTGGAGTTTAATGAAAATGAAGCCACAACATACCAAAACTTATGGGACACACTGAAAGCATTACTAAGAGGAAAACTCATAGCTCTGAGTGCCTCCAAAGAGAAACTAGAGAGAGCACACATTAGCAGCTTGACAACACACCTAAAAGCTCTAGAACGAAAGGAAGCAAATCCACCCAAGAGGAGTAGATGGCAAGAAATAATCAAACTCAGGGGTGAAATCAGCCAAGTGGAAACAAGAAGAACAATTCAAAGAATCAACCAATCGAGGAGGTGGTTCTTTGAGAAAATCAACAAGATAGATAAACCCTTAGCCAGACTCACTAGAGGGCATAGGGAAAGTATTCTAATTAACAAAATCAGAAATGAAAAGGGAGACATAACAACAGACCCTGAAGAAATCCAAAACACCATCAGATCATTCTACAAAAGGCTATACTCAACAAAACTGGAGAACCTGGATGAAATGGACTTGTTTGTAGACAGATACCAGGTACCAAAATTAAATCAAGATCAGGTTAATGATCTAAACAGTCCCATATCCCCTAAAGAAATAGAAGCAGTCATTAATAGTCTCCCAAACAAGAAAAGCCCAGGACCAGATGGGTTTAGTGCAGAGTTCTATCAAACTTTCAAAGAAGAACTAATCCCAGTTCTTCACAAACTATTCCACAAAATAGATACAGAAGGTACTCTACCCAACTCATTCTATGAAGCCACAATTACTCTGATACCTAAACCACATAAAGACCCAACAAACATAGAGAACTTCAGACCAATTTCCCTTATGAATATTGATGCAAAAATCCTCAATAAAGTTCTCGCTAACCGAATTCAAGAACACATCAATACAATCATCCATCCTGACCAAGTAGGATTCATCCCAGGGATGCAAGGATGATTCAATATATGGAAATCCATCAATGTAATCCAGTATATAAACAAACTCAAAGACAAAAACCACATGATCATCTCGTTAGATGCTGAAAAAGCATTTGACAAAATCCAACACCCATTCATGATAAAAGTCTTGGAAAGATCAGGAATTCAAGGCCCATACCTAACCATGATAAAAGTAATATACAGCAAACCAGTAGCCAACATCAAAGTAAATGGTGAGAAGCTGGAAGCAATCCCACTAAAATCAGGGACTAGACAAGGCTGCCCACTCTCTCCCTACCTATTCAACATTGTACTTGAAGTCCTAGCCAGAGCAATTAGACAACAAAAGGAGATCAAGGGGATACAAATCAGAAAATAAGAAGTCAAAATATCGCTTTTTGCAGATGATATGATAGTATACATAAGTGACCCTAAAAATTCCACCAGAGAACTCCTAAGCTCCTAAATAGCATCGGTGAAGTAGCTGGATATAAAATTAACTCAAGCAAGTCAATGGCCTTTCTGTACACAAAGGATAAACAAGCAGAGAAGGAAATTAGGGAAACAACACCCTTCTCAATAGTCACAAACAATATAAAATACCTTGGCGTGACTCTAACTAAGGAAGTGAAAGATCTGTATGACAAGAACTTCAAGTCCCTGAAGAAAGAAATTAAAGAAGATCTCAGAAGATGGAAAGATCTCCCATGCTCATGGATTGGCAGGATCAACATTGTAAAAATGGCTATCTTGCCAAAAGCAATCTACAGATTCAATGCAATCCCCATCAAAATTCCATCTCAATTCTTCAACGAATTGGAAAGGGCAATCTGCAAATTCATCTGGAACAACAAAAAACCTAGGATAACAAAAACTCTTCTCAAGGATAAAGAACCTCTGGAGGAATCACCATGCCTGACCTAAAGCTGTACTACAGAGCAATTGTGATAAAAACTGCATGGTACTGGTATAACGACAGACAAGTAGACCAATGGAACAGAATTGAAGACCCTGAGATCAACCCACATACCTATGGTCACTTGATCTTTGACAAGGGAGCAAAAACCATCCAGTGGAAAAAAGACAGCATTTTCAACAAATGGTGCTGGCACAACTGGCAGTTATCATGTAGAAGAATGCGAATTGATCCATTCCTATCTCCTTGTACCAAGGTCAAATCTAAGTGGATTAAGGAACTCCACATAAAACCAGAGACACTGAAACTTATAGAGGAGAAAGTAGGGAAAAGCCTCTAAGATATGGGTACAGGGGAAAAATTCCTGAATAGAACAGCAAAGGTTTGTGCTGTAAGATCGAGAATCGATAAATGGGACCTCATAAAGTTGCAAAGCTTCTGCAAGGCGAAAGACACTGTCAATAAGACAAAAAGACCACCAACAGATTGGAAAAGGATCTTTACGTATCCTAAATCAGACAGGGGACTAATATCCAATATATATAAGGAACCCAAGAAGGTGGACTCCAGAAAATCAAATAACCCCGTTAAAAAATGGGGCTCAGAACTGTCAAAGAATTCTCACCTGAGGAATATCGAATGGCAGAGAAGCACCTGAAAAAATGTTCAACATCCTTAATCATCAGGGAAATGCAAATCAAAACAACCCTGAGATTCCACCTCACACCAGTCAGAATGGCTAAGATCAAAAATTCAGGTGACAGCAGATGCTGGCAAGGATGTGGAGAAAGAGGAACACTCCTTCATTGTTGGTGGGATTGCAAACTGGTACAACCACTCTGGAAATCAGTTTGGCGGTTCCTCAGAAAATTGGACATAATACTACCAGAGGATCCAGCAATACCTCTCCTGGGCATATATCCAGAAGATGCTCCAACCGGTAAGAAGGACACATGCTCCACTATGTTCATAGAAGCCTTATTTATAATAGCCAGAAGCTGGAAAGAACCCAGATGCCACTCAACAGAGGAATGGATACAGAAAATGTGGTACATTTACACAATGGAGTACTACTCAGCTATTAAAAGGAATGAATTTATGAAATTCCTAGGCAAATGGATGGATCTGGAGGACATCATTCTGAGTGAGGTAACATATTCACAAAGGAACTCACACAATATGTACTCACTGATAAGTGGATATTAGCCCAAAAACTTAGGATACCCAAAATATAAGATGCAATATGTTAAACGCATGAAACTCAAGAAGAACGAAGACCAAAGTGTGGACACTGTGCCCCTTCTTGGAATTGGGAACAAAACACCCATAGAAAGAGTTACAGAGATAAAGTTTGGAGCTGTGAAGAAAGGATGGACCATCTAAAGACTGCCATATCCAGGGATCCATCCCATAATCAGCTTCCAAATGCTGACACCATTGCATACACTAGCAAGATTTTGCTGAAAGGACCCAGATATAGCTGTCTCTTGTGAGACAATGCCGGGGCCTAGCAAACA
The DNA here is from genome assembly GCF_978045245.1 of Mus caroli. Classification (NCBI taxonomy): domain Eukaryota; kingdom Metazoa; phylum Chordata; class Mammalia; order Rodentia; family Muridae; genus Mus; species Mus caroli. Next base: position 78,373,955 of record NW_028227271.1, read on the forward strand.
CAGAAGTGGATGCTCACAGTCAGCTATTGGATGGATCACAGGGCCCCCAATGGAGGAGCTAGAGAAAATACCCAAGGAGCTAAAGGGAACTGCAACCCCATAGGTGGATCATTATTATGAACTAACCAGTACCCCAGAGCTCTTGATTCTAGCTGCATTTGTATCAAAAGATGGCCTAGTAGGCCATCACTGGAAAGAGAGGCCCATTGGACTTGCCAACTTTATATGCCCCAGTACAGGGGAATGCCAGGGCCAAGGGGTGGGGGGGGGGGACTGGGGGGAGTGTATTGGGGACTTTTTGGATAGCATTGGAAATGTAATTGAGGAAATTACCTAATTAAAAAAAGAGAGAGAAAAACAATTCTCTAAATCTAAGGAGAGCAGGAAGCAAGCAGGCATTTCTATCCTAATCTCTGACAAAACAGAAGTCAAACTAAAACTAATTTAAAAGATAAAGAAGGACACTTTATTCTAAGCAAGGAACAATTAACTTAGAAGATAATACCATCTGAAATGTATATATACAAAATTATAATGCACTCAGTTTCATAAAAAGGGTACAATTGAAATTAAAGACAGATTAGCATGAACCCATTAGGATCAGGTGATTTCAATACCCTACTTTCTCCAATAGACAGGTTATCTGACCAAAGAATAAACGGGGAAATATCATAATGAAGTGACATCATATAGTAATTGATGTAACAGACATCTAGAGGATATTCCAGCCAAACACTGAAGAAAGCATACTCTACTCAGCCGCCCTGGGAAGGTTTTCTACAATAGGCCACAGCCTTATCACTTAACAAATTCAGAAAAAGTGAAATAATATCATGCATTTTATTATATTGCAATAATACTGAAAATCAACAGCAGAGATCCATCCCATGATCAGCATCCAAACGCTGACACCATTGCATTCACTAGCAAGATTTTGCTGAAAGGACCCAGAAACTTCCCAAACCTAAAGAAAGAGATGCCCATGAACATACAAGAAGCCTACAGAACTCCAAATAGACTGGACCAGAAAAGAAATTCCTCCCGACACATAATAATCAGACCAACAAATGCACTAAATAAGGATAGAATATTAAAAGCAGTAAAAGAGAAAGGTCAAGTAACATATAAAGGCAGGCCTATCAGAATTACACCAGACTTTTCACCAGAGACTATGAAAGTCAGAAGAGCCTGGACAGATGTTATACAGACACTAAGAGAACACAAATGCCAGCCCAGGTTACTATACCCGGCCAAACTCTCAATTACCATAGATGGAGAAACCAAAGTATTCCACAACAAAACCAAATTCACCCATTACCTTTCCACGAATCCAGCCCTTCAAAGGATAATAACAGAAAAAAAAACAATACAAGGACGGAAATCACGCCCTAGAAAAAGCAAGAAAGTAATCCCTCAACGAACCTAAAAGAAGACTGCCACAAGACGGAAATCACGCCCTAGAAAAAGCAAGAAAGTAATCCCTCAACGAACCTAAAAGAAGACTGCCACAAGAACAGAATGCCAACTCTAACAACAAAAATAAAAGGAAGCAACAATTACTTTTCCTTAATATCTCTTAATATCAATGGACTCAATTCCCCAATAAAAAGACATAGACTAACAGACTGCCTACACAAACAGGACCCAACATTCTGCTGCTTACAGGAAACCCATCTCAGGGAAAAAGACAGACACTACCTCAGAGTGAAAGGCTGGAAAACAATTTTCCAAGCAAATGGTCTGAAGAAACAAGCTGGAGTAGCCATTCTGATATCGAATCAAATCAGCTTCCAACCCAAAGTTATCAAAAAAGACAGGAGGGACACTTCATACTCATCAAAGGTAAAATCCTCCAAGAGGAACTATCAATTCTGAATATCTATGCCCCAAATGCAAGGGCAGCCACATTCATTAAAGACACGTTAGTAAAGCTCAAAGCACACATTGCACCTCACACAATAATAGTGGGAGACTTCAACACACCACTTTCATCAATGGACAGATCCTGGAAACAGAAACTAAACAGGGACACAGTGAAACTAACAAAAGTTATGAAACAAATGGACTTAAAAGATATCTACAGAACATTTTATCCTAAAACAAAAGGATATACCTTCTTCTCAGCACCTCACGGGACCTTCTCCAAAACTGACCATATAATTGGTCACAAAACAGGCCTCAACAGATACAAAAATATTGAAATTGTCCCATGTATTCTATCAGACCACTATATATTAATTTTTAATTAAAATATAGAAGAAAATAATAATTAAATTACTAGCATTTGAAGATTCTCCTATCCCAACAATAAAACAAGATGAATAAGCAACTTGTAGAACAGGTGAATAGCTGGGTATCATACTGGAAACAAGAGATACCACCTGCCAGAGATATATTACATAGCAACCCCATGTAGCAGACTTACAACACTGCATACCTCTACAGTGGTTGGTAGCAGTGATGCTATTGCTCCTACCACCAAGAAAAGCAACTAAATTCTGCGTTCTAATAGTGACACTTTATTTATCTCCCAAGGTGGAGGCCTCAACTCTAACCTAGTGAATATTGCTTAGTTCTGGGACTTATCAAGTATATGCATGGAGGTTTACTCCTTAGGTAGAAGAGGGAAATGAAAGTAGACAGGCAAAAACAAAAAACAAACAAACAAGCAAACAAAAATCAGGAAAAGAGATTAAAAAGGAAATGATAAACACTCAAAGCAGGTAACTCTGTTTGATGTAAAATAGTACCATAAAAACAAAGGAGAGGCCACTCACCAAGATAGTCATGGGCACTGTACATAGAGAAAAGTGAACTTAAATCCGGAGTCAGGAGTAGTGCAGGAGATGTCAGAGAGGCAGGGGAAGATGGTGACTTTGAAAACCCATAGCACTTAATTCTTCTGGCACCAAAGTTTTGAATTCCAGATTCTCAGTGACAGTGACATGGCTCAGGGCATGCTTCTGAAAAGTATCTTGGGAAATGACAAGACCAACCCCATCATGGTCTCAGGGGAAGACTCAATAAGGCCTTCTACATGCAATCACACTGAGGTACAGAGACGAACCAAAAGCCCTTCTCTACAATTAGAGAGACCCTGTCCTTGGGTCCTCTTGGGCCTCACTACCATCTCCGGTATGTTCCAATGTATTTGATCTTTTGGAAAAATTTTTACGAAGCAAAGTCAGGGTTAGATTGCACTAAAAGTATTATTCAGAAATGATCAAAAGATGGGAAAATGCCAATTGATTTTTAAGTACCTTGTGCTTTGAAATTGAAAAGGGGTCTCAGTAGCAAATACAGAATATCAGGAGGAGTATTTTAATTGGCCAATATGAGGACAGAGTAAATAAACCAAAAATAATGCTAGCCAGGAAGAAAAATATATACAACAGTTTAAAAGTTGAATTGACCATTCATTACACTTACCAAATCTTTTTTTTTTTGGGGGGGGGGGAGGTTGGTTCACTGGTTTTGTATTGTTGTTTTCCTTCTGGAGACAGAATGTTTTTATATACAATTGGATGGAGCTACAAATTATACCTTTTGTGTATTTATACTTTCTTGTCTTAGAATACTCCAAGCTTAAGGTTTAAAGGCCTAGTTTTAAGATAGCTACCAGAAAATATGAATTTCTACATCTTGTTATATCATGAATACATTGCAAAGAGGGAGTTCAGAATTCAGTCCAGTTTTGTTAAGAACTGTGTCCACCACATGATTTTTGGTAAATAAATCAGAAACACACACTGGAAAAATAAAATATAGCATCTTCAATGGTGCTGCTCAGACTGGATGTCTGCATGTAGAAGAATGCAAATAGAGTCATACTTCTCACCCTAGACAGAACTCAATTCTTTTTTTTTTTAGGTTTTTCCACTTTATTAAAACATAATATACAGAAGACATCTCTGAATAGCAGTACAATTCACAAACATATCTAATGTTTAAGGACAATCGTAGAATTTGAAGAAAGAGAAAATAAAACAGTAATGGTTTGGAGAAATTTACAGTTAGAAACTGAATTGGGGAAAATGGTGCCTTTATTATATATAAAGAAATAAACTGGGTAAGTTTATATGGATTCCCAGGAAAGATGATAGGTGGTAGGTGCCATTATATACTAAATACTGTTCATTTTTCTCTGCCTTATAGGGCCACACTTCATAAGATGTCACAATTCTGAGTCTGTGTATGGTTGAAGAAAACTCAGTTCTAAATAGATAAAAGACTTCAACATAAAACCAGATATACTGAACCGATAAAAGAAAAAATAATGAGGAATAGCGTTGAACTCACTGACATAAGAAAAGACTTTCTGAACAGAACACCCTTAGCATAGGCACTGAGATCAACAATAAATGGGACCTCATGAAATGAGAAGCTTCTTCATGGCAAAGGACACAGTAACTCAGACCCAGCAGCAGCCTACGTAATGGAAAACATTTCACCAACTATGCATTTGTGAAAGTGCTAATATCCAAAATATATAAAGAATATTTTTTTAAAACTTGATATCAAGAAATCAAATAATCTAAATAAAAAATTGATCCAGCTCTAAATGGAAGATTCTCAATAGAAGAAACCCAAATGGCTGAGAGACAAAAAATGTTTAGCATCCTTAGCATCTGGAACAGAAAATCAAAACTACATTGAGATTTCATCTTATTCCTGTCACAATGGATAAGATCAACAACAACAACAAAAGTGACAACACATGCAGGCCAGGATGTGTAGAGTAAGGGGAACACTAGTCCATTACTGGTGGGAATGCAAACTTGTCCAAAACTATGAAAATTAGTGTGCTGGTCCCTCAGGAAGATGGGAATCAATCTACCTCAAGATCTTGGGCATATACCGAAAGACATCCTACTACAAAGATACTTGCTCAGCCATATTCTCTGTTCATTAATAGCCAGAAATTGAAAACAACCTGGATGATCTGCAACAGAAGAATGGATAAAGAAAATGTGATACAGGACTTAGATTTCTTTAAGGGGACAGCAACTACTAAGAGTTTGACCATACTCCAAATAAGTATACAAGCAACAGAAATTGAACATTTTCTTCTTTTTGGGGGGGTGAGGGGAGAAGTCACAAGGTGGAAGGAGACCTGGAAAGACTGGGAAATGAGTGTGATCAGGGTGCATGATTCCAAAATAATCTATTAAAATATTACATAATTTTAAAAATTTTAAAATGTGGCACATTACACATTACACCCATTTTTCTAGAAAGAGGTACTCAATATTTTTACATATAAAAATAATCACTGTTTGGCTGCTATCTTGTCTCTTTGTGACCATCTGACTCGCATCAAAGGGATTCCCATGAAGCAAGACTTTCACTTCTAAAACCAGCAAACACACACACACACACCAAGAAAAATAACACATGTGATATGTGTCTTTCTGGGTCTGGCTTATTTCTAGTTGCATCATTTTTCTGTAAATGCCATTATTCCAGTTTTCCTTATAATTAAAAACAAATCATACTATATATTGGTCTTGAGAGTAGAGAGAAAAGATCTTAAGTGGTAAGTGGAAAGAGGAAAGAAAAAGAAAACTAATAGAATTTACGTGACATGGTAGAAAGGGACCCTATTTGTAGGGAAGAGGGGAACCAGCAAGAAAGAGGAATTGGGGCTAGGAGGTTGGAGGGAGGAGAGGAATGAATAATAAAATCCTATAATGATGATACACATGCAAGATAATGTCATCATGAAACTCAGCATTTTGGGGTTTTTTTTAATATATTTTATTACGTATTTTCCTCAATTACATTTCCAATGCTATCCCAAAAGTCCCCCATACCCTCCTCCCTCTCCCCCATTTCCCTACCCACCCATTCCCATTTTTTTTTTTTTTTGGCCCTGGCGTTCCCCTGTACTGGGGCATATAAAGTTTGTGTGTCCAATGGGCCTCTCTTTCCAGTGATGGCCGACTAGGCCATCTTTTGATACATATGCAGCTAGAGTCAAGAGCTCTGGGGTACTGGTTAGTTCATAATGTTGTACCACCTATAGGGTTGCAGTTCCCTTTAGCTCCTTGGGTACTTTCTCCAGCTCCTCCATTGGGAGCCCTGTGATCCATCCAATAGCTGACTGTGAGCATCCACTTCTGTGTTTGCTAGGCCCCAGCATAGTCTCACAAGAGACAGCTATATCTGGGTCCTTTCAGCAAAATCTTGCTAGTGTATGCAATGGTGTCAGCGTTTGGAAGCTGATTATGGGATGGATCCCTGGGTATGGCAGTCTCTAGATAGTCCATCCTTTCATCTCAGCTCCAATCTTTGTTTCTGTAACTCCTTCCATGGATGTTTTGTTCCCAATTCTAAGAAGGGATACAGTGACCCCACTTTGGTCTTCATTCTTCTTGAGTTTCATGCGTTTAGCAAATTGTATCTTATATCTTGGGTATCCTAAGTTTTGGGCTAATATCCACTTATCAGTGAGTACATATTGTGTGACTTCCTTTGTGATTGTGTTACCTCACTCAGGATGATGCCCTCCAGGTCCATCCATTTGCCTAGGAATTTCATAAATTCACTCTTTTTAATAGCTGAGTAGTACTCCATTGTGTAAATGTACCACATTTTCTGCATCCATTCCTCTGTTGAGGGGCATCTGGGTTCTTTCCAGCTTCTGGCTATTATAAATAAGGCTGCTATGAACATAGTGGAGCATGTGTCCTTCTTACCGGTTGGAACATCTTCTGGATATATGCCCAGGAGAGGTATTGCTGGATCCTCCGGTAGTTCTATGTCCAGTTTTCTAAGGAACTGCCAGACTGATTTCCAGAGTGGTTGTACAAGCTTGCAATTCCACCAACAATGGAGGAGTGTTCCTCTTTCTCCACATCCTCGCCAGCATCTGCTGTCACCTGAATTTTTGATCTTAGCCATTCTGACTGGTGTGAGGTGGAATCTCAGGGTTGTTTTGATTTGCATTTCCCTGATGATTAAGGATGTTGAACATTTTTTCAGGTGCTTCTCAGCCATTAGGTATTCCTCAGTTGAGAATTCTTTGTTCAGTTCTGAGCCCCATTTTTTAATGGGGTTATTTGATTTTTCTGGAGTCCACCTTCTTGAGAAACTCAGCATTTTGTATGTTTGCTTTAAAATCAGTTGAAAAAAGAAAAGAGCAAGAATGGAACCAAAGAATTGTGGGTAAAGCAAGACGGTGAATTCTTCATTCCGCAAGCTTTCCCTGTCCTGCTGAACCAAGGGGATGGAAAAATGTGAATTCTTACCCACAGTTTACTCTACGCATTTATCTCCGGCTGATGCTAGCAGCAGCTGACTACCGTTCACTTGGTGACATGTGACATTCTCCAACACACTGAGGATGTTTGAGAGAAATGGCTGATGGCCTAGCCAAGAAAACCTTGAGCTGTTGCTTCTTCCAACTAACTTAAAGATTTCAGCAAAAGGCCTTCGAGCCCTCAACGCAGAAGCATTCTCTAAAAGGCTGGTGTTTGCTTCCCACTTGCTCAAGTCTATGAGGACTTGAATGTTGGAAAGAAGAGAGCGTCTATGATACATGCAATTGTCTCCCTTTTTCTCTTCAAATGTCTGATATGTACTCTCCGAGCCTGAGACACATGTAACTGTTCTCAGTACAGTGGTCATATTTTCACAAATGCTACATCCACATATCTTACTTTATCCATTGCTGTGATAAAACACCAAGACAACTTAGAAAAGAAAGTGCTTAAGTTGGGGCTTAGATTTTCAGAGGGTAGAGTCTATGATGGCAGAGCAAAGGCCTATAATAGGAACAACTGAAAGCTTACATCGTGATCCAAGTGTGTAGAAAACATGAAGTCCTTGTGTTCACAGATAGCCACCAGGAAATTCAGGAATCTCAAACATGCATAGTTGTCTCTTCAAAAAGACAAATATCTAACCTGTATTTCTTTCAGAAGACTGGGAATGGATGTGGTTTGTAGCCTACTAACCTCTATAGTGTATGACCAGGCCATATCTGGCTCCCCGCAGAGTCTTATGTTTATCTCAGTCAATCTATAGCACTATTTCCCTCAGATCCTTATCTTAAGAATTGTTTATTATACCAGGCGGTGGTGGCGCACGCCTTTAATCCCAGCACTTGGGAGGCAGAGGCAGGCGGATTTCTGAGTTCCAGGCCAGCCTGGTCTACAAAGTGAGTTCCAGGACAGCCAGGGCTACACAGAGAAACCCTGTCTCGAAAAAACCAAAAAAAAAAAAAAAAAAGAATTATTTATCTAGAGCCTACTTTCCAAGTTAATTTGTAGAACCCATCCTTATGGGAGATGTCACAGGTACTTTACAAATGGGAGTGACAGTGGTTTATAGACCAATGACCTTTGCACTGTCTGTATGACTGAGACCATACCACATCTTCCTGGGGACCCTTAAGGTATCTATAGAACTCATCTTTATGGAAGATGTCACATGTACATTTTTTAAAAAGAGTTTTGATGTAATCTTGTCTTAGGCTTTGTTATACACACAGGACTGAGTTAATTATCACCCAGAAACTTTTTCCAAATTGTGCTTAATATTCCTGAAATAGACTACCCAGCATCAGACTCTTGAAGTTTGAACCAACACTGGCTACTGAGTCAAGTCATGTTGAATTTCCTTCTCCCCTCACATGGACAGACCCTCTGCAAGTCATGGTGTTTGTAGACATACAAGTAGAAGACAGTAAGTGTGGACATCATCAAATCCTGATATACGGATTTCAGAGCCAACAACACTGAATTTGTAGACAGCATCCATGATTCTCAGAAATGTAAGCTTTCCCTCCATTCTATGTCTACTGGAGGACCACAAAGGACAGAGACTGGCACTGAAGCAGTTCAGCAAGATTTCAGCTACTCCGGGGAATTTACAATGATGCAAACACTTTTAGAATTGGGGTTATGACTTATTTATGGCCAGAAATAAATGGCGTGTTCCGAATGATGTATTGGAATAGTAGAGCAAAAATGTCACCAATATAATGGTCAGAGTTCGTAGGAACCAACAAAGGACAGTTTTGTATAGATTTAAACCTAAAATGGACAAGGTACAAAAGCAATTATGAGATGTTATAAGATCCCTGAGTAGGATACTGATGAGTGCCACCTGCCAAAAGTGGTGAAAGCCATATCGAGGTGCAACAGGCCTGGCAGGCCAGGAACTTAAGAACTAAACATCTGGATCTCTCTCTTTTACAGCATGACTCATAGAAATACCCCATTCCCTTTTATCAAAGAGACCTAGAAGTGAAAGGACAGACCATTCACTGACATGGCCACAGACCACCATCTAGAACACAGAGAAACATAATGCAGTCTTGGATAGACAAAGAGCAGGTTCCACACATTACACCCTACTTCTGTTATCTCTACTTCTTGACCCAAGGGATCTCTGCTTCCTTGCTCTTAATTTGTGAGATGAAATCTGCAGGTGGGTTGTGGCCTCAAGCACAGCAAGGATCCTGTCTAGTTTTGTTCCCTCACTGTATCTCTGCCCTCAAGGACAGGGTCTGACACGCAACAGGTACCCAATAAATACTCCTCATGGGTTATAAGATCACAACCACTAGCATCAACTGAGTAAAGTCTAAATGTCCCTGCTCTCAACTCTGTGCCTTTTTCTCTATACGTTTCATGGACATGGTGCAGATGTTGAGTGATTATCCCACAGTTGATGAAGAACTGGTATGGATCTGTTCACACTGCTGGAATCCATTTCTTTGCAGGTCATGACCCTTCTCTCACTTTACCTAAAAACTTGTCTAGCAACTTCATTTCTGCACACCAAAAGGGTTGTTACATTGCCACAAAGGTGTAGCGTGAGGTAGTGGAAATCAGAGAAAGGCCAGGTTGACTCCCAGGTAGCTTTTCATACTTCTTAATGTCTCCGACTTAGTTTCCCTGCACCAGACAGGTTCTCCCTGCTGTCTGTGTGTTGTAATGTCTTGTAGCTTTTGGAAGGTACCAGAGGACAGTTACAACACAGACAATCTGACATAGCTAACTCTGAGCATGCCTGGCATCCTAATTTTCTAACAATTCTGGAGATTCTGATGTCCCCAGAGTCAAGAAAGTCTTCTCTAGTCACTTCAACTCAGCATTTCCCCAAGATAATTTAGTATCCTTCCCCACCAGTCAAAGTTGTTTTGATTTCCTGACTTCTGTATTAACCCAGTATTCCCCAGTACCCAAACCCCCTTTCTCATTGACGTCTCCTTTCCAGCTTCAAGAAATTTCTTTCAGAGTCCTGAGGCTCACACATGACTCTTTCTCCATCTTCCATGTCCACCATCAGCCTTGGTCCATCATCTGTCACCCGCATCACTGACATAATATCCTCAGAGCTCTTCTGAAAGTGCCCAGCTTCATCCTCTGCAGGTGCAGAGATTCTGGTGGGGTTTCTCAGCAGTACCAACTCCCTCCCTCCCAACCATGTGATATCTTTTTCATTAGTATAAACCTTCATAGAGAGGGTTTTTTTTTATCATTTCATTTAAAAGCTTCTGGTCTGAAATGTGAGAAAAATCAAACCAGTTATTTTACTAAGATGGCAAAGCCATAGCTGTTTTCTGTTTTAGAGAGATTTCATTTTTCACACGTAATTGATCTTAAACTGCTATTTGTTTGTATAAATAAATAAATAAATAAATAAATAGACAGGAGCCCTCTGCCTCAGGAGAAGGGAGCGCCATCTTGGTTCCGGGACTCAATGGAACTTAGGAACTTAGTCTGCACAGGTGAGAGTGTGCACCACAGAGGCAGACAGCTTCTGGGACAGGCGAGAGCCACAGAGCCGCTGAGGCAACACCCTTTTTGCACCGCAGATATCCAGCACCCTCCCAGCCAGAGGAGAGTAGTCCCCCCCTGCATGGGAGCCATCTGCCTCAGGAGAAGGGAGCGCCATCTTGGTTCTGGGACTCCGCCGAACTTAGGAACTTAGTATGCACAGGTGAGAGTGTGCATCACAGAAGCTGACAGCTTCTGTGACCTGCCAAAGCAACACAGCATCTGGGAAAGGTCCTGTTTTGGGCCTACTTCTTCAGCCAGGAGGAGCTCCAAACACCAGATATCTGTGCACCTTCCCTTTAAGAGGAGAGCTTGTCAGCAGAGAGTGCTCTAACCACTAAAACTCAGAGGAGAGAGCCTGTCTCCCAGGTCTGCTGATAGACGGTAATCAGAATCACCAGAAGAACAATCTCTAAACAGAGGCAACTATAACGACTCCAGAGATTACCAGATGGTGAAAGGTAAACATAAGAATCTTACTAACAGAAAGCAAGACCACTCACCATCATCAGAACCCAGCACACCCACTTCGCCCAGTCCAGGGCACCCCAACACACCTGAAAAGCTAGACCTGGATTTAAAAGCATATCTCATGATGATGGTAGAGGACATCAAGAAGGACTTTAATAACTCACTTAAAGAATTACAGGAGAACATTGATAAAGAGTTACAAGTCCTTAAAGAAAAACAGGATAACACAATCAAACAGGTAGAAGTCCTTAAAGAAAAACAGGAAAAGACAACCAAACAGGTAGAAGTCCTTAAAGAAAAACAGGAAAACACATCCAAACAGATGATGGAAATGAACAAAACCATACTAGACCTAAAAGGGAAGTAGACACAATAAAGAAAACCCAAAATGAGGCAACACTGGAGATAGAAACCCTAGGAAAGAAATCTGGAACCATAGATATGAGCATCAGCAACAGAATACAAGAGATGGAAGAGAGAATCTCAGGTGCAGAAGATTCCATAGAGAACATCGGCACAACAATCAAAGAAAATGTAAAATGCAAAAAGATCCTAACTCAAAACATCCAAGAAATACAGGACACAATGAGAAGATCAAACCTAAGGATAATAGGAGTGGATGAGAATGAAGATTTTCAACTCAAAGGACCAGCAAACATCTTCAACAAAATTATAGAAGAAATCTTCCCAAACCTAAAGAAAGAGATGCCCATGAACATACAAGAAGCCTACAGAACTCCAAATAGACTGGACCAGAAAAGAAATACCTCCCGACACATAATAATCAGAACAACAAATGCACAAAATAAAGATAGAATACTAAAAGCAGTAAGAGAAAAAGGCCAAGTAACATATAAAGGCAAGCCTATCAAAATTACACCAGATTTTTCACCAGAGAATATGAAAGCCAGAAGATCCTGGACAGATGTTATACAGACACTAAAAGAGCCCAAATTCCAGCCGAGGCTACTATACCCAGCCAAACTCTCAATTACCATGGATGGAGAAACCAAAGTATTCCACGACAAAACCAAATTCACACATTATCAATCCATGAATCCAGCCCTTCAAAGGATAACAACAGAAAAAAACCAATACAAGGACAGGAACCACACCCTAGAAACAACAAGAAGGTAATCCCTCAACAAACCTAAAAGAAGACAGCCACAAGAACAGAATGCCAACTTTAACAACAAAAATAACAGGAAGCAACAATTACTTTTCCTTAATATCTCTTAATATCAATGGACTCAACTCCCCAGTAAAAAAACATAGACTAACAGGCTGGCTACAGAAACAGGACCCAACATTTTGCTGCTTACAGGAAACTCATCTCAGAGAAAAAGATAGACACTACCTCAGAATAAAAGGCTGAAAAAAATTTTCCAAGCAAATGGTAGGAAGAAACAAGCTGGAGTAGCCATTCTAATATCTGATAAGATTGACTTCCAACCCAAAGTCATCAAAAAAGACAGGGAGGGGCACTTCATACTCATCAAAGGTAAAATCCTCCAAGAGGAACTATCAATTCTGAATATCTATGCTCCAAATACAAAGGCAGCCACATTCATTAAAGAAACTTTAGTAAAGCTCAAAGCACACATTGCACCTCATACAATAATAGTGGGAGACTTCAACACACCACTTTCACCAATGGACAGATCATGGAAACACAAACTAAACAGGGACACAGTGAAACTAACAGAAGTTATGAATCAAATGGATCTGGCAGATATCTACAGAACATTCTATCCTAAAACAAAAGGATATACCTTCTTCTCAGCACCTCATGGTACCTTCTCCAAAATTGACCACGTAATTGGGCACAAAACAGGACTCAACAGATACAAAAATATTGAAATTGTCCCATGCATCCTATCAGATCACCATGGACTAAGGCTGATCTTCAATAACAAAATAAATAATAGAAAGCCAACATTCACGTGGAAACTGAACAACACTCTTCTCAATGATACCTTGGTCAAGGAAGGAATAAAGAAAGAAATTAGGGACTTTTTAGAGTTCAATGAAAATGAAGCCACAAGATACCCAAACTTATGGGATGCAATGAAAGCATTTCTAAGAGGAAAACTCATAGCTCTGAGTGCCTCCATAAAGAAACTAGAGAGACCACACATTAGCAGCTTGACAACACACCTAAAAGCACTAGAACAAAAGGAAGCAAATTCACCCAAGAGGAGTAGATGGCAGGAAATAATCAAACTCAGGGGTGAAATCAACCCAGTGGAAACAAGAAGAACTATTCAAAGAATCAACCAATCAAGGAGCTGGTTCTTTGAGAAAATCAACAAGATAGATAAACCCTTAGCCAGACTCAGTAGAGTGCACAGGGAAAGCATTCTAATTAACAAAATCAGAAATGAAAAAGGAGACATAACAACAGATCCTGAAGACATCCAAAACACCATCAGATCTTTCTACAAAAGGCTATACTCAACAAAACTGGAGAACCTGGATGAAATGGAGAAGTTTCTAGACAGATACCATGTACCAAAGTTGAATCAAGATCAGGTTAATGATCTAAACAGCCCTATATCCCCCAAAGAAATAGAAGCAGTCATTAATAGTTTCCCTACCAAAAAAAGCCCAGGACCAGATGGGTTTAGTGCAGAGTTCTATCAGACTTTCAAAGAAGATCTAATCCCAGTTCTTCACAAACTATTCCACAAAATAGAAACAGAAAGTACTCTACCCAACTCATTCTATGAAGCCACAATTACTCTGATACCATAACCACAAAAAGACCCAACAAAGATAGAAAACTTCAGACCAATTTCCCTTATGAATATTGGTGCAAAAATCCTCAATAAAGTTCTCGCTAACCGAATCCAAGAACACATCAAAACAATCATCCATCCTGACCCTGGGTTTCATCCCAGGGATGCAGGGATGGTTCAATATACGGAAATCCATCAATGTAATCCAGTATATAAATAAACTCAAAGACAAAAAGCACATGATCATCCTGTTAGATGTGGAGAAAGCATTGGACAAAATCCAACACCCATTCATGATAAAAGTCTTGGAAAGATCAGGAATTCAAGGCCCATACCTAAACATGATAAAAGCAATCTACAGCAAACCAGTAGCCAACATCAAAGTAAATGGTGAGAAGCTGGAAGCAATCCCTCTAAAATCAGGGACTAGACAAGGCTGCCTACTTTCTCCCTACCTATTCAACATTGTACTTGAAGTCCTAGCCAGAATTATTCGACAACAAAAGGAGATCAAGGGGATACAAATTGGAAAGGAAGAAGTCAAAATATCACTCTTTGCAGATGATATGATAGTATATATAAGTGACCCTCAAAATTCTACCAGAGAACTCCTAAACCTGATAAACAGCTTCAGTGAAGTAGCTGGATATAAAATTAACTCAAATAAGTCAATGGCCTTTCTCTACACAAAGGATAAACAGGCTGAGAAAGAAATCAGGGAAACAACACCCTTCCCAATAGTCACAAATAAGATAAAATACTTTCCTGTGACTCTAACTAAGGAAGTGAAAGATCTGTATGATAAGAACTTCAACTCTCTGAAGAAAGAAATGAAAGATGATCTCAGAAGATGGAAAGACCTCCCATGCTCATGGATTGGCAGGATCAACATTGTAAAAATGGCTATCTTGCCAAAAGCAATCTACAGATTCAATGCAATCCCCATCAAAATTCCAACTCAATTCTTCAACAAATTAGAAAGTGCAATCTGCAAATTCATCTGGAATAACAAAAAACCTAGAATAGCAAAAACTCTTCTCAAGGATAAAAGAACCTCTGGTGGAATCACCATGCCGGACCTTAAGCTTTACTAAAGAGCAATTGTGATAAAAAAAAAAAAAAAAAACTGCGTGGTACTGGTATAGTGACAGACAAGTAGACCAATGGAATAGAATTGAAGACCCAGAAATGAACCCACACACCTACGGTCACTTGATCTTCGACAAGGGAGCTAAAACCATCCAGTGGAAGAAAGACAGCATTTTCAACATATGGTGCTGGCACAACTGGTTGTTATCATGTAGAAGAATGCGAATTGATCCATTCCTATCTCCTTGTACTAAGGTCAAATCTAAGTGGATCAAGGAACTTCACATAAAACCAGAGACACTGAAACTTATAGAGGAGAAAGTGGGGAAAAGCCTTGAAGATATGGGCACAGGGGAAAAATTCTTGAATAGAACAGCAATGGCTTGTGCTGTAAGATCAAGAATTGACAAGTGGGACCTCATGAAACTGCAAAGCTTCTGCAAGGCAAAAGACACCATCAATAAGACAAAAAACCACCAACAGATTGGGAAAGGATCTTTACCTATCCTAAATCAGATAAGGGACTAATATCCAATATATATAAAGAACTCAAGAAGGTGGACTCCAGAAAATCAAATAACCCCATTAAAAAATGGGGCTCAGAACTGAACAAAGAATTCTCACCTGAGGAATACCGAATGGCAGAGAAGCACCTGAAAAAATGTTCAACATCCTTAATCATCAGGGAAATGCAACTCAAAACAACCCTGAGATTCCACCTCACACCAGTCAGAATGGCTAAGATCAAAAATTCAGGTGACAGCAGATTCTGGCGAGGATGTGGAGAAAGAGGAACACTCCTCCATTGTTGGTGGGATTGCAAGCTTGTACAACCACTCTGGAAATCAGCCTGGCGGTTCCTCAGAAAATTGGACATAGTACTACCAGAGGATCCAGCAATATCTCTCCTGGGCATATATCCAGAAGATGTTCCAACCGGTAAAAAGGACACATGCTCCACTATGTTCATAGCAGCCTTATTTATAATAGCCAAAAGCTGGAAAGAACCCAGATGCCCCTCAACAGAGGAATGGACACAGAAATTATCTGTATCCACAATGTATTTACACAATGGAGTACTACTCAGCTATTAAAAAGAATGAATTTATGTAATTCCTAGCCAAATGGATGGACCTGGAAGGCATCATCTTGAGTGAGGTAACACAATCACAAAGGAACTCACACAGTATGTATTCACTGATAAGTGGATATTAGCCCAAAACTTAGGATACCCAAAATACAAGATACAATTTGCTAAACACATGAAACTCAAGAAGAATGAAGACCAAAGTGTGGACACTATGCCCCTTCTTAGAATTGGGAACAAAACACCCATGGAAGGAGTTACACAGACAAAATTTGGAGCTGTGATGAAAGGATGGACCATCTAGAGACTGCCATATCCAGGGATCCATCCCATAATCAGCTTCCAAACGCTGACCCCATTGCATACACTAGCAAGATTTTGCTGAAAGGACCCAGATATAGCTGTCTCTTGTGAGACTATGCCGGGGCCTAGCAAACACAGAAGTGGATGCTCACAGTCAGCTAGTGGATGGATCACAGGGCTCCCAATGGAGAAGCTAGAGAAAGTACCCAAGGAGTTAAAGGGATATGCAACCCTATAGGGGGAACAACATGATGCACTAACCAGTACCCCGGAGCTCTTGTCTCTAGCTGCATATGTATCAAAAGATGGCCTAGTCGGCCATCACTGGAAAGAGAGGCCCATTGGACTTGCAAACTTTATATGCCCCAATACAGGGGAATGCCAGGGCCAAAAGAATGGGAATGGGTGGTTAGGGAAGTGGGGGGGGGGATAAAAAAAAAGATAAATAAATAAATAAATAAATAAATAAATAAATAAATAAAATACAGAAGATGCCCAACAGGAACCTTCAGAACATTTTTACATCTATCTCAGAAGATTAAGCTAAAGGTTAAACAAATACAGGTGTTGTTTACAATTCTATACCCAGGATTCTGAATATAGAACCCCAGGATTATTGTCAACAATTCCTTAGGTCTCTCCTTTGCCAGAAAAGCGGGCATCATTCTGCATCACAAGATTTTCTGTCTATTTACCTTTCCGGTGGCATCGAAAGCCGTTGGTGCTTTATTTTCCAAAATCGTGTTTCTACTCTATATTCTCTTCCCCCCCCGCCACCCCTCCCCCTCCCCATTCTCCCATCTCTCCTCTCTCCTATGTCCTTTCTTTCCCCTCTCTCTCTCTCTCTCTCTCTCTCTCTCTCTCTCTCTCTCTCTCTCTCTCTCTCTCTCTCTCTCTCTCCTCTCTCCCCTCTCTCTCTCTCTCCTCTCTCCCCTCTCTCATCTCTCCCCTCTCTCCTCTCTCTCCTCTCTCTCCTCTCTCTCCTCTCTCTCCTCTCTCTCCTCTCTCTCCTCTCTCTCCTCTCTCCTCTCTCTCCTCTCTCTCCTCTCTCTCCTCTCTCTCCTCTCTCTCCTCTCTCTCCTCTCTCCTCTCTCTCCTCTCTCCCTCCACCCTCATCTCTTTTGAAACATGCCTGACATTTTTTGTGCAATGCCTTTTGCTCCTGACTAGACATTTCTAACCAGATTCTCCCAGAATATTCATACTTTACTCCTGCTCTCTTCTGCCCATACTTTTTCAGCAAGGCATGCCAGAATGGCACTCTTTCCTGCCATAAAACATGAATGCAAACTTACCACATCTTTCTCAAGAGCTTATTATATCTGGGGACTATTGTAAGAGTTTGGCACATGCATCTCACCTAATCCACACAAAAACAGTGAAAATCAGGCCCTGTGGGAATTCCATTTAACCAATGAGGAAATGAGACACGAATATATTAAGTAGCTTGCTCAATGTTATAAAATAATTGGATATAGGAACTGGAATTTTACCGTGAGAAAATTTGGCTGGAAAAGCCCATTCTACCGTGTTCCATATATTGTTTATTTTGTGGTTCCCTCTATATATTGGAAAAATATGCAAGGCTATGATGCTTTAATTAAATACTTCACATTTGGGAACTGCATACAAACATATGTTATCACCAAAGCCAGACCCATAGCCTCGCCTCCAATTCTTCTCCCAACTTCATTTGCTATTATTTTCCAATTCATCTTTAGCGTATTCACTTGTACCCGGCCTCACATAGGCTCCAAAATAGCATCACACCCCAATGAAGAAAAACTATGTATGAAGGCCCAAATCACTTTACTTCAAGGCCTACCTTCCCTGAAACTAAACAAGGTCAAGACACCAAAGCCAAATGTCCCTGGCCTCTACTAGCATGTCTAGTTCATTCATATTCCTAGGAATATCTAGGAGATATTCCTTATAAAGTCTTATTAAACTTTGCAGACGAGCTTGAGCTGAGCTTCCATCCATCCAAGCCAGGCAGAACACCCTCCCCAGGATAACCCTCCAGATACAGCCTCCATCTCTGGGAAGCTTCCAAGTCACCTCAGCATCTATCAAGCTGGTCCTCTGCCTACCTGGGGGAATGTTCCTATGGCTTTCTACATGCAACTGAAGTACCCGAGAGACTGGAATTTGCTAGAGTAAAAGCATTGCATGTTCATACCTTATCCCTCTTAGGAAGCTATTTCTGACCTTTACCCCTGTATCTAAAGAGAACAAAGACCTTGAACCCCCAAATCGTAAGAATGGTGTAGCTGCCAACAAGTAGGATTGGTACTGAGATTTATCCTAATGGTAGCCTCTGCAGCCTTTTCTGAGCTAGATGTCTCATGAAAGGAAGGAGTCTGGTTTTCAGAGGTTGGGCAGAGTGGTTTGGATGCTGGGGATGGATCCTAGACGTATTAGATACCAGGTCTTCCATTGGAAAAGCCTAAAAGAGTGTGTGAAAGCTTAATTGTACTAGTACAGCCCATCCCTGCTCTCCTATTAACAAAGATCACCAGGAGAAGGGAGTGGACCAAGCTGACTTGATTTTTCTCCTTATGAGGTCTGGCTATACATTTATGAGGTCTGGCTATACATCTATGAGGTAGAAATAACTGGACCACGACATCGCTGTACAGCCACTTCAGTTGCCAATTTGCTTCATGTTGCAACTACTCAAGCAAGTTAACCATCACTATATGGAAATGATACTGTCCATGAGACCCAATAACTTTATCTCTATCCACTGGGTTTCTAACTTAGGGAAGAATGCTAGCCATCTGGTAGAGGGTAGAAATGTGGGAGGTCTCACTTGGGAAATAGAGACCAAAACAGGATAATCAATTAAACATAAATTTACAGTAAAATAAGGATTATAATGAGTATTTTCCTCTTCACTAAAAAAAAAAAAAAATGAGACCTGTACACTGTCTAGAACACTCTGGACTGCAGTGACATCCCTGGTAGTTGCTACAACACCAACAAACAAAATGAATGTCTCCACAATATTAGTCAAAAGAGTCAAGTAGCTTTAGTGCTGTTCTTATAAAACACATAGTGCTGTTAGGACGTGCTGGGACTACAGTTTTGTGATGAGGACACTCCAGGCACATAGCTTTTAACCACCATAGGCCTGCTTCAGCCAATCTATAGACCCACCCAAAAGCCCATAGTTCACACTTTTGGAAGACCAGTAAACAGCACAAGGTCAGTTCCTAGTTAGATTTTTGCCTTCTAAGGCCATGGGAGGTGACTCACACCCCAGTCGGTTCTCTGAGAATTTCCACTTCCATCACATAACCGACTTTATCAAGGAAACAAGTGGCAGAAATCATACCCCGCTACCTTTTCCCCAATGCCTTGGGGTCAGTGGGCTTGGGCTCTGTACAAAGAAAGTGTGCTATTTTTAGAAGCACACCTGGGCAGGAAAGCATCCAGTTCGGCACTTGCATTATCAAAACCACTAGAGTGCTCTTTTGATCCTGCAGCTTTTCTCTGCTTCCCTTTCCTGTTATGTACTTTCAAGATACTAATTTATTTATCTGTGCATCAGTGAGACTTAAGTTTATGATGGTCAATAAACTGGCATTGCCATTAAATGATGCAGGCTCCCAGCTGGAGACCATTGGCAGGCAAGCGGGGTGAGAAGGCTCCTCTCATAGCTCTGGAATTCTCTTCTCATTCCATGGATGAATCCCCCGGTTTGATTGTGTATGGCACAGACTACTGTCCATAGTTTGCTGAGTTGAAACCCATGCAATTTGTTTTCCTTCCAATTTCTGAAAAATCTAACTAAAGCTATAACACTGGAGGCCATTAAATACATTTCTACTCATTAACTGGGCCAGGAAATAATTTATTCCTTTCATTGAGCTTCTGTGCATGACTCAAAATACAAAGCAGATATTGTATTGACTACGAAATAATATTGATTTTTTTTCTGACTTCAGTTTACCTATTTTAAACTTGTTCTTACTCAAACATTAACGATGTATTGTCAGAGTGGCATGCTATGGTTCCTTTCAGTACATAAAAGAACCAGGTGTCTGATCATTGGCAGATGATCAAGATGGACCGTATGCAACAAACAGAGGCCTTAAATATGTTAAATGTAAAAATGATTATCTGAAAAGGAAGAGAATGGTGCCTCAGGCTAGGTAGTAGCAGGGTCTAAGTCAGACACTCTCCACTGACTTTTGAAGCAGACTGAATGTTCCAGTTCAACTTGACTTCTGTAGGGAAAACTTTTCAAAAGAAAGATCCCTCAAAGGCCCTGTTTCTTCTGACCACACCCACCACTCTGCTCTCTTGCCTGTGGGTTAGTTCTGCCTCTGTTCATTTCTCTTCTCCCCTTATGCTTATTCTTGTCAGATGCTAGGACATGAGGCTTCCATTCTACTTCCTCCAGTACCTTCTGCTCAAACCCAGTGGAAGGCATGCTCTGGCCTCCTGCTTGCAAATCTAGTGCTTTGAATAATCTCCCTGCATATGTCTACACACATGTACATATACATATTGTATGTATGTTAGTTAATTTTGATGATAGATGTGGTGGTTTGCTTGAGAATGTGAGAATACCCCCATAAGCTCATGGATTTGAATGCTCAGTCCCCTGTTGATAGACTGAGAAGAATTGGGAGGTGTGGTTTTGTTGGGTGGGGGTGTCACTGGAAATGCGATTTATGGTTTCAAAAGCCCACACCACCACACCAGGCTCAGTCTCTCTCTCTCTCTCTCTCTCTCTCTCTCTCTCTCTCTCTCTCTCTCTCTCTCTCTCTCTCTCTCTCTCTCTCTCTCTCTCCCTCTCCCTCTCTCTCTCTCTCTCTCTCTCTCTCTCTCTCTCTCTCTCTCTCTCTCTCTCTCTCTCCCTCTCTCTCTCTCTCTCTCCCCCTTCCCTCCCTGCTTCTTGATGGAATCAAAATGGAAAGGTCTTGGCTACTGTTCCAATATCCTGCCTTTCTGCCTCCTGCCATGATGATCATGGACTAACCCTCTGAAATTGTAAGCAAATCCACAATTAAATGGTTTCTTATAGAAGAGCTGCCTTGTCACGGTATCTCTTCATATCAGTAGAACATTTGACTAAGGCGGTAGGATAACATAAACTACAGAAATGCATTTCTTAGTTTGAAAGCCTGGAAGTTCTCAGCCAGGACAGTAGTGGCCTGGCGTCTATCTCTTCTCCTAAAGCCTCACTAGAGAAAATCAATTAAGGACCTCTTCCTATCATTTGACATAGGGCGTTAATGCCATTCCTACCCTTGTCGTCTTGGAGATTTGAAAGCAAGGAGATTGCTCAGCAGTCAATGCATACAGCTCTTACAGAAGACCTAAATTCTGTCCCCAGCCTTATGTCGGGTGATAAACAGCTGCCAGGAACTCTAGTGCCAAGGGAATATAATACTTCTGGCATCTATGAACAGACTTGCATTCACATATATGTACTCATGCACAGAGACAATGAGACGGGGAGAGACAGAGAGAGACACACACAGAGAGAGACAGACAGACAGACAGACAGACAAAGAGACAGAAAAATAATCATAATTAAAATGTTAAAGTATTAAAATATGAATGTGGAGCATAAACATTCAGACCTCAGCAATGTTTCTATGTCTGAGAGAGAGAGAGAGAGAGAGAGAGAGAGAGAGAGAGAGAGAGAATCACTACCTAGGTCTTCACATCTTCAGACACAGGAGTCCTATTTATCTTTTATGCCTCTTCTTGTCCAGGGGCCTCTCAGGCAGTAGATGAAAACAATGTGCTCACCAAATGAACAGAGTGATGGGAAAAAGGGAGCTCCCCCACCCCACCCCCGAAATCTTGAAACTCAGCCAACACTTGGCCAAAAAGTACTCCCAACTGCTCTGGCTGCTCAGACCATGTCAGAATTCTCCCTTAGCTGAGCAGCTGAGCATTGGAGCACACTCCGCCAGGACACACACCTGCTGGTGTGTATGCTCCTCCCGCGCCTGTGCTTATGATGAACCTGACACCTACAGTTATGCTTGTCGCTTTAATGTGTATTATCTCTAATCCGTGCATTGTCACTATCCCCACTTTAAAGACTTGAAGACAGAATAAACTAGGACATGCTGTGCTGGGCTCATGTTGAGCTACCACTGACCCTCTCCAGGTTTCTATTGAGAAGGGACTCAGGACATTCGCCAGTATTCACTGTGTCTTCTTGCATATTTTACCCCCAAAGAGAAAATGTATCCCAGAGCTTAAGTTGGGAAGAGAATCTGAGGAGTGGCTTTTCCTGGCTGTTCCTCTCATGAAGAGGACACGGGTTCGCCTCTGCCACAAAGCATCAGAAGCTGTTTGGTAATGGCTTCAGTTCCTGTAGCCAAAACATGGGGGGGGGGGGTCTTATAATTTGAGTAGTGGCGCTTTACTGACTGGCACAGTGCAACAGTTATCTTAGAAAAGAGACAAAAGGTAACTTATGAGAATGAAGTATAAGGAGACTGGATGAGCAAGAGAAATGGCACTAAGCCTTTGGTCTTTCAGTATGATCTTGTGTTCATTGTTGACAGGAAAGAGGCTTGCACGCAGTGGTTGGTACACTTGTGCAGTTAGAGTTTAATGGATGCAGCCTGGGCCAAAGCTTTAAGCCTCTGGCTGCCTAGCATTTTGACCTTGATAATTGACTGCAGCTTATGTGAGATTTGTCCATGGGCCGTTGATCCAGAGAGAGAGAGAGAAAGAAAGAGAAACAAGGTTGACTGCTCAGTGCAAAAAGCTGAGAGGAGCCACAGGCCTCAGATAAAAAAAAAAAAAAAAAAAAAAAACAAGGCAATGAGGGGAACCCAAGGGCACCAGGCTCCCGTGGAGGGAAAAAGAAAGGCAGCCCAGCCAGAGGTCACACTGGTATGTTTCACAGAATGAGCCTCCTGGATCCTTGTTAGTCAGCACTGGCTCTCCAGACCCCAGAAAATGTGTAGGCTATTATCAGGAAGGCTAGTCTTCAAAAAACAGATGCCCCAGGGTGCCCTTGACCTGAATAGGTGCCGATGCAGTTAAGGCAATGATTCAACCATAAAAAAAGGTTTTAGGTTTGCAATTTAGGACCTAATTACAATGCTAAAGGATTTTATTTTCATAGCAGAGCACTTTGATTCTAGATTTTAAATTGTTAATGCCAGACAAAAACAGTGTAATATAAATGGGAAATATCAACTAAGAGGTGACAAATAGCTGTCATTTGAATGTAAAGTGTCCTCACTAGGCTTGGGTTTTCAAACACTTAGTCTCCTGCTAGTGGTGCTGTTTGGAAGAGCTGTAGAACCAATAAGAGATAGAACCTCACTGGTGGGCCACTAGGATGGGGCTGAACCTTTCTCACCTCACCTGACTCCCTGCCTGTTCACTTTCTAAGGATGATGTAATGTAACCAACCAGACTTCTGGCCTTGCTATCATGCCTTCTTGTCTGCTGCCATGTCAACCCTACCATAATGGTCTGCACGTCTCTAAAGCTGGAAGCCCAAAAAAAAACCCTCCTCCCATAAGGGTTTGTTTGCCCCTTTTGCCAGGGAATTCTATCACAAAAACAGACTAGTGACCAAGACGCAAGGACACTGGATGGCAAAGATAGACACCCAACCAAGGATGATAGGGGTACCGTATTGCACACTCATCAACTTTGCAGGAGACAGCAGGACTTCAGATGCCATTTGGTGGCAATACAGGTGCACAGAGTTCTAGGCAGCTGTGTGGAGAGGACAGAACTGGGAAGTTTCTCAGGCTGCTTTCTCCCAGATTCATCCGGCCATTTCTTCTTACAGACCACATGGCTGGATTCCAAAAGCCTGGTTTCATGGAGATAGCTGCACTTAGAGTTTAAGAATTGGCTGTTTTGCTCGAGTTGGTGAGCATGGTGTCGAGAATGTGATACGTATTCCATTGACTCTTTAAAGGGAAAGGTGGTGAACCTTACACTGTTCTACAATATTAGGTAAAGCCTTAAGAGTAACAGGGAACAATAAGCACTGGTAAAGATGTGAAGGAGAGGGAGGCAGGGAAGAAAAGCACTAAGAGCCTGTAACTGAAATCCTGTCACTTCTGTTGCCTACTAGGTACTATTTTCAGTCCTAAGAGAAGCAAGCTAGAATTTCCTTAGTTCTTGTCCTCTAAGTGTGACGAAGGCAAAATGATTCCCATGCCCTTGAGTGAAGGTTCTGGGTGTAAACTATTTTCATAATAATAGTAAAATGGTATTTACTTCTTTTCTAACATTACAATATAGCGCAAAATCAAGGGCAGGTAACTGTTGGTCCATAATGTGGGGCTCATGGCTTTGGGGTCACCTAGTAAACGTCCCTTTGGATGTGATTGACCGTGAGGGTGCTTCCAAGAAGACTTAACTAAGGACGGGGGACTCACCCTGAATGTGGGTAGCACCAACCTATTGGCTAGAGCCCTGGACTTCATAAATAGAAGAAAGTAGATGGGACACCAGCACCCATCTCCCTCTGTTTCCTGACTACAGATGCAGTGAGCCCAGCCACCTCCCATCCGTGCCACCATAATAGACTCCATTTCCTCAAACTATAAGGCTAAATAAACCCTTCCTTTCTTGAAATCTGGTGTGTGTGTGTGTTTTCACATGTGTGTGGATGCCCACAGACACAAGAAAAGGGTATTGGCTCCCCATCACCACCCCCAGTTACAGGCAATGTGAACTGCTGGGTACAACTGCTGGGAACCAAAATCTGATCTGCAGGAAAAACAAGCGCTGTTATCACTGGGCCATCTCTCAGGCCCAAGTGCTTCCTTATTTAAGTTTCTCTTATTAGGTATTTTGTTGCTGCGGTGCACTAAGTAACTAATTTACTTCTTGAAAAGAGGGCACCTTGGCATTTGAAAAAAAAAAAAAACACAGCAAAACATAAAGTTCACTCTGACCTTCCCTTTCTCTCCCACAGCAAGTAATAAAACCTGGAAAGAATTCTCTGATCTCCATCTACTGCTGCCAGGAGACCTTCCCATGAAAGATGCTCTCATTCCATACCCAGAAGACTGGATCCTTATCTCTGAAGACAGAGAAGACTCTGCATAAAGCATCCTGTAAGTTTAGTAGCATTAGAATTCATTCCAACGATCAACAGTACCTTTCCAACATTATCCCGTACTTCTTCAGCCTTAGCATAAAAACATAGAGTTTTGTCTATTTATTTGGACTTCCATTTCCCTGTGAAGGCCGCAGTGTTACATTTAACATTAAATCAGTGTGTTTGCTCTTCTCTTGTTAATGTGCCTCTGACATATAGGTCCTCTGGTGTGAGTCTTTCAGAGAGAGAAGGACACTAGTGTTCTCCTGTGTAGCCTCCAACTGCATGTACAGTCACTGAATTCCTCACTAGCACAAACTAATAAAATTCTAAAATAAAAATCGGCTACTTTTCCTTGAGAATGTCCTTAATGAAACTGTGAAAAATTAATTTTATTAAATCTCATTTACTGCGTACACATCCTTTTAATATTCAATGCAACAAAATGTGAAGGCTGCATAAATTAATTTTACAGTGTGCTGAAGTATGAAGGTTGTCTTGAGGGCAAGCACAGTGCAGTTGTTTGAATTAAATGCTGAAATAAAAATGGGCACAAGAGTAAACATGTATAATCCCAGCAGCTGGGACACTGAGGCAGAAGGACCATTGGCCGAAAGCCAGCTTGGACTACACCATGAATTCCTGTGTCAAGAAAGCAAAACTGTAATCAAGAAGGAAAACTTCTTCCCTCTCCCCTTCTTCCTCTCCTCCTCCTTCTTTTCATTTATGAATATCATTTTAAAGGAACTACTGAATTATTCAATCTTAGATGTTTGGGAAATATTTTTCCAAAATATGAATGAGAATTATCAGTTCAAGGAAGACTGACAGGAATTGTTTCCTCTAATAACAATCCATCTTGCAAGGAAAAATTAGAATTGAAAAGATGTTCCCACTGTCCCAACATTCATAGACTTTTCTAAAGAAATGGGGGTTTTCTTTTTACTTTGTGTGATGAAATGTGACAACATTGGAGATGTCTGTCAAATTGGGAGATATTTTTTCAAATAGTCGATGTGTGCTGATAATAAAATCATATGTAAGTCAAAGAACCTTTGAAAATGTGAGTTGCTGCAATAGATGCTGACATAGTGAAGAGTGAGCAGAGCACTTGCTACTAAGGTTTCTGATTCTACATTGCAACCCACCTTTGAGGGAACTATCATTTATCAAGGATTAGCCTGAAGCCAAATAAGGAAACCCACAGGCATCTGAAACAAGTACAAATTAAATGCTAAACTGCACATCCAATTTGAATTAGAATTTTAAAAAATGTTTCTACCATCCCAACATTCACAGACTTTTCAAAAAAAAGGGGGGGTGATCCCTAGCTGGGGTGGGGGGAGGGCAACCAGGGGGTCTTCCTCCTCTCAGAGGAGAAGGGGGTGTGGGAAGGAGGAGAGGATTTGTATGAAGGAGTACTGGGAAGAGGAGGCTGATATTGGGATATAAAGTGCATAAATATGTTTTTTAAAAAATATGGGCGATCATTGTAACAAATGGTATTTCCTTTTTCCATTGTAGGATGAAATGTGACACCATGGAAGAGGTCTATCACATTACTTTTTCTAAACACATTACCCACAAGGAGCTGAAATGTCTTCAGAGTTTCCAACCAGAGGAAAATATCACAGGGGCTTCAAAATAGAAGCAGATATGGGAACCAACTGTCTTCTATTAAACCAAGAGTGAAAAAAAGGGAAATGCCATGTTTTCGCTATATTTTATTTGAAATTGGTATTTATGGGGCACAACTGTATTTATTAGATATATATAGCTATATAAGTAGAATTATTAAATCAAACTAATTAGCATATCAGTCACCTCATCTCCTTATCATTTCCTTGTGGTAAGAAAAATCAAAGTATCATCTTAGCAATTCTGAAATATGTGTTTCATTCCTGTTAACTATGGCTAACAACAGACCAATAAGATCAATTTCTGTTATACAACTGAATTCTACTCTCGAATCAACATCTTCTCTTTCTGAATTCTATAATGTACTTTATGTATCTTGTTGTAATTTTTAACGTTTTAATAGTGTCTTAGTGTTTTACCACTGTGAACAGATACCATAACCAAGGCAACTCTTATAAGGACAACATTTAATTGGGGCCAGTTTACAGGTTCAGAGGTTCAGTCTATTATCATCAAGGCAGGAGCATGGCAGCATCCAGACAGGTATGGTGCAGGAGGAGCTGAGAGTTCTGCATCATCTGAAGGCTGGTAGCAGAATACTGGCTTCCAGTCAGCTAGGATGAGGGTCTTAAAGCCCACACCCACAGTGACACACCTACTCTAACAAGGCCACGCTTACTCTAACAGGACCACACTTTCTAAAAGTGCCACTCCCCTGGGCTGAGCATATACAAACCACCACAAGTAGATAAATAAGTATTATCAGTGTTTTAGTTTTTAATAGTCAACGTGAGAAAATACCGATGAGTGCTGCGGTAGTCTCAAAAATAGCTTAGGGTTTCAAAAGGTCCCAAGACTAAAATCTTGAATATTGCTAAGGTAGACAAAGAAGCTCCCCTGACTAGAATATCAAGAATGGGGGAAAAATGAGGAATTAAAAGACTGTAATAATTTCTAATATTTTACTCACACAAAAAATAGAATTTGCTTTCAAACGTTAATTCCTGTATATGCTTTCACTTTAATATACAAGATTAGTCACTGAAATCTAATTTCTCCCTCATAAATATGTAATGTGAGAGGTCTCTGGATCAGCTCAGGGGCATCCAGGCTGTAAAATTGCACTCTGTAGCTGTGTTGTGCTTTCATTTCATCTCAGAAACTCTGTGCTGGAGACACTAGGTTGGGCTGAGTTGAACAATGTGGTTGATGATAATTTTGAGAGGAAACGGGAGAAGGATTGCAATTTCTGCTTTGGCTTTGATTTCACTGATTTCAGAGTGGCTTTGGCTTTGATATCACTAAGCCAGCTTCCTGACTAATTTGACACTTCTGAGAGCAAAGTCTACTCTCCTCTGGAGTCACGTGAAAGCATGATGGTGCGGTAGGCATTGCACCAGGAGGCTGAGAAGAGGCATCTCCTCAGAACCAGCTGCTCTCTGAGGTGGAAAATGACCATACCTACAGTGGGCTCACAGGCTAATGTTCTTCCGCTATCCCAGGAGTTTTCCTTCCCGAACATGGTGACTCCAAGCAGACATTCTGTCTATGTCATCTATTAAGCAACAGCTGTAGAACATTGCCTAATTCTCGTGTTCACAATCAGGAAGTTCTTGCTACTATGAAAAATGCCTGACCAAAAACTTAAAAGGAGGAATTATTTTTGACCCATAGTTTCAGAGGATTCAGGCTATGATTAGGGCCTTGATGGTTTGGGACCTATAGAAAAGTACAGTATGCATTGTGGCAACAGGAGTATATGGCACAAGCTACTCGGGCCCGGTGCCTGAGAGGAGGCAGAGAAGGACCGAGGTGGGTGCTGCATTCAAGATAGAGCTCTCAAGCACATACCTCCACCTCACTGACCTACTTCCTCTAGCAAGACTCCACTTCCTAATGTCTCTGGAATCTCCCAATAGGCACTGCTAGCGCTGAAGTGGGATGGTGAGTGTCGCGTCTTGGATCTCCTACTGCCCGGAGAATAACCACCCTGAGCCAGGAGTCTCTTAAAGCAGGAAATTCTTTAATTGTATCAGTCTTTTGTTTATAAAAGCTGAGAGAGGAGGTGGGTTTTTTTGCTGAGGTGAGATGACATTGGGGGAGGAGAAAGGTGATGGAGGGTATGGGGTGTCTGGCAGAGCCAACAAAGTTATTCAATGACAACGTCTGCACTAGCTAGGCAAAGGCAGGATTAAACAGGTCGTGCTGAGTCACTCCAGTGTGGAAGTGACTGAGACAGTTCAAAACTCGAGCCAGGCTCGGGTTTGTCCTCAAGGCCCAAACCAGGGCAAAATAGGGCCCAACACAGAGCCTTTTAGGGAGTCACATCACATCCAAACCATATCAGAAGTCAGCTTGCTTGCAGATGGAAGCCAATTTCTCCAGAATCATCTCCATAGTGGTGATACTGTCTCCTCTATCTAGTCTTGCTTTGTTTGCTTACTTCTTTGGTAGGTCAATATGCAAGCTGGGAAGTAGAAACTCTTGGCTGAATTACACCACAACAGACTACGTTTTAGTCCACCAGACCCCAGGAGGCATGGTCTTAGCATTCTCTCTTCCGCTTCAGTCTTGTTCTTATACCATGAAAACAAATGCATTCACTAATACATATTTGCAGAATGGATGGTAATGAAATCAATACTCTTACCTAATAAGTAAATATCCTGGCATCTAACTCATTCTTTAACATAATCAGAATATTACCTAATTCAATGAATGACTATAAAGTACATAGTGGTCTAAGCATTGATGGTATGTGTCTGTCATACCAGTTATGTAGGACGCAAAAAGCAGAAGATCAGAGGTTTGTGTTGGCCTTTAAAGATTTAGACTGTTAGCAAATAAAGTGCAAAGGGCCTAGGGATGTAGCTCAGTTATATATCATGCACAGAGCACTACATTTAACCTGCAGTATTGAAAGCAAAGTCAAGTCCAAATCTCGGTGTTTCCTTTATGTTAAGAAGGTAAATGGCATTTGTGCTTGAATGAGAAATGCCCCTATGTATTTGAACATCTTGTTTTCTCTTGGTGGAACTGTTGGGGGGCGGTTATAAACCTATAGGAGGTAGGGCCTTGCTGATGGAGGTATGTCACATGTGAGATTTTATGGCCTTCCCCACTTCCAGTTCTCTTCCTGTGTTTCCTGGCCCCATGTTCCTGCTATGTTGACTGGCCCACGATGGTAGACTGCATCCACTATAGAACTGGAAGCTGTAATAAATCTTTTTCTACTATGAGTTGGTCTTGGTCCTGGTGTTTTTATCACAGCAACAGAAAAGCAACAGCTCTGAAAGGCAGAATATCACCATATTCTGAGACAAGGTAGAAGTAGCCTTCAGAGTGATGTCATTGCACTCCAAATTAATCCACTTCATTTAAATAAGAAATAACTGACTACAATTAAAAATATCCAGGCAAGGGCTGGAGAGATGGCTCAGTAGTTAAGAGTGCTGTCTGCTCTTTCAGAGGACCTAGGTTCAATTTCCAGCACCCACATGGCAGCTCACAACTGTCTGTCACTCCAGTTTCAGGGGATCTGGCACTATCAAACATACATGCAGGCAAAACACCAATGAACATAAAACTCAATAAATCTTTAAAAAATAAAAGGAAGGGAGGAAGGAAAGGAAGGGTGGAGGGAGGGGGAAATGGAAGAAAGGAAGGGAAGGAGGGAGGAAGGTAGAGAGAAGAGAGGAGGGAAAGAATTTGAAAAGAAATCTAGGTATCTACAGATCTGAATCTCACACATCCATTGCTGACATAAACAATGCTCTTTTCTTCTATGACCATAACTTGAGTAATATAAACTTTTACCCTAGGTACTTCACAGCCAGTTGGTCCATTGTCTGTATGTTTGTATATTAAAAGCAATATTCATTAATCACTTTCTTTTTACAATGAATAGTTGGAAAATACATGGAAAAGACCAAAAATGCACTGTGTAGTTTCTGTATTAATTACCTGGTGCTCCATGTAAAAATTGCTTTAAAACCTACTGATAGTAGACATTTATTATCTGAACCAGGTTCTTTGAGGATGAACTGGTAGAATCTAACTGAACATCTCTCATGAGGCTGCAGTCACTATGGTATCCAGGGCTCTAGTTATTTGAAAGCTTGACTTAGGTTAGCAAAACTGCTTCCCAGACATCTTGTGAGCAGGAGGTTTCCACATCTCACCTCACAGACCTCTCTGTGTGCTGATGATATGTCTTCATGACCTATCAGCCAGCTTTCCCTTAGGGAAAGGAGGCTGGAACTGCAAGGGATTTTTAATGGTACCCCATAAGTCATACACCATTGTTTCTATACTGCTCTTATTTAATGCAGGAGGGGATGACACACTTGAGAATAACAGGAACTGAGCACTGGTGAGGGCCACTTAGACCTTGACTACCACCCTGATTACTTTCTCCGGTCTTATGAGAAAAACAAAACAAAACAAACAAACAAAACAAAAGAGAGTAGTGATGCAGGTTTGCTTATCTCTATGGCTTAGAAAGTCAAGATAGAGAGATCACAAATTCAAGGCCGGTTTGGGAAACCTAATCAGACTTTGTGTCACAATTCAAAACATAAAAGAAGGGCTGGGCATATAGCCAGTAATAGGTGACTTGCCTAGGTTAATCCCCAACATCACTAATTAACTAATAACCTATGACAATAACACATGGAACAAGAAATGACAAGTTTCATTTGTACATTATAGTGACCTGAAGAACATCCTGTGTTCAAAGATTCAACTAGATTTTCAGGCAAGATTAAGTTAATAAATTTTCTCTTTCTAGATAAAAGAGACACAAAGGAAGAGTGATTTACTTACTGAACAAAATTCATTGCGTACTTACTAAGCCATCCTGGCCCCATAGATCCTTCAATGGACTCAGAGATCTCACTGTAATGAGGAAACCCATCATATCACCACGTTTTATAATGCAGTGGCAAAGTACAGTGACGGGAATGTATGCTTTGTGCACAGAAAGACTGCAGAGAGTTGTGAACTTGCTGGAACCTGAGAAACATCAGGAAAGGCTTTCTGGAAAAAACAACACCCAATTACAGCCTTAAAAAAATAACTTAGAATCGGCCAGGTGTGGAGGACAAAGCGGGCATCAAGGTAAAACTTGGTGTGGCATGTGTAACAGAAAGACTTTGAAGTGCTAATGAACACAGCAGTGGGAAAAGTAAGCAGAGTCCCTCATGGAGAGCCAGGGGTAAAGTGTCTTAGGGTCTAGACAATGGGAAAGCTGTGGACTTGATTGTCAAGAGTCCTGGATCATACTTGTATTTTATATAGATCATTCTAGTAGCTTTGGGTAACGATAACTTGACCAAAGAACTGTGGGGTGATCGGACTATTGGAAACCACTTGTTGCATTGCTGGTAGAACAGAGAAGTCTCTAGAGTAAGACAATGTTGGTGAGGGAATGAAGACCTGTTTAACAATATGTTTACCATGTAACCATAAGTCAGGAGATCTGGCATTCTATTCATGTACAATGATAAATTTTAATTATTTGTATTTGTTTGTTTTGTGGAAAAGAAGGCACATGTGCCGGTCAGAGGCAGCATTTGATCCTTACCTTGTTCTTCTTGAGGCAGAGTTACTCATTGCTTCTGATGCTGTGACTTTACTAGACTAGCTGACCTGCACACTTCTGACTGATTCTCCTGTCTCCACCTTCAATCTCACCCACAGAAGTGCTAGATTACAGATGTCACTGAACAAAGCTTTCTATCTGCCTTCTGTAGATGTAACTGGCATCATCAGGCTTGTACACGAAGCACTTTTATCCAACAATCCATTTCCCCCACAAAGATATACTTAATCTCGGGCAATGACGGTGTCCTGTTGCCCAAATTCTGAATTTTTCACACTGAGGAGTTTGATTTAGTTCTTTTCCAACACAGCCAGTGAATGCTTACCTCATACTGCCTCATTGTGTCTTTAATAATGTGTCACATTCAGTTGAGGGTCACTTCCCTGTCTACTGGATTTGCCTCTGTGATGGTTGGGATGCCCACTTTAGTTTTCGATGGTTTGGTTTGGTTTTGTTTAAGTTAGCTTCTAACTGTAGATCTTTTGTTCTTTAAATCTTATTCATGGTCTTAGGGAACACTTATTTCTACTACCAGCCCAATACTGCTCTACTAACCCAACTTGCTTGACTAGATTTCCTGTAGCCAAGTAGGCATGGGGTTCTTGATGGCAATCATCCAGATTGAAAGCTTATAGATTGAAATTACAAAAGGAAATCATTTTTCTTCTGATTCACTAGGAGCCAAGATCCAGACAAACACTTATCTCTAGTGTCATGTCCAGGTCTTTCTCAGCACAGTAAGTTGTGTTTCCTTATTTTAGGGGCACTATCTTTAGATGAAACTTCTGATGTGACTTCTATGCCTGGAATCTGGGGTTTCTTTACCAGCCCTCTGCATTTGTCCCCCTGAATCAGTCAGATGCTGGCTACGGTGTTTCTATTTCACTCTGTGAGCTTTGCATTTCAAGAAGTTTCTAGAAGGTCTAAGAAATTCCTCAACATTTCCCCACATCTAGCTGTATTATAAATGATATGAGCTGGGCATGGTTGCATGCCCCTTTAACCCCAGCACTGCAGAAGCAAAGGCAGACAGAGCTCTGAGTTTTAAGGCAGCCTGGCTTACCTAGCAACTTTCAGGCCAAGAAGAGCTACATAGTGAGAACTTGTCCTATAAGAGGAAGAAAACAAAGTAGAGGGAAAGAAAGAAAAAGATATTATGCCTTGACTTTTTATTTAAGATTTTTCAGTCTGCTGTCAAAGGGTGAGGCCCTTTGACAATCTAGATGCCACTTTGCAGAAGCTGAAAGTTATAACTATACAACTACAGCAGAGTATATTAGCTTGTTGCTGTGATGCAATCCTTAACATAAAGCAATGCAAAGGAGGAAGTGGTTTATTTGGGCTCACAATTTGAGTCCATCATGAAAGTTGGAAAGACACTGTCGGCAGCTCATGATGACAGGCACATGCTGCTAGTACTCTTCTTGCTCATTAAATCTTGGCAGAACAGGAAGTAGACAGCAGACAGGAAGTGGAGCAGGGCTATAAATCTCAAGGCCAATCCACAGTGATCCGCTTACCCCACAAAGTTCCACCTCCTCAGGTAACACTACTAGGTACAGAGTGTATAAACACATGAGCTCCATACTGGACATTGCTCATTCAAACCCCAGCATCTCTCCCATATGTATCACCATCTTGCAGAAATGAGAAGTTAGAACATAGTCTTGTGCTGTGCCACAAGGCTTGCAAACTAATCGAGGCATGACACAGCTGAACTAAAAGGTCTAATAAGGCCCTGATTTCTCCTTCAACATGATCCTAAGGAAGGGTCTGAAGAATGTTAGGTAAGTTATTAGGAAGGAATGAAGTGCCAAGTATCCCGAGCTTTTGTCCCCGCTGGCAAGAACACACTCAGGACAACCGGAATCTTCTGCGGCAAAGCTTTATTGCTTACTTCTCAGGAAGATCCCGACCCCAGAAAATGGAGTCCCTTATATAGTGCTCAGCCATGACATTTCAGCACGTGATGTGGCGTGACAGCTCTTGATTCGTTGCTCGCCCATCACACCACTATTACACCCTGAGAATGGGCAGTGACTAGGAGTGAGTTCACTCTCGCACTTGCGCACAAGGCTTGTTTACTAGTTTGTCACAGCGGAGGCCAGCGCCATCTTATAATGGTGATTGCTCGCGGCAAGCGCACGGCTCTCCACAGCGATTGCTCGCTGCACAGCTTTCCACATCTCCCCCTTTTTATTTTATTAAATTGAGGCTGGACTAGGTCTGTGTAATTATGCCCATCCGCTGTGGCTCCTGTCTTAGGTCGTTCCTCCAATGTCACAGCCTTTCCTGTCATAGGGTAACCCTATCGCCACTGGGCCCCGTGTCTTAGGATAATCTGTGCATGAGGAAAGTTGCCCGTCCCTGGATACCGCAGTGCTATGTGACAGTAACTACTAAATGACCTATGGCGAACTCTACAAAAGAGGCCAGCCACCAATGTCAACTAATTTTTGAGCATAGATAGCCAGATTTCGGGGGAGGCGCCTTGCTCAATGGCAGCAAGTGCTTGAGCTATCACAACCTTGTCACGTGTTTGCTGGGTTCTGAGCTTGCAAACCAACCAGAGCATGAACACAAGTCCACAGCAGGTGGCAACACCAAATAAACCCACCCCCACCCATTCCTTAAAATAAGAAAATGCAGATGAAATCCAGGAGGAGAGGCCCTCTGTCAATGACAGGTCCACTCGCGTTGAGTTGATCTTTAAAATTGCCACCCTCAGGGCCTCAAGAGTCTCATCGAATCCCTCAGACCAATTTCCTGCAAGATACAAGGAAAGCTGTCTAGACAGATTAGCTGCATAAGTAAAATTTTCATATTGGACACTGGTAATACACAGAGCTTCCAGTTTTCTTTCACAACCCAACTGGGCCATCTGGTATAGAACTCCTATCTGTTCTTCTGCCAGGTCAAGGCGCTGATTCAATATCATCAGCCCTCCCTTTAACTTGGTACTAGCAGAAGTTTGGACAGTGATGGCATCAGCCAGATCTGCTGAAAGCTGATTTAATTTTGTGCCTGATTGAACCGTACTAGCCATAGCATACCCTGCAGCTGTAGCAGCAGCTGCACTGGCTGAAATTGCTATGATCACGGCAGCAGTAATGCCAAAATCTCTTTTTTGTCGAAACAGAGATAAGGTGGAGGGTGTTTCCACAGGAACCGGGATTCAACGTGGGATCCGTGCTACCATGGCACGGGTGTTCTTTGTTATGTCCCAACATTGAGAAATCCAACAAGAATCATTGGAACAGACTTCAAATGAATCATTTGAAAGAATAAACAAGAAAGGGGGGTAAACACAGACTGGGGTAGATGGATAATTAATCTGGTTTACCAAAGTTTTATTGAACCCAGTGATCTCTACACTGGTATTAGTATATCCATAAGAGTCCTGGGAGGCAGCATGTATTCCCCAATACTGAGCAAATCTTGAGATGCCAGTAAAAGAAGCCTTTCCAACTGCTCCTCCCTGGATAAAGATCAAAGGATTGAGTTCTGTACAACTGCCATTGACTCCACAAAGCACCCACTTGTGAAAGGGATGCATTCTAAAGTCCTGTATGAAAAGTCCCTCTTTCATAACAAATTCCTTCTCTGGATCATCTGTCATGTTGGGAGAAAAGGAAAAGGTTTTACTCTGATCTGCCCAACGAGTGATGGAGGATTGACAATCAGACCAAGGCAGTATCAGCCCTTCATCTTCCAAGCTACAATGAGGGGCTATTTTTGGTTGGTGGGGACGTTCTTTGTCTGAAAAGTTAGGTGGTAGAAATGTACCATTAACCCAAATTGCCTCCTGCCAAAAGGTCCGATTTGTAAAGGTTATATCTGCGTTGGAAGTATCTTGGGTTGTGCTTACCCAACCTCCTCGGTGCTCATTAAACTTCCCCAAAGCTCGAGCTGTGAGGTTGATACATTTTCCTGGTCCATTAATTTGAAAACATAAAGAACCCTGTTCTAATAAAGAGCGATTTTCCCCTAATGGTGCTCGGGTGGGATCATAGGGTAGATATGGCAAATCTAATGTTTTATTAGTAGTAAAGAATTTTGGAAAAACTATAGCATTATGGCGAACTGGCATTGGTTTAGGGAAAGTCGAGAGAATGGCCCATCTCTGTTCGCCCCTCATACTAGGAACCTGAGACAAGTTCAGCATTGTCAGGATCAGGAGCAGTCCTCGGGAGGTCTGCATCTTCTGCATCATCCTTGATGAATATCTTGCGGGTGAGTCGTTCCGGCAGCCAAAATGGGTTGTCTTCATTCTGTGGAAAAACACAAACAGCTCCCCTGGATCTTATCAAAATAGGATCCGGGCCTTTCCACAGACCACTTAAGACATCCTTCCATTTGACCATTTCTTTTGGTCTATCAGGGTCTGAGCTATGTCGATCAGCAGCAGAGCGACCTTGCTCGTCAAGATTCAAAAAATTAAGTGTAAAGAGTGCCATAGATACAGCTACTCTTGGCACTGAGGGCAGAGTCTCATCAACTCCCCCTTTTTGTTTTATAAGATAAGACTTAAGTGTACGGTGAGCACGTTCCACAATGCCTTGTCCTTGAGGATTATAAGGAAGGCCAGTCAAGTGAGTGACATCCATTTGATGACAAAATTGCTGAAATTTAGTAGAGGTATATGCTGGCCCATTATCAGTTTTAAGAATTGTGGGCTTGCCCCAAGCACTCCATGCTTCTAAACAGTGCTGTATAACATGAGAGGCTTTCTCACCTGTTAAAGGTGTAGCAAACATAACACCAGAGCAGGTGTCAATGGAAACATGTAAATATTGATTTCTTCCAAAGGAGGAAATATGAGTGACATCCATTTGCCAGACCTGTAATGGTCTGATGCCTCGGGGGTTTATCCCTACATGAGGAGTAGGCAGAAATTGACAACAGTTTTGACATTGGGTGACAATGTCACGAGCTTCTTTCCTAGTTAAAGTGAAACGGCGGTGTAATGTTTCAGCCGTCACGTGGAAGCGTTTATGAAACTCCCTTGCAGCCTCTGACTGCGAGGACAGAGCAGCAGCCACGATTCTAGTAGCTTTGTCTGCCAAGTCATTTCTATGAGACATGGGGCCAGGAAGGCCAGAATGAGCCCTAACATGAGTAATATACAGAAGATGTCTTCTATGTAACAAGGCTGACTGAATTTGCTGAAAAATGTGAGCAAGCTTGCTAGAGGGTCTAATTAAGCCAGCAACTTCAAGCATATTAACTGCATTGACCACATATGAGGAATCAGATACAATATTGAGCGGTCCCGGAAAAGTTTCAAGGACTTCTAGAACTACCAAACACTCTACAACCTGAGGTGATGTCTCATTATATTATTTAGATGTTACTTGGCCATTTACTACATATGCACCTATGCCAGATTTGGATCCATCTTTATACACTACTACCCCATCCGGAAGTGGGTGTTTGGCTGTTATTACTGGAAACACTATGGCTTGGCTTAAGGCAAATTGTAAAATTGGATGTTTTGGATAATGATTATCAATTTGTCCTGAATAAGAGGCAACCAAGACTGCCCAATCGTTAGTTGTTGCTGCCAGGGTTTGAACTTGAGCAGAAGTATAAGGTACGATTAGCATATGAGGTTCTTTCCCAAAATAAGTAATAGCTGCTTTTATCCCCCTAAGTGCAAGTTGAGCAATTGCATTAGGATACCACTCAATAATTTTTGCAGGGGAAGCATTAGGATGGACCCACAATAAGGGTCCTTTTTGCCATAAGACTGCTGTTGGTAACTGTGCAGTTTTTAATATGCACAATTCAAATGACTTTGACTCCTCAATGCGTTGTAATTGAGCATCTTGTAAGGCCTTTTCTATCGTTTGTAAAGCATGACATGCAGCTGGGGTAAGTGCTCTGTGGGAGGAGATGTGGGTATCTCCCTCTAATATGTCAAATAAGGGCTTTAATTCTGCTGATGGAATTTTCAAAAATGGTCTTAGCCAATTAATATCTCCTAGCAATTTTTGGAAATCATTCAAGGTATGTAGTTGATCTTTGCGAATCTCTAATTTTTGAGGAACAATTTTGTCAGGATAAATGAGTGACCCTAGGAAGGCTCCCATTCGAGCAACTTGCACCTTTTCAGTGGCCACCTGCAATCCCCATTGCCCTAACGTTTTTATTAATATAGGGTATGCATCTTGCAATAATTGTGAATTTTTATGGCAAATCAAAATGTCATCCATATAAATTATCACCTGTAATGATGGAAAATGCTCTCTAACTGACTTAAGTGCCAATTGCACATACAGTTGACACATGGTGGGACAATTCGCCATCCCCTGAGGTAGGACTTTCCATTGGTATCTTTGATCCGGCTCTAAATGATTAATGGCTGGGATGGTAAATGCAAATCTTTGCCTATCTTGAGGGCATAAAGGTATAGAGAAAAAGCAATCTTTAATATCTATAATTATAATTTCCCAATTTTTGGGTAAGGCAGAAAGCAATGGTAGCCCTTGCTGAACTGGTCCAAATAGACGCATTTGTGCATTAATAGCTCTAAGATCATGTAATAAGCGCCATTTGCCAGATTTTTTCTTAATTACGAAAATAGGTGTATTCCAGGGTGAGGTAGAGGGTTCTAAATGACCCAAGCGTAGCTGTTCAGAAATTAGTTTTGTAGCTGCTTCTAACTTTTCAGAGGAGAGAGGCCATTGAGGAACCCATACAACTTCCTCTGTAAGCCATGGTATGGGCATGGAGCCCTCAACGGCCCCTAGAAAAAACCCAAAACTTGTCTCCCATTATTACTTTTTTGAGGGATAGGTTCAAGTTTACCCTGCTCTCCTTTCCCTAATCCCCTTCCTTCTTTATAGCCCATTTTCTTCATTATTTGAACAGCTTGTGGCGAGTATTCATTAGTCAAGGTCAGTCCTAGTGCCTGTAAGATGTCTTTCCCCCAGAGATTTACTGGGAGTGGTAAAACATAGGGAGTGAATCGTCCTGTTTGACCTTCAGGTGCTGTCCAGCTCAAAGAACGGGAACTAATAGTGGGACAGGACTGATAACCTAAACCTTGCAAAGAACGCGATGACTGAGTAACGGGCCAAGTTTTTGGCCACCATTGGGAAGAAAGGATACTTTTATCTGCTCCTGTGTCTAAAATCCCTTTAAATTGTTTTCCTTCTATAACTAATTCTAAGAATGGCCTGGAGTCAAGAGGCATCACTAAGTAAGCAGAATCATTTCCAGTAGAACCAATCCCTCTGGTAGCTCGAGGGACACCAGAGGAAGGAAAACAGCCATGTAGGCTTGGCAAAATTATTAACTGAGCTATTCTATTCCCTTGTGAAATAGAAAAGACACCCTGAGGACAGGAACAGAGAACTTGAAGTTCCCCTTCATAGTCTTGATCTACGACTCCAGGGTGAACAATGAGACCTTGTAAGGTAAGGGAGGCCCGGCCCAATATTAGGCCAACACTCCCGGATGGCAGAGGTCCTTTATAGTCAGTAGGAATAGGCTGTACTCCCATTTGGGGCATTAGCATGAATCGGGTGGTGGTACGGAGGTCCAACCCAGCTGATCCTTCTGTTGCCCTGCGGACTGTGGGGTCCACCTTTTGCCTGTCGAGGTCCCATATGTTTTCGGGCCCTGAGACCTGAGGGCCCTGTACTGGTTTTTTGGAATGGTCTCATTATCTACTGCTTGAGGGAATCCTGGCTGCAGGGGCCTGCCTCGAATGTCCCTGACTGAACGACAATCTCTAGCCCAATGATATCCTTTTCCACACTTAGTACACAGTCCTGGTGCTCTCCTTTTGACAAGGGCTCTACAGTCCTTTTTTAAGTGTCCCGGTTTGCCACAATTATAGCAGAGTTTGAACTCAGCCATGTCAGGGCGTTTTTGCCCTTGTAGAATGGCAGCTGCTAAACCTGCATTAGTGAGTGGCCCTCCAAGCTCACGGCAAACCTTCAACCAATCCTGCAGTCCCTTGCTCTTTCTAGGTGTAATAGCCGCCCTGCATTCCTGGGTAGCCTGTTCATAGATCAACTGTTCAATTAAAGGCATAGCTGTCTCTGGGTCCCCAAAAATTCTCCCTGCCGCTTCTGTCATTCTAGCCACAAAATCTGAGAATGACTCCTGTGCGCCCTGGGTGATCTTGGTCAAACGCCCACTTGCCTCTCCCTTCTTAGAGAGTGCCTTCCATGCCTTAACTGCAGCAGCTGAGATCTGAGCATAAGCTCCCCAATGGTAATTTGTCTGGTTATTAGTGTGTTGTCCTTGACCTGTAAGCAACTCAAAAGTCCATGTTCCTTGGTCCCCTTCAACATTGGCATTGGCCCTTGCCTGTGCTTGGCAGGAGTCTTGCCACAAAGCTTTCCATTCTAAATACACTACGGTCATCCAATCGCCGGGGGTCATTGCCAGAGTCGCAAGCCTTTCGACTTGGGCTACAGTAAAGTTGGCATTGACTCCATAGTTACGAACTGACTCTGCTAGTTCTTTAATCTGTATATACTCCACTGGGGCATGAACGCGTCCACCCTCTGTGCCTTCAAAGACTGGGAACGCTTGCTGCACTTTTCTCTGTTCCTCTTTTGAAATGAATGAGTCTGATTGATACCTCTGCACGTAGGGCGGAGGTGTACTAGGACCCAGAGGTTGCGGATCTGAAGATCGCATAGTGATTTGACATTTGTCTCTAGCTACTTTTGCTTTCTTTATGTTATTCTGTGACTGATTAGCTCGTCTTTCATCTGGCTGGTATCTTTCTTCCTCTAAGTCTGTCTCCTCAGAGGAGCTAAGTTCCTTATCCAATTCTGAGCTACTGACAGCTAGTGCCTTGAACTCATCTAATGGCAGGTAGAGGCTCCTTTCCTTATGTGCCTCTCCAGTTCTTTCTCTCTTCTTCTCTCCCTTTCCATCCCTTTTTCTAATCTCCCCCAAGGCATTCTTTCCTTTATATCTCTTTTCCTCGGGCTCAAGGCCCGTGGAAAGGCCTAAATTCTTCGGTGCACCTTGTTTCGTCCCAACTTTCAATCTCTCTCCCCACTCTGCCTCTGATAGACTGTCTTGAATTTCGTCCAAAATCTTCTGCCCTGCTTCTACCATTTGCTGACAATCCTCATCTGTTAAGCACGATCTGACCAATTTCCATAACGGCATGATCCCTGCTTTAAGTTTGCCGTTCTGCTGTTCCCTAACTAGATCTCCTTTCAGTTTGTCCCAAGAAGTGACAGTTAACGAACCTGAGCAAGCATACCATGGTGCCACACGGTCTACCTCCCTGACAAATGCCTCTATACTCTTAGTGGCGATTTTTAGGCCACACTGCTTCAGGACCGACCTTAACGCCACTACTACAGAGTGAGAAATTCCCATACTGCCGCTATCCAGTCCTGACCGTGACTGAAACTAATCGCTGTCCAGGCACTATCCAGGTGCTGTCCGAGCCTGACTGCGACTGGGAACCAGTCAGCAGTTCCAGCGGTGGAAGCAAAACGAAACCAAAAGGGAAAGTGCAATCGCTGTGCAAACAATCAAAAGGGCATCTAACTCTGGAGAAATTTCAAGACTATACTTACCTTGCAGAGCTGTAGTGTCCCGCAGTTCTGGTTCCGCCCCGCGAACGAGGGATCTTCCTTGCGCCGGTGTGATGGTATAAAGTCCCCGGGTCTTCAGCGCCACGTATCCCGAGCTTTTGTCCCCGCCGGCAAGAACACACTCAGGACAACCGGAATCTTCTGCGGCAAAGCTTTATTGCTTACTTCTCAGGAAGATCCCGACCCCAGAAAATGGAGTCCCTTATATAGTGCTCAGCCATGATGTTTCAGCACGTGATGTGGCGTGACAGCTCTTGATTCGTTGCTCGCCCATCACACCACTATTACACCCTGAGAATGGGCAGTGACTAGGAGTGAGTTCACTCTCGCACTTGCGCACAAGGCTTGTTTACTAGTTTGTCACAGCGGAGGCCAGCGCCATCTTATAATGGTGATTGCTCGCGGCAAGTGTACGGCTCTCCACAGCGATTACTCGCTGCACGGCTTTCCACAGCCAAGGGCAAAATGTTTCAATTCTTTAAAGAGGCAAGAAAAAGAAGTTTACCACTTCCTCGAGTAAAAGAAAGAGGCTGGGGTGGTAGTGCTTGTCTTTAATACCATCATTCAGAAGGCAGAGGTAGATCTCTAATGAGTTTCAGGCCAGCCAGGGTCTCAAAAAAGTTTAATAAAGATTTGGTGCCATCCAACCAAAGAGTACACATCGCTCCACCTGCATATGTAGCAGAGGATGGCCTTGTCAGGCATCAATGGGAGGAGAGGTCCTTGGTCCTGTGAAGGCTCAATGCCCCAATATAGGGGAGTTGAGGAGGGAGAGGAGAGAGTTAGTGGGTGGGTGGAGGAACACCCTCATAGAATCAGGAGGAAAGGGGATGGGATAGGGAGTTTTTGTGAGGGGGGAACAGGAAAGGGGATAACATTTGAAATGTAAATAAAGAAAATATCCAATTTTTTAAAAAACAAGAAGATTTGGTGGCATAAGACATCTAGGTGAGGTACTGTCTCTCCCATTATGTGGTGACACCATTAAAATTTAAAATGTCTTTCATATGTGCATATATTTTAGAAAGGAACCCGTGGGGGTTGTGTGTACTCTTTGGTTTGTTTTGATAATTTTTTGTCTTGTTTTTCAAGAGAGAGAGAGAAAATAAAGTTCTACACAGACTGAGATAGTAAAGACTTAATAGGAGTTGGGGGGAGGGGAAGAGCATAATCAAATATATTGTATGAAAAGGCTTTGATTAAAAAATTAATTTGCAAAAAAGTAAAGAAGAGCTATGCTGGGTAGGCACAGTATCTCAGAGAACACCAGATTATTGATAATCAGAAAGACTATGGAAAGGTGAGTATTCAGGGACCAGGGCCTTCAGAGGCTAAACTGACTGACAGGATGGAGACAGAGCAGCCACTCTGAAGGTGAGGCTGAGGATCTGCCTGATGTTTGTTGGACTAAGTCGTCATCCCATAGGCTGACTCGCCAAGTCAAGAAATGATGTCCATTTCTCGGCTTTCAAAAGCATGCTAACTGATTAAATCAGCTTAAAACTAGGGGTCTCCTTCCTCTGTGGCCATAAAATTATGTTTCTGGAAAAAATGAGAAGGTTTAAAATCCACTTTGGTGACTAATTGTTACCATAGTTACAGAATAATTAGCTTTTTCTTAAGAGTGTAAGAAATCTTGTTATTGGCAATAGGAAATATCGTGAAAGTATTCAATAATTTGTAGAATCAAAAAGTTGTCAAGTTATTATGACAAATTAATAAAATTTGTAATTAGTAAATTTTATAATTAATGAAATATGGGTGGTTGGCAAGTTTCATATACATATATAATGTATTATAACCATATTTCCCAGTTACACTCTCCTATTCTCTCCCACTCCTCATTGCACTATTTTCCTCCTCAACTAATCGCCTTTATATTTTCCTATCACTTTGTGTGTGCAGGTAACTATGGTCGGCTGTACATTCATGATTGCAATGGCCATGACCTAGCCAGAAGACAGTGTTTCCAAGCACT
Organism: Mus caroli; assembly: GCF_978045245.1. Taxonomy (NCBI): domain Eukaryota; kingdom Metazoa; phylum Chordata; class Mammalia; order Rodentia; family Muridae; genus Mus; species Mus caroli. The sequence goes on from NW_028227271.1 coordinate 78,418,284, forward strand.
CCTATCTCACCATCAGTTTGCTCCATCTTCTAAGATGTTCCTTGAGCACTGGAGAGTACAGTGCAGATGTTCCATTTAGGGAGGGGCGCCTAACAGTCCTCTGCTCACAGCACAGGGACCAGTCAAAAGTCTCTGCATTGACTGTTATCCACTGATAAACAGGGGCTTCTGTGACTCAGGCAGAGAATAGTACTAGTTTGTTTGCATAAACATCAATACTCAGAACGCAGTGTAGCTGCATGTCCATTTAACAGTAGCACACTCCTCCCCTAGGGTCTGTGACCGCGCCATAGACTTTTAATTAGGTTTTGGACATGTATTTCTTCCTATAAAACAGGCCTCAGATCCAAGCAAAAAGCCATTGGTTACCCTCAAAATAGTCTTGCTGTTAATGAACCAGCCATAGAGTAGATTAGCATGTAGGGTCGGCTACCGAGAAAGATCATTAATGGTTTTCTCCCTCAGCAGCAACCAGACATTTCCAGACATAAGAGCTAGACAACAGGGAAGAAGCTCTCAGCTTGGTTGCAGTTTGATTTCTCTGTGTCTTGTGTCCAAAATGTATAGTATCTTCAGCAAGAGAGTCCAAATCTCTATATTTTTAGCTAAAATCTTTGAATAACAAAACCTTGCCACTGCCTCTGATGTGTTAAAATAGCAACTCTCATCTGAACACAGCACACTGTGCCCAAACAGTTCCAGTGTGAGAGGTTTGGGCGGGGGCATCAAAAAGAGAAGTGGAGCGGGGAAGTTACTCATAGATAGATAGATAGATAGATAGATAGATAGATAGATAGATAGATAGATAGATAGATAGATAGATAGTGATGTGGTCACAGGTAAAGGTGGAAGGTGAGCCCAATGGATTCTGGGAATATGGTGGCCGTTGTCTTGGCAACAGGTGTGTAGGTCTCACTGTTGCCTATGTGATGTCACAGATTTCCAAGGTCCTGATACCAATATACCTCCCTTCTTATTATAAAGAGAAGAAAAAAGAAGAGGGGGAAGCCGATGGTGAAAAGGGAATGAGGGCACCGTGTCTCTTAAGCTGCTTCCTGCTATCTAGGGCTGTCATCAATTTTGGGGTATAGCTGACTTTCACCATCAGGATCCACTTGGTAAACATTCACATCAGGTTCCTCTGTGGATAGCAAATTTTCTGTGGGCAGTGGCTGGTAATCCTGTAACAGGAGCTGGTTAATAGTTTGGTTAGAAATATTTTGTATTTGTTGCTGAAGGAATGTAGAAACAAGATTAATGAGGCAGGGAGCAAATAATAACTCCAGGAAGATGACTAGGAAAAGGATTATGAAAGGGAGTATCCACTTCCATATAGAATTTTCAAAAACACCGTAACTGGAGGTCTCATGGTTTCTGAAATTCTTGATATCTGACTAGCTCCTGGATTTTATTTCTCACTATCCCAGATTAGTTGACATAGACACAGCATTCTTCTTTGAGGAACAGGCAAAGACCACCTTCTTTAGCTGTCAGGTCATCTAGTCCCCATTTGTTCTGAAGCATCACAGCTGCCAAAGAATCGATCAAGACAACTCTTGTCTCCCACATGGAATCCCATAAGTCTTGTATGTAGAAAAAGAGTGTCTTGCAGTGTTGATAGAAGAAATGATTGGTCTGTGATCTTAGCATATATATCTGACAAGACCAATATGGGCAGCCCCCATATTCATCTGGCCATTTTCTACAATAATCTTTTGTCTGATCAAAGAGAAAGCAAGTATAGAGATCATAATGTTTAGATGGAATAACAGATACAGGGATGACAGCAATTTGGATTGGTTCCTGTCATCTGGCTATGGAGCAGTTTCCTGGCCCTATTTGAAAAGACTGTTGTTATCTGTGGAGGTTTCTTGGACCTTTAATCTCCAGATGTAAGGGCTTCCCTGGGTGGAAATGAACAGCAAGGGGAGGATGAGAAACCCATGTCTAATGCAGTGAGGTCAAGCTTGGCTATAGGAGTGGAGTCTCATTTTCTGGGATTGGGGACAAGATGGGTGGTCTCAGTGTCTTCTGGAACTTAACACAGCACAGTCCTGTTAGGGTCAATGTGTATGAAGAAGAGTCATTTTTAGGTGGAGGAATGAAAGGTTTGAGGTGAGACAGGTGGACCAAATGAGAGAGTCCCTCAAGTTTAGCAGCTGTAGGGGTCACAAGGATTACCTTAAAAGAGCCCTGCTATTTATGAGAGAGGGGTGACATCCAATAATCTAGAGGGGATAGAAGGACTTGGTCTCCAATGTTGACAGACAGTGAACAGGAGACAGTTTGTGGCCATGGTAGATGGTGGTCAGCAAAGTTCCATAGGAGAGAACAGAGATGGCAAAGTAATGGGATGAGTAGGTGGTCTGGGAAGGGGAGATAATTTAGGTGAAAGACCAGGAGTTAGGACTGGACATCCATACAGAAGTTCAAAGGATGAGATGAGGAGAGGTCAGTTGGAGAGAGCTTGTAGCATGAAAAGAGTCAAAGGTAGGAGTTTTACTCAATCAAGATGAAGTTCTTGTGACAGCTTAACAAGAGTAGTTTTTGAAGAGAGGTTGGTTCTTTCTACCTTACCTGAAGATTGAGGATGGTAGGGAATGTGAAAATGCCAGGGGATGTCTAGGACCTTAGATAAGATAGTATTTGAGATACTTGGGAAGTAAATTGTCTGATTGGAGAGAGGCTTAGACATCAAACTAGGGGATGATCTCTCTGAGGGGAGATCAGAGATAGTCTGAGCCCTGTGGGAAATGCCTCTACCCACCCTGAGAAGGTGTCCACCAAGACCAGGAGGTACAAGTTGCCAGTCAGTTCCTCTAGCCTGATGGGTAGGAAAAGGGGCGCTATGATACCTTGAGTTGGAGTCAGACATCTGACAGATTTTGCAAGAAGCAGTGGTAGATTTTAGAAAGCTTAGGTCCTCAGGAGTAGGCTATAGGTGGTTCTTAACAAAAGAAGACAATGCTTGGCTGTTAGGATGAAAGAGTTGGTGAAGATAGGACAGAGTTTGGCAGATGTCAGGGGATGAAGATGGACATGTAGGTTGTAGTGTAAGAATGTCCTGGGGACAAAAAAAAAAAAGAATGTCCTGGGGAGAATGAGACAAGTCTAGGCCCCTAAGGGCCACAGCTCTAGCTACCTCGCCAACTCTGGAGACAATATAGTCATCCAACTGGTGGGATCTACAGTGAACAATCCCAATAGCTGTGGGGATATGGGAGGCCTTTAGCATGGCCATAATTTGGTTTGCATTAGTGACTGATCCTCCTTTTGTGGTAACCCACACTCCTTCCATATAGCAGCATGGAGGATATGAAAAGCATATTTGGAATCTGAATAAATGTTGGGGGATTTTCCCTGTGCCAGATGAAAGGCACAGGTAAGGGCTACGAGTTCAGCCATTGATTGGTGGTATGAGCAGGAAGGACCTGTACCTCTACCACCTCAGTGTCTGACACTATGGTATAGCCATCTCTTCTCATCCCTTCATGTAAAAAGGAGCTACCATCTGTATACCAGGTATAAATGGCCTGAGGCAATGTGCCCTCCTGTATGTGTGAAGGATGAGGTAATAGTTCCTCTAAAGTTTCAGTGCAGGAGTAAGATAAGGAGTAGTCAGTATTTGGTCGAGGAAGAAGATTGGAAATATTAAGAGGTGAGCATGATTGGAAGGTGAGTGTGGGGTCTTCTATTAGAGCTACCTGAAGAGAAAGAGCCCTGGAATGAGGTAGAATCTGTAAGCCTTTATAAGTTAGGAGCTGTGACAAGTTACGAGAAGAGAAGACCGTTATAAGTGACCCAAAGGTTAGGTTTTTTGACTCTCAAATAAAGAGTTCAGTGGATGCTAAAGTACAAATACAAGGTGCCCATCCCTGGATGGTTAGATCTAGTTTTTATGACAAGTGTGCTATGGGTACAAAAGAATGTCCCAGTTAATGACCTAAGACTCGAAGGGCAAATCCCTCTTTTTCAGTTACGTAGAGGGAAAAAGGATGAGTCGGGTCAGGGACATGTAAAGCTGGGGCCTTAAAAAGAGCCTGTAGGGACCTTTGAAAGGGCTTTGTAATAGGTTTGAGAAGAGGTTCCTGGGTGGGTCCTAACACTGCTTCCTATAAGGGACGAGAAAGGAGGGAGAAGGAAGGAACCCACAGACGTAAAAAACTGGTTTATTCCTAGGAATGATAAAATCTCTTCATATGTAGAAGAACAGTTGGAGACTGAATCAGATTCTTTCTATCTAAGGTAATAGCCTTGTGGGTTGGGGTAATTGTTAGTCCCAAATAGGTGACCTGAGTGGGGGACAGTTGGACTTTAGAAGGTGAAACCCTATAGTCTTGACTAGAGAGGAAATTTAGAAGAGCAGAGGTGTCAGCTTGGCTAATTTCTAGAGAGGGTCTACAGAGAAAGACATCATCTATTTATACTATATGAATAATGGTATGTGTGTGTGTGTGTGTACATGCACATGTATCTGTGCTATGACATTCAATCTAGAAGCAAAGGCCATGACAAACATGCCAGTCCTCCATACCTGTCACATCACTGTACAATTCAGAGTAATGATGAAGATGTTTTGTTTACAAATCATAAAATATGATTATCAGTCACAAAAAAAAATTGATTTAAATCTCTGTGACAGTCTATATAGAAAGTCAAGAAAGAAGATGTGCAGCCATTGAGGAACAAAGACAGCTCTCCCAACTGCTTCAGGCGGTGAGAGCTGAGTAGGGAGAGTGCCTCATCTCCCATCCCCTACCAGTGGAGAGCTGTGCCGCGAGCAATCGCCATTATAAGATGGCGATGGCCTCCACTGTGCCTAACTAGTAAACAAGCTTTATACGCAGGTGCGAGAGTGAACTCACACCTAGTCACTGCCTATCTCGGGGCGTAGTAATGGGGTGATGGGCGAGCAACGAATCAGGAGCTGACACGCCACATCAGGTGCTGAAACGCCATGGCTGAGGGCTATATAAGCAACGCCATTTTCTGGGGTCGGGGTCTTCCCTCCTGAAGAAGCAATAAAGCTTTTTCTGCAGAAGATTCCAGTTGTCCGAGTGTGTTGTTGCCGGTGAGAACGATAGCTCGGGACACCTCCCTACCCTCTCCCCCGCCCATACACACCACCTGGAGGCAGATACACTCCCTTGACCAGGGCCAGCATTACTGGCTGTGCAGGTAAGGTACAGGGCCTGCTCTCCTGAATATCTCATTTCTTAATGATTATCATTAATATCAAGTACACCGAAATTAAAATACATTGAGAAAAGTCTAATTAGAGATGCTAAAAATATGTGTCTTGTGTTATTTTTTAATTTTAAATACACTGTTAAATAGTACCTGTGAGCGCAGACCTAGATCCTGGAGCATAGAAACCCTGATTTGGCTCGTAGATGACTCTGCTTTCTTATCTGCTGTCGAGGGTTGAACTGTATTCCTTCAAAATTCAGACACTGAAGTTCTAACTCCCAGAACCAGGTGATGTGGCTGTATTTGGAGATAAAGTATCAACAAAACTAATTAAGGTTGAATGAGGTCATTGGAGTGGGCCTTAATCAAATGTGACTTGGTTCTTGCAGGGGAGATTAAGACACAAATAGACACCAATGGGTGGCTGAGTGGGACAGAGTGGAAGCAGAACCTGTGACAGCAAGGGGGACAATTCAAAAGAAACCATATATCGTCACTTTGATTTGGGGTTCCCATTCTGCAGAAATGTGAGAAATTGACTCACACTGCCTAGACAGGTTTTCGGGGCAGTCTTCACAGACTAACATATGTCAGAGGACTTGGGACAACAATAGACTTGTAAGAGACAAGATGAACACATGTTTGTAATCCCAATAACTGAGAGACTGAGTGCAGAGGAATCAAAGTTCATGGCCATCCTTGGCCATCCAGTGTAAGTGCAAAGCCAAACTGAGGACACCCCTTATCAAAACAAAACAAAACAAAACAAAACAAAACAAAACAAAGCAAAACAAAACAAAAACAATGGAACAATTCTGACTAGCATTAACTGCCCACTACTAAGATGAAAGTTTGGTGTGTGGCTGCTGCCTGATCAACTCACTTACTATATATTTTTACTTCATTTTAAGTCAAGAGTTGCTCGGCTGGACAGGATGATATTGCAACCATAACTTTCGATTTGGCTTTGAATATTAACAACCGACTGTTCGTCTGCCTTCCTAACACAGGCAGCCAGCCACCGTGATGAATGGCAGGCCCTTGCGGTTTCTCATCCACATGCGGTTGAATTGCAGATTGAGGAGTGCCGGTGATTCATTTAACCTCGTATAGTTCCTTATATCAGTTAAGAGCAGGGGGGGATTTATGCTCTTTTGTGTGTCAGGCAATAACTCACTGTATTAAACAAGATTATCAGTCTTAACCAAAACTTTCCCTCTTCACAGATCCTAACCTAATTCTGGCTTTACTTGGAGAGGAAGGAATTGGCATAAATTCTCAAGGGCTGTCAGAAGAGACACACCATTTCACTGGGGTGGGGGGCAGGGGCTAAAGACAGCTGGAATAAAAAGATGGTTTCAAAAGAGGCACAGAGGAAGCAAGGTGATCCGCTAGTAAATTTGTCCGGATTGCTCAGAGTGAAGACAAGAAGGTGGATTTATTAAGTGCCTGGTGACAACCTAAGAAGTTTAATGAGCATTATGATACAATGATCGATGAGGTCGGGTATGTTTAGTGGTGATGTGTAAGAACCACTGAGAAGCAAATAGCCTTTAAAGCAAACCTGGAAAACCTAAAAATATTCTGCAGTGACCGTGAAAGGGTTACTCAGCGAGCAAGCATCCCATACGGAAGGTCCAGGGGTTCTCTTCTCGTTCCTGTAGAAATGTCTAGATCACCGAAACCCAGAACTTGGGGAAGTCAACCTGGAACACACATGTTGCTCCCATCAAGCCCTACAGCAGACTTCCTAAAGTCAAGGTTGAAACACAAATAAACATGGAGAAAGCAAGTATAGATTTCAGAAAATTCCAAAAACTTGTTTTTGGGTGATATTTTTCTTGGAACCCATGCACACATGTGCACACACTTATTTATATTTGCATGTATGTACATACACACACACACCTTGCTTTCTCTATTTCCCTGAATAAATCTGTCTACTCTCCTTTTTAAAAAAAAAAATGGTTTCTGTTTTTCAGAGGGTGCTAAGTCCTCTGTGGCTGCTATAGATGGGACAATGTGACACAGTTCTACCTATGGAGCAGAGCTAGCAAGGTGTGGGCTTCCACAAGTGTTGACAGTTGCTAGGTATGAAACTTGCTTGTCTAACAGTGTACATGACTTACTTTGTGTTCCTTCTTCGGCAGATGTTCTCCCTGCCAATGTTACCATGGAATGCTCTCTCTGACAAGGTTGAAGAGTCCATGATAATTAGAAGCAGCACAAGCCTGGACGGTGAGGGTGTGTCCAGTGTTCCTCAGCAAAAATTAAAAGTGCTATGACCTTCAGGACAGGCCTTATGGCTGTGGGAAAAAAGCTCCGAAAACAGGAGTTCAAAAAATATATAAACAGGATTTCTCAACTATGTAAAACATAAGGATGCAATACGAATTGTATGAGGGGCTTCACAGATGTAAGAGAACAGATGCAGCTGCACTAACTAGCCAGCTTGTCAGAAGGCTATTAAGGAAGGCAATAAAGAGATTTGGGGAGTAAGGCAAGATCTTAGCCAGCTAAGTTTATTGTTTGTGCTTACAAAGGCAGGCAAATATCTGAGATCAAGGTCAGCCTGGGACAGAGCAAGTTTAGGCCTAGGGTGGTGGGAATGGTGATCTCAGAGCAAGATCCCACCCAGCTAACTTATTGTCTGTGCTTACAAAGGCAGGCCACATCTCTGAATCCATTTGCTTTTTTTTTTTTTTTAATTACTTGCTGTCTTTTCCTAAGAGTAGAGGGGCTAAGGTCATAAAATGTTGATTCTTGGGGTAATCAAAAGAGAACCTGGAGTAAATGACTATTGATATATAATTAACAGACTGGGCTTTGGTCTACAAGAGAGTGCTACCCAAGGAGGACTGCTTGGAGAGCAAACAGATCTTTTAGAATTTTTCTAACAGGATTTCTGACTTTGGTTGGGGAACCCATGAATTACTTAGAGAGCTAACATAGCTCTTTAAGGATTTTTCTTCTAGAAGCTTTTCTTTTTGAAATTTGTCTGGTGGGTTCTTTGGCTCTGGCTGGAAATCCCAAGAATTTTGTCTAACAGATTTCCTTAGTTTAGTTGGGAAACCCATGAGCTAACCAGGGAGCTCTTAGAAATGTTCCTAGTATGAGAGAACTGACTCTAACAGAGAGACAGTTCGGTCTTGAGTAGGGAGTTATCTTAAACAGAGAGCTGTCTCTAACAAAAGCTATCAGGGGAGTCATCTCAAGTAGAACTTAGAGCTGTCAGCTTGTACCCACAATTGACCTCAAGTCAATTTCTTTTGCAGTTCCTGAGAGACCCTAAGGACTTTATCTAGTCCCATGCCCATCTTACAGCTTCCCCCTTCTGGCTGGGGTCAAGGCTAGGCCACGTTCCATTCTCCACCCACAGGAACATTCTTTTTTTTTAATATTTTTTTATTACGTATTTTCCTCAATTACATTTCCAATGCTATCCCAAAAGTCCCCCATACCTTCCCCCCAACTCCCCTACCCACCCATTCCCACTTTTTGACCCTGGTGTTCCCCTGTACTGGGGCATATAAAGTTTGCATGACCAATGGACCTCTCTTTCCAGTGATGGCCGACTAGGCCATCTTTTGATACATATGCAGCTAGAGTTAAGAGCTCCGGGGTACTGGTTAGTTCATAATGTTGTTGCACCTACAGGGTTGCAAATCTCTTTAGCTCCTTGGATACTTTCTCTAGCTCCTCCATTGGGGGCCCTGTGATCCATCCAATAGCTGACTGTGAGCATCCACTTCTGTGTTTGCTAGGCCCTGGCATAGTCTCACAAGAGACAGCTATATCTAGGTCCTTTCAGCAAACTCTTGCTAGTGTATGCAATGGTGTCAGCGTTTGGAGGCTGATTATGGGATGGATCCCTGGATATGGCAGTCTCTAGATGGTCCATCCTCTTGTCTCAGCTCCAAACATTGTCTGTGTAACTCCTTCCATGGGTGATTTTCCCAATTCTAAGAAAGGGCAAAAAAAAAAAAAAAATTCTCAGAATGTACTGACTGATAGTTACCTGACCCTCTGGAAGTTCCCAGGTAGAGTTCAAATACATATCACGCTTGCTAGCCAATACATTTAAAGGTCGATATGCTTAGCTAATAAGTTTGAACTGTAACTTTGCTGATGTAACCTGTGCCCCTAAAAAGTATAAAAACTGCTTGCAATAGCCATTCAGGGTCGCCTTCTCATCACTCACCTCCAGGGACTGATTGAGGGTTGACCCGCTCCTGAAAATAAACCTCTTGCTTTTGCATCATTCTGCATCTCTGTGTTTCACTTGAGGGTATCTCAAAGTAAGTACCACTGACCAAGGGTCAGGGTCGTACACTCCTGCCCTTGACTCTGGTTGAGTCAGCTTGACAAGCTGAGAGGCTTGAAAGCTACTCTCGAGGCAAAAGAGTTTCACGAAAACTTGCTCCTGGAGTCTGGCGTGCTCTCTAAATTTTCCATTCCCGCATTAGTCTAGTGGATGGATCCATGTGCTCTCTTTATTATAAGTGCCTTTTAAGATTGAATTCTGACATAGCTAAAGCCTTCCGCCAGTGTTCCAACAGTCCTAGAACATCCTTGAGCTAGACAGTGACATTCAGAATAGCCTCTGGTATTACACTATCAATAAAAGCCAAGTCGCTCCCATATAGGAATTTACAATGGTTTAGGAAGTAGATCGGGTTGTGGTTTTAGAGTATTTTATTATTCATGAGATAGTTAGCTAGAATGGAACTCCCTAGTTAGAACCATGACTTTGGTGTGAAAGCCCTTGCCCTAAGAGAGTAAAGACCTCACACCTGGCTTCTAAGACTATAGCTGAGTTACACCCATACACACGTATTTACAATGGCCTAAGGGGAAGGTGGACTATACAATAGACTAAAATAGGAACTATGGCAAGGGCACGAAGCCCTTGACCCTGGCTTCTAAGATTAAGCGAATCTTAGGTGGAGTCCTTTTTGATCCCAGTTGTTAACAATGAATTCTATCCCAGGTGGTTCCTGTTAGACCTTCTGTGTTTGCATTCCTCTGTTTTATGTAAGATTCCAGTTACCTCATTTGTACCTTGCGAATATGTCACCCAACTTCCTTATTGTCTTCTGCATTAAAAGTCTGATGCTCGATTTGAAAAAATACATTCTAAGTTTTGGGCTAATATCCACTTATCAGTGAATACATATTGTGTGAGTTCTTTTGTGATTGTGTTACTTCACTCAAGATGATGCCCTCCAGGTCCATCCATTTGGCTAGGAATTTCATAAATTCATTCTTTTTAATAGCTGAGTAGTACTCCATTGTGTAAATGTACCATAATTTCTGTATCCATTCCTCTGTTGAGGGACATCTGGGTTCTTTCCAGCTTCTGGCTATTATAAATAGGGCTGCTATGAACATAGTGGAGCATGTGTCCTTTTTACCGGTTGGGACATCTTCTGGATATATGCCCAGGATACAATTTGCTAAACGCATGAAACTCAAGAAGAATGAAGACCAAAGTGTGGACACTGTGCCCCTTCTTAGAATTGGGAACAAAACACCCAGGGAAGGAGTTACAGAGACAAAGTTCGTAGCTGTGATGAAAGGATGGACCATTTAGAGACTGCCGTATCCAGGGATCCATCCCATAATCAGCTTCTAAACGCTGACACCATTGCATACACTAGCAAGATTTTGCTGAAAGGACCCAAATATAGCTGTCTCTTGTGAGACGATGCCGGGGCCTAGCAAACACAGGAGTGGATGTTCACAGTCAGCTATTGGATGTATCACAGGGCTCCCAATGGAGAAGCTAGAGAAAGTACCCAAGGAGCTAAAGGGATCTGCAACCCTATTGTTGGAACAACATGATGTACTAACCAGAACCCCGGAGCTCTTGTCTCTAGCTGCATATGTATCGAAAGATGGTCTAGTCGGCCATCAATGGAAAGAGAGGCCCATTGGACTTGCAAAACTTTATATGCCCCAATATAGGGGAATGCCAGGGCCAAAAGAATGGGAATGGGTGGGTAGGGAAGTGGGGGGCGCTATGGGGGACTTTTGGGATAACATTGGAAATGTAATTGAGGAAAATATGTAATAAAAATATTAAAAATTAAAAAAAAAAGAAAAAATACATTCATACCACACATACCACACAACCTCTCCTGTGTGCATCTGTCTGTCACCCATCCTACGCTTTGCCCACCCGCGACTAGAGACCCGTTCCACGCAGACAAAGGGACCCAGAGGGTCTGCGTCACACTCCCAAACACCTTCTTCAGGAACACCTCTCCAAGCCTAGGTTTGTCCTTGGCAAGGATGGTGGCCCAATCACTAGATCAACACAGTTCATCTTACTTTGCCTGAAAGACCAAATAGAATCACATGTAATGAGGATATAAAGGTATGCATGTAGACTGAATACTTTTGTTCTTTTCAATTTTGTGAAAATGGTCATGGTGTTCCTTACCTTAGTTAAGAATCCCATAATTACTGTTTGTGATAAAATTCAACTTAGCCTGATCATCCTGCATTCTGTATTTATTACACTAAGTTACTAAACCCCCTTGTATTGTTTATTTTCCAGCCTGTCCTTAATCCAGATATCCCTCCTCAGGAAGACGAACTCTCCATAGGTCATCCTCCAGCTGGAATCTCTCTGTTCTATGTTCTGTCTCTTCTTTTTTTTTTTTTTTTTTGTACCTTCTTAATATACAGTTGAGTTTAACTTAATATGGTAATTCAGTAGCTATGTGCCAAGCTTTGATGACTTTTTCTCGTCAAGCCCCAAATTCCAGAAAATTAAATGCCAAAAATAAAAACAAAATCCTATTATCCTTTCCAAATTAGTTACTGTGAATTGAATTGCCCCAAATACCATTTTCTGTTATGAGATATTTCAAGTACATTGAGAATCACAAAAGAAGAAGAGGAAGAGGAAGAGGATAAAGAGGAGGAGGAAAATGAGGAGGAAAAAGAAGAGGAGAATGAAGAGGAGGAAGAGGAGGAGGAGTGAAAATAAAAGAAAAAAAGAAACTACAACATAAGTAGCCTTGCCTCCTTCACTTTTCCTTTCCTTTTCTGGTAACAGAGTCAAGGGCATACTAAAACAGGAACTTAGAGCCACACCCCAGGCCAGTAGCCTCACTTCTATCCAGCATCATAGACTCATAGGGCATGGGCAGTAGTCTTTATGCTGCTAACAACTGTAAATAGAACCATTAGGTATTGTATACATGCAATTTTCTAGCTGAGAGCTGATTGCAAATTTATGAATATGGTATCTGAAGAAGAATACAAGATCCTTAGTCAAGCTGGTAATTGCGTACAACTATCAACATTGCTGTCAATTTGATTTGTATATGAAACTAAAATAATAAAGACATAGCTAGAAAAAATAACCTCTTGAGATTATGGTTATGTAAAGACAGATTAGATGATTTGCAAACACAATAGATTAGATGATGGGAGTATTAAAATTCAGTTAACCAGTTACTTGACTGGATCACCTGTAAACTCCTCTTAGAAAATGAGCAAGTTGGCCCTGTATGCTACTTTCTGAACCACCATAGTTTTCTGAGATTGATAGTTCTATGCACCTCTGAGAATGCCACAAAAACTACATGTGATAAAGAATCATTACATTCCCCTCAGCAGTGATGATGTTATAACCAGCTGTGAGACACCACCAGGACCTGCAACCTCAGCATAAAGAGTGGATACTGAAAACAGAGAAACAAAGGTGTCACTTTCCAGATGGTGAGAAGGGCCTCCCTGGTGTCTGTACACAGTTGATGTAAATCATTATTACCCTGAAGGATATTGAGCTGCATCAGACAAGTTGACTTGTATCAGTACAATGAAGGCACATAGCTACTCTGAGTGTTAATTTGTTATCAGCGTAGCTGCATGAAAGTTATCTGCATAATTTCCTCTGACAAGTGATTCATTCTTGGGGCTGGGGGAATGAGGACTCTGCAGTTAGATATCAGACATCTGTAAAGGATGCTTTTGTTCTTACCCAATCGGCAGGTACTGCAGACTGTCTTGATAGTGATAATGGCCTGCCAGAGGAAAGCTGTGACTTATTGAGACTTTATCCTTTTGTACAAACATGGCCAGGTTCATTATCACTTCTAGAAGGAGTCTGCCACAGGAGTGACAACTTGTGTTATGCATGGCGTTTTCTAAGCATCCAGCGACAAAATGCATTGGGCTTGAGATCTGAAAACACTTTACAGGCAGACTAGGGCAAATTAGTATGCACTGTGAAATGACCTCAGCCTTCAACGGTGCTAACATCGAGCTTTACTTAATCACAGAGAATGAGAAATGAGAAAGGGAGACAATGAGTAGAAAGGGATAAATCTTTGCCAAAGAAAGAGAAGTTAGCATCCTGACCAATTTCAGCATGGAGGAGACCTTTGTGTCAGTGTAGAGAATAGAGAGGATACCCCATCTTCCTTGTATTCTTTCCTTGATCCCTTTGCTTTCTATTTGGGCCAAGATTGATGGGTGAGCCATTCTTCACAGAAAGGGAGGGAGTGAGCGTGAGGGGTAGAAATGAAAGCAGACCTTGCTTATCTGTTGCATGGCTTTATTCAAAAAGTTCTAAATATAATTAAAGCTAATATTATTGGCATGCATCAACTCTCAGATTCTTAAAGACACATCCGTTTGAAATATTCATTTCCATAAAAGCTTTTGCATGAGTTGGATGCTTTTAGCTTTCTCTCTAATATCTGAAAGTGGTCAGAAAGACAGAAATTTCAGTGGTCAGAAAGACAGATATTCCTGAACAATGGGCTGGCATTTACAAATCTCCAACCTAGTCCTCCAGTCTCACCAGTGAAGGATTATGATTACAGACTAAATGGGGCTGAATATTTCAATTTTAGAAGGACGCCTCTCCCCAAATGTCCTACATTCTGACATGCAAAGAAAATTACTGGACAATTTTAAACTTTTAATAGCCAATCTACCAGTAGTTAAACATCTGTTCTAGTGTTTCCAGAAACGTCTTTCCTTGAAGGCAGCAGGTGGCACTTCCCACCATCAGAGCAACTAAGTCTATACATACAAATTTCTTATGCCAAGAGAGCCATTCTATTCAAGGAAGGGGGGAAGGCTTGTGATTGTTCTTAAAGAAGCCAAGCACTTAGAGCCATGGTTTTGTGAAGTCAGATAAATTTAAATTCTTCATAAAATCCTCATTTTGTGGAAGGTTGGTTGTTTTTATTTTGGTGAGGAGCAAATATTTACATTTAAAACCATGCCCTCTGTGTTTCTCATTTAAATCATGCCTGCTTTGGCTGCAGACACAAACACTAATAAGATGACAGCAGTATAAGCTCCAAGTGCCTGGTAGAACATAAACTCATTTTTCGAATCACTGTGAGAAGCTGCAGTATTTCTAATCCTGTTTTTCTATCAGGATGATGTCACTGCCAGATTGATGACTCATGGGCATGTGGCACAAGCTACAGTCTTAGTCACTGGGTCACCTATGCCTAAGGGGCAAATATGTCTCTTCTCTAACTCAGTTGCATAATCTCAGAAACAATTTGCCTGTTTGAATTGAATGGGTTCAAATGCGAACACAGAAGCGCAAATTCTTATTTGAGTTCAAGAAAGGAGTGCTCAAAGGAAGTCCACAGCTGTCTTTGTCAAACATTCACACTCTCTGCCTCACCTCTAAATTTGATCATTACCTCTAATACCCTCAAAAGTTAGAGCTAGTCTCTGTTCACTTAGGATTACAAATAGCTGCTATGAACATAGTGGAGCACGTGTCCTTCACAGTCAGCTATTGGATGGATCACACGGCCCCCAATGGAGGAGCTAGTGAAAGTACCCAAGGAGCTAAAGGGATCTGCAACCCTATAGGTGGAACAACATTATGAACTAACCAATACCCCAGAGCTCTTGACTCTAGCTGCACATGTATCAAAAGATGGCCTAGTCGGTCATCACTGGAAAGAGAGGCCTATTGGACTTGCAAACTTTATATGCCCCAGTACAGGGGAATGCCAGGGCCAAAAAGTGGGAGTGGGGGGGGGTAGTAGGGGAGTGGGGGGGAGGGTATGGGGGACTTTTGGGATAGCATTGGAAATGTAAATGAGGAAAATACCTAATTAAAAAAAGAAAAAGAAAATGTAGATATAAAATTAATTTTTTTTTTAAAAAGGATTACAAATAGAAAATCGCACCCAAGAACAAAGAGTAGGAGGGAGGGGAGAGGCCAAGAGCTTGAGTTCTAAGAGGGGCACTGATGAGATAACCCCTGGGTTGCTGGGCAGGAAGGACAAGGTTTTCACTGCAGCATAAAGAAAGAATCTAGGAAGGAAGGACACTGCCTGAGAAGTCCCTGATGTCCCCATGCCTAGGTGACGTCATCCTGATGCCCAGGCATTTTTCCCAAGTCAATGGATGTTCCTCCAACAAATATACAAGTGGCAGCAAAACTAAGCTTTGTGGGTGATTATGAACTCAAGGACTATGGACTACAAGGGACTCATTGGTTTGTGTCAAAGTTCCATTCCAGTAACTATACAGCACTAATATATTAAATACTATCACACTCTAAGAAAATTCCAGAATCCTGATAGAAAGGATTCTGTCTCTTAAGTTTCACAGTCCTTGAAGATCTATCTGATCATGCTCCATAGAATGCCTCTGCCTCCCAGATAATCTGTGCTCCTTTTAATTAAACTGATAATCTGAAGAAATTGTTATATTTGCAGGGCTAGAGAGATGGCTCAACAGCTAAGAGCATGTTCTGCTCATGCAGATGACCTGAGTTCAATTGCCAGATGTTGGGGATTGGTTCTAATTTGTCCTAATTCAGCTGCCAAAATCACACAGGAATCAGCATGTCCAGATACTGAGAGTCCCTGCCCCAATTGGTTTTTGATTAACCAATAAAGAGCCAACAGCCAATGGTTGGGCAGGGTGAAAGAGGCAGGACTTTTAGGATTCCCAGGAAAGATGCAGAGGAGAGAAGGAACAAATTCACTGTGAAGCAGAAACAGAGAGATCAGATTTAAGAGCTGCAGAAGAGAAAACATCCAGAAATGTCAGTACAAAGAGAAAGTGGCCCCATGAGAGAGCTGCCCAGAAGGAAACAGGGCAGCAAAGATAAAATATAGATTCAGTCAGTGTTAACTCAGGAATACCAGAGGGGAGTGTGTGCTAGCCGCAGGGAGGTTTGGAAGGGCCCAACCATTGAGCTAGTCAAGGCATACCAAAATGTGAAGGGTGTGTGTGTGTGTCTTTCATTTGTAAATCCAGAGCTCTTAGGTAAGTGCAGAACCACATGCTCACACCATCTAGAAGCCCAGAGCAGATTGACTATTCACCGCTATACCCCGAAGCCATGCTGGGCTGCTACCAATTATATAAAACTTGATGCCTCAGGCCTATGTGGGCACCTGCATTCAGATACAGATATCTACACACACACACACACACACACACACACACACATACACACATAATTTTAAAATAAAGTAAATCTTCAAAATCTTGAACTTACAAAATATATGAGAGCAATCATAATTCATACTACAAGTCATTTATATTTATAAGTTAAAATATAAGAGTCTTTTAAAAATAAATGCTCTTTGTAATAATTTAGCTACCATAAATAGTGATTCCTCTGATGGATTCATTTTTGCAAAAGAGTTTATTAACAAGGCATCCATGGCTGGGCATGGTGGTACAGGCCTTTCCTTCCAGCACTTGGGAGGCAGAGACAGGCAGATCTCTGTGAGTATGAGGCCAGCCTGGTCTGTCCAGTGAGCTCTAGAAAAGACAGTACTACATGAAGAGACCCTGTCTCAGAAAATAATAATAATAATAATAATAAGGCAACCAGGCACAGGATGAGGAGACCCTAACTGTAATCAATCGAATATAAGTGTAAATAAGCGAGAAGCTGTTTATTATTTACATGGCCTTCAGTTTTGCAAAAGAGTTTATTAGCAAGATAATCAGGCATTGAGAAAGACCTAAATCTCTTCCTATATTCTCACCAATGGGGCAAATTTTAAATATATTAATAGTGCCTGGATTGTGAAAATGTGGTTACTAACATCATTATGCATGTATGGAAACATATTTGGTCTCAATTAACTTGAAAATAATGTGTCCTAATCCAGTAAATTTGATAATACGTAACCCTAAAAACCTAATACACATCCATAACACACACAAGTGCATACACACATGCATAGGGATGAACACGCACATATGCATGCACACACATACATATATATTACATCTTTACTTTATAGTTATAATTGTATATTTATATATGTAAATCTTCAAATATATATACAAAGAGGTGGAGATATAGCTTGGCAATAGAACATTTACATGCAGAATATATATATATGTATATATATATATATATATATATATATATATATATATATATATATATGGGAGGAGGCATTTTACAAACCACAATATGAAACAACTAATAAATCAACACGAAGGTTACTACCAAAGGGAAATTTGTTAATACTTCAAAGTAAAACTATCATTTACTTTCTCCCCAGTGCCCGCCCCTCTATCATCCTCAAACAACTTATATCTAAAACCTACAGGTCAGGGAGGTTTACTGGCTTCTCCCCATGGCTTGCTCAGCTTGCTTTCTGAGAAAACCCAGGACCACCAGCTCAGGAAAGGCACCAACCTCCTCCATTAATCACTAATTAAGAAAACGCCTACAGCCAGATCTTCTTAATTTTCCTTAAAGATCAATGGATCTTTCCTCCATTCCAGTGACCCTAGTTCATGTCAAGTTGACATAAACCTAACTGTCCAGCTGCCCCCTTGTCATCTTGACATACCAACACGTCATTATTAAGCCACAACCTTTCCTTTCTTGTTTAATCCCTCATGTCTCACATTAATACAAACATCACAGTATAAAATATTTCAAATTTTAAAAGTCCTGTGGTCTTTAAAACTTCAAATACTTAAAAATTCAGTCTCTTTAAAATCCAGAGTCTTTGAAAATTCGAAATCTCTCAGCTTCGGACTCTTGTAAAATCAAAAATAAGTTAAAGCCTTTCTTATTTCAAGAGGGGAAAACCAGGGCACAGTCACAATCAGATCAAACCAAAGCCAAACTTGAACAGTATAAATAACTCAATGTCCAAAGACAAGGATTTGGTAGTTATCTTCTGAGCTTCTCCAAAGGGCTTTGGTTACTTCTCTGTCTCTGCTCTCTGCAGCACACACAGCTTGTCTCCTAGGCTCCAGATGGCTGCACCCCACTGCTGATGCTCTTCTTGGTTGTCATCCCATAGCATAGGCATCTCCAAAATTCTGGAGTCTTCTGCTGCAAACAGGCTGCACTTTCACCCATGGTCTTTCCTGGGATCTCTTCGGGTACTCCAGCCCTGCCACACAGTGGCAAACATCAGCTGTTCTCCTTGGTCCCTTCATGCCTTCAAAACCAGTATTGCCTGAGTGGCTCTTGCCCTACCAAGTTCAGCTGCCAGTAAAAGGTACAAACTTGACCATGTCTGAAACAGTTTCTATGTGCTGATTCTCAGGAAGTACTTCCAAGATTTCACCTCAATGATGATGACCTCTTAATCACCGCTAATATCTTAGCTTATACTAGCCAGCATCAATGGTAAGATTTAAGCTAGTCAGTAATGGTAAGATTTGATTTCAGTGGTTCTGGTTTCTTGTTAATCAACTCTAGTCCCAGCTCACCAGAACAATGGGATCTTAAGTCAAAATAGCAAATGGTCCTTGTCTTTAAACTTCTGCAACTTCACAAGCCAGTCCTCCATCCTCTGCATTTCTCTCAACACTCTTATCTTCCAAGCTCCCACAGAACAGCTCACTACACTTTGAACATTCAATAGCTTTTTAGCCCAAAGATCCAAAGTCCTTCTACAGTTCTCTTCAAAAAGACAAGGCCAGATCTGTCACAGAAATATCCAACTCCTGGTACCAATTTTTGTCTTAGGGTTAGCTTACTATTGCTGTGATGATCAAACACCATGACAAAAAGAAAGTTGAGGAGGAAAAGGTTCATTTGGCTTGTGTTTCCACATCACTGTTCATCACTGAAGGAAGTCACCCACGGGAAATCAAACAGAGCAGGAACCTGTTGGAAGCAGGAGCTGATACAGAGGCCATGGAGGGGTTCTGCTTACTGGTTTCCTCCTTATGGCTTGCTCAGCCTACTTTATTATAGAACTCAGGACCACCAGCCCAAGGATGGCATCACCCACAATAGACTGGGCTCTCCCCTAATCAATTGCTAATTATGAAAATGTCATAAGCCTGATATTATGGAGGCATTTCTCAATTTATGTTCCATCCTTTCCAGTGACTCTAGCTTGTATCAAGTTATATAAAACTAGCCACTACACTACATCATCATCACCCCTCCCCCAGGGGAGAGGGCAGTTAAGCTACTTTAAAGACTAAGGGCAATATTTAACATCTTGATGTCACCTTATGTATTCCTTCCTGTTTCTTACCCCCAACCCTAGTAGATCCTCACTCTTATCTTGGTAACAATATGATCCCCCCCTCCAACAGACATTTCCATGGTCCCACATTTATAAACCATTGCTTCCCCCCAAGATTGTAGCAATGACTGTCTAAACCCGCTGTGTTTTTCTTATCCATACTGTGCCAATTAAATGAACTCTCTCTGTGGTATCCTGGATATAAAAGAAGAAGATGGGAAGTGGAGAAATACTTGTGTTTGTGTAAGTGCTTTTGGGGGAGTGTTGCTAGTCTCACACCCACAGGCATATCCAGCACACAAAAGAAGCATAGCAATAGATTTCACACTTATTTTTTCATTAATTTATACAAATTAAAGCTTCCGGCAAAACGTCAACCCCTCTTATTGATTACCTCCTTAGTTGAGGGCATTGTGTGAGTTAAGGGAATAGAGAGAAATGTATGAACAAGAACTTTTGCAGTCCGTAAGTGACTTAATCAATTACTTACACTGGTTGAAACTGTGACTATTCGAAGTGCTCCCTATATTTATAGAGATTTATGACCAGAATTGTTAATCCTCTGTTATCTCTCTTGCCTTTAGCCCTTTAATTTACCAGTGACTACACACAGTGATTAATAAATCCCGGGCATAAGCACAGTCATTTTTGCATCCTTGTTGAAAAAGACATCCTCTGAACCCCTTCTCTAACTTTGAAGACAACCAAACAGACAACAAGGCTTATTCTTGAGATGTCCACAGGCTTCTTTAGCCCTCTTTGGACATCATCATTGCCATGTATACTGATTTTTTTCAACCTAAAGCTATGAAACCTATATAAACCTAAAGCTTTGAAATCCTCATCTAAAATGATGTTGCCCTGCCACATGCAAGCTAGATGTTCACCAGCTTTCCATCATCACAACTTAAAAAGGAAAGGGTGTGATGTGTCTCAGTTTCTGAGGACTTAACCTTGTGGTTTCTCAGCTCTCTTGTCTCTGGACCTGTAGTAAACAGAATGTTATGACAGAAACACATGGAAGAATAGATCTGCTGATCTCATGGAAGCCATGAAGAACACAGAGAAAGAGATGACCTGGGGACAAAACACAGCCTTGAAGGTCATGTCTCCCAAAGCCTACTTCCTCTAATTACATGCTATATCCAAAAACTTTCACCATTGCCAGTAGCCCATCAAGTTATGAATCCATATGTTTATTAATCATATGACATCAAAACCCTCATGATCAGATCACACCCCAAAGGTCCTGCTTCTGAACACGACTGCCCTGAAACTCTAGCCTTTGACAATAGGTCTTTGCCCAAGTGTCTTAAGATCCACACTGTAATATAATGAGGAGAATCTCACATTTTCCTGTTGAAGAATGCACTGTCTTTTGTAAGACAAGGCTGAAAAGCTTAATTCAGCAATAATGATGGGCTCACTTGTCTCTCCTGCATTACCAGGAAATGGAGTTGGAATATGGCTGCTTGGAGAGCAGTCCTGGAGCAGGAGTGGATTACCCAAATGTTCCTGAGCCTCCTGGTTGCTGTTAGTTCACCTGGAAGCAGGTCTGGTGTGTCTGATTGCTCAGAATTCATAGTGTTTAACTTAATCAAAAACTGTTGATTAAACAATGAGTCCACATTAGTGGTGTGTCATCTACTATGTTCAATACAGTGATGTTTTTTTTTTCCAAGTCAAATAATTTTGACCTGGAGAGTTATAATTTTAGAGTAATTAGTAATAACAAAAGAAGTAGATTTAGGGATCACTGTCTGCTACAGAGAGATATAAACTGACTATTATCCACATTATGCTGGACTTCCTTAGGTTTAACGCTTTAAGTTCCATGTAACTAGATATTCCCCCATTCTCAGGAATACAGCGTCATTTTAAAAATAGGAGTTATCGATCTGAGTTTAGTTAGTCAGAATTGATCTCCTTTCCCTGCTTCTTTGCCTCATTTAGAGTTGACAAATAATTATAGACAGTTGGTCCTCTGTGGTTTCTTCTGTAAACTGAACCAGCCACAGGCTGAAAACATTGAGGGAGCACTGTGTCTTTACTGAGCATACACAGGCTTTTTGTGTTCTTATCATTGTTCCCAAAAAGAATATCACCATATCACAATAATTTACATTGTGTTAAGTATTGTGAATGATCTAGACGTGACTTAAGGTATAAATGAGGCTATGTTTATGATACACACAAATACTTTATTTTTTGTACAAGGGGCTAGAATATCCTTAGATATTGATATCTACAAGGGTCCTTGGATAACCCTCACAGATGAAGAAAGGCAGCAGTAGATTTATAGAAGACAATGTGATGTTCTAATGATTGTACAATGTGGAATAACCAAATAAAGGCCATAATGCATTCTTCACCTCACATATTTACTTTAGATGGAAAGCATATAAAACATGTTTTCTAGTGCTCTTTCTGATAGGAATCTTGGAATTTATAATATCTAATTCGTGACTATAGTCACGGGCAGAGACCAAGTTGTCACTAAAACACTCTGCCTCAGCATCTCCCTTAATCCCAAGCACTTTGCTCCTCCTCTCTCCAGTTTCTAAGGATAAACAAAGTATGGCACATGTACACAATGGTAAACTATTCAACCATGGCTTTACAAAGTTTGTTCTGCCACTTGCAACAACGTAGATGAACCTTGAAGTAAAAAAAAAATAAGTGAGCAGTATTCATTTGTTGTCTAATGACGTCACTCAACAGCAAATCCAAACCACAGCTGTGTCATATAGCACCTAATGGTGACAGTGACACAGTGAACATGTGGTTCAGAAGCTCTGCCAGAGTTCATCATGGTGGAGGGGATGCAACTTCTGGGACTCAGCTCACATATAATTGCAAAAGTTACACCCATAAACCAGCAAATAGAGAACAATGCCACTCTTCATTATTGTCCTCTGAAATGGTTTATGTTTAAGGAGCTGGCCCATGGGTCATGGAAGCTATGAAGTCCAAAATCTGCATGCTGAACAGAAGGTGGAAATCTTGAAAGGGGCGCAACTTGAAAGAAGAACCATCTGTTGCTGGAACTCCCTTCTCCCCAGAGGAAGCCATCTTCCTCTACTGAAGCCTTCAGCTGATTAGCTGGGACCCAGACAGTCCCATAATGACAAGGAATTACCTTTATTCAGAGTCCTCTGGTTTAAATTTTAATCTCATTTAGAAAGGAAGAAAGGAAGAGAGGGAGGAAGGGAAGGACAGAGAGAGACAGAGACAGAGAGAAACTGTAGGAAAACTTCAGAAAAAAAAAAAAAAACATTTGACCAAATACCTAGGTGCTACAGCCTAGTTAAGATGACAAAAAAAAATGGGTAGCAGGAGCGCAGGGTTGCCTGACACCCGCCAGCTACCCACGACCCCCGCCGCAGGATTTTGGGACTGCTGGTGAGTGGAACACAGCTTCTGCTCCAATCCAATTGCGCAGGACCTGAGACTGCATTAGTTAGGGAAGCAGAAACCGGCCTGAGTAGGGCCACAGGCCTCATCCGGCCAGATCAGCGCCGGGGTAGCGGGAGCGCAGGGATGCCTGACACCCGCCAGCTACCCACGACCCCCGCCGCAGGATTTTGGGACTGCTGGTGAGTGGAACACAGCTTCTGCTCCAATCCAATTGCGCGGGACCTGAGACTGCATTAGTTAGGGAAGCAGAAACCGGCCTGAGTAGGGCCACAGGCCTCATCCGGCCGGATCAGCGCCGGGGTAGCGGGAGCGCAGGGTTGCCTGACACCCGCCAGCTACCCACGACCCCCGCCACAGGATTTTGGGACTGCTGGTGAGTGGAACACAGCTTCTGCTCCAGTCCAATCACGCGGGACCTGAGACTGCTCTGGTTGGGGAGAGAGAAATCCGGCCTACATAGGGCCACAACCCTCTTCCGGTCAGAAAAGCACCGGGGCAGCTGGGGCGCAGGGTCTGCTGACACTCGCCAGTTACCCACAACACCCGCCACAGGATCTTAAGACTTCTGGTGAGTGGAGCACAGCTTCTGCTCCAATCCAATTGTGCGGGACCTGAGACTGCATTAGTTAGGGAAGCAGAAACCGGCCTGAGTAGGACCACAGGCCTCATCCGGCTGGAACAGCGTCGGGGTAGCGGGAGCGCAGGGTTGCCTGACACCCGCCAGCTACCCAGGACCACCGCCACAGGATTTTGGGACTGCTGGTGAGTGGAACACAGCTTCAGCTCCAATCCAATTGCGCGGGACCTGAGACTGCATTAGTTAGGGAAGCAGAAACCGGCCTGAGTAGGGCCACAGGCCACATCCGGCCGGATCAGCGCCTGGGTAGCGGGAGCGCAGGGTTGCCTGACACCCGCCAGCTACCCACGACCCCCGCCGCAGGATTTTGGGACTGCTGGTGAGTGGAACACAGCTTCTGCTCCAATCCAATTGCGCGGGACCTGAGACTGCATTAGTTAGGGAAGCAGAAACCGGCCTGAGTAGGACCACAGGCCTCATCCGGCTGGATCAGCGTCGGGGTAGCGGGAGCGCAGGGTTGCCTGACACCCGCCAGCTACCCACGACCCCCGCCACAGGATTTTGGGACTGCTGGTGAGTGGAACACAGCTTCAGCTCCAATCCAATTGCGCGGGACCTGAGACTGCATTAGTTAGGGAAGCAGAAACCGGCCTGAGTAGGGCCACAGGCCACATCCGGCCGGAACAGCGCCTGGGTAGCGGGAGCGCAGGGTTGCCTGACACCCGCCAGCTACCCACGACCCCCGCCGCAGGATTTTGGGACTGCTGGTGAGTGGAACACAGCTTCTGCTCCAATCCAATTGCGCGGGACCTGAGACTGCATTAGTTAGGGAAGCAGAAACCGGCCTGAGTAGGGCCACAGGCCTCATCCGGCCAGATCAGCGCCGGGGTAGCGGGAGCGCAGGGTTGCCTGACACCCGCCAGCTACCCACGACCCCCGCCGCAGGATTTTGGGACTGCTGGTGAGTGGAACACAGCTTCTGCTCCAGTCCAATCACGCGGGACCTGAGACTGCTCTGGTTGGGGAGAGAGAAATCCGGCCTACATAGGGCCACAACCCTCTTCCTGTCAGAAAAGCACCAGGGCAGCTGGGGCGCAGGGTCGGCTGACACTCACCAGCTACCCACAACACACACCACAGGATCTTAAGACTTCTGGAGAGTAGAACACAGCTTCTGCTCCAATCCAATTGCACGCGGGACCAGAGACTGCATTAGTTAGGGAAGCAGAAAAACGGCCTGTGTAGGACCACAGGCCTCTTCCGGCTGGACCAGCACCGGGGTACCGTCAGCTACCCACGACCCCCGCCGCAGGATTTAGAGACTGCTGGTGAGTGGAACACAGCTTCTGCTCCAATCTTTAAACAGTGACAACGATAACAACTAACCCCAGAGATTACCAGATGGCGAAAGGTAAACGTAATAATCTTACTAACAGAAACCAAGACCACTCACCATCATCAGAAACCAGCACCCCCACTTCGCCCAGTCCAGGGCACCCCAACACACCGGAAAAGCTAGACACGGATTTAAAAGCATATCTCCTGATGATGATAGAGAACTTCAAGAAGGACTTTAATAACACACTTAAAGAAATGCAGGAGAACACTGCTAAACAGGCAGAAGACAATAAAGAGAAAGCACAAAAATCCCTTAAAGAATTGCAGGAGAACACTGCTAAAGAGTTACAAATCCTTAAAGAAAAACACGATAACATAATCAAACAGGTAGAAGTCCTTACAGAAAAACAGGAAAACACATCCAAACAGATGATGGAAATGAACAAAACCATACTAGACCTAAAAAGGGAAGTAGACACAATAAAGAAAACCCAAAATGAGGCAACACTGGAGATAGAAACCCTAGGAAAGAAATCTGGAACCATAGATACGAGCATCAGCAACAGAATACAAGAGATGGAAGAGAGAATCTCAGGTGCAGAAGATTCCATAGAGAACATCGGCACAACAATCAAGGAAAATGTAAAATGCAAAAAGATCCTAACTCAAAACATCCAAGAAATACAGGACGCAATGAGAAGACCAAACCTACGGATAATAGGAGTGGATGAGAATGAAGATTTTCAACTCAAAGGACCAGCAAACATCTTCAACAAAATTATAGAAGAAAACTTCCCAAATCTAAAGAAAGAGATGCCCATGAACATACAAGAAGCCTACAGAACTCCAAATAGACTGGACCAGAAAAGAAATACCTCCCGACACATAATAATCAGAGCAACAAATGCTCTAAATAAAGATAGAATACTAAAAGCAGTAAGAGAAAAAGGCCAAGTAACATATAAATGCAAGCCTATCAGAATTACACCAGATTTTTCACCAGAGACTATGAAAGCCAGAAGATCCTGGACGGATGTTATACAGACACTAAAAGAACACAAATTCCAGCCCAGGCTACTATACCCAGCCAAACTCTCAATTAACATAGATGGAGAAACCAAAGTATTCCACGACAAAACCAAATTTACACATTATCTCTCCACGAATCCAGCCCTTCAAAGGATAATAACAGAAAAAAACCAATACAAGGACAGGAACCACGCCCTAGAAACAACAAGAAGGTAATCCCTCAACAAACCTAAAAGAAGACAGCCACAAGAACAAAATGCCAACTTTAACAACAAAAATAACAGGAAACAACAAGTACTTTTCCTTAATATCTCTTAATATCAATGGACTCAACTCCCCGATAAAAAGACATAGACTAACAAACTGGCTATACAAAAAACACCCAACATTTTGCTGCTTACAGGAAACTCATCTCAGAGGAAAGGATAGACACTACCTCAGAATGAAAGGCTGGAAAACAATTTTCCAAGCAAATGGCATGAAGAAAAAGCTGGAGTAGCCATTCTAATATCTGATAAGATTGACTTCCAACCCAAAGTCATTAAAAAAGACAGGGAGGGACACTTCATACTCATCAAAGGTAAAATCCTCCAAGAGGAACTATCAATCCTGAATATCTATGCTCCAAATACAAAGGCAGCCACATTCATTAAAGAAACTTTAGTAAAGCTCAAAGCACACATTGCACCTCATACAATAATAGTGGGAGACTTCAACACACCACTTTCACCAATGGACAGATCATGGAAACAGAAACTAAACAGGGACACAGTGAAACTAAGAGAAATTATGAATCAAATGGATCTGGCAGATATCTACAGAACATTCTATCCTAAAACAAAAGGATATACCTTCTTCTCAGCACCTCATGGTACCTTCTCCAAAATTGACCACATAATTGGTCACAAAGCAGGCCTCAACAGATATAAAAATATTGAAATTGTCTCATGCATCCTATCAGATCACCATGGACTAAGGCTGATCTTCAATAACAAAATAAATAATAGAAAGCCAACCTTCACGTGGAAACTGAACAACACTCTTCTCAATGATACCTTGGTCAAGGAAGGAATAAAGAAAGAAATTAAGGACTTTTTAGAGTTCAATGAAAATGAAGCCACAACATACCCAAACTTATGGGACGCAATGAAAGCATTTCTAAGAGGAAAACTCATAGCTCTGAGTGCCTCCAAAAGGAAACTAGAGAGAGCACACATTAGCAGCTTGACAACACACCTAAAAGCACTAGAACAAAAGGAAGCAAATTCACCCAAGAGGAGTAGACGGCAGGAAATAATCAAACTCAGGGGTGAAATCAACCAAGTGGAAACAAGAAAAACTATTCAAAGAATCAACCAATCAAGGAGCTGGTTCTTTGAGAAAATCAACAAGATAGATAAACCCTTAGCCAGACTCACTAGAGGGCACAGGGAAAGCATCCTAATTAACAAAATCAGAAATGAAAAAGGAGACATAACAACAGATCCTGAAGACATCCAAAACACCATCAGATCCTTCTACCAAAGGCTATACTCAACAAAACTGGAGAACCTGGATGAAATGGAGAAGTTCCTAGACAGATACCAGATACCAAAGTTGAATCAAGATCAGGTTAATGATCTAAACAGCCCTATATCCCCCAAAGAAATAGAAGCAGTCATTAATAGTCTCCCAACTAAAAAAAGCCCAGGACCAGATGGGTTTAGTGCAGAGTTCTATCAGACCTTCAAAGAAGATCTAATCCCAGTTCTTCACAAACTATTCCACAAAATAGAAACAGAAGGTACTCTACCCAACTCATTCTATGAAGCCACAATTACTCTGATACCTAAACCACAAAAAGACCCAACAAAGATAGAAAACTTCAGACCAATATCCCTTATGAATATTGATGCAAAAATCCTCAATAAAGTTCTTGCTAACCGAATCCAAGAACACATCAAAACAATCATCCATCCTGACCAAGTAGGTTTCATCCCAGGGATGCAGGGATGGTTCAATATACGGAAATCCATCAACGTAATCCAGTATATAAACAAACTCAAAGACAAAAACCACATGGTCATCTCGTTAGATGCGGAAAAAGCATTTGACAAGATCCAACACCCATTCATGATAAAAGTCTTGGAAAGATCAGGAATTCAAGGCCCATACCTAAACATGATAAAAGCAATCTACAGCAAACCAGTAGCCAACATCAAAGTAAATGGTGAGAAGCTTGAAGCAATCCCTCTAAAATCAGGGACTAGACAAGGCTGTCCACTTTCTCCATACCTATTCAACATTGTACTTGAAGTCCTAGCCAGAGCAATTCGACAACAAAAGGAGATCAAAGGGATACAAATTGGAAAAGATGAAGTCAAAATATCACTTTTTGCAGATGATATGATAGTATATATAAGTGACCCTAAAAATTCCACCAGAGAACTCCTAAGCCTGATAAACAGCTTCGGTGAAGTAGCTGGATATAAAATTAACTCAAACAAATCAATGGCCTTTCTCTACACAAAGAATAAACAGGCTGAGAAAGAAATTAGAGAAACAACACCCTTCTCAATAGTCACAAATAATATAAAATATCTTGGCGTGACTCTAACTAAGGAAGTGAAAGATCTGTATAATAAAAACTTCAAGTCTCTGAAGAAAGAAATTATAGAAGATCTCAGAAGATGGAAAGATCTCCCATGCTCATGGATTGGCAGGATCAACATTGTAAAAATGGCTATCTTGCCAAAAGCAATCTACAGATTCAATGCAATCCCCATCAAAATTCCAAATCAATTCTTCAACGAATTAGAAAGGGCAATCTGCAAATTCATCTGGAATAACAAAAAACCTAGGATAGCAAAAACTCTTCTCAAGGATAAAAGAACCTCTGGTGGAATCACCATGCCGGACCTAAAGCTCTACTACAGAGCAATTGTGATAAAAACTGCATGGTACTGGTATAGTGACAGACAAATAGACCAATGGAATAGAATTGAAGACCCAGAAATGAACCCACACACCTATGGTCACTTGATCTTCGACAAGGGAGCTAAAAACATCCAGTGGAAGAAAGACAGCATTTTCAACAAATGGTGCTGGCACAACTGGTTGTTAACATGTAGAAGAATGCGAATCGATCCATGCCTATCTCCTTGTACTAAGGTCAAGTCTAAGTGGATCAAGGAACTTCACATAAAACCAGAGACACTGAAACTTATAGAGGAGAAAGTGGGGAAAAGCCTTGAAGATATGGGCACAGGGGAAAAATTCCTGAATAGAACAGTAATGGCTTGTGCTGTAAGATCGAGAATTGACAAGTGGGACCTCATGAAACTACAAAGCTTCTGCAAGGCTAAAGACACCATCAATAAGACAAAAAAACCACCAACAGATTGGGAAAGGATCTTCACCTATCCTAAATCAGATAAGGGACTAATATCCAATATATATAAAGAACTCAAAAAGGTGGACTCCAGAAAGTCAAATAACCCCATTAAAAAATGGGGCTCAGAACTGAACAAAGAATTCTCACCTGAGGAATACCGAATGGCAGAGAAGCACCTGAAAAAATGTTCAACATCCTTAATCATCAGGGAAATGCAAATCAAAACAACCCTGAGATTCCACCTCACACCAGTCAGAATGGCTAAGATCAAAAATTCAGGTGACAGCAGATGCTGGCGAGGATGTGGAGAAAGAGGAACACTCCTCCATTGTTGGTGGGATTGCAAGCTTGTACAACCACTCTGGAAATCAGTCTGGCGGTTCCTCAGAAAATTGGACATAGTACTACCGGAGGATCCAGCAATACCTCTCCTGGGCATATATCCAGAAGATGTCCCAACCGGTAAAAAGGACACATGCTCCACTATGTTCATAGCAGCCCTATTTATAATAGCCAGAAGCTGGAAAGAACCCAGATGTCCCTCAACAGAGGAATGGATACAGAAATTATGGTACATTTACACAATGGAGTACTACTCAGCTATTAAAAAGAATGAATTTATGAAATTCCTAGCCAAATGGATGGACCTGGAGGGCATCATCTTGAGTGAAGTAACACAATCACAAAAGAACTCACACAATATGTATTCACTGATAAGTGGATATTAGCCCAAAACTTAGGATACCCAAGATATAAGATACAATTTGATAAACGCATGAAACTCAAGAAGAATGAAGACCAAAGCGTGGACACTGTGCACCTTCTTAGAATTGGGAACAAAACACCCAGGGAAGGAGTTACAGAGACAAAGTTCGTAGCTGTGATGAAAGGATGGACCATTTAGAGACTGCTGTATCCAGGGATCCGTCCCATAATCAGCTTCTAAACGCTGACACCATTGCATACACTAGCAAGATTTTGCTGAAAGGACCCAAATATAGCTGTCTCTTGTGAGACGATGCCGGGGCCTAGCAAACACAGGAGTGGATGTTCACAGTCAGCTATTGGATGTATCACAGGGCTCCCAATGGAGAAGCTAGAGAAAGTACCCAAGGAGCTAAAGGGATCTGCAACCCTATTGTTGGAACAACATGATGTACTAACCAGAACCCTGGAGCTCTTGTCTCTAGCTGCATATGTATCGAAAGATGGCCTAGTCAGCCATCAATGGAAAGAGAGGCCCATTGGACTTGCAAACTTTATATGCCCCAATATAGGGGAATGCCAGGGCCAAAAGAATGGGAATGGGTGGGTAGGGAAGTGGGGGGCGCTATGGGGGACTTTTGGGATAGTATTGGAAATGTAATTGAGGAAAATATGTAGTAAAAATATTAAAAAAAAAGATGACAAAAAAATAAATAAAATAAAATAAAATAAAATAAAAATAAAAAAATAAAGAAGATGGTGAACTAGAAGCCTTCATGTGAGAAAACACAAACATAGCATATAGCAAGGTCTTATCCTGCAAAAGACAAATCCTGTAAATGAACTTAGGAAGCCACTGGAAATCTCAGGAGAAAGCTCAGGGTCAGGCCAGTTGTCAGTCCTCTCCTTGTCTGCCTGCTGGCTGCCAAAAAACACTCCCTAAAAGCAAACAGCTGAGACAACAAGGAACCACTTCCCCACACATCCACCAGACCCCCAAGACCAGAAGAGGCCACCATAGAGTACCTGGGTCCAAGAGACCTACCAAGAAAGGCCTTGAGATTTCTCCTCCCCCTTGTGCCAGAACATCACCCACACTATGGCTGCAAAGGCTACAAAAGACCAAAATGGCTATCACCACCCTTGCCCTTATGATATGCAGCACTACAGGGAGCCTTCGGGAGCCAGAGGCATCTGAGAATTTGCCTTTCACATCACCACAGCTGAACCAGCAGCCTGCTCCATTTGCATCTTTTCATTCTTCTTACTCTCTTTTACTTTATAGCTGTTCTTGCATGAGTCTCCTGATGCTTTTGCTTCTGTTTGTGTGTTGCTCAGTTAGGTTTTAGAACTTTTATGTTTCTCTTCCTGGTTTACTAAAGGCATCCTTTATTCCCATGCCTCAAATGCTCCTATTCTTATGTCTATGTATTTTTCTTCCTCTCACCTTTATTCCCTCTTCTTTTTACTTAACTCTAACCTTCCATAACTTTAACAATCTGTAAAATCTATGGACTCCAACTTTTCCCTCCTAACTACTTTACTCACACTAATTTTTTTCAAAGTTGATTTAGTGCTTAATACTTACCCCACTTTCCTCTCATTCATAGTATTATTTATTAAAATTTAAACATATACTATATACTGTCTTTGGCTGTTTATCATCAAATACTTACTGAAGTCAAAAGGCCACTATTATTTATTGGCCAGTACAACATTTGCATAGTGGTAATATCAAGCAGTTGTGACTGCCCTTGTCATTAATCTTCTGCTCAGGAAATAATATATAATTTACACTATGTGTGTACATTACACTCCTGGACTTAGAATCTATTTTCTGAACTACACACTCAACTCAATGACATCCAATCTCCATATGAACACTACAAATACTTCAACTGAAAGAATATAGCTGGTACAAAATAAAACAAACAAAACATTGTACCATATTCATAAATCCCTGTGCAGTAATATAAAAGACACGAAAAATGACAGCATACGTTTTTTCAAAAATTACTAAATCTTATAGTAATTTCCCAATGAGAATTAGTTACATGAAATCCCAAAGAACTGGAAGGAATGGTTTAAACTATATTCAATGAAATAAATAATAATAATAATAATAATAATAATAAGCTTCTGATTGAAAACACAGAGAAACAGCTGGATTGACACAGCATACAGGAGCAGATGCAAGAAGGATTCAACAGAGAAACCAGTTCAAAACACTGACAATGAAAGGCCAAAAAAGTCTCCCCAAAAGAATGGATAGAAATGAACAATCTAACAAGGACAAAGATAATACTAGGCACAAGTGGAGATTCCAAGATATAATGACAGCCTAGAAAGACTGAATCTATGGATAAACAGGAAGGAAGAGGAGGAGGAGAAGGAGGAGGAAGAGGAAGAAGAAGGAGGAGGAGGAGAAAAGAAGAAGAAGAAGAAGAAGAAGAAGAAGAAGAAGAAGAAGAAGAGAAGAAGAAGAAGAAGAAGAAGAAGAAGAAGAAGAAGAAGAAGAAGAAGAAGAAGAAGACAGAAGCAGCAGCTAGTTCTAATCGTGCATAAAAACAATTTTTAAAAAATCATAACAGAAAAATTTCTAGATTGGGAACAGCAGACAAGTTCAAAAAATAATCTCCCATTTTCACGTAATGAAAGCACTCAATATACCAACTGATCAGACATGTACAAAGAACAGTGATTGTTGAGTGCTGAGCCATAAATAGGACATCTTTGCCACTCTTCCAACTCTCATGGACCATCATGGAAGAGGGGACAGGAAGAATGTACAAGCCAAGTGACAGGGAGAGCCGATATGAAATTCTGGACTTCACACAGCTATTGCACCTAGGAAACTTGTGTGACTGTGGTTAGCCACACAAGATCACACTAGCAAGATCCATCAACATTCTAGCAGGAAGCACTAATAGTTAGTGGGTTAACAAAAACCAGGAAAGACCATGAAGACAGGCTTGGGGAATGTCTGGGGGAAGTGAGAGGGGAGGTTTGAGTAGATACGATCAAGATACAACAAACATACGTACAAAGTTCTCAAAGAATAAACAAAATAAATATATTTTTAAGTAACCATCACAAGATCACTTACTGTATGTCCACAGCTGCCTCACTGATGACTCATATATGGCTGAGTATAAAGACATCTCGTTACGTCTTTTATGAGAGTCAGGTTTCCAAAATGAAAGCCCAGCTCTGACAGGACATCACATGGGATCTGAGTCTACTACTCAGTGCCAGCTCTCCTTAACTCGGTCTGTAGTTCCAGAAGTTCTATTAGCCAGTGAGAAGTAGGAAATCCCTGCTTTGTACATTATTCTGAGATCATGCAACAAAGAGCTATATAGTGACTTACAATGTCAAACTTGCATACATTATTCATGCATGTTAGATTTTAAGAGAAGGTTTTTCTTTCCATTAATCTCTTTGAGCTCTGTGTCCTGGCCTCTCTTGGTATAGTTCTTAAGTTAAACTTTTTTGCTACTAGATATGAAACTTTAATAAAATTCTGAGAAATATTTTCACCCTGAGCTGTTGGCATTTTTTTTCTATCTTATTGAGTTCTTAACTCCTACCTCCCTTCCCACACTTATTCTACCCTAATCCCTTTCAATAGTAGGTAGGAGAGGAAAAGGTTAGAGGGAAAAGGGAATCATAAAGCTCTATTGGCTACTTCCTGCTGATAAGGGGTATTGGGGCAAGTCTAGTCTTTGACATCAGAATAGCAGTTCAGAAAACCCAGAGATAGTGAGTGCAATAGCATCTGCAGCAGCAGGATGAACCAGCAGGTGAGGTGGGGGTGGGGGAGAGGGAAGCAGCAGCTGCCCCAGGCCCTCTCAGGGCTCTCCCATTTACACCCTCCCCAGATTCCCCAGAATTAAACAACCTGCAGCTGGCAAAGATGATGGCACTGTTAGTGCACAAGGCAAATCATAATCACCTGCTGTGAAGCAGCTCTCATCCCACACCTGGGATTAAAACAAAACCATATTCAGAAAACTAACATAACTTGTTTTGTTTTGTTTTGTTTTTTAAGAAACTAAAACTCTCACTACGTGTGCCACACGGATGTCTTTGGCATCCTGAATAAGAGATGTTCTATGGGCTGCTTCAACGGCCTGACTACTTGGCATTTCTAGGGCAGGACAGTTTCAACTTCTTTAGTGAATAAAACAGTCCGTGTTTGGTCTATCACATTCTTAACCTCTGCAACATGTACATGTCCCTGGCTGCAGGGAGCAAGACCTAGGAAATGTGATCCTCTATAGCAACCCATCATTGATAAACAAGCTGGCGATGGGTGTACTCAAACAGGAGGAACCTTTGAATTGATGCTTCTAACAAAAATAGTAGCATACATTTTCATTCATACAGCAAACATTTATGGAGCAGTTACTAAATATAATAGCTTTTATCCAGGCGTGTTTCTTAGGCTATGTGCTATTTCTTGCTTTCAAAAGCTTTGATGGGATTGGAACCGATAGAAAAGTCTGAGAGAGCAGCTTAGGCCTCATTTTACATGTATTCGTTACATAATTGAATTTGATCATCCATTTTAAGGCTTAGTGGAAAACCAATTGCAGAAAGCCTTTAATTTAAAATGGAAAAAAACACTCGATTTCCTCCTACTGGAAATTTAAAGGAAGAAGAAAAATCTTATTATCTAATAAATTATCTTCATTAAAAATGCATTAGTGATCAATCTTTATAACATCTGGTGACAGCTACATTGCTTATTAAAAAAACAAGAGTCTCTTTTCTCTGAGCATAATTTTATGGTTCTTCAAAAAGAAACTCATTAAACTCCACCGTAGAAGAAGGCAAACTGCTTTACAATAAATTAGTATGTTATAAATAAGAGAATACTTAGCATAATATTTTAATTGCTGATTTTAATTCCAGGCCTAATGCATTGCTGTCCAAAATGTCTATCGCAGAACCCTAAAGTGCACAGTTTTCACTGTTAATTGGCAAGCTACAAAATGATTAGACACAGAGTTTACTTTTTCCTACACTTCAAACTGAATCACAGAATATTATGCTCTCCTTGCCTTGGCACGTTTGTTCTTCCTTTAAAACCTCAGTGGGCCCAGGTGTGCAGGTGTCCCCAGTAGCCATGGTTAG
This sequence comes from Mus caroli, assembly GCF_978045245.1. Taxonomy (NCBI): domain Eukaryota; kingdom Metazoa; phylum Chordata; class Mammalia; order Rodentia; family Muridae; genus Mus; species Mus caroli. The sequence continues at coordinate 78,453,529 of NW_028227271.1, forward strand.
GAAGGCAGGAGTCCATGCACACCCGCAGTTCCAGTACAGGCTGGAGGATCATGAAATTAAGGTCAACCTGTGCTCAATAGTGTTACCCTCACTACTTTACTTACAAAAGAACTTAAGGAAAATAATAATAATTTTTAAAAGGAAAAAAGAGAGAAGAAGAAAGGGTGAGTGTTTCAGTTCGCCAGCTCTCAGAAGTACATGTGGATTCAACTTACAAGACAGAAGTCCTCTTATGATTCTTTGGACAAACTAGAGAAAGAGAGATCTGAATGGTATAAAAAAAAGAAAAACTAGTTATTTGTGGATTCTTTTGCTTAGTGTTATGGTTTGACCATGAAATGTCCCCCACAGTCTCACTGGTAGATGCTGGGCCCCCAGCTGACTATGTTTCTGTGTGAGGGAATGGAAAGTTTAAGAGGTAAGGCCTGGCTAGAGGAGTAACCTAGGCTGTGCCTTTGATGGTTTTATTTTGTGCCTGTGTGTACCCCTCTCTCTACTTCTGGTTTTTACCTGTTCCCAGGATCTGTGGTAATTCACACAAGCCTCAGGCCTAAAGCTCTGGGTCCATCTGGCCTTGGAATACAACCCTGCAACTTGTTGCCTGAATAAGGCCTGAATAAGGTCACATTTCAGGGGGATGATAACAGCAAGGAAAGTCTAATATCCTTAGTTACAGGCAAAATTCCTTCTTTCTCTGTTTGGCTGCTAGAGAGGTCTGATCTGCCAATGAAAAAGAGCCAGTCTTCCCCAGAGTAGCCCCTACCTTCATCTACAATTCAATAGTCTGCTCTACGTTCTCAGTGTCATCCCAAGAGATGTCCAGCTAAAAAGGACTAAGGAAGTTCTTCTGTGCGACATGCCATTCATCAAAGTGACAAGAAGGTGTGGGGGCTGATGAGGAACTTTACCAGGACAGAAGAGAAAGTCACACAGTAGGGAAGCTGGAACTCAAAGGAACAGAGTAAAGGGCCTGAGCTGTAATTATGGAACTCCTAATGAGCAAGCAATGAATAAATGGTGTCAGGTGGGGATCGTGAGGTTTCTCTAGTTTTCTGTCCCTTGTTTTCCCATCCTCCATATCATGGCTTTAATATATCTCCTTTAAAATTCATGATGAAGCTTAAACCCCAGTGAGATGATATGAAGAATTGGGGACCATATGAAGTGATTGTTAGGTCATGACAGCCTCACCCTTGTGAATGGATTAGTGCCTTGTAAAAGGGCTAGAGGGATCAAGCCAGGCCTTTCTACCTGTGTTAGCCATACTATTTATTCACTGTGACAAATACCATAAGGAAATTAAGTTGGAAAGGATGAAAGATTTCTTCTGCCTCACTGTTGGCAAATGGTCCAGGCCATGGTCAATTCCTCCAGTGCTTTGGGCATGAGATGAGAGAGAGTATCATGGCAATGAGAACATGTAAAGAAGAATATGTAAGAACATTTTACCTCATGGTGGCAGGGAAGCAAACACAGTGACAGGCAGGGACCTGATCAGGGTATACCAATCCATAGTGACTCCCTTTCTCCCACTAGACCTTACCTTCCATAGTTTCTCCAAATCCCACAGTCAACTTTGGAATCCATCAGTGGGTGTATCTACTGATGGAGTCAGAGTCCTGTGATCAGGTCTCTTCTGCACAGCCTTGCCTCTGAACACTGCTAGCACTGGAGACCAAGCCTTCAATACCTGAGCCTTGGGAAGCATGTTCTATAACTAAATTATAACATTGCTCTTCTGCTGTGTGAATGTGCAGCAGAAAGATCTCAGCAGACCCTGGGTGTAATTGCTTTGATCTTGGGCTTCTCTGTCTTCTGAACCCTGGGAAAATAAGCTTCTTTTTTTTGTAAATCATGCAGTCTGTGGCATTTGACATAGGAGCATAAAGAGTCTAGTCCTGTGATGCTTTCACTCTAAGCAAGTACATTTCTTTCTTTCTGTTCTCCTAGTCAATCTGTTTAATTTTGGGTGCATGACTACAATCTCCATTGACTTTTGAGACCATCCTCCTTTGGTCATTTGTAAGTGAAAAACTTGGGTCCATATCCTATTTCTACCATTCACAGAACTTCCCATCTTGGGTAAAATCCATGACTATACATGTTTCACCAAGTATAAGATACAGACACCTGCACATAACTCAGAGCAGAATTATGTAATAAAGGCTCCTGGGGTGTTAACGGCAAGCCCTCTGTTGTATATAGTTCTGTAACTTCTAGGGAAACACATTCCCTAGAATGGATTTGTAACCTTGACCTCTGTTATCTCAAGGCCAGACTTTTGGGCAACCTCAGCCTATCTATCACCTGCTCAAAACCCAGCTTGTTATCATGGACAGTGCTTGTTTCTGCACTATCTGAACCTGTGTGTGCATCACAGTCACCTGACAACATTCCTAAAAATATCCATTCTGTGGACGGTTCCAGTTAGCATCTCTCAGACTACAGACTGAGAAGCTCTATGGTGAGAATAAGACGAAACTCGGCATATATGTGTGAACATTGTAGAAAAGTTCTCTGATGAATAATTCTGATTTACCATTAGGTTTGGGATCATTCAAAATCCATTTTTCTGGGTAGAAAACTGGCCCAGACCAATGATTCCAGTAATGATGTAAAAGCCTGCCTTGGTGGCTTTCTTTCTAATGGAGTCGGTTAAAACCTTTTCCCAATGTAATTACACCTCTCCTGCTCCTCACCCATCTGTATCAGACTGTCCAATCCAAGCCTGGCTTTTTTCAAAAGCCACAGTGAGCATCAGCTTCTTGAATACTGTCTCCCCTCTATTCTAGACTTCTGATGGCCTGATAGGCAACATTTGTGTGCCCACATTCAGCAAACTCCTCTTTCTTCCAATTCCAAAGTCCTCTCGAGGTCGTTGACCTAAATACAACATTAATTAATTAATAGAACTGATTAATCATGCAGTTCTAGATAGTCCCCTTCCCTGGTGCCACTAAGACACTGCCTTCCTTCCCTTACCAAAAATCCACAACTGGGACATCAGTATCTCAGAAGAGGCAACTCTAATTTGTTTTAAGATTTCCTCTGGTGCTCAGGTCACAAAATGAATGCAAATGTTTCCTTAAGAAGGGCTTCAGGAGAGGTACTGTCAGTTCCCGAATAGCCTCCTCCCACATGGTTGCCATGACCTGCACGATTTGGTCCTGAAAACCTGACTGGGGTAACCTGGGAATGAATAAAATGGCAGGCACACATACAGAAAAGATGGGCTTGGGTGGATCATGCTTACTTTGATGGGAAGCACCTATTATGCAAAGAGGAGTTAGTGAGTCTTAATAGGAGGTCTCTATAGAGAAACAGCCTCAGTTACAGCCATATAGAAGCTGTGCTGTGATTGATTTTTTTTTCTGCATATACTGATCAGTCATTAATAAACACTTGTACTTGGACCAGAGTAGAGGCCATCCCCACCCTCACCTGGGAAAGGCTTCTCCGTTTCCATGGGTCTGAGTATCGGGATCATTGGCATGGCTACAGCCATGGCAGCAAAACTAGGACTTTATCGGATCATCAGACAGGCATCCTACCACATAGCAATACCCCATTCATTTCTCAGACTCTTCTATAATCCACAGCTCCGCACAGCCACTGGCACTTTAAACGCTGATATTTCTTATCAATACTCCAAGGATATTTGAAAATATAACACACACATACACACACACACTTGCCTGCTTCTGCATATACAGTAGATCCCATGTTCCTCCTTTTGTTTGGTGTACCGCAGAATCCTGGGGCTACAGAATGTGACTAGAGTGGTTTTGAGAGGAGGTTGCTGCTGTGGGCTTCACTCTGAGGGAAATGTGTGTGCAAGGGTAATGGGAGAAAACGTGTGTTGAGATGTTATTCAGTAGTGAGTAGCTCAAACAGGAGAAAATGTAAAGCAAGAAAAGCATAGGAAAAAGATGCCCTGATTAACACAGCACTTCAAAACAATGGCATTAACTCTTAATCTGCCTTTCCTGCCACTTCACTGTGACTAGGGTCTCACCTCCAGGCTAGGATATGCCCTGAGTGTCTCCTGTGAAATCTATCAGTACTTCTTCCTGGGAACTATGTCTGAAACACAGCTTCTATGTGCTGGCTCTCAAGAAATGCTTCCCAGAAGATTTCACCACTGTGGTGCTTCATGCTACTTTCTCAGCTCCAGTTGATCAGCATCAAGTATCACACAAGGCAAAGGTTTCGCTTTACTGCACCTGAGATCTTGTTAATCACAGCTGATTCTTCAGCCTCAGCTAACCAGGACCATAGAATCTTAACTTAAAATAACAAATGGCACTGATCTTTAAACATCCCTCTGAAACTTCACAAGTCTCCAGCCTCTGCCTTTGTCTCAACATTCTTGTCTCCCAAGCTCCTATAGGACATCTGGCTGAGATCTTAACACTCAATGGCTTTTCTGGTCCAAAGTTCCAAAGTCCTTCCACAACCCTCCCCAAAACACATGGTCAGGTCTGTCACAGAAATACTCCACTATCCTGGTACCAACTTACCTTAGGTAAGGTTACTATTACTATGATGAAACATCATGACCAAAGCAACTCAGCTTATCCTTCCAAATCACAGCTCACCGTCAAAGGAATTAAGGACAGGAACTCAAGCAGGTTAGGAACCTGGAGGTTCGAGCTGAGGTGGAGACCATGGAGGGATGTTACTTATTGGCTTGCTCCCCATGGCTTGCTCAGCCTGCTTTCTTAAAGAACCCAGGACCACCAACACAGGAATGGCACCACTCACAGTGGGCTGCCCCACCCATCAGTACTAATTAAGAAAATGCCCTACAGGTTTGCCTATAGTCCAATCTTATGAAAACATTTTCTCAGTTGAGAGTCCCTCCTTTTCCGTGACTCTTGCTGGTGTCAAGTTGACATAAAACTAGCCAGTCCATCAATCTTTCTTTAAGTTATTTTCTGGGGTCTTTTATCACAGTACTAAGAAAATAATTCAGTATCAAGGCCATTTTTAGACAGGTACTGGGGCACATACCTAGAGGCAGGGGATTGCAAGTTTGAGACCAACCTGAACCTCATAGCAAGAAAATGTCTCAAACTAAACATCGGTGCTATTGTTCATGTTTCTAGGTACTAGAAAGAATTTGGAAAAACATACTCATAGGTTCCATCTGTATAACCATGCAGACAACGTCTATAAAGCTCTGCTGTAGCCATGCCAGTCTGACACAATAAATATGCCATAATCTTTGGTGGCTTAGATAACTGGTATTCATTTTACAGTTTTTTGGATGTCAGAAGTCAGTGATCTAGGTACCAACATGGCTGAATCAAGTAAGGACCCTTTCTGTCTTGCAGATGGCCACCTTCCTGTTGTTTCCATATCTGTGGCAGAAGGAGATTGATCTTTCTCTTTGTCTCATCCTATTAAATATACCAATTCTATTCAAGAAGGCATAGCACTCGTGCACTAGTTATTTCTAAAGACCCCACCTCTGTATTTATTAAACTGGATACTAAGGGGACAACTGGTAAATTTAGACATAGATTAGTAAATTTAGACACAGATAATTAATTCTAAGTAAACATAGACAATATGCAGCCCCTACACTCGCTTCTCAACTTAGGGTTTACTGTGGATATATACTAAGCAGTGTCTGAGACTCACCTGAGCCTCCACAGAAGGTCAACTGAACTGAAATACAATGAATGAAGACAGCAACTATTATAGAAATTAATTCCACTCTTCAAGATTGTCAAGCCTGTGAATTCGTGGATAAGAAGAATTAACAGGGAATGTCAGCAAATAACGGCTAGAGCAGAGACACAGAAGTCAGATTCTGGGCTTGAGTCCAAATCCTGGCCATGGATCATGATGCAACCTTGGACAAGGCCATCCGGATGTGGAGGAGACACCAGAACACATTGTAAATGATGTGGAGCGTGTTGAGTCAGCAGTTAGAGAACAGGGAGTATCCACCAACAGAGGACACAGGCCAAAGTGTTAGAAGAGTGAGAAGTTAGAAGTCAAGAGTTAGAAGGGGAGCTCTCATTGTCACTCAGGAGAACTGTTACCTGGAGATTTGACAAGGGTAACAGGCTACTCAACTTGCTCCTTCCACCCCTGAAGGTCTTCCTTCTCTATGATCAGCCTCTTCCCTGCATTTCCTCAGAACCTTCCCTGTATATACAGTGTGGCTTTAAAGACTGAAAGATCACCTAAGATCTGTCCAGCAAGAAAGGCATCAATGACACACGATTCCATCACTATGTCTCCTTTGCATTTCCTTGGGGCATTTCATGTCTACATGTGGGGAAACGCAACTGTGAGAAGACTCTGCTATCCCTAAGTTATCACTCTCTTCCATCTATCATGGATAGCTCAATTTCTCTTATGAAATTATTATTTATTTGCTTTAGAATAAGTATTTCAAAAAGATATAAGGGCAGGCTCTAGGGTCAGAGGATCTGGGTTCAATTCCTAACTCTAACTCCTTGTCACCCGTGTACATTTTTGAGACTTCTGTACTCAATTATTCTCCATCTCAGAAAGAAAAGGACAAAAAAGAGAAGAAAGAGAAAATGATGGTAGAAAATACCTCACTGGATTAATGTGAGGATTTAATAGTCAATATGAGTTGCATGTGTCTACCCAAATTTATATGTTGACTCTCTAGTCATCTCCAATATGTTGGTATTATCAAAATTAGTGTCCTAGTTAGGTTTACTATTTCTGTGAAAAAATAACATGACCAAAACAACTTGGGGGGAAGGGTTTATTTTAGCTGACATTTCCAGGTAACCATCCATCGTAAAATGAAGTCAATATAGGAACTCAAACAGGGCAGGAACCTGGAGACAGGAGCTGATGCAGAGGCCATGGAGGGGTGCTGCTTACTGGCTTGCTCCCCATGGCTTACTCAGCATGCATTCTTTCTTTCTTTTCTTTTCTTTTCTTTTCTTTTCTTTTCTTTTCTTTCCTTTCCTTTTCTTTTTCTTTTTCTTTTTTTAGATAGTTTTTCTTAGATATTTTCTTTATTTATATTTTAAATGTTATCCCCTTTCCTGGTTTCCCCTCCCACCAACCCAACCACTCCCACTTCCTGGCCCTGGCATTCTCCTACAATGGGGCATTGATCCTTCACAGGACCAAGGGCCTCTCCTCACAATTGATGACAAACTAGGCCATCCTCTGCTACATATGCATCTAGAGCCATGTCTACTCTTTGGTGGTTTAGTCCCTGGGAATTCTGGGGGGTGCTGGTTAGTTCATGTTATTGTTCCTCCTATAGAGCTGCAAACCCCTTCAGCTCCTTGGGTCATTTCTCTACCTCCTTCATTGGGGACCCTGTGCTCAGTCCAATGGTAGGCTGTGAACATTCACCTCTGTATTTGTCAGGCACTGGTGGAGCCTCTTAGGAGACACCTATAACAGGCTTCTGTCAGCAAGCTCTTGTTAGCATCCACAATAGTGTCTGGGTTTGGTGACTGTTTATAGGATGTATCCTCAGGTGGACAGTCTCTGGATGGTTATTCCTTCAGTCTCTGCTCCACACTTTGTAACTCCTTCCATGTGTATTTTGTTCCTCCAAAAAGAATCGAAGTATCCAAAACTTTGGTGTTTCTTCTTCTTGAGTTTCATGTGGTTTGTAAATTGTATCTTGGATATTCCACGCTTCTGGGCTAATATCCACTTATCAGTGAGTGTATACCATGTGTGTCCTTTTGTGATTGGGTTACCTGACTCAGGATAATATTTTCTAGTTCCATCCATTTGCCTAAGAATTTCATAAATTTATTGTTCTTAATAGCTACATAGTACTCCATTGTGTAGGTGTACCACATTTTTTCTGTTCATTCCTCTGTTAAGTGATATCTGAGTAACCCAGGACCTCCAGCCCAGGATTAGCATTACCCACAATGGCCTAGACCCTCCTTCATCAATCTTAATTAAGAAAATGCCTTACAGCTGGATCTCATAGAGGTATTTTCTTAAATAAGGTTCCCTCCTTTTCAGAGACTCTAGCTTGTGTCATGTTGACACAAAACTAGCCAACACAGTGGGGTTGGGATGTAGGAAGATCATTAGATTCTAATGGAGTCATGATGGTAGGGCCCTGAGATGAGGGTGTTGTTCTCAAAATAAAAGGAAGAGATGTCTGAGCTCATGTATGTATACACATCAAGACAGAGGTGTTGTCAAGGCAGGAAAAGAGTACTCATCAGAACTGAATTGGCTAGATCCTTCAGTCTAGAATTTGTCTCTGATATGGTGTGGAATAAGTGTTTGCTGCTTAAGGCATCCAGGCTATGGGGTTTTGTCATAGTAGCCCATGTTGACTCAGTCAGTCAGCTAATGCACGGAAACAGAATAGAACAAAGGATGTGATGACTTAAAAAAAAGCATGTGTAGACATTGGTCACACAGAGAAGCTTAATAGCCAATAGCTACATGGAAGCTTAATAGGCAATAGCTGCATGGACAAAAATCTTTGGTTTAATTTTTTATTTTATATTTGCGGTGCTTTGAATGAGATTGACGCCCATATGGTCATATATCTGCATGCTTTGTTCACAGTTGGTAAGCTGTTTGGAAACATTAGGGGGTGTGCCCTTGTTGGAGTGGATGTAGCCTTGCAGGAGAGGATGCATCACTGTAGGTGGGCTTTGAGGTTTCAACCTTCACAGCAGACCCAGTCTCCTACTCTGCCTGCTGCCTGTGGATCAGGATGCAAAGCTCTCAGTTACTGCTTCAGCACCACGCCTGTCTGCTTCCCACCCTGATGATAATGGATTAGTCCTCTGAATCTATAAACAAGTTCCCATTTAAATACTTTATCTTATCAGAGTTGTTTGTGTCATGGTGTCTTTTCACAGCAACACACATAGTCACTGAGACAGCACCTTAATATTGTCTTATCTTAATTAATAAGCTTATTGATAACCCCTTAAGTTCTGAGCTCAAGATAAGTGCCTCACTCACATGACCAGTCTCCACTCTGGTTATTATCCCCTGGTGAATTGTCAAAGACACTTAGTTGGTTTTTGTGGGACAGCTCAAGGACCAAAATATACATTATTAATTTTCACAAAGAATTATGTTAGTGTTTGTTTTCCATTGTTCTGGTCAAGAAATTCATTCACAGTTCCATCTTTTTGCTGGGTTATTACTCACATCCTGACTTGTGATCAAGTCAGAATGTAACATAAAGGTGGAATAAGTATGACACAGACTTTCCCAGAAAGATGTACAGACTATAGAAAAGAACCAGCCTACGTTCAGGAGGAAGAGACTTCCGCTGATGACTAGTCTCCACATAGACCTTTGTCTTAAACGTGGAACAAGTTTTTTTGGAGCTATACTGTCTTAATTCTACCCGTCTGGTTGAAGTTAAATCCTTGCTATGTTTGAACTGGGAGCTACAGAAAAGTCACACCCACAATAGCTATTCTTCAGAATCAAATAGAAATCCTGACAAATTACCAGCAAAACTATGTGTATATTCCCTTGTATCTCTATAGTCTTTTATTTTCTTTTTTTAATATTTTAATTAAGTATTTTCCTCATTTACATTTCCAATGCTATCCCAAAAGTCCCCCATACCCTCCCCCTCACTCCCTTACCCACCCACTCCCACTTTTTGGCCCTGGCGTTCCCCTGTACTGGGGCATATAAAGTTTGCATGATCAATGGGCCTCTCTTTCCAGTGATGGCCGACTAGGCCATCTTTTGATACATATGCAGCTAGAGACACAAGCTCCGGGGTACTGGTTAGTTCATATTGTTGTTCCACCTATAGGGTTGCAGTTCCCTTTAGCTCCTTGGGTACTTTCGCTAGCTCCTCCATTGGGGGCCCTGTGATCCATCCAATAGCTGACTGTGAGCATCCACTTCTGTGTTTGCTAGGCCCCGGCATAGTCTCACAAGAGACAGCTATATCTGGGTCCTTTCAGCAAAATCTTGCTAGTGTATGCAATGGTGTCAGCGTTTGGAGGCTGATTATGGGATGGATCCCTGGATATGGCAGTCTCTAGATGGTTCATCCTTTTGTCTCAGCTCCAATCTTTGTCTCTGTAACTCCTTCCATGGGTGTTTTGTTCCCAATTCTAAGAAGGGGCAAAATGTCCACACTTTGGTCTTCGTTCTTCTTGAGTTTCATGTGTTTTGCAAATTGTATCTTATATCTTGGGTATCCTAAGTTTCTGGACTAATATCCACTTATCAGTGAGTACATATCGTGCGAGTTCCTTTGTGATTGGGTTACCTCACTCAGGATGATGCCCTCCAGGTCCAACCATTTGCCTAGGAATTTCATAAATTCATTCTTTTTAATAGCTGAGTAGTATGCCATTGTGTAAATGTACCACATTTTTTGTATTCATTCCTCTGTTGAGGGGCATCTGGGTTCTTTCCATCTTCTGGCTATTATAAATAAGGCTGCTATGAACATAGTGGAGCATGTGTCTTTCTTACCAGTTGGAACATCTTCTGGATATATGCTCAGGATCTATAGTCTTTTCTATCAGAGAATTTAAACCACCTATTCCAGTCTGTTGTGATATTGGGAGAAAATTTTTATTTCATTGTAAAACTCACAAGCTGTCACTGAGGGAAAATGAGATGGGAACTCAAGGCAGGCACTTGAAGCAGAAAAGATGGTTTAATGCTGTTTACTCGATCGCTCCCTGGCTCACATTTAGCTACCTTTCTTGGATTGCCCAGGCCCTGTATCTAGAAATGGTATCCATTTCAGTGGTCGTGGCCCTCTTACACAAATTAACAATCAATAACACCCACCCCCAACAAGACAAAGGTCAATCTGACAGCTCCAATTTTTCAACTGTGGTTCCTTCTTCCCAGATGCTTCAAGTTAACAACAAAGATTAGCCATTACATCACGTACCTTTACCACATCACCAGACATCAGCCAAGAGGATGTCCTCTCTCTTCTACTTGACAAATGTAGGTGTTGTGGAAAACAACATAGACCTCATCTTAGAATAGTATGAGATAACCCAAGCATTCCACTGAGACCCTGGCTCATGTTGTTTGCTTGTTTGTTTGCTTTGTTTGGTTTTGTTTTAATCTAGTAATCTAAGCCTCTGAAGTTCCTCGCCAGTGTTCTTCATGTTCATTAAAATTTTAGTTAGTATTCATTTAAAAAGTCAAATATTTTAAACTGAGAATCTTGCTCATGAACCTGATGCCAATTCCACAGTGCTAGCTGCACACTAACATGGTCCTGATTCTTGTTGTTAGTCATAAAATAGGAACAATGAAAGAAAGAAGAAGGGTATTGCACATCTGGGGGCCTAAAGTCCTGACACAGCATCCCCAGTGGGGAGTGGTTTTGACCATCACACCCACATGAGCAGCTGACAGCAGGTCACTTGGTCTGGCGAGTGGTCAGGCTGCACTGAACTGTGAACAACATGACATCAGCACGGAATTCTGTCCTCGAACTTGGATCAGGAAGCCATACTCTTCAAGGACTATCTGGGTCTTGGATGCTATTGTGACTAATCTTCATTGTCAATGTTGACTTGATTATAATCCCCTAGGAAGAACACTGCTCGGGGGTATGTGGGGTACTCCAGGAAGCTTTAGGTGAAGACTTGGGCTCCATCCATGTGGCTAGGACCCTGGAATGAGTGAACTGGAGAAAGCACACACACTGAGTGCTGGTCTGACTCTTTTTCTGCTTGCCAACAACACTGTGTGAGCAGTTGCCTCTGGTACTCATGACCTCGCTGTTCCCACTGTGATGAACAGTGAACTGAGCACTGTGAACCCTTAGCTCCTGGGGCTGTTTGTTATTGTCAGGTGCTTTATCACATGAGTGAGAAAATTATATGACTACTGCACAGAAGAACAGATTTAAACTGGCAAATGGGCATGCCTTAAGGCTACTGTAGTGTGATGATTGGTATATATTTGGCCTAGAGAGTGGCACTATTCGAAGCTTTGGCCCTGTTGGAGTAGGTATGGGTTTTAAGACTCTGATCCTAGCTGCCTAGAAGCCAGTATTCTGCTAGCAGCCTTCAGATGAAGATGTAGATCTCTCAGTTTCTCCTGCACCATGCCTACTGGATGCTGCCATGTTCCCGCCTTGATGATAATGGACTGAACCTCTGAACCTGTAAGCCAACCCAATTAAATGTTGTCCTTATAAGAGTTACCTTGGTCATGGTTCAAAACCCTAACTAAGACATGTATAAACAGGCACAGGAGCATAGGCATGGCAGCCACCACATTTAAGGTTAGGGGGTGAAATAGCCACCACATTTGAGGTACAGCATCTGGTCACTCACTCAATAGAGCCACTAAATACAATTTCGAAATAGTGATCGTGAGATGACCAGGGCTGCTATGAGTACAACAGGAAGCTCCCTTCTGGTCACTGTGGATACTGGGATACCACCTGAGATTTTGCCCAAATAAATAAAAGTCTTGGGCTGGTGATAAAGCAGAGCAAACAGAAGCAAACTTGTGTGATGATGTGCATGCTCTGGGACCTTTTTGCTGCTGTCATAGTTAATGGCTCCACCAAAAAAGTGACAAGTTTTATAAATGGACCTTGTGAGTGCTCTCTACCCACAGACTTTCAGAAACATACCCACACTGGGCAAGGAAGAAGACAGCACAAGAATCCATAAAGTGCCTCTGTAAGAGCACGTGAAAGAGAATCATTTGCACTTTGGCTATGTCGTAGGTGATGGTGACTGTTGACAAAATGGAAGTTTGGTCTAGACTGGATTTTGTCAGGATGTAGAGTCTATGAGTCTATGTATATCATCAAACTTTGTCTATATGAAGGCAGACTAAACCTGAGAGCGAATTATAATTCGTGAATCAATACCAGTGCCTCTGTTTTTGCAAGAGGGACACTTTGTCACTTATTGGTTGCACAGTGGCCTTGTTTGGTCTCACTTCATCACAGTCACAGAGAGACCTTGCCTGATGTCAGATGCTCTGAAAGTGTTTGCATGGCCAGGAGAAGAACAGGTCTAGAAAAGGGCTCCAGGCCAGCTTCCAACAATGCTGCAGTCCACACAGGAGCCTCTGTTGAGCTCCCAGATGTCAGCGGTTGCTTTCTACTTCAGTTTTTATGCCACTCTTAACTAATAAATGTATGTCCTAACTCAGAGACAAGACCTTAAATCACAACATCCCTGCCTGAGAGTCCCATAGTATGGTGAGACAAGCCTCTGAATAACACTCACAGCTCTCAACAACATTTCTGGGAAAAGTTTACATGAAAAATCACCCTCCAAGGGTCTCTCTTGCTGAGTACTTTTCCCTTTACTTACCTTCCCCAACCCTTTTCCACCTAGAAACAACTGAAGGGCTTGCAAAGATTTATCTTCTTCATGTGTGCATACTTTGGAAGTTCTGTGTGCATGTGGAACAACAGTTAAAGAAAAAGGGGCCGTCAGTTTGAAGAAGAGAAGGAGGTTGGAGATTAGTTCATGGGAAGCTTTATAGAGAAGAAAGTGAGTGGGTAAATGATGTAATCATATTATAATCTCAAAAACATAAAATCCTTTTTTAAAAACACCCAAGGCACTGATGATGCTAGACAAGCATCTGCAACTAAGCCATAGTCCTAATCCTGTATACTGACATTGCTTAGTAGTCAGAACACATTGTAAAAAAATAAAATATGGTATAATAAATACATAGAACAGTAATGCAGTCATTCATTTCAAGTATCATGCTACACTTAGTGGCGTTTGTACTTTTATAAGACTGTCAGAGCAATGGTGTTTCTTATACTAATCACTATAAACAGCTGATCATGTGTTTTGGTACAACAATGTGGCAGCTACAATGTCACTCATGGCTATTACGAAGCTCAATTATAGTCTTACATGGTCCACCAATGACCAGTGAACATTGGTTACTTTAATCCTTTAAGCATTCATTCATACTCTGTTCAATTTAAAATACCATGATCTATGTATATACAGATTAAATAGGTTTTGGGATTAAATCTCTTGCAAGTCAGGCAAGAGCTCTACTGCTGAGCTTTGTCCCCAGACACCTCTCCCCTTCTCCTTTTCCATTTTGAGACAGGTGATGTTAAGTGAGTCAGGCTAGTCTTTCTCTAACTCTTGCAACCAAAGTGGGTCTTGATCCTGTGGTTCTCTTGCTTCAGTCTCCAAAGCAAACCTAGAAACTACATGCCTGTACCAGAAAATATGATGCTGTAGTTTCCTTTGTGTGGCCAACAAAAAGCAACACCGAAGAAGAAATAGCTTGGGGCTTAAAAGTCCATGTTATAGCCTAGAGGGATTGGACTTTCAATTTTTCAGAGAGCTCTTGTAAACTTTCTATGTTTTATTCTTATAACAACATGGAAACAATGTACAAAATGAAGATTACACCTCAATTACATAGATGTCTAAGGAACTTTAAGGTGAACTTAGTAATCTTCTTGTGGTCCATGCCTACAGGCTTCCATTGCCAACACTCCGTTCTCATGTGACTGTTCGCAACTGACCATTAGACCCTCACATTATTTGTAATCCCTCTCCTATAGCAAACAGTGCCTCCAAATTCCAGGACAACAGAGATAAGGGCTGCATTGATCAGCTCTCAGGGGCCAAAGGAAGCCTAAGCTGGGAACTGGAGATGACTGATGGCTGTCTACCTTTCCTGCTTAATCTAACTCCTCCTGCCTGGCCCCCTCAGTCTGAGCACCTCTGTAGGAATGGTCCTGTCAGACCATCCTGATTCTCGTAAGGCTTATCAACATCTGCTGGTTAGCATCCTATTTGTATGCAAATAGGCCACTTGCTTTTGTTGCTTGTGGATTTATCACCACTATAAATTGGAGCCCTTGTCTACTGGATGCAGAGAGTTGTAGAATATAGGAGCTTCTGGAAGTAACTTTGTAGGATATGAAGTGGTGTTTCTCAAAGCTAGGGAAATGTTTCCATTGGTAAAGTGATTGCACCACCAAGCATGAAGAACCAAGTTTGATCTCATTGTCAGCACTCAAACACTCACATAAAGAAGTCAGGCACTGACTCCTATCTGGATTCTCTGTGTTGGGAAGGAGACAGGTATATCCTTAGGGGCTCAATAGCCAGCTAGCCTCGCAGAATTGACTAAATCTACATTCTGTTTGAGACCCAGGCTCAAAAAGTAAGACAACAAAGAGATTGAGGAAGACATCTGCCAACAACCCTAGGCCTCCGTATGCATGTGTGCATGTGTATCTATACATGTGCAATTGCATACATGTGTGAGCACACACAGAGAGAGACAGACAGATAGACAGACAGACAGACAGACAGACAGACAGGAAGCAGCCAGTTAACCGGCCAGCCAGAAACAGACTTAAGTAGGTGTAGGTTTCCCCAAACTCATCATTTTAAAGTAGTGACTGGGACAAGTGAGCTGGCTTGGAAGGTAGAGACACTTGCAGTTAAACCAAGCTGGAAAAAAAAAAAAAACCACACAGTAGAAGAAAAAAAAAAAATAACACCCAAGAGTTGTCCTCTGACCTCTACACAAGCATTATGTTATGTGCATGACCACACAGGTACACACACACACACACATTTACACATACAAACTAAATTTAAAGGCACAAAAATATTTAATTTTTTCATCTTATCATGGTTATGTGTATGTGTTTGCATATTTATATGATCTGTGGATCAAACTTGAATCATCAGGTTTGGTGGCAAACATCTTTACCTGCTAAGACATCTTGCCAGCCCAATCTTGTGCTTGAGTCAAAATAAGATTAGTATATTGATTGATTACTTTTCAATAAGGGCTATTTAAATAAACCTCGATATGTCAATTATTGGCCATTTTTATTTGGTGAACAATATCATTTGATTATTATTGAAAAGTTCAAGTATTGTCACATGAAAGCCTAATTTGATCTTACAAGAGTTTTGATGGGAAACATTGTAAGTCAAAAATGAAGAATAAAAGAAGGCACTTCATTTGAAAATGAAGATGTGATTAAAAACCCACATCTGCTTAATAAAAATCAAATCACTCTAATGGAAACCTCCCCACCCTCCCACCCCCAAACAAAGTAATAGCAAATTAGCGCAGAAGTCACCTCTGGCACCTGACCTGGAAGCCATGCACAGATATTAGATGTGCACAGCAGCTGTGATGTTTGTACACAGTGAGAAAGGGGAAGGCAATGACCTTTTGGAGTACATTATGTCACACCGAATATGAATTTTTGTCATCGGACTCTGAGACTGCTTCCCTGAAACATCTTTGTGCTACTGTCCTAAAAAACAATAATTAAAAAACAGCTGGTGTTAGTAAAAATGTCAACATGAGGCTGAAAGAAGCAAGGTGGAAAGATGGTCTGGCGTTCACCTCTGGGCTGCAACAACTACACAGCCAATAAGCTGTCTGGAATCTGAGTGGCATAAGCGCAACTGATTTAAAGCTTGCTCCTCTCTGATTTACTCTTCTTAAAACCTTAGTACACTTGGGACCAAGGAGTGTCATGGAAACTCAGGGGACTGGGGACTGAAGTCACTCCTAAGTTGGGAGTGTGAGACAACTTGTCCCTAGGGAGAAAATCCCCCTCAGAGACACATCACGATTCAGGCCCAGTGTGGAGCAGATGCCTGGGAACCATGGCTTTAGTGGCTCCGCAACTCCAGCTCCAAGCTTTAGAGGATAATGAAAAGGCAAGAAAGGAAGCCAGACAGGATCTCTGCTTCCACTCTTCCTCCATGCCCAGTTGGCTTTGAATGCCAACCTCCTCGCTCCTCACATCAGTGACACTGGATGGGTGGGGACAAGCTGTTTGTTATGAAAAACCCAGGGCATGGAAGCATCTCAGAAGACCATTTGGAATAACTGTAGCCCTCGCTGAATCTCGGTGGCTTGAACTCCACTCTGGGCTGCCAGAGAACGAAAGGAGAGCCAGGCTCTGAGTGGAACAGACATCAGTCGTGGAATAATGGGTAGCACGTACTTATTAAAACCCAAGGAGGAGAAGGAAGCAGCAAAGAGAGAGATGCCTCTTTCCCACAGTCTGGGTCTCCCACCAGATGTGTCAAATATCCACTAACTGGGTCGTTCACCAAATCATACAGGGTACTCCAACAGAGGAGCTTGCAAGGGGTAGCCCTGGGGTCCCGGTGGTTAATACCTTCCAAATCCTGCTTCAATCCACACGTGGAATTCTTCCCTACACCACTTCAGCTTTCTTTGTGTTAAAAAAAAAAAAGCCAAATTCCCATTCTTCTCTCATCTTCGGAGTTGCTTATCCCTGAAAGCTTTAATAACAGCTGGTGTTGGAGTGTTGCTTCAGGGGCAACACCATGCTTAATTGCTTCATGCATGGATGGCAGTGTATGAGGCCTTCACTCTGTATTTAACAGTGTCACCACTGATGGACTTTCACTGCTGGAAAGCATGCCCTGGTCTCCAGCACGCTGTTTTATAACTGATGGGAGAAGATGCCCTCTCATTTGGTGAATTGTAGCTGGCCTTTCCAGCCCAGTGGTCGTTAATGTTTGTTCTCAGCCAATGGGCAGACTCAAAGCAATGCAGTTCTCATTAGTTCCTGCTCAATTAAGACTAATGCCCATCTCCCCAATGGCATGAGCACAACCAGTGTGCTCAAATACCGTTTGAATTGCACAGTTGGAAGGAGTAGGGAGGTTTGCACAAGCCATGTCTGCTGCTACAGTTCCCAGCCTGAGAATACCAGACTCCTGCTAGTTCCTCCAACTCCTCCCATCCCACCTACCTCCTAATGAGCACAGCTACTAACAGGCATCACTGCATATGTCCACGTACCAGAAAGTAACCTAAATGATGTGCATACATTAGCTCATGGAGTCAAGGCAACATATTTATGACCTCCAGGATCACCTAGAAGCTTGACTCTTGGGAAAGCCACAAAAAGGGAACCTACCCTGTTGTACTTGAACAAGCTCCAACTAGCAATAATGTCAAGCTCCAGGGTCACTTTCTCCTTAGGTGAACCCATCTCCTTTTGTTCCCTTGACCTTGAACTGTCCCCATACAACTGACATGCAGAAGCTGGTGAGCGTCACCAGGGGGATGAGGGAAAGAAAAGGATCCTTGTGAAATTTCGTAATTCTGTGTAATGTCATGTATGAGCAATGTTTGCGCATCTTGAGTAAAGTGGGCTGGAGGTAACCAATTATAACTGTGTTGACAAGGTCACTTTGCTGATATATCAAACATTTAAGTGCACACACCCTTTAATGTAGGCTTTCTAGTGTTTGGAACTTATCCTGAAAAGCGGAAAGAAGGAATTGAGAAAATGGCTAAGCAGGTCAGTAGCTTACCAAATAAGCAAACCTGAGTTTAAATCCCCAGCACGCATGTGGAAAGCAAACCATGATACTACATGCCTGTATTCCCAGTGCTGGGGAGGTAGAGACAGGCGGGTCACTGGAGCTTGCTAGTCAAACTGGTAAGGTCCAGATTCAGTGAGAGACCTTGTCTCAAAAAATAAGCTCAACAGGCATTGAGGAAGATGCCTAAAACCAACCACTCACCTCCATATATACATCCACAAATGTGTGTGTGTGTGTGTGTGTGTGTGTGCACATCCCCCCCACACACACACACACACGAACAAGTGTGCATACAAAGTCATGAACGGAAGAGAATCATGTGTCTAAGGATACTTGCTAGCATAATAGTGTTGAATCCAGATGGAGGACTGGCTACCTAAATTACAGCACATTTGTACAATGGGATATTATATAGCCATAAAAGCATAAGGCATTTCTAATATCCCAAGGTCTCTGGCAGTACATACATAATAATGATGTATTCGTTACTTTTTTTTTTTTTTTTTTTTTTTTTTTGGTTTTTCCGAGACAGGGTTTCTCTGTGTAGCCCTGACTGTCCTGGAACTTACTCTGTAGACCAGGCTGGCCTCGAACTCAGAAATCCGCCTGCCTCTGCCTCCCGAGTGCTGGGATTAAAGGCGTGCACCACCAAGCCCGGCATTCATTACTTTCTTATTTCTCTAATATGTAGTGAGACTTTTTGATTTCCTTAAAAACCCAGTTATGATATGAGAATATGTTTTGTTTTAATTCCAGGTATGGGGTATGGGGCTGCTTCAGATTGTCCACAGCCACTAGGCTGTGCTCTAGGAGGCACATGATTTTTTTCAGCTGCAGATAGTTTATGTTTGTAATTCTGAGGACTCTTGAGAGGGTATAAATCCAAGAGTCCTGAGAGGGCCGATAATGGCTGCTGCTCACTCTGCGGCTGTCCCTGCCACTGCTGATCCCTGCCGTTATATTTGTTATTGCTGGATTGATGGTTTGATGTTTGGCTGGATTGATGGTTGGCAATATTCTGACAATGGCAACTGGAACTCCCCAAGGAACTTGATGGCCCTAATCAGCAGGAAGTAGTATTAAAAAAAAGTCTACATCCCCTTTCCCCTCTAACCTTCTTTCTCTCCTAGCTAGTGTTGGGGAGTTGGAAGGAATTGGGGTAGAATAAGGGTTGTAAGGGTGGTAGATATAAGAATCTAATAAAGTAGCTCAAAAAGAAAATGTATGACATAAGGTGACACCCAATGAGTGGCACCAAATATAGCAGGACTATCTCAGACCCAGCAGTGGTATGCATAATGGCATAGAGGCTTATACATATATTAAAGCTTAGGGCTTTTGCTTGGGCTACCTCCCAACTACTCTATCCCAACTAATCCTGACCTATGTCCCACCACGTGGCCAGGTCTACCTCTCTGCTCCGCTCTGGTCCATCCATCCACCTCTGAGCCTGCTGTGAATCTTCCACCTCTGTTTCTTCTCCCAAAGTTCTGCTCTAAGTCTGAAAATTCTGCCTTCCACTTTCTGTCCAGCTATTGGCTGTCCGATCTTTATCCCAGCCAATCAGATACAATTCTAGTTTGCCTTAGTCAGGTGAGGAGGAATAAATATTTACAAAATATGAGACTAGAGATGGGCCATCGAAATACAGTTCCAAGATGCTGCCAGCATTCAGCTCTGGGCCAGTACAGAATTAACAATTGCATGTACAGAGACACGCCTTCCCACAATGTACCCCAATGATGATAAAACACCCTGGCCAAGCCAATTTATAGAGGAAGAATGTATTTAGGCTTTTGGTTGCAGAGGATTAAAGTCTATGGTGATGGAGCAAAGGCACAGCAGAAGGAGCAGAGCACTGAAGGCTCCATCTTAAACTGCAAGCATGAAGCAGAGAGATCACACTAGAAATAGCTTGAGTCTTGAAACTCTCAAAGTCAACCCCCAGGTGATATGCTACGCCAAAAGACTACCCTCCTCTCAATGAAAGGCTATCATGTTTGCTAAGCAAGAACAGTAACTTTCTCTTGTGGTTTTTAAAGTATCTTCTTCCTGTTGTTCTGTCATCGCAGGATCCTCCTAACTAGAAACTGACAATCTCATCAGAGTTGCTGCCTCTGGGAAATGAGGTAAGGTGGCCTGTAGTCAGGGTTGGAAGGGACAGTTACTTTTACTCTGTGCCCTTCTGAAGCTTTTGAATTTGTGGCACAGGAGTGAACCACTTATACAAAGAAGATACTAAACAACATACAACAAACTCTCGACATTTAAGTAGGTGTTAAAGATATTTCTGGTTTGAGAAAAGGAAAGTCGTAGAAAGAGCTGGGGAAAAAAAAATCAGTGCAGCACTGATCCAGTCAACGTGCAGACAAAGAAAGTAGCATTTGTCAGGGCGACATTGTGGCCATGCCCAAGCTAAGCACATCCTCTGGGGCAGAGCCCTGATCCTGTACTTAGCATGTGGCACATATTCCTGGGTCTGTTACTGGGAAAGGGTGTTTACCCCAGATGGATTCTTAATTGCTAAAGGCAGTCAGCTCAGTTGTGTGGCGAGCAGCTAACATCCCAGGGGCTTTTGTGGATACTGCTTTGTTTCCTATCTAGCCTCCCCAACAAGCTATGTCCCTGTTATGGCTAATCTTACGTGTCATTCTGGTTAAGTTATAGCTCCGGGATACGAGGCTAAATATGTCTAAGGTGTTTTTTCAAAAGCACTGTTGAGATTAAATTGACATTTCTATCACTAGGCTTTAGGTAAAGTAGATCCCTCTTTCCCAGAATTCAATCAGTTGAAGGCCTTAGGAGAATAAGGCTGAGATTCCCCTGGGCAAGAACACTGCCTTCAGACTCGGATCCTTCCATCAACTCTTTCCTAACTCTCTGGGCATAACTGCACAAATCACTTTCTTCAAGACAGATCTCTGTTGACAAGAGTGCAAGGGAGGTTTTATTGCTTCTGTTTCTATTTCTCCGGAGAATCCCTGATAAATACCGGTCCATAGGGATGGATCCTTCCATCACACAGTACTCGTCGTACATCACTCCATGTGTCGCCCCCTGCTGGCCCTTTATTTGATAACACCTGTATACGCAGCCCTGTGAGTCAGCACAACTGTCTCTACCATGGTCATATTCTGATATTCAACATAGTAGTAACAAAACCACAAACAAGTGCTCCGTAAAAAAAAGAAGCCCGATTTTTAACTTTTTTTTTTTCGAGACAGGGTTTCTCTGTGTAGACCTAGCTGTCTTGAAACTCACTCTGTAGACCAGGCTGGCCTTAAACTCAGAAATCTGCCTGCCTTTGCTTCTGCCTCCCAAGTGCTGGGATTAAAGGCGTGCGCCACCACTGCTCCGGACTTTTAACTTTTAATAACAGTCCTCTTGCTGGCTTTGGTCCACCTACAAGTCAGCATCCAAAGCAGCAGAAAGAACACAAAGATAAAGAACACCAAAGGAGGTTTGATACCCCAGCGTAAGGAATTGCTAAAGCGGTGAGGTGGGAATGAGGGTGGGGGAGCACACTCACAGAGGCAAAGAGGAGGGGGGATGGGATGGAGGTTTGTGGAGGGGAAACCCAGAAGGAGGATAACATTTGCTGACCCCTGTTGTTGAATTAGGGAAGGCTGAAAGAAGCTGAGAAGGGCAATTCTGTAGGAGGACCAACAGTCTTAATTAGTCTGGACCCCGGAGATCTCTCAAACACTGGACCACCAAACAGACAGCATACACCAGCTGATATGAGACCCCCAACAAACATACAGTAGAGGACTTCCAGCTCTGTGTTCATTCAGAGATGATGCACCTAACCCTCAAGAGACTGGAGGCCCCAGGGAGTTTAGAGGTCAGGTGGGGTGGAGGGTAGTGGTATCCACGTAAAGAAGGGGTGCGGTGGGGAGGAGGAATGGGATGTGGAGCAGTCAGAGGATGGATGGGGAGGGGCAGGGAGTGGAATATGGAGTGTAAAAAATGAATTACAAATAAAATTAAAAATTTTTAAAAAGAAATGTAAATAAATAAAATAATTGATTTAAAAAAAAGAGTAAAAAGGGCTCTGGAACTTGTTCTGCCAGGATAGGCTCCCTCACGTTTCTTTCCAGGCAGGCACCTGAAAACCTGCCAAAGGCAGTTCATTGTTCAGCAGTAACACACTGTACTCCAGTTTCACAACCCTAGGCTTGCTCTGCTGGCATCATCGCAAGGCAAAAATCAAAAATTACCATTTGAAATACGATATAGTCCCATAGAAACAAGGCATAAAGAAAAGTTGTGATTCCCTTGCTTATAGAGTTCAGGTGTCTATCGAATTGTATCGATCGTTATAACTCTCAACTCAGATTAGAACACCATTCCTTAAAATCATATTGAATCTTTATTTAGAAATCTCTCCCTACTGGGTCCACAAAAGAATTTTGAGATTATTTCATATCTTAAAGAGTTACTAGATAAATTCATCTTTGACAAGTTGCCCTGAATTTTAGTTGAATAAAGAATCAATTAACTTAGCTCTCTGATCAATGAGACTACTAGGATGAGTTCCCAACACTAACAGGTCTGTCCTGTGGGAATATTGATTTATAAGCATGTCAGACAGAGATTTTATTTCACTTCCTGTTTTTACTGCTCCGCCTGCAGCTGTCAACCGGGACCACAGACAGGCTCCCCTGGGATCGAGGAGGCGGAAGAGTGTGAGGCCTTCAGGGTCAGCCTTGAAAGCGGGGAACACTCAGCTCTGACCTGGTCTATTGAAATCAATATGGCATGGCGCAGAGAGAGGAAGCAGATGGCAGAGTGTGGCTACATCAATATTTTCTTTATTCTGTGCTCTATATTAAATTCTGTTCAGGAATAAGTGAATTAAATTGACCATGAGAGATACAAAAAAAAAAAAAAAAGAGGGTGGATGTGATGAATCATTTCTCAAGCGCAGTGTGGTCACCACTCCAGCTTCTGCCCAAGAGGTTTCTTTTCCTTCTAATGAAGTTATCTCCACTGCATCCTAGGCTATGTGATAAATATACAAAATGAGGCGTGTGGGAGAGAAAGGCTTGCAGTCTGCCCTCCCAGGATGTCGCCATTAGCATTTCAGCATACTTAATCATGAAGTTCTCTGTGTGTTTGACATGGCTACAAACTATGCTTTTTTCCTCCCATTTAAAACCAGTGTAAGACAATCTCCTGTCTTATTGTAAATTTGTTTTGTCCCAGTGAAAGGTGTTGATATCCTAGCGTGGGATAGGCCTTTTCTGGTCCCACAGAACTGGTTGGCAGTGGGATTGGCACTCTATTAATCTACTGAGCTCAATGCCCACATATGCATTCTCCACTATGTCCAACTGACTTAAAATATGCATTGCTTTTGACCAGTAAATCATCTTTAGGGGATCTATATGAAATCCAAAATGTATGAAATAATCTGAAGCATTCTGCAATGTCAAACTCAGAAAGAAATCTATTAAAAATTAGAGAAGATAGATGATAGATAGATAGATAGATAGATAGATAGATAGATAGGTGGATAGACAGCCAACTTGAAAGGGCTCCCACTAGCAAAATGATACAGTATGACCATCTTAGAAAATAATAATCACACTCTTTTAAAATTTCAATTAAACAATCAATGTGCTCACAATGGTACTTTAAAAGATTTACTTATGGAAAATTAGCTCATTACTGTGAAAACAGCTAGGTATCTAAAATCTAGAATTTGGCTTTCTTTTCCTGGATTAACTTGATCTCAACAGAACCAAATAACTAGCAAAGCTAATATTATAGGAGAATTATGAATAAATCATTTAGAAGCAGGGGCCCAATTTTTAAAAAAAGGTATGACTTCAATCCCTAATGAGACACCAGGTGGAAGCAATCTTGTCAGTGAGAGTTCACAGGGCAGCTGTAAGGGGCAGAGTATTGGACCCCACCTATTTTATTATCTGTAGTATTCTAAGTTGGAAAAATAGATTTCATGAGATCATGGTGGAATCCACAGGAAGTGCACAGCATGGGAAACAGTGTGACCTAAAAGCACTTGAACCTTAATCACTGCAAGGCTCAGATACAATTACAAGGGGGTTGTCGTTGTTGTTGTTGTTTGTTGTTGTTGTTGTTGTTGTTGTTGTTAGTGTTCTTTGTCAGAAATACAGAGAAACAAGTAGAAAAACAAAGCATGTGGAAAACAGGACCTAAAAGATGCATAAGCTGGTTTCTTCAATGAATTCAAAAACCATAGAAACAATTGAAGAGAGGAGAAACATTGTACATTAAGTAGTTAAGATATATGATAACTGTGCAGTTTGTGGGTTTTATTGTTTAGCATTTGATTAGGCAGACTATAAAGGATTTTGAGAAAGTTGGACACATTTGAAGAACTATTGCAATATTTTATATATTATTATTTGATGTACCTAGATGATTATATATGTGTGTGTGTATTATATAATATGTAACATTAATATATAATATACATAACACACACACACAGACATATGTGTGTGTGTGTGTTGTTGTTGTTTAATCTTATGTGATGAGTGAAGAAATTTCCATGACATTTGCTATTGGCTTCGAATGTGCCAGGAAGGAAGAAAGTGTGTCTACGTGTCCATGAGTCTGTGTGTCCATGTGTCTGTATGTCTGCGTGTCCTTGTGTGTCTATGTGTCTGTATGTTTGTGTGTCAGTGTGTGTCTATGTGGGAGAAGAGAAACGTGGTAGCAATGAGTAGATACAGAAAGCTGTAAAATGTTGGTTATGGTTTAAGGCAAGTGATAGGCACTTAAAGAGTCCTTTTCTCTACTTCTTTGTGTTTGGAATGTACAATTAAAATAAGTAACATCAAGAATGATATTTAAAAGGATATTATATCACTAGGCATGGTGGTACATACCTTCAATCCCAGCACTTGGGAGGTAAAAGCAGGTGGATGTCTGTAAGTTTAAGGCTAACCTGGTCTATAGAGCAAGTTCCAAGGTAGCCAGAGCTATACAGAGAGACCCTTTCTCAAAAAAAAAAAAAAGATATTAAATTATATAGAAATGAAAACTTTAAAAGAATGGAATAAGTGAGAGAATGCCTATTAGAAACTCTTTCTCCATATGTTGTATGCTGATACCTTATCTATATTTGAGTAGAACCAGTCTAAGCATTATCCGATTCATTTTAAAATTAATGATTAATTAAAAGATTAAACATGGTCTACATTCTTTTGGTGCCTAACACTAGCGCCAGTTTACGTAGGAACATCAGAATTCTCAATGGAGACTAGAAGTTTAGTAACTGAAGAGGCCCGTGGGGTGCTGCGTGAACACGTCATCCTTGCTCAAAAACGAGAAAGTACTGTGGAGAGGGACTGAGGGCACAGAGTATGCAGATCACTGTCTTCGGTCCTGCTTAAAGGCGAAGATGATGATTGGAGCTTTCAAAATATGCCACAGTGGATCACAAAACAAAGCAGATTTAATCATGAGGGGTGGGGTAAACGGACTCACGCCAGCACTTCTGTTTCAAGAATGCAGTTAAACAAACTAATAGCTTCCAAGGGTTAAAAATAAGTCCATTCACCGTGTGCTCCCACACATTCCATGCGACGACAGATGGAGATCTAATTTTAAAAACAGAACTACATTTAAAAAAAAATACTTCAGAAACATCTATCTAAACAATGGATTAGGACTTTATTAAAAACTAAATAATTTAGTACCAGAAGCTCATAGCAGGAACAATGCTCTGTGACAAAGCCTACTGGCAGAAACGAAACCCTTTGTGTTCGGTAAAATATTTTGAGCTAAATTAAATGACTACGTCTTTTCATTTTCAGCTTGCTATGGAGCAATTATGTGCTAACAAATGATTTATTTTTAAGTAGAGTTGTAAAAACTGGGGGGAAAGGGCATGTATAGAATGTTTAAACCAGAGCACACTCTTAGGTCAGGCCCAGGGGACCTGGGCTCTAATAGGCAAGGTCATGTGCAGGAGCACTCGGGAGCACCACCTGCAATGAATGGCAGGGCACAGGGAGCAGCTGAACCGTGATGCTGTTACTGGAAGCTGAGAAAACTCCACAGGGAGACTGGGTGGAAATGGTCCTTCAGGGTTTCTAACAGCGACACATAAACATGTCATCAGAAATGATCAGCTGTGACCATGGATGAGGTAGCTCCCGCTCAGCAGAGGCCATTCCTGAGGAGACGTGGTGACGGGTCATCTGCAAAAGTCAGTCAAGTAACCCCCTCCACCCTCCTCCCATCGCTCTTCCTCCTCACACTGCTCCTCCACATCCTCCTTCATTTTTGGTACTGGAGATTGAATTTAGGACCACATGCTTTTTAACAACTATATTACCACCGAGCTGTTATATCCCTTGTGCTTTTTATAAATACATTAAATTTTTTTTCTTTGAGACAGATTCTCATTTAGTTGCCTAGATAAGCCTTGAATTCTCTTTGTGTCTCAGGCAAGCATTAAAATCGCAATCCTCACGCTTTCGCCTCTCCAGTGAACTGGGATTATCAGCCTTTGCCCACAAGCCAAACTAGGATCCACCTCCTCTGACTGCTTGGGAAATAAGCATGTCGCTCCACTGAGTCTCCCATATCTGGTATCTTTAGATACAAGTTCATCTCACTTAAGATTAGACGCTTGACTCTAGTTGTTCTCTTTTGCTGCAGAAACATACAAGAAGACAACTACACAGTGGCTATCACCAAAGCTGGCAAATTCCTCCTCCTCCTTCTACTATCTCTTCTCGATTCCTTGCGCATTTAAATACCTCTGCTATTGAGTTTGGGTTTGGTAACTCAGACTCTGCTGAGACTCAGAACCTGAACCCTTAGTCACCATGAGGATTCATGGCCGTGATGAATGGCCAAGATCAAGTCATGTTTCTGTCACTCATTATTACCATCAGAATCTCCACGGGAGTACTCAGTGCCTACCCTGTGAACCACCTATATGTGGCTACATCTAGGTAGTAGCTGCAGCTTCAAGTTTAGATTGTTGTTGTTGTTGTTGTTGTTGTTGTTGTTGTTGTTGTTGTCGTTGTTATTCCTGGCAGAAACCTTTCCCTCTGGTGACCAGGACATTAGAGACTGCCTTGGTCAGTGTTTCTATTGCTTCAATGAAACACCATGATACAAGCAACTTGGGGAGGAGAGGGTTTAATTGGCTTACACTTCCACAATACTGTTTATCATCAGAGGGAGACAGAATAGGAACTCACACAGGGCAGGAGCCTGGAGCAGGAGCTGATGCAGAGGCAATGGAAGGGGGCCCCTTACTGGCTTGTTCCCTATGGCTTGTTCATAGAACCATCTCATAGAAACCCAGGACCACCAGCCCAGGGATGGCACCACCCACAATGAGCTGGGCCCTCCACCATCTAAGTAAGCCTTACAGATGGGTCTCATAGAGGCATTTTCTCAAGTGAGGTTCCCTCCTCTCAGATGACTCCAACCTGTGTCAAATTGGCATACGATTATCCAGCACAGAGAGTAAGTACATAAAAACAAAGAAACACACATTCAATAAAGAGGTCACTGGAAATAGCAGGAAAGGATCCAGGTCTAATTCCAAACCTTATTTTATAACATAGCAATTCATCTAGCAAAGACAGTACATAGTGGGCCTTGATTCAATGTGACTCCATCGTCACATGGTCTCATCTGGTAACTTTACCCCTGCTTTGTAAAGGAGTTAGTTGCTTCTGGGGAGGCTGGGTGTGATAAGGGCAGTGGACCCCACAGTCCTGCATCCATTGTTTTTCTTTGCTATGAAGTGAGACATTCTAAAGAACCATATGTCAGTCTATCAGGAAAGCTGAAAACTGTCAGTTAGAGGTACTGCTTGAATATCCATAAGCTAAAAGGATAAAGCCATTTATGAAGTATGTGCCAAGACCAATCAAGACAAATTATTACCCCTTCCAGATTGCAAGGGAGCCAAGTAATCAAGTTTCTAAATATGACTGGTTACTCTTAAGAAACAGTGTTTATTGGAAGCTCAGGGTTGGTTTCCATTATTTCTAGGTTGAACATTCAGTAACAGCGGTAGATACAGCGGGCAATTAGTTGATTCTTATGTTGGCTCATTTTAATTGGATTTTATAGATTGTTATTCAGTCCTTATAGACCTCTATTTTTATTGAAAATAAATTTTTTTCATACAATATATTCCAATTATGGTCCTCTCTTCTCCAGCTCCCCCCAGATCAGTCTACCTCCTGTAGTTTTGAAGGGTGTTAACTAACGGATTAGTGAGGATTCTGTGAGGGCCTCTCCTCTTTCACAGCTGGATGTGATTGGAACGGTAGATTTCTCTGCTGTTCTCCCTGAGTGAGATGCTGGGTTTTAGTGTATTGTCTTGATCATGGTAGGAAAATTCCAGAAGCTTCCATTTGACCCCCTGTACAATGAGAGTTCACCTTACAAATGGCAGAGCTAACAAGGGTATTCAGTCAACTCCTATGGATAAAATGTTAATGACATAATCAGAAATGGAACAAATGATCACCAAGTAAATAGAGTAAAAAAGAACCTACCGAGAAGTTGATTAACTGCCTCTTACAAGCTTCACTTTAACCAAGGATCA
Source organism: Mus caroli (assembly GCF_978045245.1). Lineage (NCBI taxonomy): Eukaryota > Metazoa > Chordata > Mammalia > Rodentia > Muridae > Mus > Mus caroli. The sequence continues at coordinate 78,482,416 of NW_028227271.1, forward strand.
CAATGAAGTATAAAGTTCCTTGAATATCAGCGAAGTCTTCCATGCTGAAGGGTTTTCTTAAGTGTATATGATTTACCCATTTTCAAATTTTACAGTTACCCAGTGACTGTCCACGTATTCCTCCTGGTGTAGACTGAGGACACTACTATCATGAGCACTTGTCATGAAATCGTAAGATGCTTCTGCAGCCCATCTTTAGCTTTAGTGGCCGGGTCTTGCATGGAAGGACTGACCCAGGTCTGGTGTTAGTCGTGGCTTTTCCGTGTGGTGTGGGTAGATATCGGTTGCCTTTCTCATTACCCTGATCAGATGCCTGGTAAGAAGCAACTTAGGGGACTTTACTCAGTGGCCATCCTGGTTGTAAAATTCCCTGTAGTGTCATCGCAGTGCTCCTGCTCAAGCCTGCCTGACACAGTAGTCCACTGTCACATCACAGGGCTGTGTCCTTAACCCCACGTTCCTCTCCACACAGGCACTGTGTCGTCTCCCATCAGGACAAGAAGAGTAAGTGAAAGAGAATTTATATAACTTTCATTACAATGTGTATAATTAGTCTATTTTATTATTGGTTGTTAACCTCTTATTTTGCTTTTTAAATGATAAATGAAGCCTTTTTGCTCTTTTTTTTTTTTCAGAAACCTGCTACAGATGAGGAAGGGCTGCTGTAAGCATCAAGTAGCCCTCTCCAGACAGAAGCTTTCTAGCTGCTGCTTCGCCTTGGCATTCATTCAAACGACTGCAAGCTCCCTGCTTCTACCACCTAAGTTCTGTCATCAAGTGGCTTCTGTCACCCTGGGATCTTATTATTCCCACTGCTATTGAAGAGACCAATCCATCACTGCCCTGTGGAGAACGGTCACCATTAAACTTCCCAATGGCCTAGGCTTCCCCTCACCAGCTCATGCCTTTTAGCTTTGGCAAATGGCTTGTCATCTAATCAGTGACCTTGTGGGTTTTCTTTCCCTACAGAGTGTATGCATTCTAGGCAGCATGTCTGGTTCTTTCAGCTCTTTGATTTCTTTTATTACTGTCTGTTAATATATTCGTCACAGATCTGCCCTATTGAGTCTGGTAATCACTTTGCTAAAAAGGAAGAGTCTATCAAGAGAATCCATAAGTAAACCAAGAGCACTAAGTCCTGTATCCCAAGACAGATCCCACATAAAATAAACCTTGTCCAGTGCTATATGCCATCCAACTTAATCCAGGCTCTTTAGGTTAGGTCTTGCATATTCTTTGGCATGTACTAATTTTTCTTCCTATCAGAACCAGCACTTCTGCTTCTGTGGCCACTAAATTTATTCCAAATGAACCAACTGGCGATATTTTAAATTACATCGGCCATTTGCCCCCTGGTTGAGACTGCCCACCTCTCCCAATGCAGCATGAAAGCACCCAGAATCAATGTGGCACTGAATAGTATTGTGATTGGAATCCAATGCCATTTTACCCCAGACAAACTATAGGCTGGATTTGGCTTGGAGGCCCCCATTGCTGATTGTAGTTATTGGTCTAGTGTTCCGGGTCAGGACAGAGCCTGAGGTCAAAACACACTGTGAGGCAAAAGCCTTCCAACTTGTCTTCAGTTGAGTGAGCAAAAGGAGCTCTGAATGAGAGAATGAGCCAAGGGGAATTCAGTTAATCTGGAAATTCTAGGTTTGTCTCAGATTTAAGCCAGGTCTCTGACCCTGATCTAGCAGCCTTGCTGGTGTTAGAAATGTTGCCTTCTCTGGCGCTCTGCCAGTCTTAGAATCAAGTACAAGGTATGAGCCTGGCTGGTTTCTGCTTCTGGCTGTAGGTAATGGGAGTCTCTTTATAAACTACCGCATGCCTTCTAGCCTTCACACTTAGCCTGAAATTGATGATCAACCGTTGCAACCTTCATCACCTTTCTCTAATTCATTTTCTAGCACTAAGCAGCTGATATCCAATTGCACTGTACTAACAATGACCACTAGCCCTGGACCTCTCAAGGACTCTGGACGCAGCACCTGCTCGTACATTGCCTTCACATCTCATCACAGTGAACGCTGCAACGATTACATGGCTGCAGCCAGCTAAGGCCATCAGTATTCCAAGCACACAGCTAGAGCATCCTTGCTGTCCATGCTGGGCTGCTGAGGACTCAGCTTCAAATTAGAGTTCCCTTCCATGGCCTCTCTAGACCCCAGACTTTTCCGTGAGAATGAACTCTGAATAAGAGATTTCTGTGTAGGGCTTTTATTGTTAAATGTCTTCAAAATCAATTATTATATGAGAATAGAAGACAAAGAAGTCCACAGAGGAAGAAAATTACCTGTGATTCAGCTAACAAAGGCCTTTGGAAATGCCATGGGTTGCTGTCAGAATTGTTCTAGTCAAGGAAGGAGGACAGATACGGAGAGTAGGCTACCCTACCCACTGCAGACTGGGGAGTGGTCTTGAGAATTCTGTTCCCTTCTCCAAGGTCAGGGGGTGGGGAGCACAGCAAAGGTCAGCACTCCTAAGAGGGAGAGGGCATTCCTGTGGTCTGCAAGGGAGATAGGGCCACATATCTAAAGGCTTTGGGCAAGGCAGCCCACTATGCATGCCACACCTGTTATCAGGGATTCTGGGAGAAGTCCTAGGTTCCACTAATTGTTCTGATTTTTTTTTTCCTAAAGATGCTCTATGTGATGAAGGCAATAAAGCAGCAGTAGTCTGGTGGATAGACAAAGTGAAATGTCAATGTTTAAAGGGTGAAATAAAGAGAAACAAAGAGATGCAGAGTCAGAGGAAGGTGTGGAAGGAAAGGAATAAAGAGGAAAAAAACAGATCCTTCTAACTCTCTACCTCAGCCAAAACTCCTTTCACTGAACATTCACATAGTGTAAGAGTCTGTGTCTCTCTATTCCTCCACCCTTTAACAAAAAACATTGCCCTACCTTTTGACATGGCAGGTTGGTATTTGAAATGCCATACTGCTGAGGTTGTGACAATGGCAAGCTCAGGTCTACTGTAATTAAAGTAGATACGTATTTAAGTTGGGTACAAAAGTAAATTGCCTCTTAATATCCACGGCACGGGCAGATGCCTGCATGGAGGTCACTTATTTCCTTCAAAAGTTAGGAAATATTTTAGATGATTTGAACTTTGAAACTATAGAGATTTATTAAATCTCATGGAAACCAATAATTGAAAGCTTTTTCAAGACTCTAAGTATTATTTGTAACTAAGGGAGGCCTTGTCTGGCATCAAGAGGAAGAAAAACCCTTGGTCCTGTGTAGGCTCAATTCCCCAGTATAGGGGAATGCCAGGGTGGTGAGGTGTGAGGGGGTGGGTGAGAAGGGGAGCATCCTCATAAAAGGAGGGGAGGGAGGATGGAAGAGAGGGATTCCAGAAGGGAAACCAAGAAAGGGAATCACATTTGAAATGTAAATATATAAAAAAAAAATCCAATAAACAAACAAACAAAAACCCACTCCAAACTAACACTGTGTACTTTCAAATTCTGATAAAATTGTCAGAAGTGTTATTTAGAGTCCTATAATCCTGTATTTTTGTCCAACATTCATTTGGAACCAGGATTTTTATCTTCAAACAACTCCAGGGTTGATTATTCTGTGAAATAAAATCGTGCATTGGAGGTTATGAGCAATATGTTTGGGCTTTATTTATCAACTTTTATGTGCTATGACCTCTTTGGTCTCTATTAGTTGGAATGTAATGAGTTCTAGATCTTACTGTGTCCATTCATGTTATAGTAATTCTTCAGGGTATTATGGTCTTGGCCAGGCGTAGCTTCAATGAGCTAAATATAAAGTGTTTATACCTTCATTAATACATCTGTTGATGCAACTAGAGTCACCAAGTATCTAAGTCCCTGTAGATTTGGGGATGTGAACAATGTTTAACAAAGGACTCATAGCAAATTCTATAATAGCAGTGAGGAATATGAGAAAAGCCACAAACAGCCAAAGGCAGAAGCAGGTGGGCATCCCAGGTTCTAGGTGCATAGCCACTGCTGCTCATTCTCATGCAGCGGCCTGGGCTAACCTCAGCAAGCACTGTTGCTCTGAGAGCATTTACTATTCAGTCAGATCATTTTTCATGGGTCCTGAAGAGCAACACAGTGCAGTAGCTCTCAGAGGACAATTCAGGAACCCCAGGGTGTCACTGAGACCCTTGCAAGGAATTTTCAAAGCCAATGTTAATTTTTTAATAATACTGATACGTGGCTTACTCCTTTGCCCATGTTTCTCCATTAGAGAATAGAAGAATTTCCAGGGTCTATGTATGTTTTATATACTCATTTTGCATTTAAAATGTATGTTTTGAATACACAAGAGCAGACATATCAATGCAGTTATTGTCTTTCAAGCTACACATTTAAGGAGATTTGAAAAAATAAGTATATACTACGTGTCCTCTCCAAGGTCCATATACTGAAATCCTGATGCGAGGCACAACAGTGACAAGAAGCTGGGCTTCTTTTATGGAGAGATTAGGTGACAAAGGCTGTTTTGTGTATGTGTCTGTGCATGTGTTATTGATGTGTCATTTGATGGGAAACACATGAGTGGATGATAAAGGACAACCTCAGATGTCAGTCCTTGTACTCCACCTTGTTTTGAGATCAGGTCTTTGGTTGTTCTTTACTATACACACCAAGCTATTTGGCCCACAAGCTTTGGGGGGAATTGTCTCATCTCTATCTCTGATCTTCCCATAGCCCAGGGATTACAGATATGCATGCTAGTGCATCCGGCTTTCACCTGAGTTTTGGGGATCTGAACTTAGGTCCTGTGGCTTGCAAAGCAAGCACTTACCTGATTTATCTCCCCAGCCAAAGAGTTGTTCTTATGAGTGGACTGATACTGCTACCGTGTTTTGTCAGTTACCTGTGTGGTCAGCCCTTGTTGGTGTACCCTTCCTTTCTCTTTTCTCTTTCTTCCTCTTCTACCTCTTCCCTCTTCCTTCTTCCTCCTCGCCCATTGTGTTGTTTTTTGACAGGATTGCACACACCAGCTCAGGGTACATAATATATTATGTAGCCCTGGCTGGTCTCCAGCTCGTGGAAATCTTCCTGCTTCAGACTCCTGAGTGACAGGATCACAGTCGTGAGTCATACTCTCTTCTTGCATCTTCCTTGCCCCTTTACCAACATGTAATATCACAGTGAGATCATTCAATGACACGACATTGAACTTCTGAGCCTTCAGAGCTATGAGAAATATATTTCTATATAAGTTATGCAGTCTGCGTGATTCCATTACAGCAACAGAAAATAGATTGAGACAAAAAAAAAAAAAAAGATACTGAAATAAAGAGCCATGGCTAAAACAAATACCTAAAATTGTGGGAAACTGCTTGGAATGGGATAGTGGGCAAAGGCTGGACAGTCAGGCTTGAAGAATCCTGCATTGCTATGAATAGAGCATTAAAGGAAGACAAAAGGTAAAAGAAACTGGTCTAATCAGACTACAGATAGAAACATGGGTGGTAAGGACTTTTTAATGAGGGAATCAAGAGGAAATGAAGGATTAGAAACTCAAGTCTACCCTTAAAGTTAACTAACAAAGAACAGATGGAATTGTGTCCATGTTCTAAGTCTTCATAGAAAATGGAATTCAAGAGGAAGGAGATAGAGTCATCCTTAGGTAGGAAAGAGCCTAAGAGGGCCCATGGCTTCTTGTGGTTATTTACAATCAGGCGAGCGACAAGTGACTTTAGGGTGGGAATAACAATCAAAAGAGAAGCATAATGGAAGACTTGGAAGACTCTCAGCTTAACCACGTTAAGAATAAAACATTATGTTCAAGTAAGAGAATCAAGTTTGCGGTCAACCATCTACTTGCTGGAGACTGGTGTAAATAGAAAACAGGTTCCTTTCAACAAACCAATAGGGGAATGACCCGACAGGCATTTTCCAGAAATCTTAGAGGCAAAGTAGGTCAAATTTCTAGAAACGTGTCTGTGGAATAGCACCATTTGTTGCCTTACACCACCAGCGGCCTCTGCTCCTGGAGATGCAAGCTGAGTGCTTCTTTGTCACCAAGTCCTGTCCCAAGCAGTCCCAAGCTCAAGAGTGTAGCTTGACCCACCGCTCTGGAAGATACTATGGATGCTAATTTTACAAACATGTAGAATGCAAGTGCTATGAAGGCCATGCTAACTTTCACCTAGATTTCAAATGACGAACAGTTGCAGGCAGACATCAAAGTGGCAGAGCCACGGCAGAGAGTACTCATTAGGGCAATGTCCAGAGATCCTTAAGAGCAAAGAAAATTCCCTGAGGTACCCACCTCTGGTACCCTTGGGAGTCAAGCAGCCTTAGTGACCACAATCAGCAGTCACAAACATGCAACTGAAGTCTAGGAAAGCTGCATCATGAGACGCCAGCCCACAAGAACTGTTGGCTAAGTCTTTGGGAGCAACTTGGGTAGAATAATTGTGCATTGTGAATACGTGAACTTGGGGCAGTTCTGGTCATGAATGCTACGTGCTGTTTGAATGCATCCTCCAAAATTCATAGTTTGAGTCCCCAGTGCAACAGTGTTGGGACAGGGACCTTTAAGAAACTCTGCCCTAGAAACCGGCCTGAGTAGGGCCACAGGCCTCATCCGGCTGGATCAGCGCCGGGGTAGCGGGAGCGCAGGGTTGCCTGACACCCGCCAGCTACCCACGACCCCCGCCACAGGATTTTGGGACTGCTGGTGAGTGGAACACAGCTTCTGATCCAGTCCAATCACGCGGGACCTGAGACTGCTCTGGTTGGGGAGAGAGGAATCCGGCCTACATAGGGCCACAACCCTCTTCTGGTCAGAAAAGCACCGGGGCAGCTGGGGCGCAGGGTCTGCTGACACTCGCCAGCTACCCACAACACCCGCCACAGGATCTTAAGACTTCTGGTGAGTGGAGCACAGCTTCTGCTCCAATCCAATTGCGCTGGACCTGAGACTGCATTAGTTAGGGAAGCAGAAACCGGCCTGAGTAGGGCCACAGGCCTCATCCAGCCGGATCAGCGCCGGGGTAGCGGGAGAGCAGGGTTGCCTGACACCCGCCAGCTACCCACGACCCCCGCCGCAGGATTTTGGGACTGCTGGTGAGTGGAACACAGCTTCTGCTCCAATCTTTAAACAGTGACAACGATAACAACTAACCCCAGAGATTACCAGATGGCGAAAAGTAAACGTAATAATCTTACTAACAGAAACCAAGACCACTCACCATCATCAGAACCCAGCACCCCCACTTCGCCCAGTCCAGGGCACCCCAACACACCGGAAAAGCTAGACACGGATTTAAAAGCATATCTCCTGATGATGATAGAGGACTTCAAGAAGGACTTTAATAACACACTTAAAGAAATGCAGGAGAACACTGCTAAACAGGCAGAAGACAATAAAGAGGAAGCACAAAAATCCCTTAAAGAATTGCAGGAGAACACAGCTAAAGAGTTACAAATCCTTAAAGAAAAACAGGATAACATAATCAAACAGGTAGAAGTCCTTACAGAAAAACAGGAAAACACATCCAAACAGATGATGGAAATGAACAAAACCATACTAGACCTAAAAAGGGAAGTAGACACAATAAAGAAAACCCAAAATGAGGCAACGCTGGAGATAGAAACCCTAGGAAAGAAATCTGGAACCATAGATACGAGCATCAGCAACAGAATACAAGAGATGGAAGAGAGAATCTCAGATGCAGAAGATTCCATAGAAAACATCGGCACAACAATCAAGGAAAATGTAAAATGCAAAAAGATCCTAACTCAAAACATCCAAGAAATACAGGACGCAATGAGAAGACCAAACCTACGGATAATAGGAGTGGATGAGAATGAAGATTTTCAACTCAAAGGACCAGCAAACATCTTCAACAAAATTATAGAAGAAAACTTCCCAAATCTAAAGAAAGAGATGCCCATGAACATACAAGAAGCCTACAGAACTCCAAATAGACTGGACCAGAAAAGAAATACCTCCCGACACATTATAATCAGAACAACAAATGCTCTAAATAAAGATAGAATACTAAAAGCAGTAAGAGAAAAAGGCCAAGTAACATATAAAGGCAAGCCTATCAGAATTACACCAGATTTTTCACCAGAGACTATGAAAGCCAGAAGATCCTGGACGGATGTTATACAGACACTAAAAGAACACAAATTCCAGCCCAGGCTACTATACCCAGCCAAACTCTCAATTAACATAGATGGAGAAACCAAAGTATTCCACGACAAAACCAAATTCACACATTATCTCTCCACGAATCCAGCCCTTCAAAGGATAATAACAGAAAAAAACCAATACAAGGACAGGAACCACACCCTAGAAACAACAAGAAGGTAATCCCTCAACAAACCTAAAAGAAGACAGCCACAAGAACAAAATGCCAACTTTAACAACAATAATAACAGGAAACAACAATTACTTTTCCTTAATATCTCTTAATATCAATGGACTCAACTCCCCGATAAAAAGACATAGACTAACAAACTGGCTACACAAACAAGACCCAACATTTTGCTGCTTACAGGAAACTCATCTCAGAGAAAAGGATAGACACTACCTCAGAATGAAAGGCTGAAAAAAATTTTCCAAGCAAATGGCATGAAGAAACAAGCTGGAGTAGCCATTCTAATATCTGATAAGATTGACTTCCAACCCAAAGTCATTAAAAAAGACAGGGAGGGACACTTCATACTCATCAAAGGTAAAATCCTCCAAGAGGAACTATCAATCCTGAATATCTATGCTCCAAATACAAAGGAAGCCACATTCATTAAAGAAACTTTAGTAAATCTCAAAGCACACATTGCACCTCATACAATAATAGTGGGAGACTTCAACACACCACTTTCACCAATGGACAGATCATGGAAACAGAAACTAAACAGGGACACAGTGAAACTAACAGAAATTATGAATCAAATGGATCTGGCAGATATCTACAGAACATTCTATCCTAAAACAAAAGGATATACCTTCTTCTCAGCACCTCAGGGTACCTTCTCCAAAATTGACCACATAATTGGTCACAAAGCAGGCCTCAACAGATACAAAAATATTGAAATTGTCCCATGCATCCTATCAGATCACCATGGACTAAGGCTGATCTTCAATAACAAAATAAATAATAGAAAGCCAACCTTCACGTGGAAACTGAACAACACTCTTCTCAATGATACCTTGGTCAAGGAAGGAATAAAGAAAGAAATTAAGGACTTTTTAGAGTTCAAGGAAAATGAAGCCACAACATACCCAAACTTATGGGAAGCAATGAAAGCATTTCTAAGAGGAAAACTCATAGCTCTGAGTGCCTCCAAAAGGAAACTAGAGAGAGCACACATTAGCAGCTTGACAACACACCTAAAAGCACTAGAACAAAAGGAAGCAAATTCACCCAAGAGGAGTAGAGGGCAGCAAATAATCAAACTCAGGGGTGAAATCAACCAAGTGGAAACAAGAAAAACTCTTCAAAGAATCAACCAATCAAGGAGCTGGTTCTTTGAGAAAATCAACAAGATAGATAAACACTTAGCCAGACTCACTAGAGGGCACAGGGAAAGCATCCTAATTAACAAAATCAGAAATGAAAAAGGAGACATAACAACAGATCCTGAAGACATCCAAAACACCATCAGATCCTTCTACCAAAGGCTATACTCAACAAAACTGGAGAACCTGGATGAAATGGAGAAGTTCCTAGACAGATATCAGGTACCAAAGTTGAATCAAGATCAGGTCAATGATCTAAACAGCCCTATATCCCCCAAAGAAATAGAAGCAGTCATTAATAGTCTCCCAACTAAAAAAAGCCCAGGACCAGATGGGTTTAGTGCAGAGTTCTATCAGACCTTCAAAGAAGATCTAATCCCAGTTCTTCACAAACTATTCCACAAAATAGAAACAGAAGGTACTCTACCCAACTCATTCTCTGAAGCCACAATTACTCTGATACCTAAACCACAAAAAGACCCAACAAAGATAGAAAACTTCAGACCAATATCCCTTATGAATATTGATGCAAAAATCCTCAATAAAGTTCTTGCTAACCGAATCCAAGAACACATCAAAACAATCATCCATCCTGACCAAGTAGGTTTCATCCCAGGGATGCAGGGATGGTTCAATATACGGAAATCCATCAACGTAATCCAGTATATAAACAAACTCAAAGACAAAAACCACATGGTCATCTCGTTAGATGCGGAAAAAGCATTTGACAAGATCCAACACCCATTCATGATAAAAGTCTTGGAAAGATCAGGAATTCAAGGCCCATACCTAAACATGATAAAAGCAATCTACAGCAAACCAGTAGCCAACATCAAAGTAAATGGTGAGAAGCTTGAAGCAATCCCTCTAAAATCAGGGACTAGACAAGGCTGTCCACTTTCTCCATACCTATTCAACATTGTACTTGAAGTCCTAGCCAGAGCAATTCGACAACAAAAGGAGATCAAAGGGATACAAATTGGAAAAGATGAAGTCAAAATATCACTCTTTGCAGATGATATGATAGTATATATAAGTGACCCTAAAAATTCCACCAGAGAACTCCTAAGCCTGATAAACAGCTTCGGTGAAGTAGCTGGATATAAAATTAACTCAAACAAATCAATGGCCTTTCTCTACACAAAGAATAAACAGGCTGAGAAAGAAATTAGGGAAACAACACCCTTCTCAATAGTCACAAATAATATAAAATATCTTGGCGTGACTCTAACTAAGGAAGTGAAAGATCTGTATAATAAAAACTTCAAGTCTCTGAAGAAAGAAATTCTAGAAGATCTCAGAAGATGGAAAGATCTCCCATGCTCATGGATTGGCAGGATCAACATTGTAAAAATGGCTATCTTGCCAAAAGCAATCTACAGATTCAATGCAATCCCCATCAAAATTCCAAATCAATTCTTCAACGAATTAGAAAGTGCAATCTGCAAATTCATCTGGAATAACAAAAAACCTAGGATAGCAAAAACTCTTCTCAAGGATAAAAGAACCTCTGGTGGAATCACCATGCCGGACCTAAAGCTCTACTACAGAGCAATTGTGATAAAAACTGCATGGTACTGGTATAGTGACAGACAAATAGACCAATGGAATAGAATTGAAGACCCAGAAATGAACCCACACACCTAAGGTCACTTGATCTTCGACAAGAAAGCTAAAAACATCCAGTGGAAGAAAGACAGCATTTTCAACAAATGGTGCTGGCACAACTGGTTGTTAACATGTAGAAGAATGCGAATCGATCCATTCCTATCTCCTTGTACTAAGGTCAAGTCTAAGTGGATCAAGGAACTTCACATAAAACCAGAGACACTGAAACTTATAGAGGAGAAAGTGGGGAAAAGCCTTGAAGATATGGGCACAGGGGAAAAATTCCTGAATAGAACAGTAATGGCTTGTGCTGTAAGATCGAGAATTGACAAGTGGGACCTCATGAAACTACAAAGCTTCTGCAAGGCTAAAGACACCATCAATAAGACAAAAAAACCACCAACAGATTGGGAAAGGATCTTCACCTATCCTAAATCAGATAAGGGACTAATATCCAATATATATAAAGAACTCAAGAAGGTGGACTCCAGAAAGTCAAATAACCCCATTAAAAAATGGGGCTCAGAACTGAACAAAGAATTCTCACCTGAGGAATACCGAATGGCAGAGAAACACCTGAAAAAATGTTCAACATCCTTAATCATCAGGGAAATGCAAATCAAAACAACCCTGAGATTCCACCTCACACCAGTCAGAATGGCTAAGATCAAAAATTCATGTGACAGCAGATGCTGGCGAGGATGTGGAGAAAGAGGAACACTCCTCCATTGTTGGTGGGATTGCAAGCTTGTACAACCACTCTGGAAATCAGTCTGGCGGTTCCTCAGAAAATTGGACATAGTACTACCGGAGGATCCAGCAATACCTCTCCTGGGCATATATCCAGAAGATGTCCCAACCGGTAAAAAGGACACATGCTCCACTATGTTCATAGCAGCCCTATTTATAATAGCCAGAAGCTGGAAAGAACCCAGATGTCCCTCAACAGAGGAATGGATACAGAAATTATGGTACATTTACACAATGGAGTACTACTCAGCTATTAAAAAGAATGAATTTATGAAATTCCTAGCCAAATGGATGGACCTGGAGGGCATCATCTTGAGTGAAGTAACACAATCACAAAAGAACTCACACAATATGTATTCACTGATAAGTGGATATTAGCCCAAAACTTAGGATACCCAAGATATAAGATACAATTTGCTAAACGCATGAAACTCAAGAAGAATGAAGACCAAAGTGTGGACACTGTGCACCTTCTTAGAATTGGGAACAAAACACCCAGGGAAGGAGTTACAGAGACAAAGTTCGTAGCTGTGATGAAAGGATGGACCATTTAGAGACTGCTGTATCCAGGGATCCATCTCATAATCAGCTTCTAAACGCTGACACCATTGCATACACTAGCAAGATTTTGCTGAAAGGACCCAAATATAGCTGTCTCTTGTGAGACGATGCCGGGGCCTAGCAAACACAGGAGTGGATGTTCACAGTCAGCTATTGGATGTATCACAGGGCTCCCAATGGAGAAGCTAGAGAAAGTACCCAAGGAGCTAAAGGGATCTGCAACCCTATTGTTGGAATAACATGATGTACTAACCAGAACCCCGGAGCTCTTGTCTCTAGCTGCATATGTATCGAAAGATGACCTAGTCGGCCATCAATGGAAAGAGAGGCCCATTGGACTTGCAAACTTTATATGCCCCAATATAGGGGAATGCCAGGGCCAAAAGAATGGGAATGGGTGGGTAGGGAAGTGGGGGGCGCTATGGGGGACTTTTGGGATAGCATTGGAAATGTAATTGAGGAAAATATGTAATAAAAATATTAAAAATTAAAAAAAAAGAAACTCTGCCCTTATGAACTGATTAATTCTGCTGTCACGGTGGGTTTGTTGTGGCAAGAGAGAGTTTATTAAAGCAGGCTTGACTCTCTCTTGATCTTTCATTTATACCATGAAAGGCTTTTGCCAAGTTGCTAGCACCATAATACTGAATTCGGACTCCAGAGCTCTGAGATACAGTTCTTCTTTTTACAAACTGATCCGTGGCATTGCTGTAGCACCACAAGACAGATTAAGGCAGCTTAAACTTTCTCATCTCACTATAGCTTCAGGTGCTATATTTTTATGAAAAAAATATTAACATTAACAAATAATGATTTCTTTGCTTTTATTTTATTGAGACAAAGTTGCATGTATCTTAGGCTGGCTATGAATTTGCTATATAGTCGAGGCTGATCTTGAACTTCTAATCCTCCTTCTACCTCTGGAGTGCTTGGATCACAGATATGAGGTGCCCTAATCAGTTTATGCAGTACCTAGATCGAACCCCCTGCACGATAGTCAAGCACTCTGGCAACCAAACGACGTTCCAGCCCTGATTTTATTACTTTTTAATAAATAAACATTTTTAATTGACCAGTCATAATTTATAATGCAACTATCACAAACAAAAGGTCTTAAGAAACTTGAGTACTCTTAAAAGGATCTCAGCTTAAAAGAACAATATAACCCGAAGAAAGCCCTTTACAGCTGTTAGTGTGAAGTGCTCTCTCTCTAGTAGTAGGTGCCGTCTTCTAGTGCCTGGAATCACATACTCATTAACTGTCAAGACTTTTTTGTGTCCACAGAACTGCTTAGAGACTAAATGACTTCATCTATATAAATCACATGTAGCATCTTTCTAAGGTTTAACCCTGTTGCTGAATTTTCACAGTATATACATGTAAGAATGTCCAGGAATCACACCACCAAGTTTCAAGATGAAGGAGGATACATTTATAAAGTTGTCCCAATTTCACGTGCTAAAAGCAGGAAATATTAGAGACGTCTCGGAATAAGTCATTCCGATCTCAAATGTTAAGTTTCCATTCACTTGGTTTATGGTCAACTTAGTATTTTCATTCCCATGCAGTACACAATAGGAAATACCCCCAGGAACTCCAAAGTTCTTCACTTAGAATCTTACCTTCCACCTTTGCAGATACTGTGTTTGGAAAAGGGAAACTGGAACCATCTGACATATGTGAAATACACGACTCTCAGTGTGATGGTATTGAGACTGGAATGCCAGGTGTGGTGTTTAATAAAAAACTAAGTGGAATAATAATGAGTAATTCAGAACTTTAAATGTTAAAAAATATTTTGGGAACAGGTATTTTGCCTGAATGTTTGCATGCACCACATGTATGCAGTGCCCTGCTGAGGCAAAAGGGCACTGGCTCCCCTAAGACTGGAAGCACAGATAAGCTGTGAGCCAGCACAGGGTGCTGGAAATTGAACGTGGGTCCTATGGGAGAGCAACCAGTGCTCTTAACCACTAAGCTATCTTTCCAAACATAATCAAAATTACAGATTTAAGAAACACAATTTGGATGATTTCAGTACAGTTTTAATTACCCAAATATAGATTTATTAAATATAGGGATATGCTAACTGTATATTCTTCAATCCCTCTTTAAAAAAATTACTGTGTTTATTCAGAAAATACTAAAACAAATTGGGCTATAGAGATGGCTCAACAGTTAAGAACTGTTGCTTTTGTAGAGGACCCAGGTTTGGTTCCCAGTACCTATATGGTGGCTCACAACTATCTGTAACTCCAGTTTTAGGTGACCTAACATCCTCTTCTAACTTCTACGGACAACAGGAATACATAATACACAATACAAATATAGTCAGGCAAAACACACACACACACACACACACACACACCAAAACCAAAAATACAAACACACCTTACTACTTGTGAACAGTTTTCAGAATAGTGGTTAGCAAACACATGAGTATTTGTAGAAATGTTTCTTCCTGGTGTCAGATACTAACATGCTGCATGAAGGCATTACATTGTACCATTCAGAGTACACAGATTTTTTACATGTTACCACAACTCAAAACTAAAGTATTAAATGGTGGGTATTGACTTAAATCAGTTCTGACCATAATCTAAAGTTCTATAATTCCAAGGGACTCCCATTTCTCAGCATAGAATAGTGACTGAGAGCAGTGTGGCTTTGGGTTGTTACATCTAACGTTCCTCTCCTGTAACTCAAGTGCTACCTGCTTCTCAAGGGTGACATGAAGATGAGCTGAAATAGTATGTGTAAATGTCAGACCTTAGATGTATATTGATAAACTCCAACACAAAGTGGAAGACAAAGAGTTTATGAATAATGCATTCTAGTTACTAGTGTGTAAACTTAGTAATGTAAATCTTAGGAATTAACTGAGCTGTAACATCAATTCCATTGTTCAACTTGAGAAAGGCTCACAGGCATTTTTTACTTGACTCTATCTTAAGATTATGCTTGGAAACTGGTAGGGACTGTTGTTATGTAAAGTTATATGTGAATGCCATGTAAGATATTGAGATGCTGGTAGTTGGTACTGGCAGTTAGCTGGGATTTTATCTGGGACTATCACAAGTCCCATGTGGCCTTGGACTCCATGCCATATGAACTCCTCAGGATAATCAAGATTTCTTGCAGTCAAGACCACAAGAAAGAAAAGTAAAAGCCAAACTGCCTTTAATGACTCCCATCGAAACTGGCAGCTTCACTTCTATACTTTACTGTGAGAGTAAAGAAGTCCAGCCCATCATTAAAGGATAGGCAGACCTAGGAGTCAAAGAAGGAACAAGAGACATGTAGCTGCCATGCAATTTATGGAAATATTTTGTCTGTACTGTCCCAAAACAAAGAAGATAAATGAGATTATAAGAACACTGCCCTGAGTTTCTAACTGCTGAGGTTTCCACCGTAGTTTAGGCTTCATACTCAGATATTCATAAATGGCCCACCCTGGGGATTCACACAGGCAATGTGATCCTACTACGCATTACCTAGCCACACAGGCTTTCCTCTGCCAATCTTGGAGGGAAAATCAATTACTCCATGTGCTGGCTACTTTTATGTCACCTTGACACAAGGTGGAGTCATTTTAGAAGAGGGAACGTCAAACAAGAAAATGTTCCTACTAAATTGGCCTGTAGCATTTTCTTTATGATTGATGCGGGAGTATCCACCTCACGGTAGGCAGTGCCACCAATGAGCTGGTGGTCCCACGTTCAATAAGCAGGCTGAACAAGCCTTGAAGAGCAAGCCAGGAAGCAGCACTCCTCCATGGCCTCTGTACCAGTTCCTGCCTTGAATCCCTGCCCTGACTTCCCTGGAGGATGGTTTACAAACTAAAATGAAATATATCCTTCCTCCCAGCCCTATATGTACATACATACATACATACATACATACATAGATACATACATACATAGTGTGTATGTCTCTGAGGAAATCCCCAAGATTATAAGTTGTACTTATTTCCCAGTCTCTAAACCAAGCTCTGCATAAGAACTGAGCCCACCTCAGCTTGAGGATAGTCACATGGGAAGAAACAATGACTGTCAACTATATCTTAAACAAATTTGAATTACGTACACCTTTTGTTAGCATCACTTGGGGACTCTTAGAGTATGTTAGAAACTAATAGAAACTCCACAACAGAATGGCTTCACTTCCTCTGATTAACCCCACCAAAGCAACTGGCTTAATAGCTTTATTCCTGGTCACTTGGAAACCTTGTTTCATGCGGTTGCTTTGCCACCCCTCAAGCATTATCCTTCATCTGTATGGATGACTACACACTTTGTTTCCAGCTCATGGGGAAAAGAAGCAGAACCAAAGCTGTTTATCTCAGGGTTAATCTGTAACTATACCACCCTTCTCTGTGCATACCATCAGCCCACACTCGGTTACACCATTACAACTTGCTGTTGGGGAATCTGGGGAAACAGACCCTGGCTGGAACCAAGCTTGAAGCAGTATTAGGAAGCCTGAGCAAGGAATCATCTCAGGCTTCTATCCTTAGTCTCCTTTAAAATGTTACTGAACTTCTATTTCTTCCTCTATGAAACAGCAATACTACTATATTTTACAATGACAAATTATAAAAATTTGCCTCTGTTCAGTAAAACATTAATTTGTCGAATACAACACAGAAAGAATGCATCAAGTGTCTATTCTGGAGATGGACAGTGAAACCGGGCCACCAGGTACCTCTGCTACATGCAAGGAGAGGAACAAGTTTATGCTGTCTTGAGTTGTGATCCAGTCTTTTTTTTTTTTTAATATTAGTATTTTTTCCTTTATTAGGTATTTTCTTCATTTACATTTCCAATGCTATCCCAAAAGTCACCCATGCCCTCCACTCTCCTCCCCCCCCACACACACACACACTCCCACTTCTTGGCCCTGGCGTTCCACTGTACTTAGGCATATAAAGTTTGCAAGACCAATGGGCCTCTCTTTCCACTGATGGCCAACTAGGCCATCTTCTGATACATATGCAGCTAGAGACACGAGCTCCGGGGGGTACTGGTTAGTTCATATTGTTGATCCAGTCTTGATGTCTCCAGCTAAAGCCACACAAGCCAACCTGGTAGAGCTATACCCGGTCCTGGGATTACTTCCCAGGAGGAAAGCCTTCATACAAGTCAAAATGGCCTATAAATTAATAATAATAATATAGTAATATTTTATGTGGACAGAAGTGAAAAACTAGGTTGTACTTAAAATCAGAAAGTCTCTCCTGCTGGATGGGAAAGATAGCTAATAAAACAAACTGGGGGGAGGGGGGTAGCATTGGTATTTGAGGGGTTAATAAATACCAACACAACTGCCTCACTCAGTTACACACCACAATTTGCTGTGGTAAGAAGCAGAAGGGAAAGGAAGAAGGAAAGAGGAGTAAAATATGACAGGGTGTGTATATAAAACCAAGTACAAGCTGGAGGTACACACTGCAGGTCCTGATACGGTACTGATGGGTTAGAGACAACCAAGTTATACACTCAGCAGAAGGAGGTAAACACACTGTGGAAGAACATCAGGTAACTGTTAGAAGGAATGAGCTAGATGCCTGATAGTTGTTGAATGAAAAGAAACCTAGAAGAGATCTAACACATATTTACACATAGAATACATATTTAATAGAATGTAAATTGAAAACACCACCTGAAACATACTATATAAAGATATAGATTTAAATATATGTCAGAGATGTCAGGAGACCCAGTATTTCTGTGGGGAGGCTATAGAAAAGATGAAGGAATAGAATTCAAACCAAAGAGCCCCCCTTTTTTTTAAACAATAGTGAATTTGTATCCTGAGTGACACAGGGTTCAATTCTACATCAGGACCTGTAGCTTATACCCTAAGTATCATAATAAGATTGGCAAAGGTCATTTAGCACAGGGTCCAGGCAACCTCAGCCTATGGGATCCTTAGGCACTGTGTCACAGGAACGTCCTAGCTTTGACCTTGATATGGCACTTTGTATACTGAAAGAGTCTTTATTCACAAACCTACTGCTGGGAAGTATATATTAGTATGGAATGGGTCCTCTGTTTCATTGAGCCCTCACAAGCCGTGAGATAAAAGGACTAAAAGAACCACCCCCCAAAATGCACAAAGTGTATCACTTTCTCAAAGTCCCAAAGGCAGCTCAATGAATGAGCTTAGCTTCCCTGCCAGTGTATTATTAGTGCCTTCCTAAGCAACCTAAATTAAGAATCTCTTCAGAGATTTAACTGTGAGGCAGTCCTAAAAACTACTTAAAAGCTGGCAGTCATTCTTCGTTCTTATTTGGAAATAAAAACCCTGCATACTAAGCCCTTAACATGTTCTGTTCTTTCCTTTTCTGAATTTTAACACACCCAGAGACATGGGCAACTTCCTAAGCCACATACATTCACAAGTGACATTCAGTTTTGCTCTTATATAATCCTCAAAGCCCCTGACTAAGGTCCCTTAGACAAGAAGTAATGAGTTATTCCAAATTTTAAACTAATTTTGGACTAGACAAATCACTTACATTTCCCACCTTATGCTGACAGCCAGAAAGCATCTGAAAGCTGAGGCAGGAAAGCAACTATCAGGAGGTCATTCAGGTCCTGGAGCCCAACAAGCAAGCCCAAGCAAGCCCCACTTAAAAGCTTTAAACACTGCTCAAATACGACATTGAAGACAACCATGATTTTGACTTTATTAGATCAGAACAAATGAAGTAGCAGCAAAGGAACCATTCGGCAATCTGGCTTCCCTGTCCTCAGACAAGGAGGGAAGTGCAGCGGGAGATGCATCTCTGTTTCCCATTCCTCTCAGAATCTCACTTGGGCCCTGAAGTGCATCTGCTTGTTGGCATTGTTCTTCATTCCTATCTTCAGCATCCATTTTGATTTCATCCTCTGTACATATTGCATGTCCCGTTCACGCATGAGAGCTGCTCCTGTGGTTGGGAGGATGGTAAGCAATGAGGCACTGATCTCTTATTTACTATCAGAGGAAGTCAAATCTAGAATTCCCAAAGTTGGCTTAGGATAAGTGGGTTCTGATATTTAAAGACAGAATCTAATGTGGGGATTCTAAGCAATGGGGCTCAGAGATCTACATGCATCTAAGAACTGTGTATATCAGAACTTTGTAAACAGTGATGTTTGCTATGTTTTTAGGCACTAGGCTTTCTGGGACATCAGAAAGGAGCAAGTTATCTTCACTACCTCCTTTGGACTTTATTTCCCAGAAGAGCAGAGAAGACAGTTTTGCACAGCACAGTATGAGAGTTAAGTAACAGCACATTGTGGTTTCAAAGCTTAATAACTTCAGCTGTCAGCTTTACTCATTGCAATCTACTTCTATTGGGAAAAACTGCCAAAGGGGGCTAACTGTAGTTAAGTACACTACATCACACATGCATTGTGACAGACAAGCCTCTCAACTCTAAGGTGGGTCCTGTTGATCATTTCCCTTGCACAAATGAGCAAGCAGAAGTGAAATTTAATAATGTTCATGACGTAAGAGATTATAATGTGAAACTACATAAGCCATGTTAGGCGCCACAGCTCCACTAAGGTACTATTTAACTTCTGAGTTATCTCCAGATAATTTCAGCATGGAATTTATAAGATTTTTTATAGATATTATCTTCTGGAAAGGTTCATGATGCATACTAAGTTACTAGGCCAGGAATATTAATTTTTTTAAGTCATGGAGTCTTGGACTTAAGTATTCTAAGTATCCTGAGATAATGGGAGTCCCAGAAGTAAGACTCAAGCTTCCCCTGGAAAGGAGTCAGAAGGACAACACAAACGATAACCTGTCACCCAAGCGCCCACGAAACCCACACATGTAAGAATGATGTACCTGTGCTGCCCATCCATCCCAGGGCTCGGTATTGCTGGAGAACCCTGCCCACAGCCTTTTGATTCCTAGCAACTGTCACAGCTCTTGGCAAGCCAAATCGTTGTTTGTAGTATCTCATCAAGGAGCGATGACCCACTCTGGCACCTGTTTTGAGAAGAGCAATATTTAAATACTGGTCTTTCAAGTCAGTTATAAACCAAAGGCTTCCCAAAAGATCTTGAATGGCACCAAACCTTAGGAATCCTAGTAGGAAAACAGAAATAACCAGGACAGTGTTTATATGCTACAGGAAAAACAGACCAGTATTAAGAAAATACATAAAGGCTAAAAAGCCCCATGAGAAAGAAGATGAAGAAGGGAATAACTCTGACATTAGGTCTACAAGCCATAATGGGAAAACTGAACCAGAACAAAAATGAAACCATCTTTTCTCTGGTTCAGTTTTCTCTTCCAGTCGCCTTCCAACAGGAGTGAATTTTACCACACAGGGAAATCTGTCACCTACTGTAGATGTCTTTATTGTTACAAATGGAGTAATACTGGCATCTAGTGGCGAAGGACAGAGATGCTACAGCACATATTAAAATGCACAGGGAGGAAGATTAACAACATCAAAGTATTATTTAGCCACATTGACAAAGCTGATACACTCCTTCCTAAATGATGAAAACCACGTAGTATCTCAAAAAGATTAAGGTAAATTCTCTTTAAACCTGTGGTTATTTGCAGAAATCAAGCAAAACAATAAAACTTTGAGAAATGAATTCTTAACTTTAATTTCCAATGTATGCTGATGTCATTACAAATGTGGCTGTATACACCAATGCACAGGCTTACCATTAATAGTGCAATACATTAAGCAAAAAGGAAAGAGGGCCAGAGAGCTGGGTAAGCTGTGCTGACCTGGCAATCGGAGTTCAATCCCCAGAAACCACATTAAGGTGGATAGAGAATCAAGCCCATAGAGTTACCTCTAGCCTTCCCATATGTACTATGGCACATGCAAACAAATACCGCCACCCACTCACAACCATAGTAAATACAATTTTAAATCAAAGAAAAGAGAACATGCATTTCAAATTACGAAAACTAAGGGACAAGTAAAGTCTGCAACTTCTATAATTACACTAATAAAACCCATAAGTAAAGTTATTTACTAGATGAACAATTTGAAGTTCCTATAAGGATGGGTCTATCTGTTAGAGGTCTGAAATCCACTCCACTAGTCTGTAAATTTTAATGGAACACAGCCACACTCACCTACATCTCTACTGGTTTTTGAGCTACAAAGCAGATCTAACCAATTACTAGAGACAGAATGGTACACAAAGACAGAATGGTACACAAAATCATTGCTTTCTGGCCATTTATAGAGAAGCAACCAAATCATATTGGCTTGACTTCTGAGAAGGAAAACTAATAAGTATGTTAAGCTCTGGGATGGCTAATTCTAGGCTCCACCAGAAAAATGGTTTTCAAAAGGTAATTCTCCCATACTATCCTAAGAGATTGGTCCCTAGGCCAGTGGCATCAACATCACCTGTGGGTTTACTAATAAAAGCAGGCTATGATTTTTAGATGAATATTAATTAACATATAAGCAATCAAATACCTTTCCAAATAGAAACACACATGGGTAAAACCCTGGGTATAGTACCCAGAAAACTACTTTCAACTTAGGTAAATAAAACAATTGACAAATAAGCAAATATGAATACTTTATCACATAAGCTGTAGAAGGCTGTATTTGCTTTTAACATCTGTCTGTAACTGACATGGAAAAGAGTGTGAAGTTATTTATGAGTTCCTGTACGCTCGGAAAGTATTTCCTTGACACCCAAATGTGATGTTTTGTGATCAGACTGAGGTCATGACAAAAAGAAACTTCCAATTTAATCTTGTGGTCTTTGGATACCAGTATGGAGAGATAAAAGGTATCTCTCTAAAACCAGCTATTTGATGTGTTGGGCATTTTTATGGCAAGACCTTGGTTTGTACCTGTGGCTCAACTCAGGGAAACATGATCTCTGAACATCCATGTGAGATAAATCTAATCGGGAAAGACACATATCTAAGTGTCCTATCAGCAAACCTCAAGATTTACTGGGATTTCCAAATGACAATGGTAGGCCAGGGTGGTCTACATCTGCAAGGATAATTATCCCTAAATGAGGAAATGATGAAGTTAGTAATTAGTAAGCAGTAAGTCAACATGTATATTTGTAAGCACCATTTGGAAGAGTATCTTACAGCTTCTGAGAGCTGGCAGAAGTGAGCTATTCTTGCTGTCAGTTAACAATAGGAACCTGGCATTAAAACCATATATGGTGCTAGAGCAGCTCAACCTGAAGGCCTTGGGAAGAACAGATTAGCTTAAGAAGGCTGTGACTGCCCAGTAACAAGTTATGTCTGACTTAGGGAATGCCTGTCCATCTACCTTTCATCATGTAACTGTTGATCAAACTGTCCATTCCTGTGGAACAAACACCCAATGCAACTGATCGCAAATACTAGAGTATCTCCAAATCTCATTTTCTAAGATTAACTGTGTGTTTCTCATAGATACATCAGCAGTTTCATCTGGCCAGCTGGCAGATAAATCAATGTGTATTCCACACCAATTTCCACCATATAAACGGAAGAATGCAGGAAGTGCAAAGGAACTGACCTAAGCTACAGTATTCCAAAGAAATGCTCCGAGCGCCCTCTACTGGTTATTTTCTTCATTGTTTCTGGAACCGTAGAGCTGCTGATTTGACTATGGTACAATCTGAGTATTTACACTTAAGGTACCACAACTGATGCTTTTGAAACCAGTTTAGAGCAAACTCTTAGGTGTATGATTCTTCCAAAATTGGTTTTACACTAACATCTATGCACAAATTGAGCTTACCCAGAAATTTCAGAGGTCATTTACTCAAAAAACTATTAGTGAATCCACACGCTGCCACTACATTTTTATACAAGGTTTGTTCAGAGATTTCTACTTCCTGAGTTGTGACAAATGTGTAATGAGGCCCGGGAGAAGATCAAGTACGGCTCTTACTTCCTGCCCGCCTCCTCTGCTCACTTTTCCTTTATTACTACAGACTCCTTTATTACTAAGACTCAAGTGAGTTTGCCTTCCCTTTGAAAGTCACTGCCACCATAGCAGTCAACAAATCTTTATCCGGTTTTTAAGTATGTGAGAGCCAGTACTACGATGAATGAGACAGGACAGTGTGCTCTCAACTGTAATGGTAGCAGGGAGAGGAGGAGCCACTTCTACTGTTTTACAGCACTGTATGTATACACCTTAATGATGATGGAGGACAACCACTTCAAAAGTGCCAACAGACAGAAGTTTAGTGTTACCAACATAAAGAATAGTATAGCAAGGATAAATATACTAGTCACCTTGGCAGAATCATTATATATTATATGCCACACTGTATCTTATAAATAGGTAAAATTAATATGCATTTACTTAAAATACTTACATGTTTTTAAAAGGAAATGAGGGAAGGCAAACAAGCAAGACAATGATTATAAGAGCATAGTGAATCACCAGTATTCTAGGAGCACAGGAGATAGTCATGAATCTTCTCCCAAGGTGTAAAAGCAAGGAGTCTTGTGGTGGAGCGGAGTACCAGAAGCACCACTCATCCAGAGACCCGGGAGAGCAGTGTGTGGCAACAGGCACCAGAAGAAGCTCGCAGATACCTTGAAGATAATGGCTCCCAGTGTGGAACCACACAGGGTAAAGCATGCTTTAGAAAGAAGGGGCTGGTGGTTATAAAGGAACAGGACAGATGATTTCCAGATGGAAAACTGACACAAACAAAATGGCCACACAGACAAATGTTTAAGAAGAAAAGCATTCATAAGGCAGTCAGGGGTTGCTTAATTATCTGAATGGGAGAAGACATTTCCTAAAGAGATACCCATTTGGGGCTTTGATTAACTTTAGAACACTCAATGACCCTAGGAAATGTACTTTCTACATAATTAAGTATTCCTTACCAATTTTTAAAAATGTAAAGCCCAGATGAAAACTTCACCCAAACAGAGCATGATCCTCAAATAGGCTCATGCCTGTCAGTAATGTCTTTATAATATACTACAGTGAAATGAAGATTACAGTGCTCTACATGTCAGACACTGCTTTGTTAAGAATCACCATATTCAGCTTACTTAAGATGTTATCTGATTCTCTAGGTAAGAGCTGAGAGTTAGTAAAATGAGGGCAGATTTGTCTTACAAGATCAATTAAACATCTGCACAGCCCTTGATACTTGTAAGGATACTGATTCTAGAATTCACTCTCAGAAAAAGGCAAATACACATACACAGAAGGGAGAAAGAGGGAGAGATACAGTGTGATGGATCTATTAGTTTACATTTAAAAAAAATTAATACCTAGTCAAAATACTGTAAATCTGAAAAGAAAAAAGGAAAAACAATAACCCAATTTTAATGAAACAGTCAACCTAGAGGTAAGTAACTACTTTTAAAGTTTACAAGTACTTGAGGAAACACACACAGACACACACACACAAAGGTTCACGTTCTTTCTCCTTCAGCACAGCAGGTAACTGAGGAAGACATGCTTCTTCCACTCTACACTGGCACCAAGCAACTTCGTTTGGACAAACACACTTACCAGAAGGAAGTATCAGCTCCATGGTTTCATCATCACATTCCAAGATCTTGTCTGCGGACAAGGCCGAAAGCTCAGCAGGATCCTGCCCCTCCTTGTAGTCTGGGTAGCTACTCCTGTAACAGTGAAATAACACTAATAAGGAGACTTAACTAAATGGGAGACCTGCATTGGCAAATGTGGCCAAGCTACCAACTGCTTCCAGGGAATGCCCACTACAAGAACTGAGGGATAAAAATTACTGTCAGAATTTTTCTGCCAACAAATGTGACCGAATAACCCTTAAAAGGACATTTTTCCTCTCTCTAGAAAGATTACCAAGCTGGGGCAGCGCACGCCTTTAATCAAGCACTTGGGAGGCAGAGGCAGGCAGATTTCTGAGCTCGAGGCCAGCCTGGTCTACAAAGTGAGTTCCAGGACAGCCAGGGCTGCACAGAGAAACATGCAGAAGATATGAATACAGTGCAGTTACACCTCAATGACAATATAGTCAAATTCCAGAAGTCTGCAGCCTAACAGAAATTTTGTGATGATAGAAGAACAAATTTCTATGTGCCTCACATGTTAACTTTAGATATAAATAATGCCTTTCAAGAACTGAATTTTTAAAACTGCAGATAGTGAGACTAAAGCACTGAATTTCTAATGCGTATCTTGAGCAGCCACAGGATATGCCTAGTAATTACCACACTGGACAGTATAGTTATAAAACTGTTTCTAAATATATCCAAAATTTGCTATTTAAATGGACATACAGAGGACTAACTATAGACAGTGATGGCGAGATGCTCAGTGGGTAAAGTACCTGCCATGCAAGCAGACCTAAGGTCGCCCGCCTTCCAGCATGCACATGAAAACCAAGCCCAACCCTGCCTGCCTAGAACCACACCAGGGGAGTGAAGACAAGAGAGTCTAAGGAGCTTGCCGGCCAGCCAGGCTGGCTCAACTGGTGAGCTCCAGGTCCCAGTGAGACCTTGTTGCAAAAAATAAAGTGCAATATGACCAAGGAAGACATCCAATACCAAGTCAGGGCCTCCACATGGCATGTGCATATATGCATACATAACAAAGCCATACATACACACAAATAATAAATTTTAATTTAAAAAAGTAGTTGGACAAATAAACATTGAAATAGTAACAGCTAAACAACCAACAGGGAATAGATAAAAGACTAAATCAGAAACAAAAATACCTCTGAGCAGCTAATTTAAGATGTAAGAGGGTTCACAATTACATTGCTTATAATAAAATACAAAGTAAAACCACTATATATGCAGCCATATGGCTAAAAAGAAACACTTGCCCCCACTAACAGTGGAATTATATAGAGAACACACGAGAGGAGGGAATGTGCCCACACTCACATCTTTTTGTTTCTTTTTGTTTGTGCATCTCCTATGGGCCAGCTACTAGAATCTACATAGTAGGTAAAATATACACATTTACAGATATTAGCAGGATGGTAGAGCAGCAGTTATTTTTATCAGCTCAAAACTAGAAACCACTCAAATATAAAGCACTACAGTAGATAAGAACTAGAGAATATTCAATCTAGTAACCTAAAAAGAAAAATCTGTAACTATATAGAACAAAATAGGTTTGGAGAGATGACTCAGAGGTTAAGAATATTGGTTCTTGCAGACCCAGGACCAGTTCCCAACACCCATGTGATGGGTCACAACTATCAGTAACTTCAGTTCCTAGGGTTCTGAGTCCCTCTTCCGACCTCTGCGAGCACTGGCACAGAAGATACACATACAAACATTCAGGTAAAACATTCAATTTTAAAAAACAAACCAAAAACATAATGAATGAGTTTCCCAAAAGTACAGTTGAACAAAGGGTGCCAGATCTAAAGGATCTCTTTGCTACTCTATTTATGTAAAGTTCAAAAACATGTAATCCAACCTTCACTCAAAAACTCAATAAAACCTTCACAAGACCTACCCATGTAGGTATGTAATGCTAATTCCTGGAAATTCACTCGAGGGAAATTTCAAGTTCAAAACGAGAATTATCTTGGAAGGGTGGAATTATAATTTGTTCTTTTCTCTAGACCAGTAAATTCACAAAGTACTTAGTGAGCACAATGCCTGGCAGGTAATAAGCAATTAATGACGGCCTTGTAAATATTTTCTTTTTTCCAAGGTTTCTTATTAAACCTTCCAAGGTTTCTTATTAAGTTTTGCTTTGTAAAGCAAATAAATCATTTAATGTTCATTTTTATATATGCTCATACCATTTATCATTTTTGGAGCCAAAAGAATACATCAAGTCCAAAAAAAAACACTCAGACAAAGGAGAATTCTATTCTTTTGTTGAGGTTTTGCTGGTGGTAGTACTAGAAACCAAAGTCAGGACCTTAAATAAGCTACACAAGTACTTTCCTACTGAGCCATCCCTAGCCAGGGAACTATCCATTTACATCAGTAATCAATTTTAACTGATAGCAATAGTCTGAGCAACACACTCAGCAAACAGTAACAGTGCAATAAAAGGAGCTATATGCCATCAAGAGGACAAACAATAAGCAACAATGTTGCATGAAATGGCAATAAGGGCTATGAGGATAATAAGGGACAAAAATGACTAGGTAGGCATTGCTGTTTTATGAAACAGTCATGGAGGTCACAATGGCACGGTGAAATTTGAGTCATTCAGGAAATAAAGACTCAAGTCTTTGAACTCTCTGAGCTAAAGCTAAAAAAACTTCTCAAATTTACAAACTTGCTATCTTTAGAAAAATATCCAGGAATCTAAACAGCAGAATCATGGCCAGAGTGAGAACACCTAGGACATCATAGGCCATCAAACTTTGGCATTTACTTTAAGAAGGGAGGCCCTTGAAATATTCTGAGCAGCATTAACATGACTTAATGCTATACAAAGATCTCTCAAGCTAGCTTTGGAGACTATCACAGAGGAAGTGAGGATGAAAAGTAAGATCAAGCAGGCAGTAAGACTCAATGACAGCGGATGGTGACCTAGACCTGGACACTGGAGAAGGGAAAAGAAGTCACATACTAAAGATCATGTCAAGGCAGATAAAACAGATTTAAGAATTAATGCAAGCATAATATAAAATACCAAGGATGACTGCAAAATTATTGGCTTGCATTACTGGGAAGGACAGAATGACCATTTATCTAAGATGAAGAGGTTAGGTTGAATAGCAGAATGCAATTCAAATGCTAAAGAGAACTTCTAGGTTTGATGTTGAGATGGTTGCATCAGAGGTATAAATTGGTAGTCAAAGCCTATAGGAGATACTGAAATTTACAAGACAGAGTAGGAACTTAAATATATAAGAAGCAGATGTAGATAAAGAAATCAGAAAGTCTATACTTCAGTATTTCAAGCCAGTTACTAAGGTTATAGTCTCTTGACTTCTCTCTGCTGTTTGCTTAGCCTACTCCCAATTTGACACTGGGTCTGAAGGTCAAATACACTGCTGTCTGGCAGGGAACTTGAAAGGGATAAATATCTCTTGCTTGGGGAGGATTCTATCTATCTCCGCCGGAGACTCAAATCTGTCTCCTATACTGTATGCCTCTAACCTCCTAATAATTTGACCGCCACCCTCAATTGCAAACTACAAAATCAGGAAGAGAAGGCAACAGCAAGTTCTAAAAGACAAAATTTTCTGACCACCTAGATCACGTGGGTTGTGGCTGCTTGGCATGGTACTTACTTGTACATTCCTGTGCTATTTCGCATACACTCTGACAAAAGAAACTACTCCTTCATCAACACCTAACCTACTCGTTGCATATGTATCAACTGCTCAAGATTCCCATTCGAGCTGAATTATCTATGAGATAACCTCACTACCAAGTGCCAAAGACTTGGTATAGACTACCAAGCAGTTCAATTTCTTTAGTAGATCGTCTGTGATTCAAAGTCTCACGGGAGCCCAGAATGTGAAACCTAACTTTTGAATTTCTATTCATAAAGTAATCAGCAAAAGTAAAGTTCTGACTATTGAATCACCAAGAGCAAAAGTAAATCATTCCCACTCACTCTGGGCCAGAGATCCTCCCTTTTCTAATGTGTTCAAGTGAGCTTGTAGCTTAGGAACATGTAATCCATGTAATACGGGTGAGGAATATACTAGCAAAGCTGAGGTGCTATCTCAACTCACTGCATGGTGAGCCCAACTCAATTTCAGAAGAGGGGGGCAGATATTGTTTATTATCCACTATTGTATAAATATAACCTCAAGTCACCTCACAAACTCATCTTACCTAAAATCATAGAAGTCTGCAAATTCCAAGGCAGCGTCACCATCTGTGAAGAGCTTACAGTGGCTTTTGTCATTCATGTGTGCCTGTACAGCTTCTGTGGAATAGAAGGACTTCCCTTTCTCATTGCACCACAAGCAAATTTTGCCAACACCAACTTTCTCTCCTGGTCATGTGGAAAAAATATGAAATCAATCTTTAGAAGTCAGGTTAAATCTCACTAGTTACTCTCACAAATTGAAAAATATTTCTTCATCAAAAGCAAAATCATTGTACTTACCCAAATATTTAATTAGTCCTTTCAAATCTGAAAGATACTCTATATCAGGAATAAAAAAGCTGTGGACTTTAGTCATATGAGCCACATTCTTCACGAGGGAGCTTGAATGATGGGAGCAAAACAAGCAGTCTGTTATTGGGATGGCACCTAGGGGTGGGCTCTTCTCAGCCTCTGCATCTTCTGCATCCTGATCCTCCACTCCAGGGTCCTCACATTCCAATCCATCATCGGAATCAATATCTTCCCAATCTTTAAGCCAAAGTTTTGAAAAACAAATTTACTTTTAAAGGTGTGATAAAAGCAAGCACAATCAGACATCAAATGCTTCAGGACATATCCCAAGTTCTGCCTGTTCTCTGAAGCCAAGTTCTCTTTCAAGACCTCAATTTTAGCTATTTAATTACCCCCAGACAAGTTTAAATGATAAAAACCTCTTTAATCTTTCTTTTCCAGTGGGAAGCTCTATAAAATAGCTGCTAACCTCTTTCCTATGCATTACTGCACCTAGCCTAGTACCGGACACCAAGTTAATTGGATTCCTATCTGGTTCAGCAACTGTCTACCATTTGCACTTCACGGGAATACTTTAGTGTATATTATGGTGTGTGCAGGGCTGCTATATGAATGCTTCTGTTTATATATGTCCATGCAAGTTCAACTTAGTCACCAATTTAACAGGGACCTCTAGGAACCTCATGAATGAGTTGATGTCCTAAGAAATGGACTTAAATGAACTGGCAAGTCTCCTTTTTTGTCTTTTGATCCCCCCTCCATGAGTACTCACCCTAGATCTGCCTTTTCCATCATTAAGTAAGGCCTTAGAAAAATACCCCTCCATAGAGCAGGCCCTCACTAAACAGTCAAGGTTCCAGTAGCTTCATTTTTTACTTCCCATCTTCCATGACTGTGGCAAAATAAGTTCATGTTGTTTATAAATTACCAGGCTTAAGATACTTGGTTACAGAAGCATAAACCGACCAAGACATGAACACAAACACTGTCAGTATTAACTGTGCTGTGGGGGTGAATAAAGAACTCACAAAGTAAGGAACCTTGGGGCTAGCTGGAGCCCCACAAGTCAGGCTTGCAGGCAACACGAAACCCTCACTCAGTTTTTAGTCAACTAAGTGAAATGTAAAATCCTAAGCCACTCTAACTACACATTCTACAGCAGCGTGCCAACAGCATAGCTTTCTGTGCACCAGCGTAACCCTTCCTGATCCAAACTAAAAGAAGCATGTTTTGCCCGTTAAGAATACGCCTCTACAGCCGGGCGTGGTGACACAAGCCTTCAATCCCAGCACTCGGGAGGCAGAGGCAGGCGGATTTCTGAGTTCGAGGCCAGCCTGGTCTACAAAGTGAGTTCCAAGACAGCCAGGGCTACAGAGAAACCCTGTCTCAACCGCCCCCCCCAAAAAAAAAAATAAAGTATGGAGGCCTACAATCCATCTGCTGAACTAGTTAAAACTCATAAACCAGGAAACATCTTTAAATCCAGGCGGGATGCCCTGGGCCTGGAACCCCACTCCCTCAAAGGCTGCGATAAAAGGATAAGAAGTCAGGGTCCAGCCTGGGAAAGGATGTCACAAAGGTAAACACTGAAGAAGGCTCAGGCCAGGGGCTTCAGGGGAGGGCGACATCGCTGAACATGGACCCTGCCCTTCGTCTCCATCGGAATGTCTCCCGGAGCCTCCCGCTCGCCCCAACCCCGACAGGCCCCTTACCTACCTTCGTCTTCGTCGTCTTCCTCCTCTTCCTCTCCCTCCTCCTCTCCGTCCTCCCACTGCTGCTTCGCCAGCTTCTTCGCCTGCTGTTCGAACCACTGGAGCCGGGGCGGCTTCTCCGTCGGGTCTCGTTCCGGGATGCCCCGTGCGCCCGCGCCCGCCGCCCTCCCGCACTCGTCCGTGGGCACGAAGGGCGCTTTCTTGGGGGACGTGGAGGGCTGGGCCTTGATGGCCTGCTGGATGGCGGCGTTCACGGCGTCCTTGTCGACACCGTCCGCGCCCAGCCCCTTCTCCAGGTTCTTGGCGTTCAGCAGCTCCACGCGCCGGCTCGCGGCCCGCACCGCCTTCCGCTCCAGCTCGGCGTGCCGCCGGGAGCCCAGGTGGTTCTCGTAGGCGTTGAAGGTGGCGAACTTCTTGCCGCACGCCGTGCAGTAGGTGGCCGCGCCCTTGCTCGCCTCCGCCGCCTCGGCCACCGCGCGCTGCGCCCGCACCCGCTCCTGGAAGCCCTCGGCCGTCACCGGGGCCATGGCGGCCACCTTGCGCCGCAGGTTGTAGCGGTGCCAGTCCGTCTTGTAGTGCGCCCGCTGCAGCTCCGCGTCGCGGAACGCCACCCGGCAGGTGATGCACGTGAGAGCCGCCATCCCCGGGCCCGGAAGACAGAGACCACCCAGCCGAGAACCTTCTAAGTCCGACCGGCCGCCTTCTAGTCCCACAAACGCCAGAGAAGCTCCTTCGCCCACAGCCAGGAAAAGACACACCAGACTCCGGCTTCCGGGCTCTAAGTGAGGGAACTTCCGACTTCTAAGTGAGGGAACTTCCGACTCGCACAGGAAACTCTAGGCAGCTGGCTTAAGACGGCCAGCCTGGGTCCCCGGAAATGACGAAGCTTCATGTCGCTCTCTTCGCGCCTGGATCTGCCCTGTCAATCAAAGGTGGGCGTGTGCCTGGAGGATGCTGCCCCCTCCTGAGGGCTAACGACGTCTTAGCGGTTGTGTCGCTTGCGGTGACGAAGTCAGAGGGATGGGCGTGTGAGGGAAAGAAGGGCGTGGGTGCCTGGGATGGCTCTGGGACAGCTCTTGAGAAGTGGATCCCCTCTAGACTGTCTCCCGCGCCTCTGGAAAGGGAGATCAAACGTGGCGACAGCGTGGGACTTCCGGAGCCCAAAGCGACCCAAGCCCTGGACTTTGCAGCGAAGGGGGCGGTCGGTCGGAGCTCTTGTACAGAAAAGGTTCCCTGCTGGGTGCCGAAAGTACAGCCTAGCCACTGTCCCACAAAATATAATCCGAGTCACATGTGAGATTTTAAATCCAAGTAGCCATATAAAAAGTCAAACTAGGTGAAGTTGCTTTTAATGATCGAAATACTCTTTCAGCATCTAAAACTTAAAAGGATCTATCTGTGATTTTATGCTCCATCGTGGGTACTAAACCTTGGAGACCCTGTGTGTATAACAGCAGCAATTCATATCAGTTCGATTTTTTTTTTTTTTTTTTTGAGACAGGGCTCTGTACAGCCCTGGCTGTCCTGGAACTCACTCTGTAGACCAGGCTGGCCTCGACCTTCAGAAATCCACCTGCCTCTGCCTCCCAAGTACTGGGCTCATATCAGTTCGTAAATGCCCCATTTCATTTGCTCGACTTGCCTATATAACATCTGGGGCAGTGTTTCTTAGGAAAATGGGAATCTGAAAAGCTTTGTGGCTTCATCTGCACTGGCTTCATCTATTGCTTGACTCAAGTAGATCATCCATGCGGTGCTGAAGCTTCCAATAGAGTTTATTATTCTTACTCAGGTTAGATCGCGTTCCCTTTTACTCAAGATCAAGTGGCTCTTCTTTGACTCTTAAGATTTAAATCAAGCATTCTCCATCCCTACTGCAGCCTCTAGGTTTTGGGGTTTGTTTGGTTTGGTTTGGTTTGGTTTGGTTTGGTTTGGTTTGGTTTGGTTTGGTTTGGTTTGGTTTGGTTTTTTTGTTTGTTTATTTCACGACAGGGTTTCTAAGTGTAACCCTGGCTGTCCTGGAACTCACTCTGTAGACCAGGCTGGCCTCGACCTTCAGAAATCCACCTGCCTCTACCTCCCAAGTGCTGGGATTAAAGGCGTGCACCACCACTGCCTGGAAAATCCTCTGTTCTATCCCTGCCTTTAACTCACCCTGATTCAATAATGTCAATTGTTCTAACAGGTTAAGCAAGTACATTTTTGGTATTGTGTTAAATATTCGTTGCTATGCTATTCTGCCTGAATATCTTTCTGCCAGCTTGCTCCCTTTTGTAAGCCTTTGCCCAAATGCCTTTTTTTTGGGGGGGGGGGTGTTCTAGAGCCTTTTGTCAAAAATAATGCCAATATTCTTTTTGTGTTGTTGTTGTTGTTGTATCCCAAATGTTGCCCTCTCCTGGTCCCCTTCGCAGAGTTCTTTCCCCTATACTCCCTCCCCTTCACCTCAGAGAGGATGACCCCCCCCCCTGCATAGCCCCTCCCTGAGGTATCAAGTCTCTAGAGGATTAGGCACATGCTCTGGCACTGACGCCAAACAATGCAATCCTCTGCTACATACATGCTGCAACACCCCATTTCTTAAGTCCTTACTAGGTATTGCTTTTTATCACTGTTATCTGTTGTGCAATATTGAATCACTGGTATTTAGCATCAAAACATTCAGTTTCTGCAAGGCAAGCATGCCCAAGTTAGGTGGTTCTTTTTTTTTTTTTTTTTTTTTTTTTTTTGGTTTTTCGAGACAGGGTTTCTCTGTATAGCCCTGGCTGTCCTGGAACTCACTCTGTAGACCAGGCTGGCCTCGAACTCAGAAATCCACCTGCCTCTGCCTCCCGAGTGCTGGGATTAAAGGCGTGCGCCACCACGCCCGGCTAAGTTAGGTGGTTCTTATGTACTCTCTCACATGAGTTCATGGTGAACCTGTGGCAAAGGCTGAAGTAACCTGAAGGGTTAGTATTTTACCATGGCTGGAGGAGGCTCATCAGAGAAGACTCACGTGGCTAATAGTAAGAGATGTTCTTTCCTTGTCAATTGAATCTCCCCATAGTAATATTTGTCTTCATAGGGTGGCAGTTAACTTCCCTTTTGCCTGTGCAGTTCTGGTGTTGACTAAGTACTTTTACAGTATTCTCTGATGCAGGTCAGCTCATCTAATGTGAAAGGCCTGTTCAGAAGTCCATGAAGAACAGTGGGGTGGGGCCAGGTGGACTTTATGGATTGCTTTGAGAGAGCAGCTACTACTAGTGTTTGTTATTTTCTCCCAGGCTTAGGAACAGAAGTCCTGCATCCAGGGAAACCTTATAATTATGAACAAATCAGAAGGCCTAGTCATACATCATATTAGTCATCTTGAGTATAAGTTCCGTGAAAACAGGCTTCCGTTTCATGGCCCCATACCCAACACTAGAATAATACCAGGGCAGAGTCTATTCAGTGTTTCTTAAAACTGCGATTTTGTAGTGCAAAGGTAAAATCTCATTTTTTTTCTTTGTTGCAGAAAGTTTTTATTTCGAGATTATACAGAATTTTTGGAATAACTTTCTAAACATCTCATTTTGAGAAATATATCTAGTATTCCTCACCAACTGAAGTGAGCAAAATATATATTTTTTCAAGTCTCCATGAAAAGCAGAAATTAGCTATATAAAGAAAAGCATTTCTAGATTTTTTTTCCTATTTGATTTTGCATTTGTTGCTATCCTTGATTTCCTCTCTGCTTGCTCTTGTTTATTTTTACAATCCTATTTAGCATCTTCGGCTTCTCAGTACCCTTTACCTTTCCTCTTCAGAGCACCATTGTTCCCTCCATTGATTCTGTAGTGAACTTGAGAGAACAAACTTTGGTCAGTCTAGTTTGTCCTCTGCTAGGGGTGTAGCCTTAGTCTATTTACCACTTGTTAATTATGCTTGCTATTATTTAGATATGGTATGTCCCCTAAATGTTCATGGGCCAGAATTTTGTTCCCCAGTGTAACAGTGTTGGAAGGCAATGGAACACTTAAGAGGTAATTAAGTCATAGGAGCTTTACCTTAATGAGTGGATTCATGTTTTTGTCAAGGAACTGGTATTAGATGGGGGACTATAAGAGTTGACCAAAGCATCATCAGATCCTTCCTACTACAAAAGGCTATACTCAACAAAACTGGAAAACCTGGATGAAATGGACAATTTCCTAGACAGATAGGTACCAAAGTTAAATCAGGATCAGATTAACGATCTTAACAGTCCCATCTCCCCTAAAGAAATAGAAGCAGTCATTAATAGTCTCCCAACCAAAAAAAGGCCAGGACCAGATGGGTTCAGTGCAGAGTTCTATCAGACCTTCAAAGAAGACCTAATTTCAATTCTCCTCAAACTATTCCATGAAATAGAAACAGAAGGTATTCTACCCAATTCACTCTGACACCTAAAACACATAAAGACCCAACAAAGAGAACTTCAGACCAATTTCCCTTATGAATACCAATGCAAAAATACTCAATAAAATTCTCGCTAACCGAATCCAAGAACACATGAAAATGATCATCCATCATGATCAAGTAGGCTTCATCCCAGGGAAGATTTAATATACAGAAATCCATCAATGTAATCCACTGTATAAACAAACTCAAAAACAAAAAACACATGATCATCTCATTAGATGCTGAGAAAGCATTTGACAAAATCCAACACCCATTCATGATAAAAGTCTTCGAAAGATCAGGAAGTCAAGGTCCATATCTAAACATGATAAAAGCAATATACAGCAAACCAGTAGCCAACAATAAACTAAATGGAGAGAAACTCGAAGCAATCCCACTAAAATCAGGGACCAGGCAAGGCTGCCCACTTTCTCCCTACCTATTCAATATAGTACTTGAAGGCCTAGCCAGAGCAATTAGACGACAAAAGGAGATCAGGGGGTTACAAATTGGAAAGGAAGAAGTCAAAATATCACTATTTGCAGATGATATGATAGTATATATAAATAACCCCAAAAGTTCCACCGGAGAACTCCTAAACCTGATAAACAGCTTCAGTGCAGTAGCTGGATATAAAATTAACTCAATCAGTGGCTTTTCTCTACACAAAGGATAAACAGGCTGAGAAAGAAATTAGGGAAACAATACCCTTCTCAATAGTCACAAATAATATAAAATACCTTGGTGTGACTCTTAACTAAGGAAGTGAGAGATCTGTATGATAAGAACTTCAATATCTGAAGAAAGAAATTGAAGAAGATCTCAGAAGATGGAAAGATCTCCCATGCTCATGGATTGGCAGGATTAATATAGTAAAAATGGCTATCTTGCCGAAAGCAATCTACAGATTCAATGCAATCCCCATGTAGTGGATATTCCTGGTTGTCAACTTGACTATATCTGGAATGAACTACAATCCAGAATTGGAAGGCTCACCAGTGACTGTAATCTGGAGACTGGGAGATAGAAGTTTCTGACCTGGATCTTGGTATGGAGATCTTGAGGCCTAGTGGCTATTGACTCCAGAAGACTAAGACAGGGAGATCTCCAAGTTCAAGGTCATCTGGGATTAAAGGTGTGGTAGCACACACCTTTAATCTGGGCTGTACCTTCTGCTGGAGACTATACATTGGAAGAAGGAAGGCTCTCTCTCTCTCACTCCTTTGCCTGCTTGCCTTGTGGAACTGAGCAACTGCTAGATCCTTGGATTTCCATTCACAGCTGCTACTGACCATTGTTGGGAGTTTGACTGCAGACTGTAAGTCATCAATAAATTCCTTTACTATATAAGTCTTACCCATAAGTTCTGTTGACTCTAGAGAACCCTGATTAATACAGAAGTTGGTACCAGGGGTGGGGTATTCCTGTGACAACCTGAACATGTTTTGGGGAGGACTGTGGAAGGATTTTGGAACTTTGGGACTTCCCTTGGTGATGAACAGCAGTATGGAACTGTAAGCTGAAGAAACCCTTTCCTCCCCAACTTGCTTTTTGGTCATGATGTTTGTGCAGGAATAGAAACTCTGACTAAGACACCCCATCAAAATTCCAACTCAATTCTTCACAGAATTAGAAAGGGCAGTTTGCAAATTCATCTGGAATAACAAAAAACCTAGAATAGCAAAAACTATTCTCAACAATAAAAGAACCTCTGGTGGAATCACCATGCCTGACCTCAAGCCATACTACAGATCAATTGTGATAAAAACTGCATGGTACTGGTACAGCGACAGACAGGAAGATCAATGGAATAGAATTGAAGACCCAGAAAAGAACCCACACACCTATGGTCACTTGATCTTTGACAAAGGAGCTAAAACCATCAAGTGGGAAAAAAGCATTCAAAACAAATGGTGCTGGCACAACTGGAGGTTATCATGTAGAAGAATGCGAATTGATCCATTCCTATCTCCTTGTACAAAGCTCAAGTCTAAGTCGATCAAGGAACTCCACATAAAACCAGAGACACTAAAACTTACAGAGTAGAAAGTGGGGGAAAGCCTAGAAGATATGGGCACAGGGGGAAAATTCCTGAACAGAACAGCAATGGCTTGTGCTGTAAGATCAAGAATCGACAAATGGGACCTCATAAGACTGCAAAGCTTTTCTAAGGCAAAAGACACTGTCAATAAGACAAAAAGGCCATCAACAGATTAGGAAAGGATCTTTACCAATCCTAAATCCGATAGGGGACTAATATCTAATACAAAGAACTCAAGAAGCTGGACACTAGAAAATCAAATAACCCTATTTAAAAACGGGGTACAGAGCTAAACAAAGAATTCTCAACTGAGGAATACCAAATGGCTGAGAAGCACCTGAAAAAATGTTCAACATCCTTAAT
The DNA here is from genome assembly GCF_978045245.1 of Mus caroli. Lineage (NCBI taxonomy): Eukaryota > Metazoa > Chordata > Mammalia > Rodentia > Muridae > Mus > Mus caroli. The sequence continues at coordinate 78,520,339 of NW_028227271.1, forward strand.
CATCAAGAAAATGCAAATCAAAACAATCCTGAGATTCCACCTCACACCAATCAGAATGGCTAAGATCAAAAATTCAGGTGACAGCAGATGCTGGCAAAGATGTGGTGAAAGAGGAACATTCCTCCATTGCTGGTGGGATTGCAAGCTGGTACAACTACTCTGGAAATCAGTCTGGCAGTTCTTCAGGAAATTAGACATAGTACTACCAGAAGATCAAGCAGTATCTCTCCTGGGCATATACCCAGAAGATTTTCCAACTGGTAATAAGGACACATGCTCCACTATGTTCATAGCAGCCTTATTTATAATAGCCAGAAGCTGGAAAGAACCCAGATGTCCCTTAACAGAGGAATGGATACAGAAAATGTGGTGCATTTATACAATGGAGTACTACTCAGCTATTAAAAACAATGAATTTATGAAATTCTTAGGTAAATGGATGGATCTGAAGGATATCATCCTGAGTGAGGTAACCCAATCACAAAAGAACTCACATGATATGCACTCACTGATAAGTGGATATTAGCCCCAAAACTTAAAATACTCAAGATACAATTTGCAAAACACATGAAACCCAAGAAGAAGGAAGACCAAAGTGTGGATACTTCATTCTTCCTTAGAATGGGAAACAAAATACCCATGGAGGGAATTACATAGACAAAGTTTGGAGCTGAGATAGAAGGAAGAACCATCCAGAGACTGCTCCACCCTGGGAACCATCCCATAAACAGCCACCAATCACAGACACTATTGCATATGACAGAAAGATTTTGCTGACAGGACCGTGATATAGCTGTCTCTTGTGAGGCTATGCCAGTGCCTGGCAAATACAGAAGTGGATGCTCACAGTCATCTATTAGATGGAACACGGGGCCCCCAATGGAGGAGCTAGAGAAAGTACCCAAGGAGCTGAAGGGGTCTGCAACCCTATAGGAGGAACAACAATATGAACTAACAGGTACCCCCAGAGCTCGTGTCTCTGGCTGCGTATGTAGCAGAAGATGGCCTAGTCAGCCATCATTGGGAGGAGAGGCCCTTGGTCTTGCAAAGATTATATGCCCCGGTACAGGGGAATGCCAGGGCCAGGAAGGGGGGGGGGTTAGGGAACAGGGTGGGTGGAGGGTATAGGGGACATTCTGGATAGCATTTGAAATGTAAATGAAGAAAATATCTAATTAAAAATATAAAAAAGAGAGTTGCCCATTGAACCTTGGTCAGCTTCCCCCATGACCATGTGATACCTAGCTTCCACATACATCCACTTTGACTTCTAATTTTCGTCCACATGTGGTCCAGCAGTTCATCCATCAGTGCCAACTCAATAGATGTCAATTCCATACTCTTGGACCTCTAGAACTGAGAACCTAGTCAATTTATTTATAAACTTACCAGCCTCGGGAGTTCTGTTATTGAAGCAAAAAATAGACTAAGTCATCTATTAAATGTAAGATCTTGAAAATTAAACAGAATACTGTTACTTATGTTACCGTACAGGGACAGGTAGTGTAAAGGTTTGTAGTCCTATCTAGTCTTTATTCAGGCCCTTTGGGTTTGCTGCAATATACAAGCAACCAATCACAATATGCAAATGAATAAGATCAGGTATATTCTAATAAAAGTTTATTTACAAGTTCTGTAATTTAAAATACAGATAGACTAATGTCTTGTGCCTAAAATCCCAGCATTTAGATGGCTGAGGCAGGCAGATTGCCATGAATTTAAGACCTGCCTGTGCTAAGAGAATGAGACCCTGTCTCAAAGAGTTAAGTTTATTTTTTAGTATACATCCCATATATAAATAGGTTATAGCCTGGATTTACCATATCATAGTTTATCAATCCTGCCCTTAAGAAACAATGACTACAGCATCCTGTGACGTGGGTGCTACTATGATCTTTGTCTAGGGGGAAACAGAGTTCTACAGCCAGCTTTATTAGAACCATTAAAACTAATAGTGTGGAACCTTCCATGTGGCCCACAAAGACAGGTGACGTGATGTGCACTTTTACAACACTTTCCATCCATTAACTACCACAGGCATTTACCCAACTATAGGACCTTGAGCGCTCTAGACCCATTAAGAGAATTTCACAGAGTTCCTATAAACAGGTACTTATAAATTACCTTTAAGCTATTAAAATTTGGCTTAGATAGTATGTAGGCAGGGGAAGAGAGTATCAGTGTCTTGGTTTTATGCCACGTTGATTCCCCTCTAATATGCTTCAAGTAGTTTTCTTTAAAAAAAAAAAAATCTCGGGAGGCAGAGGCAGGCGGATTTCTGAGTTCGAGGCCAGCCTGGTCTACAAAGTGAGTTCCAGGACAGCCAGGGCTATACAGAGAAACCCTGTCTCAAAAAACCAAAAAAAAATCATTCTCTAAAAATGTGCCTGGGTGAACAAACATCAAAGAGGCTGTTGCTTAAGGATGATCATATGACTTGGACATCGTGTCTTAGGACCATACTATCAACACCAAAACCAGAGGTGGTGACGCACTCCTGCGGAAATACAAACAAGTGTCTAATTACCCCAGACAGGGACTGTAGTGGCTATTCCTGGTTGTCAACTTGACTATATTTGGAATGAACTACAATCCAGAATTGGAAGGCTCACCAGTGACCCTTATCTGGAGGCTTGGAGATAGAAGTTTCTGATCTGGATCTTGGTATGGAGATCTTGAGCCATAGTGGCTATGGATTCCAGAAGATTAAATCTCCAATTTTAAGGAACACACCTTTAATCTGGGCTACCCCTTTCATCTGGGATTAAAGGTGTGGTGGAACACACCTTTAATCTGGGCTACACCTTCTTCTGGAGACAATATAAGGACATTGGAAGAAGGGAGTCTTGCTCTTGCTCCTTTGCCTGCTTGCTGTGTGAGACCTAGTAACTGCTAGATCCTTGGACTTCCATTCACAGCTGCGACTGAGCCATTGTTGGGAATTGGGCTACCGACTGTAAGTCATCAATAAATTCTTTTACTATATAGAGACTATCCATAAGTTCTGTGACTCTAGAGAACCCTGACTAATACAGGGACTGATGACAGACCAAAGTACAGTTAAGCTTGAGTCTAACTTGGCAAGCCAGGGAGTTTGTTGGCTTTACTTATATAGCATGGGTGAGGAGTTACTTACAGAGTGTGGGTGAACCCAGAGCAGCCACACCACCAAACAGGCTCAGCTCTTCCTGGATGATGACTTCTGCAGGCTGCACAGATAAGAGTCCCCGCTTCAGCTAACCTTCCACATTCTGTATAGCACCTCATGAGGTACCATATAGTCAGTGCAGGGTTATGTATAGCCAGTTGGAAGGGTCAGGAGGAAGTGCCTAAGATCTCAGATGAGGATCTGATGACTCTTCCCATCCCCTCCTCAGTAAGAGAATGTCAACAGCCCCGTGCTTGAGGGTTGCCTGTAAGCTTTCACGGCCGCTATGTAGACAGCTTTCTACAACACATTCTAACCTGAATGCTGCAGTGCAAGTGGAGGGACAGTATGCATTGACACAGTCCTGGGACGGATGTCCATGGTCTGAGAAAACAGTTTACCAAGGGCTGCACGATGATATCCTGCAACTATTAAAGGTGGACACATAACCATATAATTACAGACAAAAATACTAAAATAGTTTTGAATTTGTACATACTTGTAGCCTTATATCAGTAGCATGTCTACATTTACAGTTTTCAAAAGGGAGAAATGTGTGCTTTTTAAAATAAGTACACATATTCAAATGAGAGGGTGAGTTAGTAAGATTGCTATGAGTTCAAGGCCAACTTGGGTAACATGGAAAGACCCCCTCCCCGACAAGTCTGTACATAATACCTAAATATGAGGATATTTGCTAATTATAAAACTTTTATAGTAATTTGTTTTCCTCATATTCTGTGAAGGTAGGCAGGAAGAGATTTCATCCCTTTTGAAGATTTTCAGTGTAATAAAAAGCAAGTGTTTTAGAAGGGTTAAAAGCAAGCCTGGGCTAACCTTCCATCTCAGACTTCGGGTTCCTGAGCACTGATGTATAGGTTCTTATCAAAGTACATGACACTGTGTGCCGTTCCCACTGTATGGTTGTCTTCAGGAAATGAGGAAACTTTTCCCGTAACTCCTCTATAATTAAAGTAGTTCATGCTTAGGGGGGTGGGGGGCTCCCCCCTCTCAGAGGAGAAGGAAAGGATGGGGAGAGGGACTGTGTGAGGGGGTCGACCAGGAGGGGGTGAGGCAGTGATTGTGATGTAAAGTACCAAAATTAATTAATGGAAAAAGATAAAACAGTTCATGTTTTAATGACTACATAAAACATGTATCTTACATGTATCTAGTTGTTTTCACATTGAGAAAATCCTGTAGTTTGTATAAATTCTCATTGCAGTGGCTATGTAGTCCCCTTCTACACTAGATCACTCTTGGGGCTTATTTGCTCCTATAGCCTAAAAGTAGAAACACTGTTCCTACCGAAAGCACACGTACATTTCAACATCCTATGTGTGAAATAGAAGTCCGAGCACAGTCTCCTTGCTGTACAGTGTGAATTAGTCACAGATTCTTGCCCAAGTCATAGTGACACGCATGTGACTACGGTGTACTTCTCTGTACTCCCCCATACTGAAAACTCTACCGAATCTTCTTTTAATTTGTATCTAATATTTTAGTGTAGATTTCTTTTTGTTCATTCTATTACTATTCAGCCTTCTCTAGTTTATCTCCTTTTTAATTTTATTTAATCTTTTTTTTTACACTCCAGATTTTATCCTCCTCGAAGTCCTCCGTCTGTTCCACATCCCATACCTCCTCCTCCCCTTGTCTCCATGAGGATGTCCCCACCCCCCACCCTACCAGACCTCTCCACTCCCTGGACCTCCAGTCTCTTGAGGGTAGGTGCATCATCTCTGACTGAACCCAGACCTGACAGTTCTCTGCTGTATATGTGTTGGGGGTCTCATATTAGCTGGTGTATGCTGCCTAGTTAGTGGCCCAGTGTCAGAGATCTCAGGTTAATTGAGACTGCTGGTCCTCCTACAAAGTCGCCTCAGCTTCTTTTAGTTTTCCCCAATTCAAACACATGGGTCAGCAGCTTCTGCCCATTCATTGGTTGGAAGTAAAAATCTGCATCTGACTCTTTGAGCTGCTCATTGGGTCTTTTGGAGGGCAGTCATGGTAGGTCCCTTTCTGTGAGTGTGTCATAGCCTCAGTAATAGTGTCAGGCCTTGGAGCCTCCCCTTGAGCTGGATCCCACTTCGGGCCTGTCACTAGTTTATCTTCTTGTAAGTGATCTAAAACATGATTTTTGATTACTGATCATTATAATTTTTTTTCTTTAATAAAGAAACTGCTGATCATTTTTTAAAAATGTAGAATATTTTCTAAATGAAGAGGCATACACATAAAAAGGAATACTGGTAACAACTGTTTTATAAATATGTGGCTGTATTTTTCTTCACATCCAGCAAATGTATTGAATAGGATTCAGATATATTCTTCCCAGACTCACAGAGTTTCAAGATTTTCTAACACAAATTTACATTGGTACCAAAATGGGCAAGAAAATGAAGGCACGGGCTCACTTTGTATCAATAAAGGACATCAAACACGTTGTGAGGCACTAATGACATAAGCATAGAAGGTCAATCAAAAATAAGCAAGTAGTCAGTCTTCAGGAACTTTCTCCCTCTTACATTTGGCAAAATTCAGTCTAGATATTTTAATACCTCAGAAAGAAAACAATAAATAAATAGGAGATGGTACATTAAAAGATCAAGTTACCTGTAATGATTCTTTAGAAATAAAAGAGATGAAACTGAAACACAGATTTCTATAGTCTTATATTATTACCCCTTCCTTTGTCAGGGTCTTGCATGTCTGTGTGGAAATGCCAGCTATAACTGAAGATTTAAGATAGTTGCTGACATGGTCCCTCAGTCTTACTAAAAGATTGTTTCGCAAAAACAACTATCTTGGTTTCCACTGTAAGTCAAATTTGATTATGTAAAGGTGATGAAAAGACAGTTTAAAGGAAAAAGCATGGTCTAGATTCCCAGTAAGAAACAGATTATATATTGAGACTGCAGTGGCAGAGATATAAACTTTAAAGTTCAAGCAAGTTCCTCTGTTCTGCATTTGTAAACTGAAAAAAACAAGTAGTTTTTCATCACCAATGACCACATCACTCATGGCCATACCAGTAGCTAGTTTTACAATCCTAGGAGACTATAACACAATACAGAAACATCGGGGTTTGCTTACATCTGAGTGTGCAAAATAGTGTGCACTTACCATTGCAAACATTGCAAGAGCATCACTAAGAGATACGTAACTGCCTGCTTCCTGTGGGTCAGTACCACCTCTTTTCAAGACTAGATGTGGCAGTCAGTGGAGCATGCCACTTGACAAGTAAGCCTATGTCTAAAACTGTAGAAGTAACATGGAAATATTTCAGCCTATAGGTAGTACTTAATTTTAAAGGTTTTCCTAGAAAATTAATTTTGACAGCACGTCCATAGCCCTTCAACTACAAACATTTGGATACGTTCTCCTTTTGGCATTAACATCTGTCAGAATTTGATGGACTGCTTCCGAGATGAGTAACGAAGGAGCTGCTGCAGCATGTGCTCACAGCTGTCACTTTCCAGCAAGTTATGATAAATCTCTGCATGCTTGGGAGTTATAAAGAAAAAGAATACTTATAGAAAGACCTTAATAGTTTGATAGGGGGTTGGTGTGTTGTTGTTTTTTTTTTTCTCTCTTCACTTTACAAACAGCCCCTAAGCACTTAGGACACCACAGTATGTATATATGTAACTATAAAGTTCATTTCCATGCTTATTACAGAAAAATAACTATCAGAAATGTCAGTCTATCATTATCAACTGATACACATCCAACTCACTATAGAAGGGAAAAGAAAACAAAACAAAAAAATCTAAAGTAATTAAAGCTTACAATTCCATTTTTTTTTCCATTTTTTCCCCCTGCTTGTTGGAACTTTTTGGGTGGTTTATCTGTGCTTCGCTCGCTGCCAGGTGATTCCCGGTTAATGGCCTCCAAGCAGATTGGAGAGGAAGCCTGAGGATTTCTTACTTTGCTGGGCTTCTGCCCCTTGGTCTTGTGTTAGTCCCAGCTCACTCTCAATTTGATCTAGCTCTGCCTGGTCAAGTAGTTCAAAATCATCCCCCTCCTCAGTGTCTGTGTCCTCTCCCGCAGTGGGCGCCACCTGAGTGAGTGCCTGCCGGGCTCCTTCTAGCTGATCTTTGATGGCAGCCGTCATGGCAGCTGTGATGACATCCCCAGCCAGGTTGCTCATCAAGTGAAGGGCTTGGTCGCTCTTGAGAGGAAGTGAGAGGCCAGCTGCCGACTGCCGTTCTTTGCTTGGTCTGTGAGCACTGTCCAACTGCTGCTTCTTTCTCTTGAGCTCCGTGGGTAAGCCAAGGCTTAATTCATCTTCATCATTTGTTCCCGTCCCATTTTCCAGAGATGGAAAATCTGAAAGATCTCGGGAGAAAACTTCCTCACTGGGCCGGTCAAGATCTATAAAATGCGTAACAGAGGTTGGTGAGTAAGTGCCAGAACACATCTGAAATAAGAGCTGTCTACAGTGACTTTGACCAGAACCCTCAGAGCAGTGGTCTAAGAGAATCACTGTAGACCCCCACTAGAATCCCACATAATAGACTCTTGCTGAATCTATGGTAGTATCTCTCCACAAGTAGACAAATGCTATATATATTTTCCTTGTGTTTTTAGCTTTCCTATTAAGCATAAAATAGTGTATATAAGGATATTCAACTTTGCCTAGTATGAACTATGGGGTTTAACTAAAGTTTTTGCTGTTTCTGATATTCTTCACTGTCAATTTGATTGAACTTAAAATTACATAGGAAACACTTCTCTTGGCATGTCAGTGAAGGTCTTTCCAGGGAGGTTTAGCTGAGGAGGGGGGATCCACCCTGAATATGGTCAGCACATTGGTAACTGAATAAAAAGACGAGAAAATGGGAAAGCGCTGGGCAGTGATGGCGCACACCTTTAATCCCAGCACTTGGGAGGCAGAGGCAGGCGGATTTCTGGGTTCAAGGCCAGCCTGGTCTACAGAGTGAGTTCCAGGACAGCTAGGGCAATACAGAGAAACCCTGTCTGGAAAAAAAAGAAAAGAAAGAAAAGAACACGAAAAGAAAATGAGAAAGCAAGCTGAGCAGATGCAACATAAGCATCTGCCTCGTGTTCTTGCTATTGCAGCTAGAGCAACCCTCACCATCAGGCTTTCCCACCCTGATGGGCTTTGCCCCCAAGATGTGAGCCTAAATCAAACCTTTTCCAGGTTGCTGTTATCAGGTATTTGCCACAATGATGGGTAAAATAACTAACACAGTGTTTATCATAATCACTCCACCCTGCCCTTTGAAAATATATATGATTATGGAAGGGGTCAGTGAGTAAAGAGGAACCTGGCAGGATCCCCGGGATCAAACTCAGGTGATCAGGCTTGGCATCAGGCGCCATATCCCACAATATGTCAGTCACTCCAAAAAAAAAGTTGTATCAATTGGTGACCACTCAGCATTCCCTCCCAGTAGTTCCTCCCTCTATATGGACTTGGCTGTTCTGGAGAGTCCATTTAACTACAATTAGAGAATAAGTGACCTCTGCATCTAGCTGCTTTTCACTTAGCACAGTTCTTTCAAGGTTCAGGTGGGCTATACCAGGTACCTGTACTTCATTCCGTTTTAAATTATAGTTATGTCCTCTGTGCAAATAGTAGTCTTTCCTGTATTCAGTACCAAGAAAAGTAAGAGAGCCCAGAAGTGTGAGCTTACCATCAGAAGTGTCTGTCTGTGGAGTGTACCCCTCTGAAAGGTTGAAGGTCCCATTGTCAGTCCAAGAGACTTCTGACACATCTGTGTCTGACACAGACAACTCTTTGGCAGCAACTGTGAGGCTGATCTGTGTGAACAGAAATCACGGAGCACATTTTAAACTGAAGAAACCTTTTTAAAAATCCATATTACCCCCTAAATGTTAAAGTAAAAAAAAAATCAGTGATCATTTTCCTTTGAGATTAGTCATCTCATAAAACAGAAGATAAATTGTGTTATATACAAGTCTATTAGGACAGTCAATCTATTTTATGAAAATAAATAGCCAAACCACACAGAAACAAATTGACCAAAAATACCTTAGGACAAAGAGCTGAAAAGTCTAATTCACTGTCATCCTTGTGACTTTTTTCTTTATCTGCTTCTGTTGAGGAAAAGGGGGGGCGGGGGCGAGAAGGCATTTAGTTTCCTCCAAAGCTTAGACATAGTACATTTATTTTAATATATTCTCCCCACATCCAGCTATACATTCCAGTGCTTCCCTGTAACTGTATTGAAGAAGCTATGCATATTTGCAAGTGTTTGCTTTCCAGGGGATATGGTGAACATCTGTGTTCTCACAGCATGACCCAGCAGGAGCAGCAGCCCTGGGAACTCTTTAACAGTGTAGACTGTGCTATCCTAGACCTCCTGAGTCAGAGTCTGTACTGTGCTGTACACTCCAGGTCACTCGTCATTCTGATGCACTCTATAGCCTGAGAAACTGTAAAGTCATATGTATGTATGTACATATGTATGTACATATATGTATATTATATTCATATATACATATTTTATATGTGATTTATTGTATATACTAGTTTCCTTATAATCACACTAAAACTCCCCTTTTCTTCCCCTTGTTATTTCAGTCTCCTCTTACATGGCTCCCACACTTATCCTTACTTCTGAAGTTTTCAATAACCCAACCCAAATAAGATAAAGCACACCATGCATAACAAAGCAGAGTTGCTGAAGCCCTCTCTCCTTCCCCTGCCCATCTGTGTGTTTTGTGACTTATTTACATTTCTGCCCTTTGACAGTCTCGTGTGTGTGTGTGTGTGTGTGTGTGTGTGTGTGTGTGTAATCAATATTGGTCCTTCATCTCTCTGTTGCCCCTGTCCTCCTGCTGATGCTCTTTCCAGCAGCTCTCCTGCTCTCTCGTCTTCACTGTGTGTGCCCCCCAAGTTTAACTGGGGTTGACTGGGTGACCATGGGTGGCATCTTATCTGAAGCATGGGCAGCGTGTCAGTGCTACAGCACTGAAGGAAGTGACTCTCCTCCCGGCAGCCCCTGGTAACTCTTCAGGGAGCAGTGGGAGCTCAAGAGCCCTGCCCCCCTCCAGGATGCATGGTTACAGGCACAGTCTCATGTGCTTTTGTGCGGGTCACCTCTCTGGGAGTGAGTTCAGGACTGCCATCTTTCCATTCCCTCTGTTCCTTGCCAGGGCAGGGTGATTATAGCCATGTCCCATTTAGAAACATGCACAATGTGTATTTTAAAAGTCAATCTACTTAACTGTACATTTGAGAAAAGAATATAAGCCAGAATAAGACAAGACTACACAGATTACATGGGTAGAAAAAAATTTCTACACACAGAACTAATAATCAAACTAGACCTACCAGATCTCTCACGTTTCTTCTGGTTAATATATTCTCCAATTCCAAAATCTAGTTTTAATAGAATGGACTTGACTTTGCTGTATAGTTTTTGTCCAATATCATTACATTTAAACAGTGGACACAAAAAAGCAAACAGTACTGAAAAATAAAGAAGAAAAGAATACAGGTAAAGTGTTTGTTCTGAATGCTTACATTTTAGTATTTTACAAGATAATGTTTCATTTATGGGGAAAGTAGCAGCTTTGCTGTTAGGGTAACCCCTTCATCAAGTACACTCCTAATTTTTATTCTTACTCTGTGGTAAAAACGTACTTTACCACACACACACACACCATAAAAACTTATAACCACTGTCCCCGGCTAAAATCTTACTTTTGTTTAACATTGCTGTTTATCATGAGAACATGATTGCATCTTATTAGCTTCTCGTCAGTGATACTGGGATGGTGTTTTGTGGGGTTGCTGTAGCTGGCCATGCAGTTGAGCTAAGCACAAACAAGATGGAGAATGCCTTGCTCCTAACTCCTTTGCCAGCACTTTTCTTACTTATTTCCTACATAATGTGGATCCAGTAACGACTGTAAGTTCTGTTTGGAAGACTGGATGGAGCTTCAACCATTTGCCAGGTGTGCTGTGCATTAGGAATACAGAAGAAGGGAAGAGAGCCACACTGGCTGTACTGTGCGTTCAGTGTTCGATGTTTGGTTGTTGATGGGTAATGTCCTCTTTTAGTCATATTTAAAGCCCAGTGGAGTATATGTGAAACTCAAAAGCCAATGTAAAAAATGGAAATGGGGGTTAGCAGAGATACCGCTCTGCTGAGAGCTAACAGCCAGATCTTCGTATATTTTAGGAAAAGTAGAATATATAATGTGAAGATCTTTTTAGAGTTATAATTCACATATAACAAATTACATATAATGTTACAATTTGATAAGTTGTGACATGTAATCAACAAGATTTCTTGGTACAATCATAACAGTAAACAGTTTACTGCAAGCGAGTGTCATGTCGGTATTAATCCTTTTTGCCTCTTGCCTCTCCCTGACCCCACCCAACTCATCCTTGGCAACAACCACTGATCTACTTTTTGACTATTCTGGAATTATATATAGATAGAACTATATAGTACATGCTGTGGCTTTTTCCATTCAGCCTAATTACTTTGAAATTTATCTGTAGTACCGCATGCATCAATTTTTAGTGCTGGGTAATAATCCATTATATGGATATAGCACAGTTTATCTGACTCTGTAAGACTCATATGAATCGTATCCCTTTGTGCTACTAAAACCAAACCTGCCATGAACATTTGTGTATAACTATTTGCAGAGATGTATCCAACTGTTTCTCTTGGGTAAATATTGAATTGTGAGACAGCCAGCTATACAGTAGCCGTGCAGTTTTCCGATGACACCATTCTACCTACCTACCCCTACCAAGAATGAGGGCTGCTCTATATCAGTACTCTGTTTGATGTGATATTCTTAATTTAGGCCTTTCTGGCAAAGATACAGTGATATCTCATTGTGATTTTTACCTTTGGTTTCACAAAACATGCACAAAGGCAAGAGTGTAAGTGTATTTGTGGAGAGTGGGGCATAGTGCTTAGTTAAATATTCAATGTAGAACTTAACATTATTTTTTTATGATCCTGCATTTTGCATCTGTGCTTCCAGATGTTTAAATATAACTGTCTCTAGAGGACAGGAGAAATGTCATTGACATGAGACTTATTTGATCATTCAGAGCTTCCCTTTACCCTTCCAACTAAACAGAAGATCTGATAAGCACTAATGAAGCCATTCGGGCCACACAAATTAGTCAAGCGTTTTTACTATACTTACACAGTAGGTAGCTGAGTATGACCCCAGGAATGTAACTTCCCAAGATTGTAAAAAATGTGCACACACTGCAGACCAGGAGGCAAAACTAGAAGTAACAGAAATAGCATGGGACAGTTAACCACAACAGTAAGGCACCGTAGAACAGGCATGATGTGTGTCCTGTATTATGTATGCCACGTGTTTCTTCAGCAGCACTGCTTATACTTAGGAACCCCAAGGAAGCATTAGAACACTTCAGAATTATCAATTTGCACACAGAGGAGCTAATTCAGGAACGACATGTTCCCTTACGCAGGCCTGTTGATGTACTACTGCCAGGTGCAGGAGACTCAAATAGTAACATGTCCCTAGGAGCGACTTTTACTCAGCCTGATAAGTAATCAAACTACTACGGTAAACCCATGGAAATCCACAGGCAGAGCCACACCTGTAGTAGGAGCGCCTGTATGAGTCTGATGTAATCTCCTTCTGGTAAACCTTTGGCATAAATCTGTAAACATCATAATCCTCCCTAACTGTACCCACACACATCTGAGTTACCCCGAAACTCAACCAAATGTAATGAGACTTTTACACTGAATTCTGTTTTTCTCCTCTCTGTCAATTACAGAGCAAGAGCAAAATCTTTGGTCGTGTCTCTAGCTGCATATGTAGAAGATGGCCTAGTCGGCCATCGGGAAGAGAGGTCCCTTGGTCTTGCCAACTTTATATGCCCCAGTACAGGGGAACACCAGGGTCAAGAAGTGGGAGTGCGTGGGTAGAGGAGCAGGGCGGGGGGAGGGTATAGGGAACTTTCAGGATAGCATTTGAAATGTAAATAAAAAATATCTAATAAAAAAAAGAAAGAAAATTTTAAAACAGTCTTAGCAAACTGTCCTAGGTCACATGGGAATCATCAGTCTAGAGAGGTTTCTTCTTCATTCTTCACTTGTTTCCTGAGCTCTGCTCATGAGGCGTCTAATTTTCTATGCATTAGTTTTACATGGAAGTGCTGAATTAAACTGCCAAGCATATTCACTAAGGGGCTCTCAAAAGTAGTAAGAGATACGCATCTCTGGCCAAAACCTGCTTAAGAAAAAGAACAAGGGCTCTAAACTTCAGCTTAACTGGCATTTAAGTCCATGTGGTTAATAGAGTTCAGATGAACTTGTGGAACAAAACCAAGAGCCTTGAAAGGATTAGGAGTTTCAGAAGAAATGTCTCAGAACTTGAAAGAAGAAATAAGTCAACATAGGCATGAGTACACCCAGAAGTCTGCTGCGCAAAGGGATTTGTAATCTCCTATGTTCTGTAGCATCATGACCTTTAACTAACTGGACATTAGTTAGGAGGATAAGGCACATTAATGTAATGCATGGCAGACATTGTGAGTTGAGACTCTTCCAACACTATAGATATGATCGTGTTGTGTTGGTCAAATAAGCACTAAAATCTGTCGAGCCTCACTTGAGTATCAATTCTAAAACTGACTGTGGTTAAAGAAATCCTTTAAAATACAGCATCGCCAGTTCAATACGAAATGATCCAGGCACTGTTCTATTAATACGGGTGAGGTTATGAGACTGCCTGTTCATAACACAAGGAGGGGATCTTAATGCTAGTATCTCTAACTCTACTTTCCAACAACTGGTGAACAGTGCTAGAACCATCGTTGCCTGTTGATGGCCCTGTCCCTCACTTAAGTGAAGCCCTGATCACAGTCTTCAAGTATGCATTTCTCCATGCATTCCCTCTCATCACTTGAGAATCTTCCCTGAGTGGGATTTTTATCTTAATCACAAAACAAAATAAAATAAAAAACCAAATAAACAAAAAAAATCACACTTATTCCAGTTGCCTGACCACAGTGAATGTTTTTGTCAAAGCTCGTTTGGTTTCTCTGTGTTGTTATTCCAGGATGGGGGTCTTGCTGTGTAGCTGAAGCTCATGAGAATTCATGATCCTCCTGCCTACCCAAGTGATGGGATCACTGTGAGTGCCACACTCAGCAAGTTTCCTTATAATAAACCAAAACAGAATCTCAACTACATTTTTAGATTACAAGTGAGACTCCATTACCTCTGAACCCCTAAAATGACTGTTTATCTCAACTGCCTTTGATTTCAGAACCAGACCACAGATGATCACCAAAGTTCTCAATAACAACACCCCTTTCCATTTCTTTTTGGTTTTAAATATAGCAAAACCCTATCTCAATTCCTTCTAAGTAGTGGGCTAAGTAAATCTCTATAATATATAAATGCTTAAGAGTTTCACATGTGACCATGTCTGAGCCATGTCTACTATGTTCAATCTAGAGAGTCTTTCCCAGCTAAAACGGGTCACCTCATTTGTTCCCAAGTTACATTGAGTATTTAAAAACTTGCCTTGCCAGGACTCTGCTGTTTAAAAAGAGACATTTCTTGAAGAAACATGCTGAAATTCATCCATGATTCTGCAATGCAGTGGCTCAGTCTGGCTCTTTCATCTGGCTTGGAATTGATGACTTCCCAGCTAAAGAGAGAAAAAAAATGTAATTGAACATCAGCGACAATAACAATAACACCAACAATAGTGTCCAACCACCAGTCATAGCTTCTGCACATATTCATTGAAGATTACTGTGGGCCTTATTATGCTCTGAGTTCAGAGAGCTAACCAGCCAGATACCCAACTCGAAACGCTTAGATGCTGACAGAAGCAACTAGCTACGGAAGTAGTTATGTGACGCCAGCATGGGAAACATTAGGGGGGCCAGGGCTGGAGCTCTGGGACATGGTTCCTGAAGAACTCATTGTTTTAGCTCAGATCCGGGATGAATTAGTACTTTACCCCAAGGGCTGACTATAGAGCATCACAGGATATAGAGAGACCCTAGAGCAGGGGAATATAGAGAGGCCTAGAATAGGCTCTACCCTGTCCAGCCTTGCAGCATGATGCCAGAAACATGAATCAGGAGAACGACAAGTGAAGCTGACAGGAACCAGGAATAGGTCATGTTGGGGCTTGCAACACTTGTTGAAAACTTAAACCCTAAGAATAAGAAGCCACAGCACATTGAAAGAACCAGGGATATTAGACATATAATGACTAATAACACCAACAGTATGTTCTCAATATATGCAGTAGCTGGCCAACTCTAGAAAACTGTTAATTCAATGGTGTCTTACTATACCCCTTTTTAATTTTGAAAACAAAATTAGTATGCACGTGGATACATGCTGTGTCACACATGTAAACATGCCACGGAGTATGACCGGAAGTCAGAGGTTAACTCTGCAAAGTGTGTTCTCTCTTCACCGTTTAGTGGATTCTGAGGATTAGCCTCAGGTTGTCAAGGGTTCTGCATCAAATGTCTTTATTTGCTGAGCCACCTCACCAGCCCAGTACTCCCTGTGCTTCTGAAGTATCTTTCCCCAGTAACATACACACACACACACACACACACACACACACACACACGGGTTACTTTGTTTAGATGCTAGAACATTGCTCTGAAGGCTACTTTTAGGATTTCTGTCTCAAGGATGACATCATATATTTTATTTAGTAAGTAATGCCCTAACATTGGAAATGTTAATGTTAGTATAATAATCAATTCTCCCTACAAGTTCATGTTAAGGACTTTTTGATGGATGTCAAGTGAACATTATCTGCTAATTTATTCACATTTTCAATAAAATACGATCAATTTTCCCCTTTGTGCCTTTCATCGTGATGAATACATTAATTACTTGTAAAGCTTGAATACCAATGCTACTGTTTTTCTATAAATGTCTACAGATTGTATCATTTGCTGGGAAGAAAATACTCAATTTGTAAATGATTTTCACTGATGTTTCTCCACCTTGAGAAATCTCTCAGGTAATGTTTTTAAAACGACACATCCCATTATTTGCAGCTTTGATATTGGCAAAACAAATAATTCTCATTGATAACTGAATTGTTATAATTCTGAACAGAAATACAGTGTATACAGATTGAAATTAGTGTATAAACAAAGGATTTTGGAAAATGTAATGAATGTTGAAGACAAGAGCAAATGTTCTCCGATTGTGCCAAATGGAGATAGGACTTGAATATAAAATATGAATTTGGAGATGAAGAAAGGGTATCACTTCACATTTATGGACCGTGGACTCAAAAGAATTGATCACTGCAATATAATTGTTGAAAATTCTATAGTGAGGAGCTGGAGATAGCTTAGCAGTGAGAAGCACGTGTCGCTCTTTCAGAGGACTCAGGTTTGGTTCCCAGCACACACACACAGCAGCTCATAACTATCTTTGGTTCCAGTTCCAGGGACCAACCACTTCTTTTAACCTCCACACGTATGCATGTGTGCAGTCCACAGATATACATACAGGCAAAACACCCATACACATAAAGATAAAAATTTTTAAAAACAAATGAAACAGTGATTGTTATAGGAATATGCATCTCTGTAGTCTTCAAGTGAGTCAACCATTAATTTATGTCACCATATTTTTATGGGTAACAGAGTTCTACAATTTGGAGTGAGGTCAGACCTAATGTCAAGTTTTTCCCATTCCTTCATGTTGTAGATGGAGAAGATTAAACACACCCAAGTTGTCTCACCTACTTAGGGACAGAGTCAAGACCTAAGAACAAGATTCATGACTTCCAATTCCATTGAACTTAAACAATGTAACCTTCAAACAACAAATAAATTCATTGCTACCCTTTGAAAAAAACCACGTTATTATTGAGAATAGGGAACATTCCTTGTTTCCCTTCTTCCTAGAACGAAGCAAAAAAGAACTGTGATTGACCAACACCAGTGTGGGTTCATTCAAGCCCAAGCCTTTCCAGGAAAGCAGAGCATGTCATGTGCAGAATCCAAATACTCAGCGGAAACTAAGACCCATGCGTAGTTCTGGGGGTTAGTGCAAGTGACGTCTGCACGCCACTTGTTGCTCCATCACAAAACTCTAGGTTTCCCTAGAAAGCCTGGGAAACATAATAACAGAGTAGTAATCTCTGTGAATCCTGGACAAAGTTTAGGAGATGTCTTTTCCCTCTGGCTGTCTTATCATCCTTGCAGTAGCCGATACGCACAGCAAGGCCCCACCATCATACAGGGAAATGAAATGCACTTTAGCCTTCAAAACAGTTCTAGATTTTACCAAGTTCTTAACCAAACACCACACACGATCTATGATGAAAGTTCCTCTAAGGGAGAAAATTTAGTTACCATCAATGTTATTGTTAATATTTCTTCCTTGCTTTCAGACAGGACGTGCAAACTCCAGGTTCAAAACAAAGTAGTGTTCTTGGTGTGTCGTGACTCCCTCCCAACCTTGTGTTTCTTAACAGTGAGCCAGTGGTACACTGTGGCCATTAGAGAAGGTCCACTGAAACATCACCCTTGGTTCCTACCAGCTTCAGTTTCTCAGGGCCCTCATGCCTTTAGTCCTAGGAGTTTATGTCACTGCACAGGTCCCAGTCCCCTTGTAGCCAGTCTAGCTTTCAGAGAGGCTTGGCTCCAGAATCTGCAAATCTTCCTCTCTCTCTCAAAATAGACAGATAGATAGATAGACAGACAGACAGACAGATAGATCAATCTCAATGCCATTTACTTAAGTTTTCTTTAGTCTTTTTAGCAAGGTATTGATCAACCTTTAGCCCCAAACTCCTTTGTCAACAGCTGAAGAATTTATGGGCTGTAAACATAATATGATGGCTCCTGGGACAAGCAGCCCCTTTATCAACAGGAAGGAGTTTTGAATTGAATTTTAGGCCAATATCCTTGCTTTTCTGTCTCCCTGTCCTGGTAAACTAACTAGTCACGTGCATGCTGTGTGGAAGTCCACCCTTTGGAGTTTTTCATTGGTGGTGTCTGGCTCCCAGGCTACTGAAATGGGCCTGGACCTCACTTGAGAAGATCCTGGTGGAGCAGTTTGGGGGAAGCTCAGAAACTTGCAAAATAAGTGTCCCGGGCACTCTGCACTATGTGTTTCTTACCCTAAGAGTCACTGTAAGCAAAATATGTGGAAGTACTATTTTTAAAAATAGAGACAGAGGTATTTGCCAGAGCAAGATGGTATGTCAGGGGCTAGATTTACTCATTAGGCGAGAGAGAGAGAGAGAGAGAGAGAGAGAGAGAGAGAGAGAGAGAGAGAGAGAACGCACCAAGACTTAACAATTGCCTGTCTCACTGCCTTTACAATTTCCAGAAGCCAGAGCAGGGAGGAGCCACCCAGGTGGGATCTGTCATCTCCCTGAACTGACCTAAGAGTGAGGTCGCAGGCCCGAGAGTAGATGAATAGAGAGAGTGCACTTAGTAGGTCCGCAGGGGAATCCCCTGACATTTTCATCAGAGGATTGATAGGTGTGCCTGCATGAGAAACTCAGACAGCGGGAAAGGGCTGTGATGAACGCATAGAAAGAGCAGTGTCTGTGCGAAGAAGTCTCCATGTCCTCAACTAGAAAAAACTCAAAATCCACAGTCATTGGTAGAGCACCCAATTTTCACCAGTGGGTGAAAAAGAATCCTCTCTGAACTAAGCTCTGCCCTGGTCCTGAGGGCGACTTTTACAACCAGGCTCCGAAGGGCCTCCCTGATTCAGTCGTTCAGTGGGTTTCAAAGAGTCAAATAGGTCTGAATCGAATTTTTTAAAAAAACGAAAACTTTTGTGCGTGTCTTCGCATTATTTTGTACTTCTTTTCCTTTAAGATGATAGTTATCAGGGCTGGAGAGACGGCTCGCCAGTTAAGAGCATGCACTGCACTTCCCTAGACCAAAGCTTAGCTTCAAGAATGCCTCCCTCGTGCAACTCACAGAGGCCTGAAAGTCCAGAGCCAGAGGGATCCAACACCTCTAGCCTCTTTGGATAACGACAGTCATGTACAGAGACTCACACAAAACATATAATATTTAAAAATATAAAGTTATCAAAAGCAAGGTTTGAGGGGGTGTGTTTGTTTGTGGGTTTGTTTGTTGTTGGTTTGGTTTTTTGTTTGTTGCTTGTTTTTTTGGTTTCTGAATCAAGATGCCATGTAGCCCAAGGTGGCCTTGAACTTGCTATGTAGCTAAGGCTAGCCTACTACTCTTGATTCTCAGACTTCTACTTGCAGAGTGCTGGAATTATAGCATGTGCTATCATGCCCAGTAAAAAGTGCTGGCTGCAGTCTAACATTTAACCTGATGGAATTCTCTGTTTGTGTGCTGTCTGTGGCTTCACAGTGTAGGACACAGTATTCTCCATTAGGGGGTTCTCTAAGATCAGGAAACATGAGAGTCAACGCTCTTTAAAAATAAACTGTCTTTCTGAAAGCGGGGAGATGTGCTAGCTAGGGTTTGACCAACAACAACACGCATACCAAAACAAGTGAGTCTTGGTGTCATTTTCAAAAAATAAGATCTCTTGTGGGCACTTCACTTCTCATAGTCCACTGAGTCTACAGCAAGTGTGCTTACTGTTACTGTTCCTGACTCCAGAGACTTCAAGTGAGGAGGCATAGCCCTCAACCAGCGAGATTACACATGACCACATAGTGCCTGAGAACACACCCATGCACACATGACACATGTATACACACACACATACACAGAGAGAGAGAAAGACTTCACACATGAAACTTACTTGTTAGAAATAGCTTTTAATCTCAAGCTACTAGAGAAAAATTAATTTGTAAACTAAGGGGGTTGGATAAGAAAGACAAACTTGTTAAATACAAAATGTTTTCATTGCTGTGGACAGGGTAGGATAAACTTGTAGCTGTGTGGCTATAGACTGTCCCAAAGTGCAAAGTCTATTTAAAACTGAAGACTATTTTTCAAAGCAAAACATATTTTTAATATTTTTCACATATTTTTAACTTGTTAAAGGAGGTAATTAACAAAGAGATGGGAAAGAGAGAGACAGGAAAAACCAAGTGTGTGTGTGCTGTATGTTATGTGTGTTGGGGGAGGGAGTAGAATATAAATGAATCTTGAAGGTCCAGTTTGAATTCTTAGTACTGCTAAGACCAAGAAGCAATGTACAAAGCAAGGCCATCCATAGACTAAGGCCAATTTCCTCTTCATAAAGCTATTTTTCAGTTTTATTTCTGCCATTTGTAACAAAATAAAGAACTAACACATTTTAAGCTAAAATAACTGAAAACTGTACATTTTAAAGTATGAGGCAGACAATTATTAAAAATAATTATAGAATAAGATTACACAGATTAGCAAGACTTTTTATTTAGGTAACTTTTTTTTTTTTTAAGATGAAAAGAGCCAGGGAGATTGGATAATGATTCAGATAAACAGAGAAACCCATTTCAAGTCCAGGGTGTCATGAGCAGGAAACTACCACAGACAACACCTTCCAGGGGACAAGGACTCTTCTGACACTTAGAAACTCAATAACCTCATTAGTGATCATGTCTGATTTATTATATCCCAGGTTACTGCAGAAGAAGTTGAAGTCTATATTCTTTATCTGTGTGGCTCAAGGTCACATAGAACAGGAGTGACCGGCACAGGAAGTACACGGTCCACACTGGAACATACAGATCATTTCAGAGACGAATGGCAGAGGGCATCCATCCCTAACTATGACGAAATGAGTCAAAATAGAGACAGGTAAAGAGCAGCCCTGGCTCTAGGCCAAACCTGGGCCTCTTCTCTCTTTCAAGCACAGTAGCAGTTTCTATGCAGTTCCCAGTAGCCATCCTACAGTCTGAGGCCAGCTGCTCAGACTAAATTATATCTTTCTGTATAATGACGGCCCTGACTGCGGTCTGCTAAGGGCTTCATCGGCAAGCACTGTCTCAGATCATCACTACGTGATCCTTGTTCTCTCAGCAAGTCGCCACAGCACCCTGCGAGTCAGGACTGGTGTGCTGGTCTCCATTTTACCCCCAGAGAAAATGGGGCTCAGGAGATCTATTACTGGAAGCCATGCTTTTTCTATTGTCTTCATGCAGAAATTCCGTTGTGATGGTTTATGATCCTTGTAATGCTCACTCCCCATTTGATTTTAAATCACATTAAAAATGTTGTGGACTCTCTTCTGAGCTCTCTGAGACAAGCTGAAAGGCCTGGGGACAGAGCTTGCTTGGTCCAGCGCTTGCCACACACACATACTTCTCTGGTAACTTTGTAGATTTTCCATAGTTATGTGTGAATTTGTGATCCAATAAATCATTTTCAAACATATTTAGAAGATTCCTGGCAGAGCACTATGGGAGACTGTTTCACAGTGTGATTTTATTAGAGATAGGAAGTATACATAAATCGAAGCTAACCAGTATTTTTCAGAAAGTTAGCCATGTCATCGTCCAATGTAACAAGCTTTTAAAAAAAGATTTGTAATAACTTGTCACCTAGCAACTGTGACAAACAGCTGGTGCAACCCTCACACCTATAAATATGTTTTGGCCTAGAGACCTTTCATTCTCGGCGAGTGACTCAGGGTCTCATGCTCACTGCTGGTGACCATCTGTTGATGCTAATTCCTGTTGAATTTTTCTTAGAAAGGTCAGTCAATATCTGGTTACAGACTTTACCATTTCTTAGTGTAACGTGTCGGAATTTTTTCTTAATCCCCTGGAGACTTGCTATGCCCTCTATGAGTGAATATGTGTAGGGAGAGGAACAAATTAAGGACAGGGAAATGTCTCTCTTCACACACAGAATTAGAGCCATGACCAAGCAAATGGGATGTGTCAACTGGAGGATTAAACAATCAAGCAAGAGATTAAACAATTATAGAGTGCTCAGAGCGGTCTCTCACTTTCTCAGACCAATTAGGCAAGGAGCACCTTCTCCCAGAGACAGGGACAAAGAGGCGCCAGCTCAGTGCCTGTTTTTCTTACCCACGGAAGCTAAGCTCCACCTTCTTTGGGCAACTTAGTGTTTTGTTTAGACCCCTCATACACAGACACACACACAAACATGTACACTTACAACCATTCATGCATGTACACCTCTCTCTCTCTCTCTCTCTCTCTCTCTCTCTCTCTCTCTCTCTCTCTCTCTCTCTCTCTCTCTCTCTCTCTCTCTCTCCTTCCCTTCCTCCCTAATTTGAAAAGGAGCAGGAATTGGCCACTCCTTGAAACTGTCCTTCCCCCATGTATCTCAAACTAAGCAGTGACACTTTGGGGCAGGGAGACACGATTATCTAATCCACCATCTAGAAGGATGCTTTCTTCTGCTAGCTGGGAGATTCTTTTGACGTGCCTGAGGATAAGACGCCAGCCATTTTCAACTTTTCTATCTTTGTTAGTGTCTAATAACTAGACTCTATAAGACAAGGTCCCAAGCAAGGAAATGACCTTCCCAAGTAGAAGGCAAGCAAGCACTCAGTTGAGACATGTGGAAGACTAAGAGGCCCGTCCTTCTTGAATACCAATGCCAAGATTTGATTCAATCACTTCCCTGTCCCGAAGCAGGAAAAGACTTCCACTCTATTCTCAAAGGGCAGATAAAAATCAGAGTCAAGAACCAGGCTTCACAGAAAGCAACCTGTTATTGTGGAGGGAGTCTGCCAACTTCGAATTCTATTTGATCTGTACTTTCCAGCAAATTACAGTCCAGGATTTATTGCAGTTGGGCTCAGAAGTAAATGTCCATTCCCTGGTTTTTGGACCTTAGGTTTAGAGGTATGAAACTGGTGACAAATTTTTTTAAAAAATATGTTTCTTAGAATTGAAAAACGATCAGTGAACAACATAATTCCTGATTTTGCTCTTTAGAGATTAGACTGATGACACTGGGTCTAAGCCCAAACTGACAGAATTACCAAGTCATTCCAAATTGTGTCTAATACAAAGGCCAATTAATTAATTAATCATTAATTAATACAAAGGAAAATTAATTGTGGTGTATATGATAAAGAAGGATAACATGGGTTATGGAAAAAAAAAACTTGATGACTCTCCTGCATAGCACAGATATCAGCTACTAACCAACATGGTGGACCGTTTGACTAGAGGTCACATTCATGCCTTGAGCCTTTCTTTAAAGAGTGTACTTATTTGTTTCTCTCTATAGGGAAGCCAGCAATTGAATGAAATAATTAGCAGCTTTGAAAAGAATATATCCATGCCAAAATGACCACACCCTACTGGGCATAAAACCAACTGCATTCTCAATGGGGTATCTCTGCTCTGCTAAACTCATGTATATTTTGAAAAATAAAAAACTAAGATATGGTGTAGATGGTGCAGGTGTTAATGGTAAATTAGCATAATGCAGTGCCCATGGGCAGCATGAGGGTTGAATGGGTGCAGTATGAATTTGGGGGTATGGAAGGCACAGTCGAGAAAGTGCATGATGGAAGGTGCCATTGCTTAAATGCTGCCACAGTCTGGAAAGAAGCCAATTGTAATGAGACATCCCACAGTAAAACAACACTGTAAACATAAATTTTCCTGCCTGAGGTGGACGGTGTTTCTATAGGAACTTATCTCCTCCACATCCTTATACACACAAATAGAAACAGGAATTTGCCCACAAATGGAAAAGGGTTAGTCCTTCAGTGTGTCTGAGTTGTAATACAGAAGTCAGCCTGTGGACATCGGAAGGGCTGCCTGCAAACAGCTATTAAAGAGGCCCTCTACTGCCTCATTTCCAAACACACTATTAATTTGCTGCAGAAGCCTCCTTTTTAAAATGTGTATTCATAAACAAAAGGGAATACAGTATACCAAAAGAGGATGGGGGCAGTCTAGGCTAAACCACACCAGTGACAGGCTCCTGCTCATCACAGTCCTCCTTCATTCTTACCTGTGGGTGACAGATACTTATCTTTGCCACCGGAGTAATTGGCTGGCTCAAGTTTCTGCCAGCGGTGCGCAGGGGAATGTAATGACCGCCACCTGCAATTTATGTGTGTGTGTGTAAAATGTCAAGCAGTATACTAGAGATCATCTGCTAGCCAAAGGCACTTTCAGGAAATCACTTTCAAGATACCAGAGATGCAAAAGGATGCTGTGTATGTGCCCACCCATCACAGCTCTCAGATGCGGGCGATCTACCTATTCCTCTTCTCCACGGGGGGCACTGTTTACTGGCCAGGCCCTGTAGTAAAATGACTTTAAATGCCTTCTGTCTGGTGCACAGGCACATACCGACGCACACATACACAGCTGATAAATAATAATCCTTCTATGTTCTGTTTGTATGCGATATGTTGCTTATATCAATGAGATTAGAAAAAAAATAGTAATACAGAGAAATGGCTTTCTGATCTACCCCAGTCATTTACATTTCCTGGGTGAGAAGCATCCAGAACCACAATAGAACTACGGTGGAGCCTTCTTAAAATTGGGAACAAAACACCCATGGAAAGGGTTACAGAGACAAAGTTTGGAGCTGAGACAAAAGGATGGACCATCTAGAGACTGCCATATTCAGGGATCCATCCCATAATCAGCCTCCAAATGCTGAAACCATTGCATACACTAGCAAGATTGTGCTGATAGGACCCTGATATAGCAGTCTCTAGTGACACTACGCCGGGGCCTAGCAAACACAGAAGTGGATGCTCACAGTCAGCTATTGGATGGATCACAGGGCTCCCAATGGAGAAGCTAGAGAAAGTACCCAAGGAGCTAAAGGGATCTACAAACCTATAGGTGGAACAACATTATGAACTAACCAGTACCCCGGAGCTCTTGACTTTAGCTGCATATGTATCAGAAGATGGCCTAGTCGGCCATCACTGGAAAGAGAGGCCCATTGGACTTGCAAACTTTATATGCCCCAGTACAGGGGAACGCCAGGGCCAAAAAGTGGGAGTGGGTGGGTAGAGGGGTGGGGGGGAGGGTATGGGGGACTTTTGGGATAGCATTGGAAATGTAAATGAGGAAAATACCTAATAAAAAATAAAGAAAGAAAGAAAGAACTACGGTGGAGCATCATCCTTTTACTGAGCCTAGCCATCCCAAGCAGTGTCTCCACACAGGCAAGTAGATCCATTTTACAGGGTGGTAAACATTTTTATCCTAAACTTCTCGGGAACCTGTACCCTTAGGTGAAGGCTACAGAGGTAATGAGTCTTGGGGAATGCAAACACAGCCACAAAAGACTAATGGGGCTTGCTGAGCAAAAGAAAACCACTTCTTTTTAAATGAGCACTAATTATTTTAAATAAACAATATACAAAAGAAACCGGGAGAGATCTTCATCATCCCTCCATTAGGGATTCGATGCTTTGAGTTACTTTTTGATGATGTTATGGTTAGTTTTAATTATCAACAGGACAGACACAGCCAGGAGTCACCCTGGGAGAAGGGCTTCCCAGAATGCCTGTGAGGAGTTACCTGAATTCCATTAGCTGACAGGAGAGGAACTGTCTACTGTGGGCAGCAGCACCATTACAACAATAGAACTACCAGGACTTGGGGTCCTGGACTATACAAGAGAAACTGCTCAACCCCAACAGGTTTGGGGGATCCCTCCATCTGTCAGAGCCATATGACACCCCAGGCAAAGATTAAATACATCTCTGTATTCATCCAACTTTTTACGTCAGTTTCCCGTGTGGCGCTTTTAAGATAGAAAGCGATGATTAGTGGAAGAATGAAACACTTCTCTGAATTTTGTCATTAGTCAACTCGCATGGATCATAGGAGCGAGAGAGAGAAATGAGTGTCCTTTTAAGCAAGGCTGTGAGAGATGGAGATGGGGACAGGTAGGTCCACAGCATGGCCCCCCACTGTTCAAGAGTCCACAGGAAGAATTAGCTTCTTGTAAATAAGAAGCTGAGCATAAATAGACATTGGCTGATTCTTGGAATCGTGGTCCCCTCTGAACTATCAGTGCGCTCTGGGTTAGGTACTTCTAAACCTTCTGAAGTCTGAAGTCAGATGAAACTGAATACTTCAAGGTCTATATTTCTATGGAATGGATATTTACTTTCTTATAAAGAATGGACTTAGAACTTTGTATTAAGTATGCAATGCTAACAGCACTGCTTGAAACATCCCTGTGATTCAGATGGGCAGGGGCATCTGGGGCAGCAGCTATCAGTGACCCCTCAAGTGCTATCACAATGTCAGTTCTAAGACCCCATGGTTCCCAGACAATAGACCTCCTGCTATCCTGGAAAAACCACCAAGACAGTATTGACTTCTTACAGTAGGTTCTATCAATGCCTGTGGTCCTACTATCATGGAGAGAAGTTAAAACCATGAATTATTTCACATCTTTCATTCACGATGGAATACCCTGATGTCTCAGCTGATTTTCAGGCCCTGAAAATGGGCGGGGACAGCTGCCCTCAGGCCCTCGTTTGACAAAGTCAGTAAAATACAGATCAAAAACCGCTGCATATGATTAGGGCAAAGATCATGGAGTTTACTGTAAACACGGTGCTGGAGATCCCAGAAACTGGAGTTAGAATATAAAGAGAAAATACAGCAAAGCATTGGTTACAACTAATGTTAGGCCTTAACCACCTTGAGCAATTAAATCAGTCTCAGATTTTCATTATAGGGTTTTAAAGACTATCATCTCCTAGGGTATGGTATTACCAACAATGGTCACTTGTAAGCTTTTTTTTTTTTCCCAGTATTATACAGCAACTCTTACTCAATATGGTCTAGGTTATGTATCAATTCTAAATCATGTTCATCAGAATATGGTATGGACTTACAGACTCATGGTTTAACTTAGCTGACTGACAACTAAAAAACCAAGCAGTACAACCACGAAGGTATCCAGTTCAATCCATAAAGTGGGGAGCTTATGTGTAGGTGCCAGGGACTTAGAAAGTCATGAACCAACGCAGAGCTAGGGACAAAGACTTACGTGCTTACGTAAATGTATATTTATGTACTCATTTCTTAATTCTGTTATTTTTTTAATTTCTAACTTCACTCTTTTTTACAGATGAGTAAAAACTTAATGACATAGTTAATATTTATCTCTCTACCCTTTGTGATTATTTTTGTCTATACTGTTTTAATATGTTGTTTAATGGTGATTAATTCTGAGAGTTTCATACAATGTATTCTGATAATATTCATGCCTACACACACACACACTCCAACCAAATCCTCCACATCCACCTTCCTAGCAACCAACTCTTGCCAACTCTCTCAAATGCCTTCAACTTAATTCTCATAGAAATACCCAACTACGCATGGTCAGATGTGTTTGCCTACTATATCAAATGTCAGGGTCATAGATGCTTAAGCAAGAAAATAGGTCATTTCTCTATGTGACAGCTAAGCCTAAAGGTCCAGGGTCGATATGGGCAAGTCCATGCTGTTAGAATCCTGGACCCTTCCTGTATTTTTGCTTAGTTATTCTCGAATGGCACTTCCTCCAAATGGTCTAAGACTTTGCTTTAGCTATTCCATTAACTCGTTCACATCATCACCGTAAAGGAAAAAAAAATACCAAGAAAACAGTCCCCTTTCTCCCTATCGTCATGTAACTGTTATACATTGGATACACAGCTTTCATTCACCCTCTTCCAGCTAGAGCATGGTCATATAACTGTAAGACAGTCTAAGAAAGAGTTCACCTGTTAGTGACCATGTTCCAGCTGAAACCAGGATTCTACTGCCAAAGGGAGAAAGGGAAGTTGGTTATTTGGGAAGAATGGGCAGAATGTACCCCAACCACACTCGTTTGAATCTCTTATTTCAGCAGCTTTTATAACTCATAATTAAGCCTCACAGTTATCAGCACAGAAACGATGGACACAAAGAGATGTGTGGGTAATAAACACCGCTAATTCAGAAGCAGAGCACCTCTAATGGTGGAAGCAGTCACATATCAGAGCAGTGGCGGGCAAGCATGTTCTGTAAAGGTCTGGAGAGTAAACATCCACATCTTCTCTGGATATATTTAAATAAAAGCATAATAGCGATCCAATAGAACATGACTTACAAAAACAGGCAACACGATTTGTCCCCCAAACCACAGTGGCCTACTAGCCCAGGTTGTCACGGGCTTCAGAAACATGGTTTGAATGTAGTGACACTCACTGATGAACCCAGCAACCAAAGCAGGAACCAGGAAGATACCTGCTACTGGGGCAGCCTTCCTATTTATTGAGACTGTACTAAAAACTACATTAGCACTCTGTATCTATTGCTTCTTGTCCCCACAACCTCTGACTGGCTGAGGAAACACCCTGTTTTCCAGAAGACAAGCAGACACAGGGGAGAAAAGAAGCAGCACCCAGATCAGACCCCATCCCTTGCTGCTCTCCAAGCCCTCTCCCTTCCAGGTCAAAGAATGTTTACCAGAAGTCAGCTGTGACTCACTACACTAGGGATATGGAACCTGAAGAGGCCACCTCCTATAGCCAGGCAGGAACCCCAGTGGAGCCAGAGGACACCAACCAACCGACAAAACTTTCGACCCAAAATGTATCCTGTTTACAAGAAATGCAGAGGTAGGGGATGGGGGATGGAGCCGAGACTGAGGGAATGGCCGACTTATAACCGACCCAACTTGAGAGCCATCCCATGGGCGAGCACTAGTCCCTGACACTATTAATGACACTCTGTTATGCTTGCAGACAAGGGTCTAGCATGGCTGTCCTCTGAGAGGCTCCACCCAGTCGCTGACTCAGACAGATGCAGACACCCACAGCCAAACAGTGGGTGGAGCTTGGGGACTCTTATGCAAGAAAAGGAAGAAGGATTGTGGGTCACATAGGGGATAGGAACTCCATAGGAAGACTAACAGAGTCAAGTAACGTGGACCCTTGAGGCTCCCAGAAACTGAACCACCAACCAAAGAAAATATATGGGCTGGACCTAGGCTTCCCCGAATGTACACAGCAGATGTGCAGCTTGGCCTTTATGTGGGTCCTAAAAACTCAAGTGGGACCTATCCCCAAAACTGTTGTCTGTCCATGGGATGTGTTCTTTCTAGCTGGGCTGCCTTGTCTGGCCTCAGTGGGAGAGGACATGCCTAGCCTCACAGATTCGATGTGCCAGGGAAAGGGGATACCCAGGAAGACCCCCCCCCCAGGCTCAGAGGACAAGGGGGAATGGGAAGAATGGTTGTGAGGAGGGAGTAACCTGGAGGGGGGCAGTGAGCAGGATATAAAGTGAATAAGTGAAAAAATCAATAAAATAAGTAAGTAAATAAATAAGCAAACTATCCTACAGTTCCCGGTAAGTAAAATGCATGCACATGAACTATTGTATCACAAGCAAAGCAGCCCTGTCAGGCTTGCAGTGAAACACACCGCGACGGCAAAGCTCAAAACACTCCTGTCCTGGAGGTTTATCCTGGCTTTAGCAAGGAGACACCTAACCTTTGGCTTTGCCTGTATACCAACTGCCAAGGTCTAAAACGCTGGAACCCCTGTAACTAATGAGGGGCTGTGAAGGTGAGGGCACCATCGCAGTCACTGAAAAGTTGCCAGGTCTCCCAAAGTTGAGAGAGGCAGAAGAAGGCATCAATTAATCATCATCCCTCTCGATCTTGCTCTGGGGCAAACATGTACCCTTGCTTCCCACACGCGGCTGGCTATGTTAATGTGTCACAGCACGCTCTCCAGACTTCATGATCCTTATCAGAGCCACACACACCTCTTCCAGATTATTAAGAGTTGCCACAGGGTGGTAACCGGGAAGTGGGATATCATTTGAGATGTAAACGAATGGAATGACTAATTAAAAAAAAAAAACAAAACATTTTTTAAAGGGGGGAAGAGAGCTGGCACAGAGAAAAGAAGCAATGCGCCATCAAACCCCTGGGAAATCAGGACACAAAAGCTCCCTATCCTGTCTTTCCCCTCTCTTGTGACAAAGGAAATAGCAGCTCTTTCCCTTCCTTGTCAGGGCCAATGTTTATTGTGTCTGAGGCAAGCTGGAAAGCAAATCTATTATTTCTATGTCTGTACTTTCTCCGAATGTGTGTTCATTTTACAATGAAATACACATCTCGGAGCCTTTCTTAGCACACACAGGTAGGTTCCTAGAAGCAGGTTTCCCACTATCTCAGAAGGAAAGCAGTAGGGCTGCTTAGAATCTGTTCTGTTTACCCAGCTACGGAGGGAACCACATCCTCCACGGTAAGTGGTCTGGATACCCCAGAACTACTGAACGTATGCCGTAGAATCCTATCCTTGTGCAGCCTTCTTAGCGCAGGTGACACCTGCCTTTTCTAAGAACATAAATATATTTTTAATCCCCTCTCCTTACCTAAGGGTGGAGTCTATGTGTTTTATGACATAATTTTAAGATGCACCGCGGAAAGATGGGTTTGTTTTCAAACTGAAACACTTAGTTCAACTAGCTCAGAGGGAAATGTCACGTCTGAGTCAGGAATCTTTGCATGTGGTTGCCGCTGTTCTGTTTACACGGCTAGCAAGGGGCACCATCATCACCATTACCATCACCATCACAGTAATTACTGTCAGATGATCTTGTTAGCACCATTGTGTGGGGGAGTGTGCCCAGTGCTGGGAGCACCAGTCTCCACCCCTGAAACACTTGCACACTGAGGACGTGCATGCAGAAAACCTTCACGACTCGCTGTTGCCAGGCAGAAGGAACATTCTGGGCTTTGCTTCTCTCCATCACCTCTTTCCATATTAGGCACAACTGCAGCCCTCCCTCCCTCCCTGGGCAAAGAATCTGCTGCAGTCCGGTGATGCCTCTCTGAGACACTACTACAGGCCACTGTGCCAAATCCTTAATAGCCCTGGCTGGTGTTTACCCAGGGAGCAAAGATTACGCACAGAGCATGCCAACGTGACACAAATAAGGCTGAAGGAGAAGAGAGGATCTGGACGATTCTTGGAGCCTCCTTTTAAGGTCGTCTCATCTGTATCCCTAAGGAGAGGGCTAATTGATCCAGAGAAGCAAAGCAGTGTAGAGCTGCCGTCCTAGTCACCGTGTCCCTTATGTGTGTCTCCAGAGACAGCTGGGACATTCCTGCCCTCTGGTTTCCCAATTTCAGCTTCAGAACACTCTGTGACCTAGATGTACGACAGGGATTGCTACATCCAGGGTTTGCCCCTTGCCTTTCTCAGTTTGGGATTCTGAGGCAGCTGCTGTCTGGCAAGGGAGGTCACTGAAGACAGGAGTGGAGCACAAAAAGGCTAGAGGAAGGACGGAGGAGTGAGTGTGAGGCTGTGAAACAAAGTGAACTGGAGACGTGTGTGTTAGGGTCTCGCTCAGATTCCTCCTACCACACGAGCCCCCAGATGACGTCATTCCCATCCAGATCAAAAGGCCCCGGGACAATATTCCCTCATGAAGTCATTTTTATTTTTTCCTCTTCCATTTTCTGGTGGCATCAGAAATAATTGCTGAAGGGGGGGGGGAGCCATACGCAGTGTTTAAAGACTCAGTAATTCTCCTTCTGAATCCTCTCGCAGACTGGCTCTTGTTATATAAAGAGAATTTAGGCTGCAACAGGGCCATCCAAACATAGAGAAACTAAAACATCTGGAATTCAGTTGAAAGAGAAGTTTGGTGGCTGAAGGAAATACCAATTTTCAAAATAACCTCTCCTCCCTGGATGTTGGCCCTCTACTTTTTCAAACACACACACAAAAGGAGAAATTGGTGCACTGTATTTGAATCCCAGACCCTTAACTGGTCTGTAGAACAGAAAGCAGCCCTTTCATTCTCCAGTCTTAAGTTCAAATATCAGGTGACTAAACATTTAACGTTCTCTGTCTGCATGTGTGTTCAATTTGTGCACACCCCATATGAGACTCCTAGACACAAGATTCATATTTGTGTAGCACACAAACTGGCTTCCTGTCACCCGGCACATGCGTACCAAAGCAGGGGAAGCTGCCTGGAGTGTGAGCGCCACCCAGGCTCTTGCAGCTTAATGCCTTGGGACATAACCATGAACCCACGGATGGAGGATGACCCCTGAGAGCCTGAGGCTGAAGGACTGAAAGGGAAGGACAATGGTGATATGTGAAGAATGTTCAGAGGTATATTCCAGCATCCTCCTTACTGCTAGAAGGGACATGTGATGTTCCAGAGAGAACTTTGGTGTCTTTGGGGGAAACTAGAACCGATATTTGTGGACAGGAAGAGATGGTTGTATGTTTATTCACTCATGAAAACCTTTAAACCTCTTGATCTAGAAATAGGAATGAGAAAGTCCACAGTGCCAATAAGATGAAACCACACCAATGTATAAGAGGAATGTGCAAGTTCTGACCCTGAACCTCTGTGGGTAGCCATGGCCTCACAAGGTAGATTGCTAGGATGCAATTAGAAAGTACTTGTAGACATCCTGGACTCCCCTTGAGAGTCCACGAGTACCATTAGTCCTTCAGGCCCACAAGGTCCATCTCCAGAACACAATAAATTCAGACTGACCATATTCAGGGGAGAAGGACATGCCTGACTTGACTTTGTACAGAACAGATTTCACCTCGCAGAATGAAGGTGAGAGACCTTGGAGGTCCTCCCTTGTAGATACTGAGAGATAGCTATACTTTTCACTCACTGAAGCCTGTGACAACACTCACACAAACGTGACTCCAATCCTAGAAAAGGTCAACAAGGCAAGCTAACCACATAGTCTGCCATTCCATCCGAAACAGGGAGAACAAATAAACCATCCAGAATAGACCCTCCAGGAACCCTTTCCAGAGCTGTTTGGGAAATCTGGAGACCAGGTGACTCTACACCCCTCCCACACAACTGAGCTACCATCTAGGGAGGTGTGGATTCTCTTGCTCTGTCTGCCACTGGGGTGTGCACTAGGGTCCAGTCGCAGGGATTGAGTCTGGACTCAGACGTGACCTATTTAGTGTTGCTTAAGGATGTGTATCACTAGCATTCTTTACTGCTTCTGAGAACTTGACAATGGGCCCTTCATACCACTGGGACAGGCATCAAGATCAACAACTAATAAGTAGAGCCTCATGAAGCTGAAAACCTATAAGGCAAAGGACAGTGTCATCTGAATGAAGCAGCCACCTCTAGAATGGGGAAAAAAAAAAAAAAACCTTTTCACCAGCTTCATATCCAAAGAGGACTAATATACAAAATATATAAAGAACTGAAGAAACTAGGTACCAAAGTTTTAATAATCCCATTTAAAATGGGGCACAGATCTAAGCATAGAACTCCCAACAGAGGAAACTGAAATGGCCGAGAAACACTTTGAGACCTTTGTAAAGGGCAGAATGTTTGCCCCTCCCCCCCTTCCAACTGGGACTCTTGAGCCACTCAACTAACATGAGGTTCTGAGAATGACATTGCTTGAGTTTTTTGGCCCAGCCCTTAAGGAAATGGCAGCTCCTACTTCCAACTATTCAATATCAGTCCCTCTTTAGGGAAAAAAAAAAAAAAAAAACAAAACAAAACAAAACAAAACAAAAAAAAACAGCACATGCCCCAATTCATCAACAGCACAATTAATTTCAACAGTGGTTGGTAGATGAGGGCAAATCCAGTAGATGCGATATTCTGGTGGGCTTTTTAAAACATCTTCAAATTGAATACCATTAGAAGTGAAAACTGATATAGAAATATACATATATGTGTACATATATGTGTATGTATGCATACCATATGCTTATCTTAACTCTGTCAAGAACATTCATCAAACTATAGTATAGCTGCCATGTTTTTAGGATACTGAGATCAGAGCTACTAAGGCAGATCTTTTCTGCCTTATTCTTTCTTTTCTGCAATAATAATCTCATCTCCCTAAATAGCTAAAGAATCCTTTGGTGGAACATCTTCAGTTGGAAGAATTCTTTTTAAAGGATCCTGATGGTAAAGACTGTCCCTCAAAATCTGTGCCCCCCCATGTTCTGCATGACCCAGATAAACACATCATAAAGAAGTGAGGACCTGAAATGTCTTTTGATGCCAAATGGCCATAAAGTGTCAAAAGGGAGGCAAGCCCACTCAGTTAGGACTTTGCTCTGTCAGTCAGAAGGGATAGATCTGCGCACAGCCTGACACACATACCCCGTGGCCCTTTGGTGTTGTAAACTAGAGGCTGTCGTCATATTTTAGTGACGGCAGCAATACAGATCAGCTTCACCAGGGGCGGGGAATGTCAGGAATCTATTGAGGCACTGCAGGGCTTAGGAAGGAGGTTGCCCATTCAGTGGTGGTTAAGATATCACCCGCAAAACAAACTCTCCTGCAGTAAGGACAGATTGTATTGTTCCGCATGTTCTTAATCAGGTTCAAATATTAGCCCAGCTGGGTCAAAGTAGGATTTCAAGAGTGATAAATATTTTCCATGGTTGTGGGAAAGAATGGAGAGAGATAAATGATTAATTCCTTCAACCAAACTCCATTAACATCTGTGATGGCTTCAGGATACATAGAGAAGATGTCGCCTTGTTAAAACCAACTGCTGACTCTGGCCTTGGCCTACAGTCATTTGTGGACTGAAGCTAGGCTCACAAAGAGCCACTGTGAGAATTATCTGTTACTTTTCAGTAACCAGGTGAGAGTGCAAGCATTTACACCACAAGAATCAGCAAATGCTAAAGGATGGGGGCTCCCTCCCCCAGAGTGTGACTGTTGAACATTTCCCAGTAGTACCACTGCTACCCAGGCCAAAAGGGGTTCTTTCCATGGCCCTCCCACGTATCTGCAGGGAGCTCAGAACCCCTTCTCTTTACGTGAGTGTCCCTTACTCACATCTGCACTGATTTCCAAATGAAAGGTGGATCCAAGACACTCAAGGATACCAAAGCTTAAATATGTTTGCTTGCAGGAATCTTACTTCCACCGAAGGGCAGAGCACACAACGCTGGGTTGAGGCACTTGGTCAACTTTCCATCTTGGGTCTTAGATATTAAAGAAATGCATTCTCAGTGGATAAGCCTGATGAGAAACATAAAATTGTACCCCAAATCCTGCCAGTCTGAACTGTTAGAACAATGGAAACTCAAGAGGACATTTAAATCAACGTCGTGTAACCTTCCATTGAATGCAATTGCTAATAGTATTCTCATACTAATTTGTCCATTGTGTTATTTAAAAGAGCCTTGGTTTTCCTAAACGCAACAACCTTTCAAAAACCCAGAAACAAATTGAGGGTATACAAACCTAATCCAAAAACCACCAAGTCTTCAAGTCACAGACACAATGTAAGCACACTAAATTTTAAGATGTAAAATTAAATGTAAATAAATGCATAAATATAAGTGGGTTTCATGTTTAGACATGGGTCACATGCCCAAGATAACACATTACAGACAAGCAAGTCTACCAAAACCTGGAGAAGGGACAGAAGACCCTGAAACCCAAGCATTTCAGAGAAGTGACATACCAGCCTCACCACTCCAGAGAAGAGAACAACAGAAAGATCTGGAAACACAAACTGAGTTC
This sequence comes from Mus caroli, assembly GCF_978045245.1. Taxonomy (NCBI): domain Eukaryota; kingdom Metazoa; phylum Chordata; class Mammalia; order Rodentia; family Muridae; genus Mus; species Mus caroli. Next base: position 78,555,908 of record NW_028227271.1, read on the forward strand.
ACAACTCTAGTCTCGGGCCTTTTCAAACAGACTTGTCCTCGCCCAGGAGTCCAGAATGGTCACGTTTTCCTTGTGAAGACACCCGAGCTTCAGCACATAGGCTAAGAATTCTCTCCTGTTACCACTTTAAACTGTTTCCTCAGCCCCGTGACCCGCTCGCTCTCGCTGGCCGACTGTGCCACCTGTGCATCTCTCCACTCAGACAGCTTGCTCCAGGACAGCAGGCTCTGCACCCACAAAGCAGAACCCAACACGGCAACCAGATGAGCTTCAGCGCTTAACAGATTTCTACCTCCTGAACAACTAAACGTGTAAGCATAGTTACCCAATTAAAGCACTTTCACAACAAGACACACTAAAAAGCATAGAGTGAGTTTCATGTTCAGACGGGCCCCATCTCCTTCCATGTCATCTGGAATTGGGTGGGGATGACTGATTCACTCATACCCACTTCGCCCATCTAATCAGGGTACCTCGAGGGGCCAGCTTGGCTGCTGCTCCAAGGCAGGAACCAAAGGAGGTCAGATAAGGAACCACCAAGCCTCAGGCTATAGGGGAAGCTTTCCTGCATATCATGAGCTAGTCTACTTTCCTGGTTTCCCCCTTCATTGGCATCCAACAGTTCTTGCTTAGAGATCTATCTACCCTCCCAGGCCTGCTACAAATGGGTTTTGTTTGTTTGCTTGCTTTTTCCTTCGGTTTTTGCTCTTCCCCTCTTAGCTCTTGACCTTGAAACTGGCAGTAATTCTTCCAGTGTTCTTATTAACAGTGCATCCTACCTGCTTAAGGGGAAAGCTTCTTCCTGCATCAGGTGAATGGTGCCTGGAGCCACTGGACTGTAGGTCACCTAGCAGAGGGTGCCTGTGATGCCTAAGGCCCACATCCCCAGTGTGTGATAGGCATCCCTATCACGTGAGCCTCGCTGTTTTGTGAGTTTTGCTTTTATCAAAGGTAAACTCTTTTTAGCTCCCTGACAGTTACAGAGCAATCCGGGACATCGAATTCCAAAATGAGAGGCAAGTAACACAATCAGCCTTGATGTGAGGTTCAATTAGGACCTGCTGTGATGGAGTTCAGAGAACGCACTTGTCAGCAGATCCGTGACTTATAAGAGTTATTTCTTGTTTAGACACAGCACCAAGGGACCGAGCCCGAGGCACGTAATCTCAAATTTAGCAAGAGGAAAATGCTCCCCCAACTATAAATATTTTATTTCTAGCCTAGTTCCAATCTTCCACCATTTCTACAAAGAGGAAAAAACAAACAAGTCTGGGAGGCAAACTCGAAGACAAAAACCACCAAGTGCTGGAGACTGAAAGTTACCTCATCAGAAGAAAAACCAAAAGCCAGGAGCCTGTTACCCCAGAGGACTGAGAGAGGTTCTCAGCTGCATGTGACAGTCCTGGGAGATAACAGGAATTATCATGTACATATTTATGAGTGCGGGCACATGGGCCTCTTTTGTTCTATTTATGTTTTTTTTTTAATTAGTGAAACTTTCAGAGAAGAAGCTAAAGTTTGCTCAGTTCACATCACCCACAGTTCGAGATATTCCTTATCAACAACTAGTTACTATTTAATTCAATTTTGATAATACTGCTGCACGTGACAGCAGCCCTCAATCCCTCTCTGCCAAGTCGCCCTGCTGGAACTACAGAATGATCAGGTGCCTGGGCCCCCGCTGTGGAATGGTTTATCAGTGTGTTCCACTTGTTTAAAATGTCTGGTTGTCCAAGACTCTACTCAGGGAGCCGGTGTTGCAGAAAAGAGAAAGCCTTGCTTTCGGGAAAGTTCAGATGTCTGGGAAAGGAGATGTATGACACCCGGGGACCAACCTATCGACCGGTGCAAACACTTATATGTCTCTAAAATGTTCTTGAAGGTAGTTAGTTAATCCGTCAACTGTGCTAAGCACAGTTACAAAGGACATTGTCAGGTGCTTGGCTTAGTCTCATTTTATGTAAAAAGTTACTCGATATAACAGTAATCTGTTTCTTTTCATTCAACAGAAGTTGAGGAAGATAAATACTAGAGAACTACAGAGAGAGGCAGCCTTTAAGGAAACTATCACAATCAGCTACATCACCGCACATAAACCATCCCATAGGGGCCACATGGGCCGCAGGGGCCACAAGGCCATGGTTTACAGAAATAGTCTGAGGGGCTCTTGTTCCTAGAGAGTACAGTTTCTTTGGCAATAAGATAAACTATGATCCCTTTCTTTGTTTCATAATTTTCTTTCTACTTCTTCATATTCAATTTTTGGTTACCTCAATTGGAAATCTAATGGGGACATGTAGGTGACTTCTATAATGTCTGTCTGGCTATAGCGATGCTCGGGCCAGTATGTGCTGACTCCCTGTATCATCGGCCTCCTGGTACCTGCTTGTCAGCAGTGAGAGGGCGCTGGACGTGCCGGCAAGCACACACTACATGCTCATCAAGCTTGCAAACTGTACAGCTTATGAAGTGCTTAAATATCAACGTTGATAAATTGGCATAATATTCAACTCCCAGAACTGTCTTGTCAAATCTTTAAAATGAAAAAACTTAGCAAAATTCATGAGCTCAGATGTCTACCACTGTCATCTCAAAAACTTAAAAAGAAACATCAAAAATTTCAAGTATATTCCAACTGTATGTGGGAAAAATGTGGCTTAAAACTTCCAGGACACTGTTTCCTTATTCGAGGAAAAACAAACACTCCTTTGCATATATTCCTTAAACTCAGATCGCTAACCTTGCCAAAGAACATTTCCTAGGATTATAAGTTTTCACTTAAACATATTTAAACTTGTCAGAATATTTTTTAAGATGAATAACAATCGCAACAGACTCCAGAGAAATAAAATGCCCTCATTACCTTCTGCCTGGTCCACAGCCGCCGCCTGCAGGCATTTCTGCCCTTTGAGAATTAGAAGTTGAGCTGCCCCTGCTTGCCAGGACGCTGACGGCCAGAGAATGCTGTCTTGTCCACAGCACAGGCTCTAAGAAGAGGGAAACCCCAGCAGGGGAATTCTTCCCTTTCTGGAGAAAAGCTTTCCTCCTCTACTGAGAAAGTTGGTGTTTACAAACTTCCAGAGCGCCTGCCTCCCTCCCGCCTTGAATGAAGACGAGGAGTGGACTATTATGACAGCCCCCTGCTAAAAATAAAGAGGTCACCTCTCACTCCAACACCGTGACAGGCAGCTGGGCAGGAGCGCTGCCCAGTCGCCCAGCATTTTCCCTGAAGTCCTGTGAGAAGGTGTCACCAGGGATGACTTCACCTAGAGCCTGCCCTCTTTCCTGAGTGTGTGTGTGTGTGTGTGTGTGTGTGTGTGTGTGTTTTCCTGGCAAGACTTAAGTGCCTACCAAAAGGTGGAGTAGCCATGGACAGGTTGAAACCTCACTCCAGCTATCGGATCTCCTCCTTTGAGTCACAGGGGGGAGTTGGAGAGCAGTTAGAGAAAGAGAGTGGGAGGTTTGTTTGCATAACGCCTTCCACTCCATAAAAAAGTCTCACCCAAAAGGAGAAAAAACAAAACAACACACATCATCATGGGGCAATCAAGCTGTGAGGGACACTGTTTTGCAAGAAAAACTTTGGATCATCTAGGTTTCTTTCCCAATTCACAAGAAGCGCGCACAGGAATATGAGCCTATGTGGCTCTGTGCTGAAAAGCTCCGTCCACCCTGTGGCCAGGGAGTGGCCGGGGCACATGGCCGGGTGCTGGCTCTAGGTGTTCTTATGCTTCAGTTCCTTGCTGTTTGTTTCTCAGTTGCTGCTCCTTTCACAGGTTCTAGCTTCCAAACTGCCAGGAGACTCATTCAATACTACCCCATAAAAGCTTTGAGTTAAAACCTGAACACATCTTCTTTCTCTCTTCCTTCCTTTCCTTCCTTCTTCCTTCCTTCCTTTCTTCCTTCCTTCCTTTCTTTTCTAAGAATATAAGGGAAGTGTCAAAGCAAGATCTACTAGCTAAGAATTGATCATTTTTCTCTTTTAAAAGCATGTATGCTCTACTTGGTGCATTAGTCAATCCAAAAGACACCTTTCATGTGATATTTTATATAGTATCTTTTTTTAAAAAAGGAAAAGAAAGAAAGGAAAAGAAAGAAAGAAATGGTTTTCCAGATCTCTGCGGAATTGAAAAGTCAAATAATTTAAAATAATTACTTGCTTTCTTTTGGAAAATATTGTCCATTTTGTGACATATGCATGCCACACTTTAAGATAAATATACTTAAATAATACCACAAAGTACTTAAGCAGCTCCCACAGAACACGGTGCTTTGCATTGTGCAAGTCTGAGGTCTGAAGTACATCTACCTAAGCGGGGTCCATCTACTCAAATGCAGAACTTATACTTTTACATACAGCCTATTTTATGAATTTGTATGCCAGCCTTGCTCAGTCATGCTAATCTCTGTATTAAGCCAACGTTCATGTGCACCCTGCCAACGTGAACACTCTCTAACACATAGCTTGAAAGCACTGATTACAGAGCTTTGTAATCAGTGTGGCAGTAGCCTCATACAGCCCGAGCCACAGGCTACCCCTCCAGAAGCTGCAGCCTTTTAGGACCTGAGAAGCTAAAAGGCCGAAATCTGGGATAACACTGGCACTTGACTGGACTTGGCCAACACAAAGGACTATCCCTACTGCCTTTTACCCCCACATGGAAACCATCCTTTTTCAGTACCAACAGTGTATATGGTACCTGCCCGTTAGTCACTTCATAAGCATCCCAATTAATCAGATAGACTATCAAGGTAAGTGTAGGGTTTGTATCCAAGGGACCATTATCAAACCTATAATAATGGCCTGAAAGCCATTATCATGATGCTGATAAACCAGATACACACACACAACCAAAAGGTGTATCCTTTAAAATGAAAAAGTGAAAGTTCATGGTTTAATAAAATTTTGAAAACTGCTAAAGTTGCTAAGTTCCATAGGACACTATAAATCTTCACTGTACCTGCTTCATAAACTAAGCATTCATCTTCATAAACTAAGCTTTAGCATGGGTATGCATGGATGTTTTTCGAAAGCAGTGTACACAGGCTCAGTCTTCTGCAGAGAGTCACAAATCCACTGTGGTCTAGGAATGTATCACCCAGGGATGAGGAAGGACACTGCACCCAACCCAAACTTACCTGACTAAACTATTTCCCTAGAAGTATGAGTAACGGCCATTCAAACGAGACAAAAACAAACAAAACACCATTAATGCTTAAGACAAAAAGTAAAGCAGAGGCCCATCAGGTCACACTGGACCAGCTCAGCATCAGGTCACACTGGACCAGCTCAGCATGGGAGGACAGAACAGATTACCCTCCTTCCAGGTCCTTACAGAAGCCCGCCAGGCCGCATGCATGTGTGAAACTGTCAAAACCGTTTTTGGTTTGTTTGTTTGTTTGTTTGTTTGTTTGTTTTTTAAAAGAACATTACAGGGCGAGATGAGATAATGGACTAGTTTATGAGTCTCTCTCTCTCTTTTTATAAAGTCACTAATGCTACCACAGGGGCCCCACCCTAATTAAACTGTCCACTTGTAAGTACTTCTCCAGGGGCCTTCCCTCCAAATACTGCCAGCCTATGCATTTGCAGTCTGAACTTTCCCCTGACCACGAAGCTTTTTCTTTTTTTTAATTAGGTTTTTTTCTTCATTTACATTTCCAATTCTATCCCAAAAGTCCCCCCATACCCCCCACTCCACTCCCCCCCCACACTCCCACTTCTTGGCCCTGGCATTCCCCTGTACTGAGGCATATAGTTTGCAAGACCAAGGGGCCTCTCTTCCCAATGATGGCCAACTAGGCCATCTTCTGCTACATATGCAGCTAGAGACACGAGCTCCAGGGGTACTGGTTAGTTCATAATTGTTGTTCCACCTATAGGGTTGCAGATCTCTTTAGCTCCTAGGGTACTTTCTCTAGCTCCTCCATTGGGGGCTCTGTGATCCATCCAATAGCTGACTGTGAGCATCCACTTCTGTGTTTGCTAGGCCCCGGCATAGCCTCACAAGAGACAGCTCTATCTGGGTCCTTTCAGCAAAATCTTGCTAGTGTATGCAATGTAGTCAGCTTTTGGATCCCCAGGTATGGCAGTCTCTAGATGGTCCATCCTTTCCTCTCACCTCCAAACTTTGTCTCTGTAACTCCTTCCATGGGTGTTCTGTTCCCAATTCTAAGAAGGGGCAAAGTGTCCACATTTTGGTCTTCGTTCTTCTAAAGTTTCATGTGTTTTGCAGATTGTATCTTGTATCTTGGGTATGCTGAGTTTCTGGGCTAATATCCACTTATCACTGAGTACATATTGTGTGAGTTCCTTTGTGATTGTGTTACCTCACTCAGGATGATGCCCTCCAGGTCCATCCATTTGCCTAGGAATTTCATAAATTCATTCTTTTTAATAGCTGAATAGTACTCCATTATGTAAATGTACCACATTTTCTGTATCCATTCCTCTGTTGAGGGGCATCTGGGTTCTTTCCAGCTTCTGGCTATTATAAATAAGCACGAAGCTCTTTCTTGAGAGCACACTTGAAACTCAGCCCGTATCTTCTGAGCAGCTCCCTGCCGGTCCAGCCTCACCCCGCATGACCACCCATTCTTGGCTATATGTCCCCACTCTCTATATGGCAAAGTCCTCCCCTCTGCTGCAAGAACACATGCATTTTTCTCTTGAATCATCTCCCTTTCCACTCTTGGCCATGCCACAATGTTTTTCTCCAGCCAACGTTGTCCCCGAGGACAACAAGGTGTGACCTCGAACCTAAGACAGCGACTTTGCACCTAGATGTGGGTCTTACAGTCACCTCTTTCCCTTGGCGTGACTTTGGCAGGTTCTCCACAAGTTCCTGCATGTGGGCAGCGTACTGAGCTTTCCCTGTGTAAACTTGATTGAGTGGGCACTTTGTGTGGACACAGTGACAGTGTTGTGTCACTGTTGGTTTTATTAGCATTCATATTGTGGGTTCAGGACTGATGGATTGGTAGGTTACCTAAGACTATCATTTAGTCAGTTATTCTAGAAGAGCCTCTAAACTCTAGAGTCTAGAAAAGCATTAATCAAAACCCCTGATCATATCTCCACACTCACTTGGGATACTATATGTGGCTCCAAAGAGAACAAGTGTTCCTTATACACTGTTGAGCCTGGTTATCCTGAAATGCACAGCAGGTTAAGGATGTTAGGCAAATGCTGAAGAGAAGCATCTTTCCATCTCCGTGTTCTCACAGTGCTGGCCTGCTGGAACTGAAACCAAATAATAAAGGCTAGCTCAAGGAAGCAGCTCCGGCAGCTACTGGGGACAGGCATGCCACAGAGTGAGAGACAGAGGTGTTTCCAGGTGAGTTAGGGGAGGCCCATTCCCTTTCAAAGGTCCTGTCTGTGCCCTTCTTGAAGTCCCTCAGGGTTCTGCGACCAAGTGAGCTCTGAGCACACCTCTGTACCACATTCCACCAGAGGTGTGGCTTGGCTCTCTAGCTCGCCCTCAGGAACTATATCTAGTGGGGATTTCCAAGGATTTTCTTGTAGGTGGAAAGTTGGACTAGTGTAGCTAAAGGATTCTCTATAATCCACAAATCCTCAATACTAAGATGCCCTGGGCCTCAGAGGGAGATCTAGAAGCCTGACTTGGCACCTTTCCACCTCAGTCTGCCAGCCAGACCCCTTCTAGATCCTTTCTCTGTCTTTCTCATTCCTTGGAGCCAGAACTCTTAGGGTTCCCTCAGGGCTTTAATACCTTCAATATATACTCCCATCCACTCCACCCTTGGTCTCAGATCGGCTCTCCCTGTCCTTGCAGAACAAGCGGGGGATCCCTCAGCTGGGGACTCCTTACGTGAGCACAGCCTGCCAGTCACTGCTGTCTTCTCTGCAATCCCTTTACCACAGAAGTGATACCTCAGGATGTGAGCTCTATCTGAGTTTTCTCCAGAGCACACACCTCAGAACAAAGAAAAGCTATGCACTGACTCCACAGTCTGCCTTTACCTCCTTCCCCTTCCTCACTCCAACCCTCCCATGTACCTCTGCCTGGGCTCTCAAATTCATGGCCTCTTTCTTCAATTTGTGTTGAGAGAGAGAGAGAGAGATACATGCACACACACTCATGCATACACACTCCTAAATATATAAATACAACCTCTTTAGTCCATATAATGATTTATATATACACACACACACATATATACATATATGTATACATACATACATACATACATACACACATACAACTTCAGGATGACCACTTGGAACTGGGTTGGTGTTCCTTTCTGAGGAAGACCTATGTCCCCCCACTCTCAGCATTCCTTAGTCATCTGTAGTTCTGTATTGAGGTCTGAGGTTTGTGATGTTCCCTAAGCCTTAAGTGTGGGAACTGTGTTGTGGATGTATCAGTTGGAACTGGGAAACCCACTTCTTATTAGCTTTCAGTGCCACAAAATGCACAGAACCTCACCATTCACAACCCTCGAACAGTTGAGATGTAGCTAATCTGAATTGGCGTGCCGTAAACGCGCACGCCAATTTGCTTTCTAGACTAAATGGAGACTAGAACGTCAAACATCTCGTTAATAACTGTTCTATGGACAGCATGCTGACAGATTGAATATCCTGGCTAATTGCAGTTATGGAAAGCAGTTTCACCTGTTTCTCTTTTTACTTTTTAAAAACTATGTCTGCCTATAGACAATACTGGATTCTATTAGAACAGATCAAGAGTTGCCTCGGCATTGAGGGGCACACACTGCTGCTCTTGCAGCGGGCCTGAGAGGTCTATTCCCAGCACCCACGTGACAGCTCACAGCCACCTGCAAATTCAGTTTTGGGGATCCAACACCCTCTTCTGACCTCTTGAGACACTTGCACACACACATGACGCACAGACATCCATGCAGGCAAACTACCCATAAAATAAAATAAAAATAGAGATAAAGTTTACAGTTACAGTGCTAAAACCACCTTAGCAACTGTTTCAACAACATTCTAGAATTGCTGTTAGTCAGAAGGGACAAAGTAGAGAAATCAAAAGACACAAATAAGGTGGACTCCGAGAGCAGTGCATAGGCCATGTCCACCCTCAGTGTCCTGACTCAGGTCCACTAGGGCTAATACAGAATTCTCTTGCCTACAACAGACTCCACCCCATGTGACTTTATCTTTTCCGGAAGCATCGCACAGGAGGGTTTTCCTCAAAGTTCTTTTCAGCCAAAAATAGCAACTCTGTAAAAACCAACACAGTGACTGTGCCCACCTCTGAGCGTTGTCTCCCCCGTCCTGTCTATTTTCTACAAATATCCCCACCTCGGAGGTGTCTGGAATTCATCTGTTAGAAGCTTAATCTCCAGGTGGGTGGTATTGGGATCTGTGAATGCCCACTGGGTCCTGAGGACAGAAGTTTCATGAACGACTTAGTCTCCTACGAGCTGCTGTGGGTTAGTGATCACACAAGTGGGCTTCAGACACTGCCCACGCCCCTGACTTTCCTAACTCCCAGAAGCATGAGCTAAATGCTTTCCAAGTTACCAAATCCATGGTGTTCTCTTACAGCTCTTACAGTTCTCTTACAGTGGATCATGGGCTAAGGTGGTCAATAAGGTCCATTTCCAGTCAGCCTGAGACAAAGTCTCCAGCTGCACCCCTTACCCTGGGTAACTGACAGGGTGGACCCTTCCACCATAACATTTCCCCCTATCTGACTCCTAAGTTTTATGATAATCCAATATGTCCCTAGTTTCTTGACCCAAGTATTCATAACTTGTATTCTGTCAACTTCTGACAGCCTCATCTGGGACCAAAATACAATTATGTCTTTGCCAGTAAACAATTCAATTTAGTCACTGATTGCGCCACATTTTTGTGCCCTGCATAAACCATATCTGCTGCCCCATCCTAAATAAGACTTGTTAAAGTGAAGCTATGTAGAGAGGCCTGGAGAGACTGCGCAGCCACCCAAGGGATGCTGAAGAAGCACGTCAGCCTAGTGGAGAGTTAGAGGCCAGATGTGAAGTACACGGATCTTCAGAGGAAGAGGGGGGAAGCCAGTAGCATGGGAGAAAGGCGAACAGGAAAGAAGGAACTAGGTAGGCAGAGGGGGCTAACAGAAGCCCAAGATGCCACAGCCTGCCAGAGCTGTGTTCCCTTTCAGCGATGGTGTGTCATTCTGACCCCTGTGGTGACGGTGTATATGCTGACTCACCAAATATAAATTCATTATATGGCACTAATTTTCAAGTTGTAGTAGTTAATGTCCACCTGAACATGTGAAGTTAAGTATACAGTCTCCTCCCTCATGGGCAGGGCTCCGGAGAGGCTGGAGAAGAGCAGCAGGAAGTGGCAGGGAATTCTGAGTGCAGGGGTAGCCTCAGGAAATTGGTGATGAAAAGAAGGCTTTCTGGCAAGCGCTCAGGGAAGAAGCAGGAAGAGAGCAGTCACCCCCTACCTTGAGAATCACATCACCCCACACTAGGATTTCTCTGCTGTGTCCAGCCACGACTGTGACCCATTTCATAACACTGAACTTGGTCTCTGCAAACTTGGCTGTCTTTCCTGGGGGCGGGGTATTGATCACCTGAAACTAGCTTCCTTCCTTCCCAGTCCCTCACCTCCACTGGCCTTTTGTTGACGAGTTTTTGCTACCAGATCAGCTTTGTTCTCCTTCCCACCCTCCCTGTAGCCACACAGGCTCCACTGCCCTCTCTCTCCCCTGCCCCATGCAAAGGCTCCTGTGAAATGCCCAAGAGAACTTAGACCCTTGTGCAGTCTAACTCTTCCCGGGCCAGATTTCCCAGGAGTCAGTCTGTCCTCCACGGGCCTCAGCTGCTCACTCATGCGCACACAGCTCTGTTCTAGGGCAGCGTGTATATCTGAGTGGTATAGTTCCTTGACAGAGAAACCCTAGTTCCAAGAAATTTAGAACAAGCAGCTATCACCGTGAGAGAGCTCTGGCAAGCCTCTCTGCCCTTCGCAAGCATAAGGCAATGGAAAGGTTCCAAGGCCACGAGGGGTGGAGTTAGAGGTCTTTGAGGACAGGGAAGACAGGGGTGACTCAGTGGGGGCGGTGCTCAGTGGAAAACAAACTTTATCTCCGGAGTTTAAACACACAGAGGCAATTATATATAAGCACCTGTTTAATGACGGGCTATGAAATGACTGCAATATGCTGATCTTCCTTATTACATGTTGTTGATGTCAGTGCTAAACATTTCCCTCACTTGAACAACGCTGCTATTTCTTGGCTATGCATTTACACTTCTCTTTTGCAAAGAAGCAAAGCTGAGCTCGAGGTCATCGGCCACACAGCTAGTATAGTTGATCATTTTTGCTGTCATTTTGAAGCTGTGGCTTATATGACAGATAGCTTCCCCTGAAATCCCTCCTTGACCTATGCTTTGCAGCAAAGCAGTGGCCAAGGCCAGGTGAGATCTGCCCATGACTCAGCCTTGGCCCAAGATAAAACATGTCCTCAGACACTAGGGAAATTTTTCCTGAGGCCCCAGGGCATGGGAATCCACACTGCTGGCCAATGTCCCCCAGCCTCTGGGCCTTCGTGAAGAAGAAGCTGTGGCTTCAGAAGTGTTTGCAACAAGGAAGGCCGGGTGTCATGACGATCCCAATGAGTGGGAAAGGAAGAGTTTCCTTTACAGGACCCTCACTGCTTCTCCACCAATGATATGAAAGGCTGCTATTTATGCATGGCTTTCATTGGCTGCTGATAAGCCAACTATCTCAGTAGAGCAGTGCTCACCTCAAGTTCTCACGAACAGGACAACTTGAAAGGACCTCGTATGCCATTTTGTTCTAAGAACAAAAATCCCTTTGTCTCAGCCATTTGGGTGTTGCAGGAACAGAATATCTGGCAATGAGTATCTCATTCAGGGTATCTATTGCTGTGATGACACACCATGACCAAAAGCAACTTGGGGGAAAAAAGGATTATCAGGCCTACACTTCTACGTTGTAGCCCATCCCTGAGGGGAGCTAGGACAGGGACTCAAACCCGTAGGCAGGAGTTGATGCAGAGGCCAAGGAGGGATGCTGCTTACTGACTTACTCACCATGGCTTGCTCAGTCTGCCTTCTTATAGAACCCAGGACAGTCAGCCCAGGGATGGCACCACTTACACAATGGGCCCTCCCATATCAATCAATAATTAAGAAAATTAAGGCTTGCCTACAGCCTTATCAACAACATTTCTCAGATGACTTTAGTTTGTGTCAAGGTGACATACATCTAGCCAGGACACTGGGTAATTCATAAAGTAAGAAGTTTGATTTCCTATATTTCAGGAGGCTGGTAAGTCCAAGGTCAAGGCACCCACATCTGACAAGTGTCTGCTGACTGTCTTAGCCTGCAGTGAAAGTCAGAAAAGCAAGAGGATGTATCCAAGAGAAGGGGGTGAGACTCCCCTCTTCACCAGGATGCCCCTGCCACAGCAATGCGGTAAACCTATCAATATTAATGCACTTATAAAGCAGAACCCACACAGGCACCCCCTAAGGGTCTCCTTCCCCAAGTCACCAACACAGTTCAGATCACAGTGCCCTGCAATGGACCATGAGCTATAAAACCAAAATTTCAATCTTGATAAACTGAGCCCAGTACACATTACTAGGGCTGTTCATGACTCCCTGATCACATGCTAGCATCTTGAAACAATGTGCTCCAAGATGCACCATCCACTCCTGGGAGTGCACACCAATCTGTTACTGTGGGCTATGTTGAATCATGTTGGTTATGACAGAACAGCCATAAGGACAGCACAGAGATGGGTGTATACCCTGTCATGAGCCCTACCAGCTTCCTACACATTCAAAAGAAGTCGAACCAAAAAGCTAACACCGGTCCATCACCATGAGCTAGACTCTAGAAACTGTTTCTCAGTAGCTTTCTCACTAACTCTTCCCCGCCCCCCCCTCCCCCCCGGGATCCCATTCAGGGCAGCACACTGTAGTCAAGTATTAAATCCACAGACACTCAGAAATGATGAGAATTGCTGGGGTCTCTCCTGTGTTTTCATGAGGTCCACTAAGTTCTGGTGGGTCCTGTAGGTAGCTTCCTGTTTGGGTTTGTCTCCTGTTTTACTCAGCATTAGACTGAGAGTCAGCAAGAAACCTTGAAGCTGGCAGCATCAGCTCACACAGTGTTCAGAGGGCCCACATGACTGACCACTGGTCATGTCGAATGGATCACTTGGCAGAGGCAGTGTTTTCAGATAGGCACACTGTCAAGCCGCCATCTTTTCTTTCCCTACTTAATCCAATCTACGCTCAAAGAATTAAAGGTGAGGCTCAAGGGACCAAAGTCTTAAGGCCTATGCAACGGAGTGTGGGCATGTAGGAGGGGCTCTTCTCTCCTCCATTGCTCCAACCTATGAACCCGGGTTCCGGTCTTCTGCTCTCTGCATGATTTAATGCCATAGTTCCAGTCACAAAGTTGATTTTGTCCCTGACTGAACATTGATTCTCTAACCCCTCACATGAGCTAAAGGCCATCTCTGTGGTTGTCACACTTGTCCACTTGACACTGCCCTCATGACAAGTGAGACACTGAGTTCCTTCCAAAGTGACTCCATCTCCTTCCTACCTGGTGTCAACACCAGCCAGGAGACAACCTCAGCAGCCAGCAGCTAGGGGACAGTGACACAAATGGGCAGTAAGTGTCTGCAGTCCACACATATATCCATCCCTATGAATGCACATGATAGAGGATGCTGTACAGGCTCACGCATTCTTGGGGTATGAGCTGTGTCCACGGAATGGGCCCTGTGAACTCTTTCCAGTGTGCTCCCATGAAGCCAAGAGTAACAAGCTGTCATTTTCCCCCCAACTTTGACAAAATCTCCAAAAACTTCAATACACCAAGCCCTGATTTCCTCGCCAGGTGGGTCATCCGTCCCGACCTTCTATGTTTGTCTTCTCTAGAGACGATTAGATGAAGCCCATGGCTTAAAAATAAAACAAAATTTGGCCTCACTGCATGCGCCTACTTTTAGCACTAAACCATGGCAAGCTCCCACACAGCTCCCCGGGAGTTTTCACAGCGGATTCCCACCGGTAGCTTTGCCTTCAGCCTTATCCACAGCCAACACAAATATTTTCTCTTCAACTCGAGTTCATGTTTTCTGCTTAGTTTTTGTTTTGTTTTGTTTTGTTTCATGAGACAAAATCACAAGCCATACTAAAAATGTCAAAGTACAGTGGCCCTGCTCGGACTCCTCCTGAGCTGGCTCCTCTGGCCAGGAAGGCAGTTAAAATGTAAGGATCAACTCAGTCCTAAATATAAGTTGAGAGCAAAGGAACGCCGTGTGTCAGAAGCTTTACGAGAGGTCAGAGAACAGCACGAGCCCCGTCATGTGCAAGCAAGGACATCGTGTTTACGCTGCTCCGAAGGGCAATGGCTGTCCCTTCTCCCCATGGCTGTGCACCTGGCCTCGTGTGAGAAAACAGACAGGAAGTTCCTGTCAACAGCGACAAAGCAGCCTTGTCTGAGTTCTGTGTGGTGACAGAGAGTGACCACTAGCCCCATAGCTACAGAGGAAGGCTACTCTCAGGCCAGTCTGCTTAAGACTGAGGCTGGAAAAGACGAAGTCGCTCCTGGACTACCCCCATGAGCATGACAACTGTCAGGGTAAGACTTGGGCACAGAGAAGTAAATCCTGGGTTCCAAAGAGCATTAGCTAAATTTCTCAGGGAAATGCAACAACAGGATGGACACATACACAGACTGACTTAAGGGAAAAACAAAACAAAACAAAAAAAAAAAAACAACAAAAACACCGTTCCTGTACTCAGGAGAGAGAGGGTTGGCAAGGCTGACCTCTATAGGACAGAACAGCAGGCTGGACAGCCCAGCAGGAGAAACTCCAAGACAGAGTCTAATCACAGTCTGAAGGGCAGACTCCTCCAGTAGACATCAGTCTGCTCTCAAGGCTTTCAAACACTGGCTGGACAACGTCCACCGCAGTTATGAAGTAGGAGTTGCTGTATTCACAGTTCACTGCTGAGCTTATTCTATCTAAAAAGTCCTTTACAAGGGCATCATAATGGGTGTCTGATCGAACAGATACGCACTGTAGCCTAGATGAATTCACACCTTTTTATTTTTATTCTATGTGAGTATTTTGCCTACGCTGTCTGTGAACCACTTTCATGCAATGCCTGCAGAGGCCAGAAGAGGGCGTCAGAACCAATGGAGCAGAACTATAGATGGCTGGGAGCTACCACGTGGGTTCTGGGAATTGAACCCAGGTCCTTGATAAGAAGCAGCAAGTGCTCTTAAATACAAAGCCATCCCTCCAGTCCCCTTACATGTACACAAATTTAAACACTGCACTGGGGGAAGCTCCCAGTGTTCATAGGGGGCAGATTACTGTGCTTGTCAAATGGACCAAGAAGATTATAGGCAAGCATTCACTCTCTTTCCAAGAAAAAAAAAAATCTGACCAAGAAAATCTGACTCTTTGGAACAGACAAGAAAATTCCAAGCTCTGTTCACTCATTAGCACTCATTTGTTGGAAACCCTCTGCACAGATCCCAAGAGGCATTGCAATCATACACCAGCTATGGAGGTGTCGATGGGTTCAGATGCCAAGGATCTAAGGCAAGAAGGAGGCTTACAGATGTCATGCCCAAACTGCAGGACAGAGGGACTATCAGCAAACAGCTCGCTCTGCGATGTGTTGTCAGATCCCTGTAGGCAGTGAAGACTTACCCGTTGTGGAGAGGCGTGTGGGACCAATTTGGCTAAAGAAAATTGCTTCTCCCAGTGACAACACAGTAGTGGCTGATCAGACCAGGGATAAAAATGCCAGGTTCCCTGTTCCCAGTCTGAGATTTGGGGTGCCACTGTATGGCTGTCCTGGCTCTAGAGAGTCCCGTAGGGGTCAGTTGAAGGTCTTTATCTAGCCTTCTCCCCCTTTCCCACCCCTCCTCCCTGAAGGTGATTCCTTGCCTATTCCTTGACACAGTTTTGCCTCAGCAACTTAGTGTCAGCCTCTGGGGGTTCCTAGAGAGGACAGTGCATCTAAGTCACTCGCCCAGGGGTCAAGATGGACGTGCTGGTACATGGGAGATCTGCAGTTCTATCTGAGCAGGCTCTGGGTGGAACTAAAAACAACCCACCACATAAGGCCATGTGAGGCACAGCCGGTCACACGGGCAGGGATTTATAGGGTTGTGTAAGACTTCAAATTCCAGAGTCCACCTTTTACATCTGAAGACAAGACAGAAAAATGCTTTGTTCTGTCTTCAGACAGCCCTCAGAACCAAGATATACACAAGAATGGTAGCTGCCATCTCTAACCGCAGAATTTTGGAGGCACCGACAGGAGGACGGGCATAACTTTGAGACCAGCCTGGGCTATAGAGTATGTCATAAGCCAGTCTGAACTACAAGAGCGAGAGACCCTTTCTCCAAACCAAAACACAAAAGCACGGTGTAGCCACAGGTTCGGGATCTGCTAGACTCTGCCAGGGCAAGCCTGTTTAGGTACTTCGAACGAAACAGAGCTGAGGAAGGAAAAGCCATGGAGACGGCACCCGATGATGCTTGTCAACGGTATGGAAGTTACCACAGAAAATAGATTAAGAACAGTAATAACAGCAACAGTGGTAATCAAAAAAAAGTATCGCGTATTTCATAAGGCTTGGGTGTGAGGAATGCACTCAACATCAGAAAGGCAAAGTGTCATACAAATAAGAAATAATACGATTGTTTCTTCAGTACAGCCTGTGGTCGGATGATAAAAGAGAGATGGAGTGATTTCAAACCTAATAAAAACATCACCAACTCCAATTCTCAGAAGCGCTCTGTCATGATTTAAAAGGTGAAAGAAATCGTTCTGGAAAACACATCAGTCTCAAAGAGGAGCCGGAGTCACTAAAACTCCAATGCAGAGAACAGCAGAAGGAACACCGTAGAACTGATAGCAGTGTGAACGTGGCGATACAGAACATAGCAAAGCACCGGAAAGAGGTGTGACTTCATATGCACCACAGACCTGAATGCGCCTCTGTTGAATTTATATTCCTGGGTGTCTACATTCTTGAGCTGGCCAACAGATTCCCCAAGAGATTGGCAGTGGAAGGGGGGCCACGGATATCTTATGCAGGTGGGTATTCAAGATCACGTTATGCCAGGCATTCGTTGCCTCTCAGTGGACCAGGAAGCCTTCAGTGGACCAGGCTCATCAGGCTCAAGAGAGGGGGAGGGGTTAGAGGGGTAACAGCTGAGCTTTGGCCACCCACAGTACGGCAGAGGCATCTGAGACACATAAAGAGGAAAGAGCCAAGAGGGTTTACTGAGGGAGGAAGCTGTGTGTTAGCAGACAGGTGGACTCAACATCTTCACACATCAGAACGCTATGTAGTCCTTGAAAGCTTGCTTAAGGGGAACAGCGGATGGTGTGGGAGGCCTGACATACCCTGAGGAGACTGCAAACTTCTGTAGGAAGGGCCAGATAGTAAACACTCTCGGTTTGCAGCCCAGACGGTATCTGTCACAACCGCTCAGCTACAGTTATCACAAGAAGCAGGCATAGACCGTGTGTAAGCAGGAGTGTGGGCCAGAGTCTGCAACGCTTGTGTTTTACACATCACACACACACATACACACACACACACACTTACTTCCCACTCAACTCATGAAAGAACGTGTTGTCTGCTTGAAAACTGAGTTCTATAACACCATCTGCAAGGAAGAGGGGACCCCACACTTTTTTTGATTTAATAAGAGTGCTGGGATGGTTTGAATGAGAAATGTCTCCTATAGGGGACACGTTTGAACATCTGGTCCCCAGTGGGTGGCACTGTTTGGAAAGGTGATACAACCTTGCTGGAGCAGGGGCTGAGAAGTGTCTAGCCTTGCCCCACTCCAAATCGGGCTGGCTTTGTGTTTGCTGGGACACAACTTCTCAGCTTCCCTGTTCGTTTGGTTTTGCTTTTGTTTTGAGATAGGGTCTCACTATGAAGCCCTAGCTGGGCTGGAATTTGAGAGCTAGGCCAGGTTGGCCTTGAACTCAGATCTACCCACCTCTGCTTCCTGAGTGCTGAGATTAACAATGAACACCACCACACCTAGCTAATTAGGTTCCTAATGCCAGGTTTTTTTTTTTTTTTTTTTTTTTTTTTTAGCTAATTTCTTTATGTTGTTAATTGCATTGCTACATTAATGCAATTAGTACTGTCCCTAGTCTTGGGTCTTATGTATTTGTTTGTTTGTTTGTTTGCTTGCTTGCTTGTTTTGGTTTTTCAGACAGTGCCTCACTATGTAGCCTAGGCCGGCCTCAAATTTGCAATCTGCCTGCCTTAGCCTGATCAGTGTTCAGATAAAGGGCATGTGCTGTCACACCTGACTGCAAACTCTAATATGCATTAACAGTTTCCCTACATATGTATTCCTCTTTCTCTTTTTAAAATCTCGTCCTCTGTTTGTTTTGGGTGTGGGGATATGTGTTAATGCGGGCATACATGTGCTAGGAACCACATGTGGAGCTCAGGGGCAACTGTGAGGGTCAGTTCACCTACCTAGTTTGAGACAAGGTCTCGTGTATGTCAAGCTAGCTGGCCCACGAGCTTCTGAGGATTTCTTCTCTCTGTCCCCCGTGTCTTGATGGAGGGCTGAGATTACAAGCACACACTTCTGCATCTGGCTTCACAGAGGAGTCAAACTCAGCTCCTCATGTTTGCACAGCAAGCCTTGTATCCATTGAGCCCTCTCCCCAGCCCTGGGCAATGTAACACTTTCCATCTTAGAAGGACACTCCTTAAGCACAAAAGTAAACAACTCAAAAGCTGCAGGAAGGCCCTGAAGCCAAACAGATTCATTAGCTCCCTCCCTCTCCATGCTTTTACAAGCGAAAGGGACTTTTAAGAGCTACTCTCAGAAAAGCTGTGTTGCCTAGAAGCTTGTCAGACCAGTCAAACTGCCTGGAAGAGGCTCAGACCAGCTGAGCTGCCTGTAAAGGGCACTTTCCAACCTGTTGAGTTGCTGCAGATTGTGAGGTACACCCTAGGTTTCCAGCTCTTAACTGTCACCCATGCTGGGTGACACCGATGCCATTTCTACTCCTGTAACTCTTCACCCATAGTCCTGTAAGTAACCCCAATAAAACTCATCACTTCCCCAAGGTAGACATTGGTCCTTACTTTGATCTGTCTTCAGTAGCCTATCTGGAGTAAATAGTTCTCATCTCCACCGGAATACTGTCACACAATAACCTGTACTATCAATCAGAGAAAAATCTTCAAGTGAAAATAATATATAAGTCTGAGATTCTATCCTTAAAATCCAACAGGTGGAAACAAAGTCTGAGACTGTTCACGATGTCCTTTCATGGACGACTGTTTTTGCGTTGTTTTGTTTTGTCTTGTTTTAGGCTATTTAGTATGAAAACACAAGGAAGGCCATCGGATCGCAATGTCCAAGTCAGTAACTGACAAGAAATAACTTATAGTTGCGTGTCAATGACCTGGGGTGAGGATGAGGGTGCCTATGTGAGGAAGAGGGAAGGCTGTTTTTGACTGCATTGGCTGAGTCTCTGGAAAAAAGATTGCATCTTGAATTAGCAGCTTGCCTTTGCTCTCCAGATAAATATTGTGTTGCTAGGACCTAGACTGCCCTGCCACGTGGGTCACCCTGTCATATAATTAGCCTCTTATCATATCAGGCGCCAATCAAGCGAGAAGCATTCGCTGCTAATGTGGTAATTCAACAATAAGAAACTGTTTGCATATTCCACCACCCACCAGAGATGCACAGCATGGTTACAAGTCATTGCTCCGCAGCAAACAGCTGCCCCTCACTGTCAATCAGACACCTGGATGTCAAGGTTTTAGCCACCAGCCATTTGGGCTGATTCTTCCACGTTCTCGAGTGCTTAGCTCCCTGTTCCACCTATCCAGGGGCCACTGAATGGAGCACAGAATCAATTGAAATTGTCCTTTTGGTGTGAAGAGAGCAGGCTCTTTCCAGCCTTGTCCAGCCTGCATGGTCAATGGATGATGCTTTTACCTTTCTCAAAGCCTAAGTCAACTCTACGTAAAGCCTGAGGCAGCCTGCAAGGAGCCCACAGTGCTATGCCCTGAACTCAACACTGCCCAATTCTGCTGGTCCCAGAAGCCATGCAACTTTAGCTCTGCTGGGTCTCCTCATGCCCCTCTCCCCACCAGGCATGGACCCTCTTAGGTGCCCTATGCTCACCTCCATCTCGAAGACTGCTTCCACGGAGCCCACCTGGCTACAGTCCTCCTCTGCTGTCCCTCCTAAAGTGCATTTGCTTGTCTGTGCAGCTGTAACTCTGCCTGAGCAGGACCCAATTGAAGGGCAGTGTCACTGACGTTACCTCACTGTGGTGGGAACGGGACACGTACTTTCAAGGGGGCATTTCTGCCAAGTGACTCTGACAACATGACTGCTTAGGTTCTCTGTGATCTTGGGCAAATGGTTTGCCCCTCTGCAACTGTTTCCTTCACCAGCATAACAGGGATAAAAAAAAACAGTTCTTCATATAGTTGCTTCAAAGGGTCTATAGGGAAATGTATGCGAGGAAAAGTCTATATATGACTGGCTTAGACAACGTACACAGATGGAAGGAGACTAACGTGCGTATACAGAGCAACAAAGCCAGACACCCTCATCCCACACAGGTGTCTGTTTAAAAGGAATACTCAAGATGAATAGAGAGATGGTTCAGTGGTTAAAAATGCTTCCTGCATTCTAAAGGACCCAAGTTCAGTTCCCAACACCCACACTGGTCTCTGTAGGCTCATGTGAACATGGCACAAGTGTGTGTGTGTGCGCGCGTGTATACACAAATATATTTGATAAAAAATATTCAAGAGATACAAAGAGCCACCCACGTACCTTCCTCACCTCTGTGTCCTATCATATTATCTCCTGTTTTCTTTCCTCAAAATTTCAACAAGAAAGCAAGGTCAAAAGGAGGGAAAAGGGTGTGGGGAGCGACCTCGGTGGGTGAGGCACAAGGATGTGAATTTCAGTCCTTAGCATTCACACAAAGCCTGGGTGCTGTGGCACACGGGCTTGCTGGCCAGCCAGCCTAGCTGAAATAGAAAGTTCCAGGTCCCATGAGAAACCCTGCCTTAAAAAAGAAGAATGAAGACACACATTGACCTCTGGCCTCTCTGTGTACATACATATATATGCAACATATATTCAAAATAATTAATAAACACATTTTTTTAAAAAAGGAAGGGAGAGTGAGTCCCAGATGCTAGTTTCTTGTCTGTTTATGTTTTTTCATTTTAATTGCTCCCTTACTGACCCTTGCTGACAAGCAATGACAGCAGCCAGTGTGGTCTTGCTAGGCTCCAGGTCCTCTGCTGGCTACTATACAAACCCTTAGGCTGTCTTGAAGAAAGTGTGCTTAGCTGTTCCGGAGCTAAGAAGGACGATGTCAAGAGAGGCTTAGCATCCTGTCCCAGGTCACAGAACTTTTAAACAGCAGAGCCAGGGCTATGTTTTCCTTTCCTGGAATCACCCACTGTAGCAACAGCTACACGCTCGCCGTATATGCTTATTAATGACATCAGCTGGTTATAGGAATAACTCGTTTAATGGGTGTTTACTCACTTCCAATTGCAGGACAGGCATCAGGATTAGAAGTGGCCTCTGCTGTCACCAAGTTTTAGTCTGCTGGCAACAGAGACGGATCAACAAATAATTAAAGAACAGTGTGATAGAGGCTATTACAGCAGGGAAAGTACTGGATGACATGGGACCTCACAGCCAGCCCAGGGGTCAGCCTTGGAGGGCTGTGGGCTGCACAAAGGCCTTCCAAGGGAGGCCTGCCCCTGAGCAGTGGACTGAGAGTGGAGAGTCCACATGGAAGTCAGATACCTGACTGTACCACACCTGATGTAAGCAGAGAGAGTTGGCAAAGCTGAAAGGAGGCAGGGGGAACACAATCACCAAACAGGACACCACTGAGTTGCCTTTAGGAAGGCTTCCACATGCCTTTCCCCTGAACTACAAGGCTCCTTCCCTCAATGGCAGTGGGGAGGGTCAGACCCTCTGTCCTGGGCCTGCCCTAGAAAAGTGTCACAGAGGGAACTGACCCAGAGTCTCCATGGTCTCTGGGATGGAAGGCACAGAAAGACAGCTTCCAATAGAGACCAGATGACGCTGAATTCTAGGGGTTGTCACTCTGTGAGTGGGGCCACTATGTATGTGATGGCAGTCATGTAGACTACTGAGATTTCCTAATTTACTAGTGCTCAAAGGTTGCTCTGTTTATTTTGCACCTCTCTCTCCTCTCTCTCTCTCTCTCTCTCTCTCTCTCTCTCTCTCTCTCTCTCTCTCTCTCTCTCCCTCTGTCTCTCTCTCTCCCTTCCTCTCTTCCTCCTTCTTCTCCTTCTCCTCCCTCCCTCTCCCTTCCTCTGCCCCCACCCCCTTTAATCCGATGCTGGGTCTGGGTCTATGAAGACAGGTCGAGGACGACAGAAGCCATCATACGGATGCCGATGCAAACTCAGGGTTTGCAGAGGGTGCCCCTGTTCCCTGTTGCCTGCTCATCTCTGAAGAGCTCCTCCTCATCATCCATCCATGCAGAGCCCCCACATGAAGTCTGAGTGTGAATCTGTCTTGGCAAAGCCAATCTTTGTTTTGTAAATGGTTAGGATCAATATATTACAGCTTCTCTAAGAGATTCATGTGAAATTTAAACCAACTTAATGAATAAAACCCAAGATGCTTGTCCTAGATGCTAGGCTTGAGAACTGAAATTAGCAAGAACCTACATACTTAAGCAGTTGACAACATTCCCAAATGTCTTAAAGCCTCTAAGATTCCTTTACACACTTAACCTGCAAGCATCATCCTTTTCCTCCTCATCTCCCAAGAAAAAGGCCCATGCTTCAACATCAAGAAAGAATGTCCAAAGGTGCCCCACCCTGCGAACATGCAGACCTAAGCCTTTCTCAACTGATGCTCAGAAACGGGCATCCCTCCAAGGAAACTGGCAGAGGTCCCATGGGTGGAAAAGCCCAGTACAGTTTCTCAAACCTGATTTATCTGCAAGTTCCTAGTGACTTCTAAGATGGACTTGCTCAGACTGGTTTAAACAGAAAGTAATTGAGACCAGTGAGGTAGCTCATCGGATAAAAATGTCTTTGCCTCCAAGCCTGAGTCTGGTCCCTAGAAGCCGCCTGGTAGAAGGAGAGAGCTGAGTCCTGCTAACTGTCTGACCTCCACATACATGCTGTACATCCACATGCATAAACAAACAAACAAATGTAAAAATGTTATACAGAAAGGATTGTTTGCCGGGCCACGACTGAGTTCACAAATGTGACCCAATCACTCCAAAGCAGTGCTCTACTGGAAACCCCAGTGGCCATATGGGCTCATAAAGCCCCCGCCAACGCTAGACCCCTTAGCACTTGGACATTTGAGAAAAGAATGCGTTGACCCCCATCTGTGCTGTAATGGCTGATTCCTTTAAGCTTGCTTCTCCCGTTCCCAGCATTTGTCTGACCCGAATGCATCTGGTGGGTTGTTCCACCGTGGCAGGCTTGCACTTCCCCTTTGGAGGCAGGAAAGTAAGTTCAGCCTATCTTTCCAAAAGGATCGAACTCCTCTACAGGAAAACACCTGCAAACACCTGAGTACCCATCAAGAATGGCACAGTCTCTCCATACCCAACAGCTAACACCGCAGATGCTCAGAGAATGTTCACATGAGCTAAGACTTCAGTTATGAATCTGGTTCCTCCTGTCCACAGCCACTCTAAGCTATGAGTTACCCACTGATTTGAGTGGTGTGAGCAGGGTCAAAAGGGGACCTCCCCAAGGTTATCATGCACAAGTGCTCAGGGCTCCTCACTTGTCCCGCTTCACTGCAGAGTGGTGGGGAAGAGAGACGCCATGCTTGCTCACTCCGGCAGACCTTATCAGGGCCAAGACAATCATGCAGTAATGAGTCAATCCACAGGGGCAGCCCGGGTATTTCTGAACCCATATCAACATTCACACCTCGGGTCCAGCCAGCTCTCACTCTCCCAAGCTGTCACTAGCCATTTTCCATGGGGGACTCCTAACCTCTCCTTTATATGTTTGCTGAGAGAAGTCGTCAGAAAACTGCTGTGTACATATACTGTCTGCTCCACTGCATGCTCTCCCCTGTCAGACCTCAGCAGGAACTGTCTTCTGTTTACATTCTCTTCTTTATAAAGCAATAGTCTCTATTATAGGAGTCAAGTCACGCATACATTAGGCATTTGGAGGGGGGGTAATTTTCTTTATTTATATTTCAAATGTTTTCCCCTTTCTAGGTCTCCCCTTCGGAACCTCCTCTATCCCTTCACCCTCCCCCTGCCTCTGTGAGAGCGCTCCCCCACCCACCCACTCCCATCCTTCCACCCTGCCATTCCCTTACACTGGGGCATCGAACACCCTCAGGTTCAAGGGCCTTTCCTCCCACTGATGTCCAACAAGGCCATCCTCTGCCATATATGTGGCTAGCACCATGAGTCCCTCCATGTGTATTCTTTGGTTAGTGGACCAGTCTCTGGGAGCTCCGGGGGGTCTGGCCTGTTGACACTGTTGCTCCCACCATGGGGCTGCAAACCCCCTCAGCTCCTTTGGTTTCTTCTCCAACTCCTCCATCGGGCACCCCTTCACTCAGTCCAGTAGTTGGCTGCGAGCTGACTACTAAGTGCTGCACTGCAACAAGGCCTGGAAATTTAGGGTATGGGGGGGCGGTAGCCCCACCTCCCAGGGTTGACACTAGATGAATGAAGATGCTTATAAAACCTGATGAGAAGCTGCTGTTGGACACTGGGGTTCTAATAACTTAAATTGAAGCAGAAAGACTGCTGGGAATGGTGGCACACACCAGCCATCCCAGGACGTGGAAGGAAGTCAGGGCCAGAAGAATTTAAGTCCAAGACAAGCAGGGGTTGTAGAGTGGGAACAAGACAAGGGTATATGACAAGACCCTGTCAACACAAGAATGTGAACACACACACTCACACTGCAGAATACCTCTCACTGTGTTTTCATTTTTCACCGTATATCATCCACTCCTGGGCTGTTGGTCAAGGTCAGCCCTTGAAAGATGGCAAGGCTGCACTTAACGTCCGATGTCAAGTGCAAAGAACATGTTCCAAGGATGGGCGCTGTGGTCTCAAGTACACACCGTCTCGGGCTGAAACAAGAGCCACCTTGTGTTTCGGCACACCCTCACCTCACAGGAGACACTGACCAAGAGCTGGCTGTTGGCTGAGTCCTTTTATCTCCTCTGGAGCCTGTCCCTGGAAGGAAAGTAGTGAACTCTCACCCACTTCGCTGTGCTCCCTTGACTTGGTCCAGCCAGCCAGTTTGCATAGGGCCCAATTGTGCCTCCTACCAGAGGTGGACATAAAGCCAGTGAGTGGAAGGGTTTCTCCTGAGAGACACTCCTGCCCAATTCGCTAGAGCCTAGCAGTATTGATAAGAGCGCAGACTCACTCTCTACTTCTGCAACCATGAAGAATCGTCTTGCTTGAATTACCATCAAGAGCACGAGGGGATCTCCTTGCAAAACCACCTTACAGCCCCAGCTCATCCTGCAGAGCAGGAAATGCCTACACTTTAAACACAAGGACACGAAGCACGACTCTATCTCTCATCTCTTTTGTTTTGTTGTTGGTTGGTGCGTTGTAGAGACAGGATCCTCCTATATAACCTTAGCCAGCTTGGTACTCACTCAAAACTCAAGACCAGGCAATCCTCCTGCCTCAGCTCCCTATGTGCTCAAGTGCTAGGATTACAGGTTCACAACACCAAACTCATTTTCTGTCCCATTTCCATTACACTCTGACAATTATTCTGCGTCACATCCAATAGAAAATATTAACTATTGTGCAAAACTGTATCCGATGAAACACCACGGATCACGCAGAGGTGCAAGGTGTAGATAATGCCAAAGTAAATGGATGTTTTAGAGTAGAAGATGTGTGTCAGGAACTAATGGGGTTCAAAATCCATCCCCTGCCTTTGTCGTACGGTAGCATCCTTGAGGAAGAAGACAATGCTTTCTAACATGGCTTGGTTTTCACCAGCTATTGAGACACATGGAGCACAGAGACTGAAGATAAGAGGACAAGTTTAGAGTCAGCCTGGTCTACATGGTAAGTTATAGCCAGCCAGAGATGCATGGTGAGGGATTTGTCCAAAAAGAGCAAAAAGAATGAAAGAAGGGCAAAAGAATGAAAGACAGAAACAAACCAACCAAGGATCTCCTTGAGGGTTTTCAGAGATGACCTTTGAGTGAGAAACTACCTAGAGGCCAAGGAAGCACAGCTGGACCCTCGGTTGACTTCCTATCCTAACAGTCCTGAGATGCTGAGTCCTGGTACAGGGCTGTGTAGACTGGAGAATCCATGAACATTGGGTCCTGGCATCTGATGAAGGCCCTGTGTTGTATCGTGATGTGGCACCAAGCTGCCCTGTGCCAGACTGGGTCTCCCCTCTGCTCAGCACACTAGGGACATTATGCAGATCTCACATAATTTCATCTAATCACAGTCACTCCCTAGAAGTCCCACCTCTAAATGCCATTAACGTGTGAACTCGGACATTAAATTTTTAACACACGAAACCTTCTGGGGAACGTTTTTAACCACAGGCCTTACTACTGGCAAGAGGGTTAGGCAAAACAGTCTAATACCAGGGCTGGGAAGATGCCTCAGTGAGTAAAAAGGACTTTCACCAAACCTCATGACCTGAGTTCAATCCCCAGGGCCCACAGGCTGGAAGAACAACAGCAATTTCTTCACACTGTCCTCTGATGTCCACATGTGCACCACAGCACACAATAAATAAATAAAAATATCTACATTGTTTTGAAAGGTCTAATGTCAATTGATTTCCCTTGACCAGCTCCAATTCATCCTCACCCTGTCTGTCGCTCCCCCCCCCCACCCCCGCTGGCAGAAGAACCCATCTAACTTAGCTGGATGAGTCTAACAGCTCTTCTCAGAGAGAGGCTCTACCACACATGTTAGAGACTTCTGAGCCCTTTAATCTCACTATAATGTCTGAAATTAAATACCATTTCCTATACCCTAAAGGAATGGGATCTCAAGATCTTTTTTGTTTGTTTGTTTGTTTGTTTGTTTGTTTGCCGAGACAGGGTTTCTCTGTGTAGCCCTGGCTGTCCTGCAACTCACTCTGTAGACCAGGATGGCCTCGAACTCAGAAATCTGTCTGCCTCTGCCTCCCGAGTGCTGGGATTAAAGGCTTGTGTCACTACTGCCCAGCGGGATTTCAAGATCTTATTCCTTGCTAAAGGGCAAGTCCTTGGAGAGAGAGAGAGAGAGAGAGAGAGAGAGAGAGAGAGAGAGAGAGAGAGAGAGAGAGAGAGAGAGCTCTTAAAAAAATGCATGTGGGTCTCAGGTACCATGTGTCAGAGAGTCGTCTCCACCTCTCCACATGATGTGGCTGCTGTGTTTTTGACAGCGTTCAGGGCAAACACCAGGGAGAGGAAGCACAATTAGAGCAGGAACTCTCTGCCTTTGGCTATAGTCACAGAACCACTGCGTTTTAGCAGGGGTAGGAACTGAGATCAGCACAGCCCAGTCCCTCCATTTTACCACAGCCACAGGAGAGAAAGAAATGATGGATCTCACAGGACCCCAAATCCGAAGAGATTTCCAGAGCCATGGTGCAACCCTGAGTGGTGGAGAACGCTAGGAAACTTAATCCTGCCACACATACCCAACTCCACTAAAGTGGAAAGCAGATGGCGCCTGGCTCCCACTGTGAGGACCCAGATGCCAACCTCACAGACAGATGAAGAGATGGGACTTGGACCACAGGAGTCTGTGATGTGAGGGATCCGGGCAGCTGCAGGATTAGTGCTCGATTCTGCTCCTGTGGTGTCTGGGGCTTGGCATAAAGGCAGCTTTGGATCAGTGGCTCTTCTCTAATCAAATGACAGTAACGACGGAGACCAAGAGCAGAGATCAGAGGAGCCCAATGTGCACCGTGCAACAGTGCTGTTAAACGTTACATCTCTATGAGCTGCATCCTGGCTGAAGCTCTGCGAGGCTGCTGCTCCCACTGTCCTAATTTTAAAGGCAATACTGCAAAATCCAGAGGATCTCCAGGGCCTTAGCTAATACAGCCCTTCCTCCTGGCATAGCACAGACCTGCTGAGCCTCTGAGCCCCGCCAGGGATCACAGACCCAGTCTGTAGATGGAAAGGAAAGATAAGCACGTTGCTTGTTAAAGTAACACCGAGGAGCTCCTAAAAGAACCTGATGTGGTCTCACTCTACTTTCTAAGATTTTTCAGGTGACCTTTTCAGATATAAGGTCACACACCTTTATAAGGAGCCCCACCTCCAAAAGCCTTAGCAATCCTATTTACCCACAAAGAACAGAGGGTTTCATTTTTTAAATGGCCTATCAACACTCACAGTTAGAGCCCAGAGAAAGGAACAAGGCTTGGCTTTGTGGACCATTAAAATGAGACTAGAGGAAATAAGTTATTTTACCTCTGCACTCACGTGCTACACCTCGAGCCAACTGGGAGAGTCCCTGGAATTTGGTGACTAATCAGATGCTGGCCTGGGAAACACACCCCTGAATGTCATCAGACTTCAAGCATTTGCCCCAGGAATCCAGAAATAAGCTGTCATCAAAGGGACGTGTGCCCTCTGGAAACAACATCCAGGGCACATTTCGTAATCTGCAGCTGGGACTCAGAGAGCCCGGAGACAAGGAAAGGTCAAGACCGGGCCTGGCCCTTACTGCCTGCTCGTCTTGTCTGGAGCCCCTGTGTTCCTTCTGGAGCAGGAGTGGTTGGCAGGTGTAACCATCGAGTCCCGCACTTGCCTCGAATGTGTTTAGAGTATCTGTCAGACCTTAACGATCATTTTATTCAGCAGCTAGTTAATGTCAGGTAATTACGGGTCCTCGGCTCTCTACTTTTCAAATATGACTGAAGTGAGTGGCATGTTTTTAAAATAACTTTTATTTTTAAAAGTAGCGTAGCCTTGCATAAGAAAAGTGGGGATGGCATTTGGGATGAACAGAGATGTGCTCATCTTGAAGACAGTACATGGCCAAACACTTTTCGATGTAAAGTTTGTGTGTTTATATTCCTCTGTTTTCTGGGTTAAGAAAAGAATGTGTCTGACAATATATATATATATATATATATATATATATATATATATATATATATATAAATACACACACATATATAATCAGTTCTTCTAAAAAATGTTTATTTATGTCTGTAATAGGTGTGGGGGGCACCACATATACAGACATCAGAGATTAACTTTGAGGAGTCTCCTCTCCTTCTACCCTGAGGATCCCAGGGTTCAAACTCAGGTCCTCACACTTGGTGGCCCTTAAATTTGGTGGCATGTGTCCTTTCCTGCTGAGCCACTTTGCTGGCAAAATCAGTTCTACAGAATCCTTCTTCTAAGCTTGTTATTTTGTGTTTTGTTTACAATGCAAAGGATCAAACCCAGAAGCAAGTAAGGGCCAGATTTCTGGGCCAGCACTCCGACACTTTTGCAACTGTTTCAATTTGGCTCTAGGGAATCCAAAGGGAATTTCTCAAATCAAGCACCTACCAACTACAAAATACCAACATAACAAGCCTGTATGTGGGGATTTCTTTCTGATGATGACCTTGGAGCAGTTGCTCTAAACTCATGTGGCTTCTCAAGTACCAACTGAGCTCATGAGTTTGGCCTTGTCAACAAAGGCGTTGGTGATGCTTGGAAAGGTACAGACAGAGGCAGACCATACCTGCAGTGGCAGAGCTGCAGAGGCTTCCTGCCATCTCGGAAGTAAACAGTGGACAAACACTACTGTCACCCAGGAGTGATGTCACAGATCCCATTCTAGCACAAATTCCGGGAAGAAAGTCCCTGAAAAGCTGAACTTCTCAAGCCCTTTGATTCTGTCCCTTTCCAAACTTCATTCACAGCCCAGTGACTCATTTACTAGGATAACCTAGTCTGGTAAAGCTACAGACCCGTTAATGAGAAACTGGAGCTAGCACTGGATCTAACTGGTGGTTGTAAGCAGGAGAAGAGAACGGAGTTATAAGACAGCATCCAGTCCACGCTAATGTGGCTCTGAGTGTTCTCAGCTCAGCTGCCGTGGAAAGAGGGGCAGGAAATCTCACACCCCCCTCACACCAACTGCAGGCTACCCAATGTTGAGAGCGCAGTGAGACACAAGATAGAAGTTAGAGCACACTGGGAAGACATGCCTAATGGCTCTGTAGCCTGTCCCATGGGTCTGTGTGGACCAAAGATACTGAAGAGTCAAGTAGCTGTTGTGGGGTGTACTGGCTAGTTTTGTGTCAAGTTGACACAGCTGGAGTTATCACAGAAAAAGGAGCTTCAGTTGAGGAAATGCCTCCATGAGATCCGGCGATAAGGCATTTTCTCAATTAGTGATCAAGGGGGAGGGCCCCTTGTGGGTGGTGCCATCTCTGGGCTGGTAGTCTTGGTTCTATAAGAGAGCAAGCTGAGCAAGCCAGGGGAAGCAAGCCAGTAAAGAACATCCCTCCATTGCTTCTGCATCAGCTACTAATTTCTGAACTGCTTGAGTTCCAGTCCTGCATCCTTTGGCAATCAACAGCAATGTGGAAATGTAAGCCGAATAAACCCTTTCCTCCCCAACTGCTTCTTAGAGGTCATGATGTTTGTGCAGGAATAGAAACCCTAACTAAGAGTGGGGGTTAGTCAGAGGAACTGACAAGGCGAAAGCACAGAGCTGGGCAACTGTGCAGTACATAATGTTGACTATGTGCCCACTATACCGGGAGCCTCAGGGTGAGTTCCGTCTGCACTGTCTAAAGCCGCCACAACCAAGAAAGCGTAACTCACAATCACAGCAATGTCACCTTCTGAGCTTTTGTGTCCCCACTGCTCCAAACTATGATTGTCTGCAAGTCCTTCCTAAAATAAGCCGCCTCAATCTCATACTTGACTCCTCCCTTAGAACCACAGATTAGATGAATAATGACTGATTGATTGATAGATGGAAATTTATAAATAGATAATATAGAGATAAATATACACATATATTCACGATTAAAACTAAAACTTACTCTTTATGCTTTTGTTAAGTTATTTTGTTGGTGGTGGCGGCAGCAGTAGTACTATAATAAAATAACCAAAAGGTTCCCTTAACTCACAGTTTTGGAGGTTGGAAGTTTAAGGTTGGGGGAGCCTCATTGGTCTAAGTTTCTAATTGCCTAACCATAAATGTATCAAGGGCAATGAGATAGCATTGACAGACAGAATGCCAGACTCCAAGAAACGAACTAACCTCGCTCCTCCTGTCATAACCCTCTTGAGAGAGGTCAGGAAGGGATCTCATGGAAACTACCTTAAAGTCTCAAGGCAGCTCCTCCCACACTGGTCTCCAGCTAGACCCACCTCAGGACCAGCCTCCAACATCCGAGCCTCTCAGAGACAAGTCACATCTCTAACAGAACAATGCCTGTGTCTGGGCCAGTAGCTGAAGAAGTTTCCATATGTCTGAGAAAAACTTAGGCAGGAAATCTAATTATTTTGTTTACTCCCTGTGTTCAGTAGCCAGGATGTTGACAGCTGAGGACTCAGGGCTGAAGACAGAAAGGTGTATACTTCACAGAGGTAGGATTTACAGATAATAAACCACTCACTTAAACCATGAAAGTTTGATATATTTCCACCTATTAAATCACCACCATAAGCAAGATAACTGGTTCTTCCCACGATAGAAATTGACAGAACCTTTAGGACATACGACCTGGCTGAGGAAACTTAGGTCATGGGTGCTGTGCCCCTCAAGAGGGCACTGGAGCACTAGCCTCCCTTCCCTCCTCTCCTCCTGACTGGATGCCATGCGTAGCTGCCTCTGCCACAGCTTCTGGTGCTAGACCCAGAGCTGTCATGGATCTAAAGCAACAGGGCCAAGCAACCATGGACTGACATTCCTAAAAATGAGCCAAATACATTCTCCCTTCTTAGAAGTTGTTTACATAAATTATTTTGTCACAGTGACAGGAAGCTAACACAGGGAACAAAGGCTCAAGAAAGCTCAGCATTGGAGGAGATACGTCAACGTTTGTACTTTGATGGCTACTACTGTCGGTTGACAGGACCTAGAATCATGCGAGAGATAAACCTCTGGGCATGCCTATGAGGGATGGTCTAGACTTGTAGGTGAGGTGGGAAGACTTATCTGAAATGTGAATGGTATCAATGCACCTGCTGGGGCCATGGCTTGATTTCCCAGCTTCATAGGAAGTCTGCTCAATTTGTTTTAGCCAGTAAGGAAATAGAAGCCCAGGTCGTTGAGCTGATCTGTTCACAAGCGTACTTACATTGGCACCACCACATCTACTGATACTTGTCATAATTTTACACTCAAGGGGAAACTTGTGCCAAGATGAAAATTAGTTGATAAATGTTCATGCCCATCTATAAGAAGACCATGTACACACCCAGAACACATAGTACACGCATAAGACAACACATACGTAGAAACTACATTGTTATGCCAATGATTAACTTGATCTTGCAGAAAATACAGTCTCACTTTTGTAACTACACAACCTTTAAACCTATTAAATAAAGCTTTTAACCCCCAGCAAACACCTTTGGTGATAAAAATAAAACAAAATAAAAGCTTATCTCATCTCTCCAGCATCTGGAAGGGACCCAGGGTGAGAGTTATTTCTGAGACTCCAACATGGGCTCTGACCACGACTAACTCCCAAACACAGATGACATCCCTATCACTGCCTCTTCATATGGGCATGTAATGAAAACACATGAAATTCTGCTTTAAAGAGAACACACTACTTAAAGCCAAAGACATGGAGGAGAAGACAGCTAAGAGCTGAAAGTCACTTAATGGAGCTCCCCTCTAAATGAGGCTCTGTTGCCTCAGGCCCTGTCCTCAACACAGTGCAGACAAGTGTTCACACTAACAGGGGACAGCCAGCCACTGCCACCATCATTATCTGTGACCCTCCCTCCTCTGGTGGCACCTCACTTCACTCTGAATGTCATGTCCTTCTCCCTGTCCCTCCTAATGTCCTGGTTGCTTTGTGCTTCCTTGCACTTTAATACTGTTGGCTTCTAGTACATGCTCTGAGTCCAAGTGACAGTGTCATTCCATTTCCATGACAGAGGGAAGCAACAAGTGCTGTTAATTTCTGCAATCACAGAAACCTCCTCAGAGACAGATCAGTGAGCTCCTTGGGCCCCTCCCTCTACCTCGCTGTGACATTCCAGCCAGCCAGGGAAGGCACTCAGCAGAACTTGAAGTCCGTCTGCCTCCCTCCACTGGGGCCTCTGAACAAGTCTAGAGTCAACCCAGGCACAGGCAATGGCAGAAACACAATTAAAACCCTGAGAGGAAACTACGGTTTTTGTGCACAGAGCTTGAAAGTTGCTATTCTTGAAATAAGCACTCAACTTTTGAAAAGCGTTCAGTTGTTAGAATCAGTATGTTCCTGTCACTGTGACGGGAAGTGGGAAAAGAGGAAGAAAATAAAAGGCAGATTTCACATAAAAAACGAATGGCAATCTCCAAGACTGTGAGTACGTCGGCACAAAATTCATTTGCTGGCCCTTGTTTGGGCCTCCCTCTGCTGTTTATCTTATTTTTTTTAATCTTTGTCTTAAAATTATCATTTCAATGAGCAAAACAGCATCGGTTTAAACCTAACTGTGCACTTGGTCTCCTGGAGTCCTTAAAGAACCAATGGAAATTCCTGACAGTGACGTAATCCTCTTCTCTGAACCAATGAACACTTCTAAGAGTGACATAATCTTCTTTTCTGAACCAGTGAAAATTTCTGACCGTGACATAATCATCTTCCCATCTAATTTGACTTAGCAGCACCATCTCTTTCTGTAGAATAATGAGCAGGAGATTCTAGTAA
The DNA here is from genome assembly GCF_978045245.1 of Mus caroli. Taxonomy (NCBI): domain Eukaryota; kingdom Metazoa; phylum Chordata; class Mammalia; order Rodentia; family Muridae; genus Mus; species Mus caroli. Next base: position 78,589,815 of record NW_028227271.1, read on the forward strand.
TCCTTCCATAGGTGACTTCTCAGATCTCCCTTGAGCCCAGCAATGTTACACATTCCGATGTTCCATGGCCTTCCTGACACTTGACTGGTTTTCCCCAAGTTCTACCTCAGAGACAATATAGGACCATCTTAACACTGACTATCTTATGTGCCTCAAGTGTTCATTGGAAGATTGAACACACCCACTACAGAGCCAGACACCTACAGGGAAGGTGACCCCAAAGTCTGAGTACGAGTCTCAAAGACTAGGTCTGTCCAATACCAGTGGCCGTGAATGGCAAAGGGAGGAAGTGGAGGTGAGGATGATTTTGATCAAAACATACTATATTCATGTATGACATTTTTAAACAATAAAAGAGAGATTGACGAATCCATATGAATAAATGGGTAAGCTCCGCACGGTGCTAGCACTTGCAAAGTGGAGGCAGAAGGATCAACAATTCAAGGTCATCCTCTGCTACATAATTAGGATACTACATCAAAAACCCAGATAAAATAAGTAAATTAATAAGTACCAGGAAGGCTAAGGCAGGAGGATTACTAGAGTCCAGAAATTCACAGTCAGGATGAACAGCAGGAATACATGGTTTCTCCTAGATGTCCCGTGAGCTGCTGCCCCCCCCCCCAATTAAAAATGTCTTAAGAACACTGTACTGAGAACTCCTTTTGGTCAAAACCATTTAACAAAATTGCATACTATGGCATGAAGACGACCATGTTCGTGGTTCTCTGGGAAGTTCATGTCCTCATGAAAGCTGCTGTGGTAAGAAATTAAACATTCGTTTGGTCCCCAGAGTATCAGTCAAAGGGAACAAACACACTTCATGATGAGCTGCCTTGAGTTGAATTCGTATGCAACATGAGACTCTGTACTTTGGATTTTAAGTTGGTGCAGGACCCATTTAAGACTTTGGAGGAATGTGGGTGGGATGGAAGTATTTTTAGAAAACGTGAACTGGAGAAGGGACTGGATTTTCTGGTTTGAGTGTGACTCCCCCTCCCCGCCCCAAAGCCTGTTTGTTGGAAACAATCTCCTGCCCCTCATGAGTGGCTGAAAGCCCGCTGTGCTCTCTGCACAGGTTAACTCTGCTATGGGGGAATGTGCTGTCTCCCGGCATCTCCTTAGCACACGTGCTGATTTTGCCATGACCGTTGCTGTCCTAAGTTACAGCGGGATGTCCTCCCCTGGTGCTGAGCAGATGCTGAGCCATGCTCTGGACTTATCAATCTCCACATGTGACAAACTTGAATGACTTTCTACATGACCTAGTATTTGGATGTGGGGCAAGTAGAACCGTGCCCAACCAAACAGAAGAACTAGTAAGGTCAAGCAGATGCAAAAAAACAAAAACAAAAACAACCAAAAACAAAAACGGTAAATCTCATAATTGAGAATGGTAGGTGCTTCAATTAGCTCCCAACCAGGTTCCTGTCCTGGATCACATGACCACAACACCCCACTAAGAGGACCATGACAACTGGTCACATAGCATAGAAACACAGGGTTCTCCCATGCCGATGAAGTATCTACATAGGCCCTGAGTGTCTAACCAATGAGCTTCCCTCCCTGGGCATCCCTTCCTGGAAAAGGTATTCAATCTCTATTTCACCCTGAGTAAATTGTATGCACCGTCATCTGTTGTGAATAAACAGTTTAGACAACAGGACTGTTTCCTTCCATCATAGAGGGAAGCCTCATAAAGAGTCACACCTAAGTCTCTCACAAAAGGCCCCTCCACGGTCACTGCCCTCACTCTCAGTCATAGCTAAGCATGATTCCCCGTGCCCCGGGCTCAGTACGCCCCCCCCAGCCCCCAGCCCCATCCCTCAGCATCATCTGGGTACACAGGAGGATGGGAGCCCTCAGTTCTCAACTCTGCAGGGTGCCCAAAGTTTGAGAACCACAGACTCTGTCCCAGCCTCAGCTGGGACCCCTATCTTAGGCTGCTTTTCACCTCTCCTGTATGGTGTGTCCCTGTCCCACAAGCCCAGCACCCCAGCAGCAAGGAAAGAACATAGTCTAGTGCCCCTGCACTTTGCTCCCCATCAAGCAGCGACTTGGTGGCGTCTGACACCCCAGCAGCAAAATGCAGACCCCCATTTGAGTTCAGTTTGTTTGTTTGTTTGTTTTTTATAAATCAGTCAGTGCTTTGACTCTACATATCTCAGCCTGGCCTCAGACGCACAGCTTTTCCACACAGCCTCCCAAGTTGTAGAATTACAGGTTTGCGTCAGTACGACTGGCTGGTTTTGATCATAAGTGAGTCCCAAGAGACCCAGGTATCAGTTTGTTGCCAACCTATGGCATTCTGAGAAGTATAGAACCCTTTGGAGAAAGGGAAGAGTTGAAAGAGGCTAGGCCACTGGGGATATGATCTTGAAGAGGATACTTGGGCTCTGACCCCAACCTCAGCTCTTCCAGTTACTTCCATGTAGGTGAGCATCTTTCTTCAGCACTCACGCCTGTCATGATGAACTCTACTGCCACAGGGGAAAACAGCAAGGCTAAGTGACCATGGAACTAAACTGCTCTTCCCTTCTTACAGACTGATGCTGTCAGGTCACAATGAGGGGAGTCTGAGGAGCATACCTGGCCCCAAGTGTCCTGTCATGGTGATAGGATAGCCTGATCTGCTGTGCTCCAATTCCTCCTTCAACACAAGGAGTCAATGTGGCTCCAGGCTTGTGAGGAGTGAAGTGATCAGGATTGGTAATGCCTCTGACCTTGACTGACAGGACCCTGGCTTCCTACCCAGCATCCACCACAACCTTATAGAGTTGTTAGAGGCCACAAAGTGGGCTGCCGAAGGCAACAAAACATAACTGGACGAAGGCAATATGAATTGAAATGGTTTCATCCTCCAGGGTCCGCAGTAAAGTATCTACAATACCTCCTATAAAAAAGTTCCCCAAATCCTCATGTCTCTGGATTCACCAGTAATAAGCAAGAGAAGGGGTCTAAGAGGATGTGAGGAAGATTTCGCCCTGGCATCTGAGAAGGCTGTGAAGTAGCAGTGCCACGTAACCAGAAGGCGTCAGACGTAATCCCTCCTCCTGGAATCACTGAGAGCTGATGACCTCTGTGCTTTTGCTTCAACATGATCCTTTCCTGGGCTCAGATTACAGGGGACTTTACCTGACTCTAATTCTGCATTCTGAGTAGTTCTATCAAGCCCTTCTATCCCTCCCCTCCCCTCCTCGCTATATCTGAAAGGACAGAGCTAAGAAACAGAGGAAAGACAGCCCTGGGACGGACCACCTACAATCCGTAAATTTGCATGCAACTCACTAACTCCCAAAAGTGAGCTTCTATAGCTAAGTGGGCTCTGGTGAGCTGATGAGATGAAGCCCCATTGTTGTCTTACAAGGGGATGACGGGCCCCGAGTGCTCTCTGACTGCCACGTGAGGATACATCGAGAAGATGATGCTCTCAGACCCAGAAGAGGAATCACAGCGAGAACCCAGAATCTCAGACTGCCAGCCTCCAGCAACGTGAGAAGTAAATGCTCACCATCCGAACCACCCAGTCCATAGCATTCTTTAAGAGCGGTCCAAACCGAGAAACAGAGTATCTGGGCCAACGGGTCATGCTAGTCAGAGGTGGGGAAGACCAACAGAGTTGACGACGTGGCACCAGCGCTGGACACCTGTCACGGAGCATCACCCACTTCTCGCTGGCCTCTCTGATTCCTGAAATCACTTGCTTACCAGAGAATAGCTTTTCTCCTATTCCCCAAATCCATTGGCAGCAATCAGGGGGCAAGGCCTCCTCTAGAATTCATGACTGCCTCTCTGCTGATGGTCACATATGACTCCCACATTCTGATCAATTCTGATGCAGCTTATCCATGGCCAGTCACGTCTTCTTTCACTATCAGAAAGCTCTCCTGCCTTGACTGAGGGACCAAAGACAAACATATTATATTCAGTTTCTAGAGCCCATGGTTCCTAAACAGACAACACAAATTCTTGACGCCAGCACCAGTACCGCCTTCCACTTGGGGAATAAAAAAGGTATGATTTTATCATCTACAAATAGCTCATATGTAAATTCTGTGGCTCAACGTTCCCCATAAAATGATCCCATGTGGGAGGCTTGGTCCCGTCTGGTGGTGCTATTGAGAGAGAACGGTGAAGGCGCCAACCGCATCTGTAGGTCACTGCGTGAATAAGGGTACAGAGAAGCAGGTGACTAGCAGGTCCGTGGAGGAATGTGTCAGAGAAAGGCATCTGAGATGAGCCACTTTGCTCCAGCCCGCCTTCCCCACCGAGGATGTCCCAGCTCGCCAGGCAAGGGAGCAGATACAGCAAAGTCAAGCATCCATGCTCTAAATCCTCCATGTTGTAAGCCAAAAGGAATCCTCCTCCACTTTTCTCCACTGTGTTATTACAACAAGGAAAATGCCAATCTGTTCTCTCTCTGCTTGTAAGGAAAGACCCGAGGCTAGCTTCTTTTTACTCCAAATCCATCTCAGATGAAACATTCCATTTAAAAACATACGTGTTGATTCCACCTAAACCTCTCTTGAGGGCTGGAGTGATGGCTCAGAGGCTAACGGCTGGGGGCACCTTCTGTCCTTCCAAAGGGGAAGGGTTCAGTTCGCAGCACCACACCGCAGCTCGCAACCATCTCTAATTCCAGTTCCCGGGGGGTCTGGTGGCAGTTCTGGCTCCCAGGGGCGCTGCATGCACATGCTGCTCATGCACACACCCTGATAAATGCTTATACACATAAAATCAAAAATACATTTTAAAAATTTAAAATTCCTCCCAATTACTTAGTACTTGTTATATACTGAGCACAGCGAATTCATTAAAAGCCCCTTAGGCGTGATTATCTTAGCCAGAGTGGAGAAAATATTTACATGTGCAATGTATTGAAATCAAACGTCCATATCGGTGCTGAGGTCATTTAGCTTGGTACATTTTAGGAAACCACGGTTTTCTTTCCGTAGCAGATGGCCTGACAGTCATGACTGAAAATTTCCTTGCTCATTATAATAAAAACAGTCGTTGACTAAAAAAATAAGAAAGCTGCCAAGAGAGGGAGTTTTTTTAAAGCGTGTGTGTGCGCGTGTGGAATTCAAAATACTATTCAAAATCTAAAGCCGTGGTCCAGAGGGACAGGAAAGCGCAGCTCAGGTGCTGCCTGGGCTTCACGTGACACGAGATGGCTCTGAGTGTCTTGGTTTAAAAATACTCTCCAAGAGCCTGGGCCAAACGGCTGCAGGATTACAAGTTCTCTCCCGGCTGTCCAGGTACTAAAAGCAGGCACAAGTAAGAATAACTAACTTCAAAGTAACTAACGAGCAGCACGTGACGTATGATGATCCCCAGTCAGGGGACCCCCACGGCTGCTCATCTCTCCCGGCTGTCCAGGTACTAAAAGCAGGCACAAGTAAGAATAACTAACTTCAAGATAACTAACGAGCAGCACATGACGTATGATGATCCCCAGTCAGGGGACCCCCACGGCTGCTCATCCTTTAGTCAGTCCTCGAGCAACCCCGACCCTACTAACGATACCCCTACTTCCCTTTGCGAGGCTCAATTTTCCACAAAAGAGCTGTACACTGCGAACTAAGTCAATGAGAAAGCCATCCCTCACAGCCACAAACACTCTGTCCCCAGTGGCAGGGTTGAGGCCCTCAGTGAGTCCTACATAGTCATTATAACACATTATACACACACATTAGATAGATAGATAGATAGATAGATAGATAGATAGATAGATAGATAGAGATATACACACTATACATAACACACTATATACACACACATTAGATAGAGAGAGATATACACACTATACATAACACATTATATACACACACATTAGATAGATAGAGAGAGATATACACATTATACATAACACATTATATACACACACATTAGATAGATAGATAAGATAGATAGATAGATAGATAGATAGATAGATAGATAGATAGATAGAGATATACACACTATACATAACACACTATATACACACACATTAGATAGATAGAGAGATAGAGATATACACACTATACATAACACACTATATATACACACATTAGATAGATAAACAGACAGATAGATGAGATATACACATTATACATAACACATTATATACACACACATTAGATAGATAAACAGACATAGATAGATGAGATATACACATTATACATAACACATTATATACACACACATTAGATAGATAGAGATATACACACTATACATAAAACTATATATACACACTAAATATATGTATATATACAACATATAACACCCATTCACCTGTCCTTTATTCACATCATCATAGCTGTTTTGAGATCAAAATCAAACTAGTGAAAAATCAAACTGCTCCCTGGCCAAAGAAAATGGACACAACCAGAAGACCATCAGATTAATGATGGCAGAGCAAAATATGGTCTATTCAGGCAGCGGACTGCTACTCTTCTCTGAAGAGGAGTCGAGTGTGGTAACGGTTATATTATAGGTGAATCTTGAACTGATTACGCTAAGCAAAAGAAGCCAGATGCAGTCCGTGAAGGACACATGGCTGTTTATACGAACAACGACAGGCAAATGCATAAAGAACAAGCAGACTGTGGTTGTCTAGAGCTAGAGGAGCCGGGGGCGGGGAGGGGGGTGAACAATGACCTGAGGGTCCCTCTGAAGGTAATGAGAACATTCTGGAACCAGACAGCAACCCTGGGTTTTCTCCAGGTCACTGGTTAGTCTCTGCCCATTCACTCCTCAGGTCACTGGTGAGTCTCCGCCCATTCACTCCCAAGGTCACTGGTGAGTCTCTGTCCATTCACTACTCAGGTCACCGGTTAGTCTCTGCCCATTCACTCCCAAGGTCACTGGTGAGTCTCCACCCATTCACTCCCAAGGTCACCGGTTAGTCTCTGCCCATTCACTCTCCATCATCCTTTCCCAGGATGTAGCTCATACCACCTGACCTGTTTCCTCAGCCTTCCCCTCATCTTTAAGCCCCTGGATTTGTTTTCTGTCCTAACAGCCTCCTCCCCAACCTGACACATAAAGGAAACCCACAGAGACCTCCTTATGCAGGTCTCTGATGGCTTTCCACACCCTAGTGCTTCCCTCCTGTCTCTCAGGACACAGATGCTGCTGCCTCCAAGCCGTGCCCCATGCCAGCTTCCGGTATAGCATCGTCATATGACTCGGGACCCTTCTCACCACACCGGTTCCTCTTTTGATCTTCCTTTTACCTTTGTCCCAGTGACAACATCTTCCTAGACACATTGGCTGTCATTCTGTCTTTCTGTCCCACCAACCCTGACATCCCTGCTTCAGGATACTGCTCTTGGACAAATTGAATCAAACTATGTCAGGACTCAATTACCTCACCAACCAGGTAAAACTGTATTGCTTTCGTAGATAGACCTGACCAATTTGCCCTTGACAATTTCCAGTAAAGACTGGTTCTTTCACATCATAACGAATATGTACTGGCTGGTTTTGTGTGTCAACTTGACACAAGCTGGAGTTATCACAGAAAGGAACCTCCCTTGAGGAAATGCCTCCATGAGATCCAGCTGTAAGGCATTTTCTCAATTAGTGATCAAGGGTGGGAGGGCCCAAGGTGGTGCCATCTCTGGGCTGGTAGTCTTGGGTTCTATAAGAGAGCAGGCTGAGAAAGCCAGGGGAAGCAAGCCAGTAAGTAACATCCCTTCATGGCCTCTGCATCAGCTCCTGTTTCCTGACCTGCTTGAGTTCCAGTCCTGACTTCCTTTGGTGATGAACAGCAATGTGGAAGTGTAAGTTAAATAAACCTTTCCCACCCCAACTTGCTTCTTGGTCATGATGTTTGTGCAGGAATAGAAACCCTGACTAAGACAGAATATTCCACTATTTTCCTATGGTTGCTGCAACAAACTACCACAGGCTTGTGGCTTGAAGCCTCTCCCAAATATAGTCTTGGAGTTGTGGCCTGTCTGTTAGCCATCTCCCTTCCAGAGGCGGTGACCTAAACCATCCAGCTCCTTGGACTGCTCTCCTGGACCCTCCTGGACGCCTGCTCTTCCTTCACCTCCTGTCCAACCCAATCCTGTCTTGCTCTGGAAAGAGCCCTGTGGTGACCCCCGGTCCATGTGCATAATCCAGAAAATATCTACACCCCACGTCTGCAAAGTGCCTATTGGCATATAAGGTGACAGGCAGAGGGAGGGATTGGAATGTGGACATGGTGGGACAGTAGACTTGCCAAGCCTGCACTAAGTACATCAAGGTTCTGGCAGCGCCCCATAACACTCGCATATTTCCCTAACAAACAGGGATCTTTGCCTGGAACTTGAAATGGTTATTTTATACCCAGACTCAAAGGATCACCAATGTATCCTCCTTCCACTGACTAGAAATGAAGCTATTTTCTGGGGTTTGTGATTGGACTTTATATAGGGTTCTGGAACAGGAAGGATAAGAAAATATATGTTAGCATTCTATCTACACTCCACCCCACAGTTATCTGGCAACAGCCATGTAGGTCTGCCCCCTCTCCTCCCTCTCTTGCTCTCTTGATCTCTTGCTTCTCTCCTTCCCCATTCCCTTCCCTTCCCCCCTCTCTCGACATGCTCATGGCCATGGCTGGCCTCTACCTCTCTTCTCTTCTCTTCTCTTCTCTTCTCTTCTCTTCTCTTCTCTTCTCTTCTCTCTCCTCTCTCTCTCTCTCTCTCTCTCTCTCTCTCTCTCTCTCTCTCTCTCTCTCTCTCTCTCTCTGCCTCTACTACCCTCTTAACTCCCCTCCCCATGCCCTGAATAAACTCCATTCTATACTATACCATTGTGTAGCTGGTCCCTCAGGGGGAAGGGATGCCTTGGTATGAGCCCGCCAAGGCACCCCTCTCCCCCATACCTCGCCACACCCCTATAGAACATACCACCTTTCTCTTTATCATTTTAAAACACACCAATGTCTGTGTGTTTTGATTCAGAAGCAAGTTGTAGGGAGGGGGGAAACTGTCTAGAGCAACAACAGACAGTGAGAAGAAACTGTAGCAAAAAGGCCTAGAACATCAAGTGCCCCTGCCCTCTTCCACCCTCCCAGACCCTTAGCCATTTGTCCCTAGTCCCTGGCGTTCATTTCTGGGTGTCCTCTTTGCCCACTCTGCCTTACTCTCCACAGGCATGTGTCTCTTCACACTTTTCTATTGTTTCTCTTGATCTATGTTAATTTATTTTTTACTCTTCTCTACATTGCATACACATGCAAATATGCATCCTAAGAATAGACAGATGTAGATTTTAACTGAATCTTCTTGTAGCTGGGGAAGCACGGATGTGTCTGTCTTGCCCAAAGGCTGAGGTTGTTAACAAGGCCCGCTTTGGAGTGGATGGCTTCATCTCCCTAGCAGTGGGTTCTTTCTCAGCGTCCCAGAACGGAGAGGTCCCGCCTCCTACACGCCCCCTAGTGGCCACTAGCGGAGAAGCACCATTGAGTACACGATTTACTAAGCCATAAGGAAAACTTTCCAGAAGACTTGCAATGGTGCTAAATATCAGTCTGGGCCCAGAAACCAGTGCCCATTTAACACGCCCTTCCTTCCATAGATGCTGTTAGTATTTCTCCTAGGCTCTGCCCCACAGTACCTAGCAACAGCCAGGTATGCCTGACTCACTATAAAAGGGGCTGCTTACCCCCTCCTCACTCTCTTGCTCTCTTGCTCTCTTATCCCTCTGTCTCTTCTTCTCTCCCCATTCCCCTCCCTCTCTCTCCATGTGCTCATGGCCAGCCTCCTCCTCCTCCTCCTCCTCCTCCTCCTCCTCCTCCTCCTCCTCCTCCTTCTTCTTCTTCTTCTTCTTCTTCTTCTTCTTCTTCTTCTTCTTCTTCTTCTCTCTCTCTCTCTCTCTCTCTCTCTCTCTCTCTCTCTCTCTCCCTTTCTCTGTCTCTAATACCCCCTCTAAATAAACTCTATTCTATATATTCTATATTATACTCTGAGGGATGGGATGCCTCAGCATGGGTCCCTCAGAGCCCACTCCAACCCCAGCCGCCGCACCACACCTCACTCTACCAAACATATCGCTGGCTCCTTTTTCTTTCTTATAAAACACACCAGATGCAGCTTCCTGACTTCAGCAGATGCTCACATGTGCACCAGGAGTTTCTCTTTGCCTTTCAAGCTTTTGCACTGCAAAAAGACTCAGGGAACCTATGAGCAGCGCAAATAGATGAGATCTAAAGGTTGTGCTGTGTACACGGGATGGAACTTTACACAGCATAAAAACGTTAAGTGACCCACAGCTCGATCCAGAAGCACAGCTATGGTTATTTTATTCAGAGAGTATTCTTATGTCCCAGGCTGGCCTCCAACCTGCTGTGTAACCGAGGATAACCTTGAACTCCTGATTCAAATGCTTTTGCCGCCTTAGGTCTGGGGTTACAGGCATGTGCCACCACACTGGTTTTATGGGGTGCTAGGGGCTGAACCCAGGGATTCAGGCATGCTAGACAGCCACCAACTGAGCTACATTCTCAGCCTTCGTTTTATTTTTAATGCCATGAGTTTTATCTTTAATACTTTTTGAAAAACATATTCATTGTCATTACATAAACATCCATCCATCTCCAGGGAGTTTGACTCCAGTCTGGGCTGGTACTTCCTTCAGTGTCACAGGCTCCACCACAAAGAAGAATATGGGTCTTACACATCTGGCATGGGACACATTAAAAGGCCCATAAATAATTTTTATGTAAGTATATGACCCGTGGCGAGAGATAATAAGCCTGTTTATCCACATCATTTCCTCCAGAATGACTTCACAACTGAGCTCCATTTTGTAGTTGCTTTGATGGGTCTCAACAGCCAAGTACAACTTGAACAACATAGCAGCGTTGGCTGGAATCTTGGGAAGCCCTGTGCATGGCCTGGAGGCCCAGCCCAGCAACCCTTGTGAGGATTTGTTCTGTCTATGAATAGGCCTCTTCTTTTGTCAGGAGAGGAAGAAAGGGGCTTTGAGTCCCATTGGACAATAGATAACTACTGAATTGTGCTCTCAACTGTTATTTTTTTAAAGGCATGAAAGCACCATTGGAGTTCTCCTTTTGGCACAGGACAGGCTTGCGAGTCTGTGAAGCTCTGCTTCTACGCTTGTCCGGGTATCATTAGCCAAAATAGGCTTACACAGCCATCCAGCAGGCTTTGAACTCAGTGACTTTATTCTCTGAAAAAGAAAACCATTCTTCACATAACTCAACCAAATGTACCTTTTGCCAGAAGATACTCCTTCAAACTCATGGACACCCTCAAAGAACGTGTTGTTGCTGGGGCTGTCGCTCAGTAGTATAACACCTGCTTAGCATGCAAAAAGTCACGGGTACAATTCCTTGCAACACACACACACCAAACAAACAAACAAACAAACAAAAAACATTTTTTAAACTGTGTGCCATTTGTCAGACGAGACAACAACGTAGAGACACTAGGTGAATTTTGGGGTTTTTTTGTTTTTTTTAAAGAGGAATAATATCCTCAGAATTTAATGTCCATTTTGTGGGAACTATCTAGAAGCCCATGGAACAAAAGAACAACGAATGCCACTGCCAAATGTCAGTGCCCACGCTGCTGCTCGGAGCGTGTGAGGAACGGAGAACGCAAAGGGTGAGCTGGATCTGGCCAACAGGGGCGACACTCCAGGACTCCTGCTGCCCTGCTGGCCAGGATGACCTGTGCTCTGCCCCAAGGTGAGTCAGGTTGCTGCACTGCCCGCCCAGCACCCAGCGGCAGCTGAATCCAAGGGCCACCACTGCCTCCTATGGACAGTTCCCTGCTAGAAGCTTCTGGATGTCCCAGAAGATGTCAGAAGTCCCCCAGTGCTTTGTCACTCTCGATTTCTACAACTTCAATGCCAGTGAAATAAACCTTAAATAAATCGATATGGAACAATAAAGAAACTTCTGATGCAGAAAACCTAGCCCCTTAATTGGGTTACAATGAACAAACTACTATCTATCTATCTATCTATCTACATATGTGTGTGTATGTGTATATAGATATAGATATATGTAAATATATATATGAAGGGCAAAGATTTAACCAGAGCGGGGCAGGTGAGTGGGATATAAAGTGAATAAGTAAAAAAAATAAGTAAATTTTTAAAAGTTATTAATTCAGTCCAGTTGATGGCAACCTCTGTATAAATCCTGCATAGTTTGCAGAGCTCCTGCTGTCAGACAAACAGGTGAAAAAAATGAGCTGTTCTCAGAGCATGCATTTGCATAAATGACTGTTCTGCAGACCTATAGCGACATGATGCAGCCTCTGAGTTCAAAAGTTCCCAGTCACTATCGATGCCGTTGAAAATCAGAGCCCGGTTTTGGCATTAGGAACTGCTGCAGTGCAAACCCTTGCAGAGTCTGCAAACAGTCCTTAAACGTCTGCAGTATTCTTGTACACGTGCCGTGCGTATGTGCGCCACCACCTCCTCGAGAGTCGCCTGATGCTTTCCCCTAACTGAAGAAAGGCTCACAGACAGGAAACTGAAAGCAGACACTGGAAAAGGGAAGACTAAACCTGCTGAGTAACCTGAGCATGTCAGCTGTCGCACCAAAGGACAGTGGGGACAATGTCCAGCCACTGCCAAGGAGGAGGGGTAGCGTTAGAATCCATGAACTTGGAATAAAGAAGACCCTACTCGTACATGGCTCCCACGAGCACAGAGCGCCCACACTACCCCCCAGTGATCTGCCTGTCATTGTGTATTTAACCTATAAGTTGTTGTCTTTCTTAATTTTTTCACTGTTAAAGCATTACCCCAGGCCAGACAGATGCTGAGACCATGGAACATGCATGCCAAGTTATCACCTAGGAAACTCGGACAGAAATATTAGAAATTCGCATCACTGGAAACTCCAGTGAACAAACACAGGCACCCCATATGTGATGCAGGCCTTCTTGCTGAGACGAGGCACCCTACAGTAAGCGAGAGCTGCAACTCCCCACTGCAATCCCCTCTATAGTCAATCTATAGCCAATCTATGGCCAATCCACCCACGAGGAAGAGCCCTCGTGACCTGCACCCGTCCCGCTATGCCCCGCCATTAAAAGAACACAAAATGACCGCTATCATTTGGGAGATTAAATTTCTGACATGCAGATTTTCTTTCAGGTTTTCATTTAATTACATTATAATTTTTTCATACACTTATATCTTGTACAGTGAGCATATTTCCGGCCATACACTCATCCCCTTCCTGTTTCTCCCTCTGTTGCCCTAGACAGTCTCACTTCTACTTCCGTTTTATGTATACAGGATTTTAGGTAACTGCATAAAGTCAAGAAACCGCAAATGAGCAACAACATGTGACAGTTAACCTTTAGAAACTGGCCTGACTCACTTAATGTGATTTTTTTCCAGTTATGTCCATTTCCCTGCAAACAGTCTTTTATGGCTGCAAACAATATCATATGTGTGTGTGTGTGTGTGTGTGTTTAATACACACACACATTATGATATATAATATATATATACATATTGATATATAATATATATACATATATATATTATATATCACATCTTCTAGATCATTCCTCTGTGGCTGAACACAGGTTGGACCCATAACTTAGCCACTATGAACTATGAACTGACACATGAGTCTTCATGGACACTTTCCAAACCAGAACAAAAGATCCGCGGACTGCTCCGAGCATCCTTGAATCTAAGACTTCTGTATCACAGAGCACAAAGCTCTGTTTGTTTGCTTTTCAATCCTTTGAAATCATCATGTGAATTCACTTGGTCTAATCTTACACCCAACACAGTGAGAAAGTAAGACTCCACATTTTTTCCCAATGTATGGAAAGCACATAAGCTGGGTACTATGGTCCAGCGTGAAGCCAAGCCAAGTCTCCTCCACAGCAGGCAACCTCCCCCATCTTTCTCCTCTCCTATGCACAGTGGCTGAAGTACACTGTGTGTCTCCACATTGCCCTAACTCTTCCTTCTTCCACTTGGAAGCATCTACCTCCCTGAAGGGCAAGGAGCAGAAGCAGCCCTAGAGGGCTAGAGGCCAAGTGGCTGGTCAGTATCTGAGGCCTTTGTCCCTCCTTTTCTTCTCCTCCTCTCTCAAGCCCTCTGAAATGACATCATGGCCAGCCCTTCTGGAACATTCTAACTTGCTGTCACCCCCATTCTTCCACTGCAACAACTGTCACTCGCACTCCAATACTGAATCTGAGAGAAGACATCAAACAGAAAGGCCCCTCTCCCTCCCTGCTGCATCCTCCCGCACAAATCCGCTGCCCAGCCACTCCGAGAAATGCATTTATCCCTCGAGTGACTTCCCCGTCTTGTCCTCAGCTTCAGCTTCACTTTGCACACGCTTGCAAGTCACTGTAGGGACTTTGGTCACTATTGCTAAAACATGAATTCGGCAATATGCCTCTGCAACTCAAATCACCTCCCCACACCAGTGCCCTACCATCCATAAGCCACATTGTTGAAGGATAAACTCCCTACCTTTCAGTGAGGCTTCTCCACAGCTGGGCACCTGCAATGGAAAGCAAAATGTGAAATGTGAGCAAGCTGTCACTCCCCAGGAGCATTTGCCAACTTAGCAACTCCCATGCTTGTGCAAGCGGAATGCTCACATCTCGGGTGCTAGACACTGTCAACCCATACAGTGTCTGCGTCCATCACTGCAAAGGATGCAGGTGGTAGTCTATAAAACCCTTGAGTACGTATCACAAAGGCAGGACGGACACTCCGAAACACAGTCCCTGCCCAGTGGGAAGAAAACATGTCCACTTAAGAAAAAAGTGCTGTCAAGGAGTCAGTATGAAATTTGAGAAGAGGTGGAAATCATCACACTTCAGAAAGGACAGAAACATGACTGCTCAAGTAGGGGTAATGGCAATGGTATGACAGTCTCAGAGTTGAGGGTGAGCAGTGATGTAGGGTGCACGGAGACAGGGCCTGGGTACCTGCATGCTTCACAGAGACAAGCTAACGCACACGATTGTATCTCTGCTTCCCTTTCTCGTGAAGGATGTGTCAGGAAGGATGATGGGGGCAGAAAGGAAGAAGAGAAGGAGGAGGAGGAGAAAGAGGAGGAGGAAGAGGGAAAAGAGGAGGAGGGGGAGGAGGGGGCAGCGAGGGCTTTGCTTGCCTCTCAGTGTGTACAGGGTTCCTGTGTCCTAAAATGAAAAACTTGACAGTTAACGGTCAGGTGCACACAGCTCATAGGGATGTGTACTTAAAATGACGGAATTCATAGTGCAAAAAAAAAAAAATCATTGGGGAAAGGATACAATTAAGGTCATGACCAGCAAAGTTCGTATCTGTAGCCAAGAATGTGCGAAGTGAGCAGCTCAGAGAGGGAAAGAGGCATCAGGTCCCAGAAAGCTCTGCTGCCCAGGGCTTTACTGGCTGCTGTTGTGAGCAGAAGCAGGGTCTCTGAGTGATTCATGGGAGCTGCCATGACCCCACAGCTGCTTCTAGATATAGCTTGCAATGAAGCCTATGTCTCCCTGAGAGGAGCCGAGTGCAGCCAGCACTGTGCTGGGCTGGAAGCCCTGCTGCCATCTCCAGCCAGCCATTCACAAGGCTCAATTGGGCCTTTGTCCTAAAAGACACAGTGAAGAGGGACAAAGAAGGCCCTAGGGTTTCCCCAGCCAGTGCTTGGAGAGAGCAGAAGAAGGGAGCCCATCTTTTCCTTTTTTTTCCTTTTGTCAGGCATAGAAATGCTATGCTCAGACCATCACTCAGTGAGAACCCCAGGAGGAAGATGAGCCTGCTGCAGAGGCCTGGTCAGGGATGAAGGCAGAAACCAACGTGTCCGCATCCTCATTAGAAACTGGTGCTGACAAGTAACCTTGCCTCAAAAGTACACTTATCATAGCCTGACTGATGAGAAGGCGGAGTCCCGGATGTCCTGACTGTGCCAGCTAAACAGGGGAGACAGCCACAGTGAGGACTGTCACTCACGGTAACCTTTCACCTGAACCGGATTCAAATCTGTGGCATAAGAATGGGTTCTCAGCGGAAGGAAGGACCATCCAGAGACTGCCCCACCCGGGGATCCATTCCGTAAACAGCCACCAAACCCAGACACTATTGCATATGCCAGAAAGATTTTGCTGAAGGGACCCTGTTATAGCTGTCTCTGGTGAGGCTATGCCAGTGCCTGGCAAACACAGAAGTGGATGCTCACAGTCATCTATTGGATGGAACACAGGGTCTCCAATGAAAGAGCCAGAGAAAGTACCCAAGGAGCTGAAGGGGGCTGCAACCCTATAGAAAGAACAACAATATGATCTAACCAGTACCCCCAGAGCTCATGTCTCTAGCTGCATATGTAGCAGAGGATGGCCTAGTCGGCCATCACTGGGAAGAGAGGCCCCTTGGTATTGCAAACTTTATATGCCCTTGTACAGGGGAATGCCAGGGCCAGGAAGTAGGAGTGGGTGAGTTGGGGAGCAGGGCAGGGGGAGGATATAGGGGACTTTCAGGATAGCATTTCAAATGTAAATGAAGGAAATATCTTTTTAAAAAATGGGTTCTCAGGCTGGAGAGGTGGCTCAGTGGTTAAGAGCACTGACTGCTCTTCTAGAGGTCCTGACTTCAATTCTCAGCAACCACTTGGTGGCTTACAACCATCTGGAATGAGATCTGATGTGTCTAAAGACAGCTACAGTGTATTCATATGCATAAACTAAATCTTTTTTTTTTTTTTTTTTTTTTAAAAAGGAGTGGTTCACTTCTGTTACAGGATAAAGGGGTGTTGTCAACAAAGCAGGCTGTGTATTTGTGAATGTTGCTTCATAGAGAAAAGGGGACTTTACAAGTACCATTATATTAAGCAGAGAGACGATCACCCTCCGTCACCCAGGTGGGCACCCAGTATAATCACAAGGATTCCTGGCAGAGAGCTCGGAGGCAGGTCTGAGCAAGCACAGAGATCAGAGAGCAGAGGACTGTGATGATGTTGTCGCTTTAACCCAGGGGCAACAGCACCAACTAAAGTCAGGAAGAGACAGGGGTGGGTCCTTCACTAGAGCCTCCACGGTAAATATAGTCCCACCAGTGTGTTGTTTGAATTGATGGCTTCCAGAGCTGTGGGGAACTTTGAGCCGCCAAGTGTGTGGTTAATTCGTTACAGCAGCCACAGGAAACCATCGATCCTGCCGCTTCTCCACAGCTAGGCACAGACATTAACTTTCTCCATGTTAGCCTGCCTTTCCTTTTGCATCGTTAAGGCTGGGACCTGAGGCGGGTGCACGTTAGTGAGCACGGCACTACAGAGCCAGATCCTCTTTTTATTTTCAGACAGGATCTCCATCAGCAGCCCCTTGTGGTTTTGCACTTCCTCCGGAGCCCAGGCAGGCCTCAAACTTCTGATCCCCGCCCCTGCCTTGGCCTCCAAGTCACTGAGACTACAGGCCTGCTTAGGCAATCCGATTTAAGAAGCAGAGACTCTAGGCTGGTAGACTTGAGCTTTCCCCTCCTCGATGTTTTGAAGGAGACAGCTTTTCCATGAGGAGGGTTTTCAAGGACATTCATCTCCACGGTGTGACTACCAAATGGCTGGTTTACATAAAAACTGAAGGCCTTGGTGGGCCCTGACAGCCAAAGCTGAAGGACTTCCGCACAGTCCCGTTTTCAATCTGGCCCCAGCACTCAGAAGCCAAGTCCTTCAGCCCCTCCTCTCCTGGTTCCTCTGATTTTTGTAACTCGTTGAAATCACACCTAAGGTCCGGCCAGGGTGAACACCCAGTGAGTGCAAAGTACTCAGGTGCTCAACCTCCAGGGTGGTCAGCGTGCTTCAAAGAAGGCTTCAGAGCACATCCACAAATGGCAACCTACTTGCATTCTCCCGAGGGAAGAACTTGTTGCAAAATATATCCAAGACAACAGCCCTCCTCATCCTGCTATGCTTCAATACAAGAACGCAGGGCTTGCCAGGACCTAGCCCATTTCCCTCCTCAGATCCTGAGGTGTGAGGTATTGGCCTCAGGAGGCCGAGGTACACTGGGATACAACAGCAAACGCTGCTGGAAGTGAGGGAACTGGGCATCTATTCTCAGAAAGGGGGGAGGGTGAGAAGAAGAAAAAGGCTCAAGGGGAAGAAGGCAATGTGTATATGAGAATAGAATTTTTTTTTTGCTTTTTTGTTTTGTTTTGTTTTTCGAGACAGGGTTTCTCTGTATAGCCCTGGCTGTCCTGGAGCTCACTTTGTAGACCAGGCTGGCCTCGAATTGAAATCCATGGATCCCTGAAATGCCTCAACTAGACAAAAATGAATATGCTTTCCTTCCCAGAAAGGCTAGCCGTGAAGGAGTTACCTCCACAGCTGACTACACTAATGTAAAACAATCTTTCTAAAGACTGCTTCTATAGTGGTTGGCTTAAGACTGGACACTTAAACATGAACCCGCTTGAAAGGTAACCCACGGAACATCATGATGGCGAAACTCCAGGGCTCAAGTTCTTGTTTGAGAGATGTTGCCACTTTCATGGTACATCCCCATGATGGTGAATCTGGACAGTCCTGAGACACAGCAGTCCATACGGACTCTAATTAAAGCCTCCTCCTTATGATTTTGACCAAATAGATCTTATTACATATAGACTCTTATGTCCAGGAGGGATTTTTGCCCATTTACAGAAGTTGGTTCAAGTATTAGTAGAGGAGGCATGGAGATTCACAGAAAGGTTGCACTTAGGTAAATAGTATATACTCCTAGGAAGTCAAGCACTCTTTAAAAATGAGTCCAGCTCCCACTTTAGCGCTTACAGTTGGTTCTCTTTCCAACATCATTAATCTGTAACTATCAGCGATTTTTTTTTAAGCTTATTGCATTCTTTCGCTGAGGTAAAAGAAAACTGTACTCAAACTACTACATTTTCCAGTGGCCCAGTATGAGTTTGTAGGGTGGAGTAAATATTTAACTGCTCTTCTTACAGTGGCCTACTTAAATATCACCCTGGTGTGTGACGTACATAACTTAGAACCAAGGGAGAGCCCAGCACGGGACCTTTCCCCTGTTCTGACAAGAGAGGGAATCAGAAATACATTAGTAAGCTTGGGATGTAGCTCAGTGGTACACTGGCTAACATGTGCAAGGGGCCTGGGTTTAACCCCCAGCACTGAAGAAAAAAATAAAGTTTTGTGTGTGTGTGTGTGTGTGTGTGTGTGTATGCCTGTATATGCGCGTGTGTGCATGTGTGTGTGTGTGCGTGTGTGTGTGTGTATATATGCCTGTATATGCGCGTGTGTGCATGTGTGTGTGTGTGATTGGGGGTGTGTGTGCATGTGTGTGTGCGTGCGTGTGTGCGTGTGTATGTGTGTGTGTGCATGTGTGTGTGTGCGTATGTGTGTATGTGTGTGTGTGTGTGAAAAGCAAACCCAGACAATATGGTGACTCATGTCTATAATCCTAGCACTCAGCAATTGAGACAAGAGGATGACTGGGAGTTCTAGGCTAACCTGGGTAAAGTAAGACCCAGAGGGAAGGAGGGTGGGGTGGGGAATGGAGGAAACAGGAAGTAAAGAAAGTAGAAAAAAAGTGTCTCTAGATGATCCTCATGTTCAAAAGATGAATATATCCACCCAAAAATTAGACACTAGAAATAAAATACACAAAAATCAAGTGGAATATTCTTACCTCTTGTCCTGGACAAAACCATTTCCTTGATGATCTGCATGATAACACGCCCAAGAATCATGACAGAAATGAGGTGATACACTCTCCACGGAGTCAAGGCAAGGAACCTAGGACCAAAAGAAACAGACAAGACTTCATTTTACAGTGAAGATTTTCAATTTAAAAAAAAAATCTCACCCAGACATACATGAGGGTAAAATATCAATGAACATAAAATATAGTCACATTTCTGTTTAAAAAAAAAAAAAGGATCCAATTTGTTGGCACTTCCTCTTTTAAGATCATACAGGGGTCTAATCCATATGCCCACCTCCTCTCTAGAGAAAAACAAATTAAAATTCCCTAACCATAGAGTACATAATACCTGCAAGACTCCTTTTGGCTAGGACTACAAGGAAAAGGACTAGCCAAGAACTCAGAAGGAACCTGGACTCTTCAATGAGACTAAAGGATGAAGTCTCTGATTGGCACAAGTTCATTGGCCAAGCTGATAACTGAAATTAACTTGGTTGTACTCAGAAACCCTCTAGAAAAGTTACATTAACAAATGTTTAATAGCAAGAGAAGAACGTTTATAGAGAAGAACGTCTATAGAGAAGAAACGGAAGCTGGATGGGGTGGTGCGTGCCTTTATCTCAGGACTCTAGAGGCAAAGGTAGGAGGATCCCTGTGAGCTTGAGGCCAGCCAAGTCTACATAATGAATCCCAAACCAATACTACATGTAGACAGAACTGTTTCACAAAACCAAGGTGGGAAGGGAGAAAGAGAGAGAGAGAGAGAGAGAGAGAGAGAGAGAGAGAGAGAGAGAGAGAGAGAGAGAAAGGAAGAGAAGAGAAGAGAAGAGAAGAGAAGAGAAGAGAAGAGAAGAGAAGAGAAGAGAACTCTGTACTTCTGTGAACTCTATTGGCAGACAAACACAGACTAAGCTAACAATGCCCAAAAAGCACTGAGAATACTGAATAAAAAGGAGACAGTGTACCAAACACCAGCATTCACCACTGCTTTCCGACTGTGGATCCAATGTGACCAGCTGACTAACCATCCTGCTGCCAGGCCCCGTACTTGTTGATAGGACTGTCTCCCCTTAAACTGTGAGTCTAAATAAACCCTTCCTTCCTTAAGTTGCTTTCATCGGGTATTTTGAAGGTAGGGTTCTGGCTTTTATGCCACAGGCTATAGGGAGAAAGCCCAAGGCATGGAGCAGAAAAATAAAATGATAAGTGATTTAGGAGGATAAGCTGATCTAAGAAGGAACTATGCAATCAAGCTACCTTCTAGAATGACATACAGTATATCTTGTCATATATTTGTGTTGCGGATAGCCCTGGGGCTAATTATATTTGATGTTAATTCCATTCTCCTGTGAGGGGATGTGAACAAGGAATGAGTCAGCACTCAGGTGATTTCCTGTAAACCTTCTTCCCACCTGAATTTGTAAATAAAGGCTAGAGCTGGTGATTGACAGGAGAAAGAGAGGAAGGTGGAGCTGAAGGTTTTGGGAGAAAAAGAGAGGACGACGGAGGAGGAGGAAGAAGGAAAGTGGAGCAGAAGCCCCTGGCCTGGAGAAACTGCAAGTTCTAAGGGGTCTCTTATATGGGGAAGATGGTAGTGTAGTGGTAGATCTGCCCAATCTAGGTGCACAGCTTGTATTCACATTAGTTGAGTTGTGTTTTTATTGCCTGGGCTTGTTTGGGTTGGAGACTTACTGCAACATATTTGCAATACATATCATGTTAGTATACACACACACACACACACACACACACACACACACACACGACTCTACATAAGGCTGGATGATGTTGTGGATGAAGTCCTCCATCAGAAAGGGACATGCAACCCATCTTCTATCCTCGTCCTCATACTGAGCATCTATGTGACCTGGGGCAGTAAAATAAGCAAGGTAGACCAGGTCAGTGCTTCTAAGTCAGTGGTCTGCCACTGTCTTAAAGATTTCTACTGCTGTGATTAAGCACCAGGACCCAAAGCAACCTGGAGAAGGAAGGTCTTATTCTGCTTACACTTTCACATCACAATCTGTCATCAAACGAAGCCATGGCAGGCACTCAAGGCAAAAAACGTAGAGGCAGGATCTGAAGCTGCGGCCATAGAGAAACCCTGCTTCCTGGCTTGCTCCCAGTGACTTGCTCCATCTCCTTTTGTGTATAGAGTGCAGGACCACCAGCCCAGTGATGACCCCACCCAAGATGGACTCAGCTGCCCCCATCAATAACAAATGAAGAAAATGCTCTATAGATTTGCCTACAACCTAACTAGAGGAGCATTTTCTTAACTGAGGTTCCCTCCTCTACAATGACTTTAGCTCGTGTCAAGTTGATGAAAACTATCCAGCACACAGTCACATTATTATTAATTTTTTTTTGCCTTTTACATTTCTTTTAACACAGGCTTTGTTTTGCCATGTTTTCTTCCAAGCCCATCACTTTAGTCTCAGTTTATAATTAACCCTTGCCATTGTCCATGTTACATATTTCTCCAAATCATACTGAAGTGGCAGCTTTCAAGATCCTTATTAGAAATCCACCATGAGAACATTCTTACCTTTATGATTTATTTATATATTTATCACACACTGTGTTATACATTTTCTTATGAGTCTATTCTGGGCAATATATTGAATAAGTGATGTATTTACAACTAGATATTTCTGTGACACCTAGGTTCCAACAGGAATATGTATTCTGACCACCTGCCTGCCTTCAGATGTTCTTCACGGGACTCTGGTCACTCACTGACCGGACTCAGAACCACTAATGAGCTGTAACTCGGAGTTTGGCTCACACGAGTGTTAGATTAGCATGTATCGGTGGAATTGCCTCTGCAGAGTGATGCAGAGCCCTGGAAAGAGGGAAAGTTCACTCAAGTTTACACATGTTTGGAACTGGCCAGACAACCACTTAATTATCTGGCTGAAAACAAAGAAGCACAGACTTCACTGAAGCCCTGGAAGCCACGACTTGCTCCCCTCGTGGGAGTGCCAACTTCCAGGAATTAAAAAAAAAAATTGAATAAAATAAATTGGGTAATGGTAGAACTTCAACCTGCAGACCTCATTTGGCGAGCACTACCATAGCAACGCCAAAGAACATTCTAGAGGTCTCTCTGTGTCCTGGGCAAAGGCCCAGTTGGCATCGCAGCCAAGGGTCTTGATGGTCATTAACAATCCATGGTCAGCTGAGAACACAACAAAACAATTGCTTGGGAAAGCAGTACCACAATGTTCAGGGAGGCTTAGCTGTCTCCTTGGTAGGTTAGTGTCTGTTGCTCCAAAGAATGAAATGTCACTGAGAAGTCAACAGTTAAGGTAAATAAATGCACATAGAGAGAGATCTGTACATACTTGGGATGGTATTTTTTTTAAGATTTATTTATTTATTATATGTAAGTACACTGTAGCTGTCTTCAGACACTCCAGAAGAGGGAGTCAGATCCCATTACAGATGGTTGTGAGCCACCATATGGTTGCAGGATTTGAACTCAGGACCTTCGGAAGAGCAGTCAGTGCTCTTAACCGCTGAGCCATCTCTCCAGCATGCCACTTGGGATATTAATTATGTATCATGTTTACTATAGCTCACTTCTTCACTACCCATAAAATCCATAGTTCTATAATTTATATTTGTGATTTGAGATGAAAATCTTAGAAACACTGATCAGTTTAACATTCATTGTTAAGAAATTGCCTAATATTATAGAGAACTTATGTTACTAGGTAATTTGGGTTATTAAAAAAATCACTCTGGTAAATTTCAAACACGTCCTGAAAGAGAGGCCAGGGCTTGCTAATCTAGCTTTAACAATGCCCCGTGCATAACTGTTCCCTCCATACCCTCACCCTATGCCCCACCATTAAGTAAGTACCCATGCCCTACTTGAAGTGAATCCCCACAAAAGTAATTTAGTCTGAAAATATGTTTCCATTTATCTTCCCTAAAGCTCTTTCGCTTGATTTTTATTTTTTATTGGTTATATTATTTATTTATATTTCAAATGTTATCCCCTTTCTTGATTTCCCCTCCAGAAACCCTCTATCCCATCCCCCCTTACCCTGCTTCTATGAGGGTGCTGGGGCATCGAGCCTTCACAAGACCAAGGGCCTCTCCTCCAACTGATGTCTAACAAGTCCATCCTCTGCTACATATCCAGTTGGAGCCATTGGGTCCCTCCATGTGTACTCCTTAGTTGGAGGTTTAGTCCCTGGGAGCTTTGGGGAAACTGGTTGGTTGATATTGTTGTTCTTCCTATGGGGTTAACCCAAAGCTCTTTTTAAACTATACTATACCACTGTTATATGTGAGACCTTACCCCAGTCCTTTTGTATCTTATCTATATGTACATGCTCATGTATGTATCTGTACAGATGTTTCTGCACATGTCTGCACATTATCTGGAGCTGGGCAGTGTTTGCCATCGAAGTCTGTTTTGGTCAATTTCCACCTTATTTGTGTGTGTGTGTATGGGGGGTCAAGGTCTCCCTATCAAATGAGAATCAAGTGTTTGGTTAGCATGTGTCTGTGGTCTTTGTAGAATGAGGCAGAGCCCTAGGAGAGCAAAAGCTCACTCAAGTTGAAACAGCCTTGGAGCTAACCAGAAAGCCACGTAAGTATCTGCCTGAATACAAAGCAGCACAGACTTGACCAGAGCTCTGGAAGTTCACTGACTCCCTGGATCCCTGTCTGGCCAGCGAGTGCCAGTGCTCAGGATTATGGGTACAAGCCACTGGGCTGACCTCTCCATGAGTGCTGGGGACCCAGATGCAGATCCACATGCTTGCACAGCCAGTGGATGACCACTGAGCCATCTTCCTGTCCGTTGTTCTGCTTTAATACTTTGTTATTTATAATCAATTTGCATATGATGTCTGCGTGAGTCCACACATGCCACAGCACACCTTTGGAGGCTGGAGGGCCAGCCCCTGGTGTCAGTTCCCTCCTCCGTCTTTACGTGGGATTGAGCCCTGGACACCATGCTTTTGCGGTGAGCAGCTCCACCGGCTGAGCCACTTTTCTGCATGCCTCCCTAAGCTCCGCCTCAATCCTCAGTGCCATCACACACCCACTTTGCAAACCCACTTTTGCAGATTCTTGGAAAGAGAAAGACAAGAGGCCGAAGATTCAGCAACGTCAGAAACTGAAACTGGCGTCTGTGGTCATGTCTCTCCCTCACCCTAATCCTGCTGCCACAGTCTTTAACGATGGCTGTTTCTGTGGGAGAAACAGACTCATTTGCTCAGCAAAGTTTTCCAGATTCTGGGAAATGCTTGCTGAATTCTAGTGGTAGAGTTTAACACTTTCCTGTGCCTTGGGAGTAGCTTAATAACTGGTAGTTGGATCTAGGGGCTTTATCAGCTTTGAAACGTTTTCCTGGAAAAATCTAAGTCATGTGGTGGTGTGTGCCCAGGGGCCCTGTGAAGTAAAAACTTTTCATCCTTGCTGGGTCCCAACTCTAAAGAGGACATTTGTAGTTACCAGGGAAGACAAAGCTCCAAGCAAGACCAGGCAAGCGTTCAGCGTTTATTTGTCCTTGTTTATTAGTTTTCTTCAATGTGTCTCCTCCAAAACTGGCCAAAGTGACTTTCTTCTTCTTTCCCACAATACAAGAATCTGCACACCTGCCACGCATTTTGATCCACCAGAGAATTATGCTTACAGATCCTTGGGCTAGCCTGTCTCGGTTGGTGGTTCCTGAGTCCCTCTGAGGCAACCTTATTATAAAAATCTTTGACAGCATCAAATACTAAGTACACAGAGAAAATGTCAGATGCTGTGTTCAAAGAACTGTAACTCAGCTTTTTAATAAAACCAGCGATTCTCCTGAAAATGTTCGCTTAAGTGTACCTCATTCATAAACAAGGTGACAGGTAGCTGAACTGTGTTACATTTGTCACATTTGTACCCATGGACTGGTGCTGCTGCCAACCATTAACTGCCAATCACTCCTTAGAGAGGGGCGGGGCCTAATGAAGCCCTCCCCTCACCATGATGCATCCTTGAACGGGCCAGTCTTGTGCAGATCCCGTGTGGTCGGTAACTCAAGTTGCTGTGTGTTCATGATTGTGAAGGCCACGTTATCTCACGGAACTCATTCCTATCCTTTGGCTGTTTATTCCTTCTGTCCCCTCTTTGTGATGTTCCCTGAGCCTCGGAGGGATGGCACTGATGTCCCCTTTAGGGCTGAGCACTTTCAGACTCTCGGCTCAGCACTTAACCAGTTATCAATCTCTGCAAGAACAACCGCCCACTGCAAACAGAGACTTCTCTGACGGAGACTGGGGAGGCAGCCGCCATGTTCTTCACCGGGCTAGCTCATGGTGAGCTGTCCATACACCACTAACAGGACTCAGTGTGCACAAATAGCAGACATGAACATAGGGAGTGGCTGGGATGACGGAGGGGTAAGCAAGAGTTTGGAGCCGGGCGTGGTGGCGCACGCCTTTAATCCCAGCACTCGGGAGGCAGAGGCAGGCGGATTTCTGAGTTCGAGGCCAGCCTGGTCTACAAAGTGAGCTCCAGGACAGCCAGGGCTATACAGAGAAACCCTGTCTCAAAAAAAAAAAAAAAGAGTTTGGGGGGGAGAGTAACGGGGGCCAAATATGATCACAATATTTCATATATAAACAAAAGTAAATTAAAAGCAAAGAAAATGAGGGGTTTAAATTATTAACTTTGTAAAATAAAAAAAATAATTTTTTGTTTATTCTTTGATAAGAGTCTACCCTCTTTCCTTATCTGATAAAAACATTCTTTTCTCTCAAGCAGTCCCCTGCCTACTTTCAAGCCTTAGGGTGCATGTGTGTATGTCTGTCTCTGTCTCTGTCTCTGTCTCTGTCTCTCTCTCTCTCTGTCTGAGGGGGGGGATGGGGGGTGACATCTTTAATTGTTTATCCAAGGGGCACTTAGGGCAATATTATAATTTCCTACTGTAAGCAATCCTATGATAAACTTGGCTGCCGTACCCATCTCTATGATATGCTGTCTGATTCCTTCAGATAAATACCCTGAATGATATAACTGATCTTGTGTTGAACCAAACAATTTTCAATTAATCCTTACACCAGAAAAGGACATCAAAATAGCAGTTCCCATCATGTCTGCATCACTGATCCTGCAGCCAGGGCTGTGTCATACCAGCTGAAAAATGTGGCCACTGTCATAGCACAAGTAACATGGAAGGAGCCCTCTTTATCCCATCAGTCCACGAACCCTTTTGGATGCAATCACGGACCTCTACTTAACACATCCCACCTAATACTACCGACATCCCTGTATCATCCAGTTTTCCACAGTATGCTATCATTACCATTTTGGTTCTGCTAAGCATGTGTCTGACACTGGGCTAGCAGCTGGGATTATATCGAATCCTGCTCTGCCCAATAAATATGGGAAAGCATAGAGTTCCGAAGTTCTAGAGCAAAGACAGCTTTCAAATTTTGTCTTCCAAAAGAAGTCAATGTTAGCTAGGTGAGAAGGAGAGGCATGTTCCAGGCTGAAGAGGACCATGCTCAGGAGAACATGTAGAACCTAGGAGTTAGGAGGTGTGCCCTGAGTCCTTGACCCTTTACTCACTGGTGTGGGGTGCACCCTCTAAAGCCAAGTTCAGGGTGAATGAAACAGCTGCTACACAATGGGCAAAGCCCTGCCCCCAGGGTTTCACGGTCACTTGCTTCATCCTTCTACCCAACAGTGAATGAGGACAGTTTGATCATTATCCCCTTTACACAGATGAGCCAAGAGAGGTCAGAAACTCGCCTAGGGCTCCAAGACAAGGTGTGGCAGCAGTAAGATGTAAACACAGGCTGCCCAGCCCTACCACTGTGCCAACTGCCTCTCAGATGGATGGTGTCAGCCACTTTCTGTGCCCCTTGTCTTGTAAAAAGGGCCAGAAGCACTGTCACTGTCACTAGTTTATAAATGAACCTTACTTCTAAGACCACTTTCTGATTTACAAAAGAATTAAGCAGAGCATGCTGGGAGCTCCTGTACAATTTCCCCTGCCCTGAACACCAAGTCCCCTACTATAGAATCCTTGCATTTCAGATGGGGCTCATTTATTACAGTGGATGAAGCATTTTCAATGCGTAATTCGTAACTGAAATCCTTAAAGCTCCGCCCTTTGTGATGTGCGCGCTTTGGTCTTTGATGAATTTCCGCTGTCACGTGTCTGCCCGCCTTTACAGAATGATGCAGAGTAACTGCACTACCCTAAAAGCCCCCTGTGCTCCATCCTCCCTTCTCTCAAGCCCTGACAGCCGCTCGTCTTCCTACCTCCACTCTTTCGCCTGTTCCAGAACATCATATGCAGTTACATGAACTCACTCAACAAGCATCCTTTCCATTTGGCCCCCTCCATGCAGCAACACAGAAGATTCCAGGCTGGATTTTTGTGGATTGATAGGATGCTTCTTTAAAACCTTTGTATATAATACTCTCTTGTATAATATGTTGAAATTTACCCATTCATCTACTGAAGAACGAACACCTTGGTTGCTTCCAATTGTTGGCAGTTCAGACTCAAGCTGCCATTAACGTTCTGCTGGGGTTTGGATGCACATGTATTTTTCAGCTCATTTCAGAACAGTCTTCTTTAACAATTCTATTGGCCTGCTGACAGTGCTGACTCTATAGACAGTTCTGGTTTTCAGCTGATGTCTGAACCTAAGTATATTAAATTCATTCTTGTTTGACAGAGACCATTATTCACGCAGAGCGTCAATCACGCCTGTTTCGCTGTCTGGCCACAGGACACCTGCGTGTTTAATATCTGCGTATCAGCAGTCCTTATTACATCAGTGGTAACAGGTGCTGATGTCTGCTCAGGTCTTGCCACTCCCCATTGTCAGGTGATCCATATTTAGGAGCCAGCACTTCATGAACCCATGTTTTGTTGCCCCTGTCACTCCATCATAAGAGACTTTCATAAACAACTTGTTTCAAAGCCCACTGCAACCTAAGGTCTACGTTACTTTACTGCCTGCTGAACGGAACCACTATGAAATATTCAACAGTCCTCTATACAAGAATCATCAGGGCATCTTCGCCATCAAACCTTCCCAAGGAGTTCATGAAGCTAAGCCCAAGCAACACCTCGGGGACTTTACTGATTTACCCAGTCACACAGTTCCCAGAAGCCTGTTGTGACCACCTGGCCCATGGTGGGATTCTGGGGTGAAGACAGTTATATGCAGGCCTGTCTGGTTCCAGAATGCTACAGAGTGGTTATCACAGGAGGGTCTGGGGTCGAAGCATAGGATGCTATAGGGATCATAAGAGCAGACAAGCTATGTGCAGTGTAAAGGGAGGGTCTGTGGCTGCACACACACTATCCTTACTCAGGATAATAACCAAGGTCCAAGGTGACGTGTGAATGGTGACGTGTGAATGGTGGTACGCTGAAGTACTGATGGGCCAGCATAGCCTCTCCCAGACAGCTCTCACTCCAACCAAAAGAGGAAGACCCAGAACCCACTGTGGTCTACACTCCAGGACACTCAAGGGCCTTGATCTGGGTAAGGCAGGAAGCCTCTGCCCGGTGGCTGCCCCATGTTCGTCACTGACTTCCAGGATGAGGACTGCCATTGCCTCTCCGTAGCCGAGCAGCACAGTCCCTGTGTCTACACCCCCTTGAAGGACAGCAGCCACAGTGGAACACAAACTTCCCTGGGCGGGTTGGGCAGGGAAGCACCAAGTGGCAGGACATAATTTTATTCTCACCGAGTGACCAATAAAAATGTTCTTTTAAAAGAAATTTTAGTTCTTTTTTTTTTTTTTTTTTTTGGTTTTTTTTGAGACTGGGTTTCTCTGTATAGCTCTGGCTGTCCTGGAACTCACTTTGTAGACCAGGCTGGCCTCAAACTCAGAAATCTGCCTGCCTCTGCCTCCCGTGTGCTGGGATTAAAGGCGTGTGCCACCACACCTGGCTAGTTCATTTTTTAAAGGCTTCTAGCCCTCATGTCTGTATAGTTTAGCCTAGGGACCAAGATGCAAGAACACCCAGAAAGACCATTCCCACTAACCCCAAATACCTGGTTCCAGCAACCAGAAACAACTTCTATATGTTAGCAATGTTCTTGCAGTTAGCTACTATAGCCAAAAAAAAAATTAGTATACCTATCTTAATTAAAATACATATGGTGTCTACACTCACTAGATATTCCATATTTTGGACACAAAGGCAAATATATATGACAATTATAATGAATATGTATATCTCTTAAGCAAGCACACACATAAACTATAAAGTTATTCATGTGTAATAATAGCCCGTGGGTCTCATGAAGACAGACTGTATGTGTTTGGACACTGCCGCAGTGGCAGTTCTGTAAACCAATCCACGTGCTTTCTGTCAGTGAGCCGTGACCTATTTCTCCACCCCAATACAATGGTGACTTTAAGAGCATGCCACATCACCCAGGTGGCTCAGTCCTCTCGTGGTCACCACCCACGGATGACTTCCAGCCATGCTAGTCTAGCATGGTTAACGCCCACATGTAACTTCCAGCCATGCCTGTCTACCATCCTTTCTGATTCATTTTTATTCTAAGTAAATCTGTCTATTTGCTTTAATCTGTCTACCTCCCTCTTCTAAGACAGGGCTGATAACCTTGTCCTTCTGATCCTCCTGCCTCCACCTCCCGGGTACTGTGGTTATAGGTGTGCAATACCCTGCTTTGTTTATTTAGTGCTGGGGAATGGAACCAGGATTTGTGCTTGCTACATAGACACCATCCTGATATCCGTATCTCCAGCCCACTTGGTTTTGTTTTCGTGTTTGTTTGTTTCTTTGTTTTGTTTTTCCCCTCGCTTCTGTTCCACTCACAGAATCACTAACATGATTTTGAACTTTAAAATGCTTTTCACGCAACCAACCGTCTTCTCCCACTTGCATCCTTGGGATAGTTCAGTTGATGGGGTCAGTTAGGAGCTCAGGGAGCACTGCAGATGAGGGACCATAACGATTTTAAGGGCCAGAGCAACAAGTAGTTGGCTCTGAGACTGTGTCTCCTAGAAATGTCCGAGAAGCTACACCCATGAAATATCACCAACATGGCTACCTAACCATGAACTGAACGAGAGTAACAGCCTAAGGGCTGATACGGAAGGCAGGGAGCTCACAAGGCCTAGAATGTAGACAAAGAACTGCAGGAACTAAGGAGCTCTGAGAGTAGGAGAAGAGTATACTAACTAGTTAACCAGTAGCAACTGGTCAGCCCTAAAAGAAACTGTGTGTGTGTGTGTGTGTGTGTGTGTGTGTGTGTGAGAGAGAGAGAGAGAGAGAGAGAGAGAAACATTACAAGTACTGAGCAACTTGTATTTTTAAATTAGAAATATACACACATTAAATATATAAGCTATATACTTATATATTAAAGGGCAAGAGGTCACGCATTTGAAGGAATAAGGAGAGGTACACAAGAGGGTTTGGAGGCATGAAAGAGAAAATGATATGATCATATAATCTCAAAAAAAAAACCCATGAAAAATGACAATCCACCTACTTGCTTGGAGACCAATAAAAATACAGGAAAATTGGGGAGAGAAAGACTCAATGCAAAAATAACACTTTCCTCATAGAAATACAAGTCCTGGGTAAAGCTCAGATGATTTCTGTTTCAGAATGCATCATAGTTTTAAGGACGGAAAAGCCTATCAGCACGTAGGCTTTATGGAAGCAAAAATCTGTCTGTGTTTGATGCTCCTGGCCACAAGAGAGCTGAAGCACTCACTCCACAAACACTCAACAAGGAAAGGGCAATCCAGGGGACCGGCTTTCTGTGCATAGATCACTCTGCCTCCAGCCCAGAGCTAGCCCTTTCTTGACCCTTCATTGGCATTTAGACAAAGCATTGTCTATGCATGATTTGTGGGCGTAGCTGCAGAGGGTTCAAAAGAAAGCCAAAGCCATTGGCCAGGCTGGCTAGAGAGTGGAGACAGGCCTCGGGCTCTGCAGAGCAATCGCTCTGATGATGCCCACCGAGTGGCTGAGTACAAAGACGTTTCTCAGCTTGTCCTATACGCTTTCACCAGGAAGACTGGCATCCCCCCACTCCCCCCGGCCCGGCTACTTACTCCATGATGAGTTTTGCAAAGTCAAATTACATGGGCACATTGAACAAATCCCCCCCCCCACACACACACACAGAGGGTGCCAGGGTAAATTTTTAAAATAATGAATGGTAAGAGCAGGCCTGGTTCTTTCCATGTGGGAATACTTGGCCTCTGCTACCCCCACTCTACACCATGAGATGAATAGTGTCAGGAGATACAAGAGCGGTCTGTAGACAGACCCCTGGACTCCTGGTGGCTCTGGTGTGGAGCCTTAAGGAACCTACCAACATGGCTAGTCAGGTTGGTGAGAGTACCAAGGATCTGCTTGTCTCCACGTCCCCAGTGCTGGGATTTCCAGGCGCACGCTGCTCTACCAGGCTCTTTACATAGGTGCTGGGGATCCAAACAGAGTCCTTGGCTTATAATTACCAAGGACTTGACCCACTGAGCCATCTCCTAGGCCCACGTAATATTTTTAATTATAAATCACAGATTCAGATTCAGCTAACTTTTTTTTTTCTCCTTGAGACACTACTCTTGTAATGACCAAAAGTGTGAATGAGAGGAGAAATGGAGGGCGGGCACCTCTTTCTCTAGAAAGATGTGGGGTTCTGGAGACCTTAACAACCAGGAAATGCCAAGCAGCTGCCAGCACTGTGAAGGGAGAACTGGCTCACAGTGGTGCCACAGGCCGGCCGTGGCAGTCCAGTGAGTTCAGGAAATGTGTCTGGTCAGCAAGGCATGCTGGGGCAGAAGAAACAGGCAGGACAGCAGGAAGCAGGGAGGGGGGGTCACAGCAGGCAGCCTGTGTGGACTGTCTATATACTTAAGTTGAGGAAGGGAGAAAGAAGCCAGGGCACAGCTGGAGTGGGCCATCTGAGACCAAGGCCATGAGCAATACTGTCTGGCATGCCACCTTGCATTCTAAAAAAAAAAAAAAAAAAAAAAAATTCAAGGAAAGCTAAGCCAGGTGGAGCTTCGAGCAGTGGAGTGGGCTCCTTCATGTTTCTTCACGTTTAGCTGGATGTCGGTCCACACATTGGTAACTTGTATGTGACCTGGTGAACACAGGGAAGAGGAAGTTCCCGAGGGGGGAGGTAAGATACTCTGCAGCCAGCTCCGGCTGGTTACTAGTGAGTTCAATGCTAACCACCAGTGGGTCATAGAAGGAGCTAAAAGAAGAGAAATGTCACTCAAAACCACATGCTGCAATGGGGTGGGGCAAAGGTAAGAAGGAAAGGGGGAATTAAGAGGGATGGAAAGTGGAAAGCAAAAAGAAAAGAAAGAAACATAGTGGTTAAGAACTCTGGCTGCTCTACAAGAGGACCAACGTTCAATTCCCAGCAGCCACTTGGGTAGCTCACTACTGTATTTAATTCTAGCTCCAGGGGGATCTGATACCCTTCCTGTTCTTGATTGGGGATTGTGTACAAATGGCAAGGAGGCAATCTGCCTGCCCATCACAATCCCAGCAGCCCAGAGGTCAGCACAGCCCAGAGTCTAGCGCAGCTCAGAAATGTACACACAGCCTCCCCAAGACTTCTCATGGTTCCTTTGAGGCCCCAGTGAGATAAGTCTTCCTCAAAGAGCATTTTTATCACTGGAGTTACCTGAAGCACATTTTAAAACTCCAGATTCCTGGATGTCGGGCAGATGAAAACAGAAGGTGTGAGTGAGACATACGGTCTACCTGTGAGCACGCACACTCGCAGGCTCCTCGGGTTCCTCCACTCAACCCTTCTCTGCTATGTAACTGACCAAGCACTTACTGCAGCTCTAGGGATCCTTCCTCCCTAAGTCAGTAAGTGAACAGACTGTCTTCGGGTCCATTCTGATTAGTGTGGCAAAAATACCATTGCCTCCGTGGCTCACATGCAACAGAGCTTTCCTTCTTGGGGTTCAGTAGGTGGGGGTCCTGGTCACCCCCTCCCAGGGGACACCTTTCTAAGAAACTGAAGTTTAATCAGATTTTTAAAATCCACTGTCAAGGTCATGACCATGTACAGATTGACCTCTGTTAAGGGCCTTCATTGCCCAGTTTGTAGAGTCGAAAATGAGGTTACATATGGCCAAACCCTCCTTCCCAATCTAGTACCACAGTCCTCACTTCCAGAGCCCAGTCTGAGGCTTTCCAGCTACTGAGGCTTGGATGTTAAGCTTAATGGGCACGGCTTTAAAACACGTTTTCTCAGGGTTTTGGGATTCAGAAGCCTAAGACCAAGGTGTCAGTGATTCGGTTTGTCCTACGGGCTCTCTCTTGGCTTACAGATGCATACTTTCCTGTGGCGCACACCCTCGTAATGTCTTTGTTCACACTCCTTCGCATCTTGCTCTCAGTGATGGTCTGCTCATATGAACTAATTTAACATTATTAATCTCACTAAAATTCCTAGCTCTAAGTACATAGCCAGCCAGCCATTTCCCCAGGGTGTGCTGTGAGTTGGGACCTCGGTGTCTGCAGTTTGGAAGGATATGGTTCAGTTCATGACCTCAAATATTTAGACAGTCAGCCACTTGCTCCAAGATCTGCATCGATCCCAAAGTATTAACTAGGCCTGTAATGGGCATGTCACCCACTATCCCAAGGGCCATCTCCTCCCAAGCCATCTCCTGGATGCTATAATGAAAGAAGGCTAGATGATCTGGCCATCAGGACCTGACTGATCAGGAAACTATGCCAAATAGGGCAGTTTACTTAAGACCAGAGGCCATAATGTCTAGTGTGCACACTGCCCTGGCCTACTTAGGGTCAGACAGTAAGTTCTCTATCATCCTACTCAGCATCCAAAAGAATGTATGTCACAAAGAGAAGCAATTATCTCATTTGTTTCCAAAACCCCAACGGTAAAATGTATAGAACAGAGAGCTCTGAAGTGTCACCTGGAGGACCACATATTTGAAGGCCATGATCAAGCCTCCTTCACTAGTGTAGAACTGGCCTGATCATTCTACTTATGGCCTCTGTCTAAGGTCACAAATCCCCCTGGGTATATGAAGAGCTATGTCCACAGACAGCCTTTAATATCAGGAGCATATACGATAACTACTCCAAAAATATTCCATTTTTATTTTTTATTCAATGACAAAATCTTTAAGAAACCATACATAAAAAACAGATATGAACACTTATCATCAAATACAGAGAGCACAGTTATCAAGAGGATGCCCTGGGGTCACAGTCTTTCCTGGCAAGGCAGGCTGGGATTTGGAATTGAAAACTGAAGCTAATCCCTGTTGGAGTTGCTGTCCTGACCAACACGGTGCAAGAAGTCGTATCTAAGAACAGTACGAAACAAGCCACAGGGCACTCAGTGAACACTCTTTCAGATGTTGGCATGAAGAGGAGAGCCACAGCCCTCCACTCCACTTATGCAAACAGACGACTACCTGCCACTCTAGAGCCAAAATGAAGAAGGGGTGAAAGGAGGCAGATATTGGTCACTAATATCACATATGGGGAATGGCCACTCGATGGCAATGGCCACCTTGCATCACAGTTAGTCTCTGATTGGCAAGGCTTCCTCAAGGCCGGAGACTGTTATCCCTCCCTAGGAAGGTAGAAAGTTGTTCCCGTCCTTTCCTATGAGTCAAAATAAAAGACAAACTATGCACAGTTGTATGAAATTGCCTGATGTGACATAGCACCATGCACAGTGAATTGCCTGATGTGACATAGCACCATGCACAGTGAATGTATTTGATTAAAATTTTTTAAATCATTGAAACATTTAAATTTGGTTATTTAATTAAAGAGAGAGAGAGAGAGAGAGAGAGAGAGAGAGAAGAAGAAGAAGAAGAAGAAGAAAAAGAAGAAGAAGAAGAAGAAGAAGAAGAAGAAGATAATGATGACAAATAGAAAAATGAGAGGAAGAGGGGAAGAAACTGCTTCCTAGACCTCACAGCTCCATTTTTGTGGACCTGTGGACTTCTAGAACACAATACTTTAAGAGATAAGATTTGATAAGAATGAATCTCTCCCCATTGTTGTTAATTCCCTGGATTCTTTTGGCCCCAGCCCCAAGACACACAGAGACTATGCTATCCAGTCTGAAAGAGGCCATGTGCAAGCCTGCCAGGTTCTGACTCCAGTTCAGCAAACACCCTCAAACCACAAGCCTGCACAGCAGAAACTGAATCTCCATCTCCAAGTAAAATAGGCTGCAGAGTGGGCTTCCTGCAGGCTGATGGGTGTCTGTGTTTGAGATCATATTCTAATGTCCCATTTCATGCTTGATCACTCTAAAAGTAACCTTCAGTTGGCACCTCAAAAACACAGAATAGGAGGTGTACTGACACATTATTTTTAAAGCAGGAAACTGGGACATGCTGGAAGTATCACAGGGCAAGGCTACTGTCCTGTGATCTGAAGGCCATACACTCAAGTGAACCATACCTTTGAAGTGGATAACAGCCACTTGGCGGACTGCAGCTGTAGGGAGTGGGGGCTAACTACAAGGGCTTCACTGTTTTGTTATAAAACGAATCTTATGTTTCTTTGAGTTTTTTTTGGTTTAATTTGGTTTGTTTGGGGGTTTTGTTGTTGTTATTTTTTGTTTGTTTTCACTTATAAATAATACAATGGCAGCTCGGAAAGACAGGTCATTGGACCAGATTCATCTTGCGAAAAGCTAATCTGTAGCTAGTTCTAACTGCGCATCACTTGCCTGCCCCCATGAGCACTCATTTCTCCTATTTCTCCATCCAAACAATTATTTAGAGAGATTAAATATCTATTACACTGCATAAACGTAAAACATAAACATGTTAGGCAAAGGAAAATCCAGCCACAGAAATGAAGATGACTTCCAAAGGGTGGCCCACAGGAATTCAAACCACAAGTTAAAAGGCATGAAGACAGCCACGAAGTTGAGACTCACCCTTCAGGGTGCGAACTTGATACTTCATTATTAGTATGGTGTATCTTCAACAGGACAGGAGAAGTCAAACTAACACAAGAAATTGTCCCCATCTTGTCTCCATAGAAAAGAATCCACGAACAAAGCACAGCTGTGCACGCGCACCTGTGTGTTCATATGTATGTATATGTATGAGGGTGTCCATGCATGTGCGTATGCGTGCATGTGTGTAGTTAATGAGAGATTCTGGAAACAGGAGAACTAACGTTTAGCAAGATGAACCCGGTCCAAGGAGCATATAACAACCTCAGGTTCTATGAGCACCCGAGAGTCAGAACATTAGCACCCTGACTCCTCCACGGCGCTCCTCTGGGGGTGCTAGTCCCTGCACTCTTCCGTTCTTGCCAAAAAGCAGTGAGTAACTAGAAAGAATACAGAAATGATTAAAAGTGTTACAAGAGGGAGCAAAGCCACCCCTTCCAATAAACATGGCTGGGAGCCCACGTGGGTGTGCCGGAGAGACTCCTACACCCAGCCGGCTCACTCCTTTCCCGCTCCCTTTGTGTGCACACATGTGCACACACAGCGCAACAAACAACCCTACGAACTCTCTAATTAAACAAGGGAGACAAAGCCCTCCCTCAGCACCAGCCCTCCCCGAGGTCCAATGGAAAACATATGTCTCTCCTGGTAATTCCACCTGAGATTGTGGGCACCATATTAACTTTCTAAACAAGACAGATTCGGCCCGTGAACACAAGGTACAGGAGAATGAAAGAATAGGTAAGGAGCTCTCCAGATGAGAGGCACAGCTTCGGTTTATAGTATCTAACATCCAACAGAAACATGAAAAGAAAACACCTCAATTGTTGAGTGGCTCCCATCCACAATCGGCGTGGGGAACCGGAAGTCTCCATTCCATACCCAATCTTTCATTTCGAGCAGATAAGGAGAGAATGAGAGGCAGATCGATGCTTTAAACACTACAGAGAAACGTCCCCATCAGGCAAAGTTGGCTGAAAACAACCCAATCATAAAGTCTGTTACATCAGACCTTTAAATCTATATATCCAGAAAGAATTGACTTTCTGCTCTCTGGCAGAGGGCAACCAATGCACACAACAAAGCTGGACTAAGGCATGGTTAGGGCTTCCTGATTCACTACCAGATGCACATGGTGGTTATGCTCTGTGGTGACACAGACAGGAAAAGCCAGCTAGGCTCCCTGGCAGCCTGCAACCAAATCAGACAACCAATGCTCCCCCCCACCCCCCCGGCTTAACGATCGCCCCTCCCACAGCGCTCCTCGTGGTTCCTATCTGTGCATTTATTTCCCTGTTCATCTCTTTACCATCTTCTTCTCCATTTGAAGCTGTGAGCGCCGCACAGGTTGAGCCCGCTCTTCCCTGTTCCCAGCATCTCTTAGGCACTGCCTTGCCAAAAGCAGGGTTCAATAGCTGTTTGCTTGCTGTAGATTCAACAACTGTCAAATGATTGACTCAAATAACACAACTCATCCACACGTACGACCACTGTAATTGTTAATCTTGAATTTTCTACATTCTCATAACAGTAACATCTTACTGAACCGAGAAGGAAGGTATAGAGACCAATACCACTTCCGCATCATTTTTAAGGTCTCTAAGAAGAGATGGTTAGCATGAGCGTCCCGTGGATCCATCTTACATGATCTCTTCTTCAGTAGAAGACCTGAATTCCATTGTCCCCTTTGCCTTAGTCATCTTTTACTGCCAATATCTGAGTAAGTTATAAAGAAAAGAGATTTTTTTTTCAGCTTTCGCCTAAGATATAAAGTCAAAGGGTTGAGTATAGCGGTGGCCCTCTTGCTGACAAGAGGACCAAAGGAGTGCAGACATCACATGATCTGGGCAAAGACTGTGAACCTGAGAGTCTAAACCAAATTGACACTGTCCAGACAGTTCATTAACCCCTTAAACCTCTCATCATTTAAGCAGGTTGGTGTATTCTTGAAGGCAGAACCCTAATCACCATTTACAGGTCCTCCCTCTTATAGTCGTCTCATGATATTTCAGAGGGCAGGTTCTAGCTCTGTTTCTGTTGCTGGGATAAAACATTTGAACCAAGACAACTTGCGAAGGAGAGCTTTCATTTCAGCTCACAGATCGAATTCATCAAGGGAAGCCATAATCAGAGGAGCACAGAACAAGAACCAGGAGGCAGCGACGGAAGCAGAAGCCATGGAGAAATGCTGCTGTCTGGCTTGCTTTCCATATTTAACCCAGGATCATCTGCCCAGGGTGATACCACCACCCACAGTGAGCGTCCCTGCCCGGCTCAATCAAGAAAACTCCCCACAGGCCAATCTGATGGAAACAATTCCTCAATTGAGGTTTCCTCCTCCCAGGTGACATTATTTATATGGTGACTCTATTTATATGAAGTTGACAAAAAAACAAACAAAAAAAACAAACCTATAGTCAAACCAAAACACCAGCCATTGAACAACAGTCTGGGTTCTAATTACATGCCCTGAGCTAGAGCAAGAGTGTAACCGGGAGGGTCTCAAGAGGGATTCTCACATTTCCTTATCACTAATGGGCCTGGAGCACAGGTCCTCCCAACAAGGCAAAGCAGCTAGGTTTACAGCAAAGGCTGTACACCACCAAATCTATGTGGGCCGCTCTGTAAAAGATGTCCTTTTACTTTTAAGTCATCGTTAGCCCAAGACTGATTGTCCGTGGTCCCCTGGACCTGCTGCTGCTCATCAGCCACACGCATGAATGTGAGGCAGTACAGGAAAGACAGACAGCACTGTGGTCTCACAAGCAACACTCACACAGAACACATTCACAGGACAACTTCAGACTGAAAACGTAGATCCAATACCTAAGTCGCACAGGACACCAAATATATACAAAACCCGACTGATATATTCAGTGGTACTGCTAAAAAGAAAACTGAATGTGTTTCCACTCTCAACATTTGGGAGGTAGAAGTGGGAAGATGAAGTTCAAAGGCAGCCTCAGCTACATAGCAAAATTGAGACCAGATTGAACTATATGTAGCCCTGTATCAAACAACCAAAACCGACTAATTATATAATTTCTCCTGAGATTCAATTCCCATTTTGATTAATGAAGCCTACTATTCCCTAATACTAGTGAATTTAAAGGAACACAAAAGCAATTCTAAAGTCGCACCTTTATTTCCACTTAATTATTTTAAAATACATATTCTAACACACTGAGCACCTGAGCAAACACTGAGTTTTTCACCACTAAGTATGTAGACAATTTGTATAATGAAAGAATGAAAGAATGAAGGTTTAGCTTGTTTATTTTTCATAAACAATGAAAACAAGGCTAAAATTCTCACACTAAAAATTCCCATTACGGATTACAAAAAAAATGTTACCCTCAGAGTTTAGTTTACTCTGAAGGTATTTTGAAAAAGCATGCCAACATAGTATGCATTCATACCTTAAAAGATAAAGAAATGGGTAAAGATTTCCACGGTCAATATCTGTTAGCAACACCAGCAGGTGGCAGGAAGAATGTCCCCTCGATGTCCCTATGATGTCCCTCCTTCCAATTAGGAGCCATTTCCCCCACCGGAAAAGAGGCATTAGGATTTTATGCAACTGTCGAGCAAATGGACCCCAGACGTGAAGCCATCGCTGACTCATAGTTAAATTTCTCCACCAAGTTCTGGCTGTGTGCAAATCCACAGCAGTTACAGCTAATGCTCAATGCCCCTAAAACATGTGTTCCAGTGGTCTCCAGTCTTTGTTCTAGTCTGGCTTTTTTTTTTTTTTTTAAAAGGCCAAAGTCTTAAGGCACTAGGTGCCTACAGGGACTCTCAAGGGAGCCCAACCTTTTGGTTTTGCTGGGTCACATTGACAAAAAAACAGTTGTTACTTGTGAGCTTCCCAGTCAAGTAACAAAACAATTACAGAGATACCTTACACTGTTTCAATCAGTTTATGATTGTGGAGTGGGACATAGAGCAGTATGCAGCCCTGCAGGCTGTGAGCTGGAGATTCCTGCAAGACTTGTGGAGTTCAAATGATGCATAATAACATGAAATGTGCCATAACAAGAAAGCATAATAACAAGAAAGGGTTTCATGAGACATAGCAAGTATTCTATTGCAGGCATTTCATTAAGTTGTGCTTTGATAACTAATAGAGCCATCAAAGTGACCATTGTCCATGTTAACAGGTCACAGTTACTTTAGTAAATATCATGTAAATTTGTAATTAGAACAGGAAAACGTTTCCTTTGACTAGTAAGTATGTTTTCGGGTGCCAGGAATTGCCTTTTAAATAAAGACGGAACTTCCCTCCTCATTTGAAAGATGGTCACACTGCCAGGAGCCCAATCAATACCTTGTTTCAAATACAGTCAAACTCAAGCCGTTGCTATGGTAAGCAAGAAAAAAGTCATTGTCTGCTTCTATCAAATTGACTTCAAACTGGTTGGTCCCTGCGGTGTGGGAAGCAAGAAGTTTCAGTGCTAGTCTAAGGCCTCAAGGGCATGACTAAAGGTTGAGAATGGGAATATCCGTCAGAACATCCACTCTAGACCTTCAAAAAGCTCCAAAGGGGGCAGTGGTGGCGCACGCCTTTAATCCCAGCACTCGGGAGGCAGAGGCAGGCAGATTTCTGAGTTCGAGGCCAGCCTGGTCTACAGAGTGAGTTCCAGGACAGCCAGGACTACACAGAGAAACCCTGTCTCGAAAAACAAAAAACAAACAAACAAACAAAACCTCCAAAGGTGCCTGTACTCTTGTAAGCAACTCTAATGAAACTCACTTGGGTCATTAAAAGGTGGGCAGGGATATGACAATAGAAGAGGGGCTAGCCAAGGAAGAGGGGAAAAAATAAAATGGGAGTGGGAAGGTATTGAGGAGGGTCATGGGAAGCAAATATGATCAAAATACTTTATAAGCATGGATGAGAATGCCCTAACAAGAGAACCATTGTATATAATAAATACATGCTAATAAAAAGCCTATCTTAAAACCCATACAAACAAAAAGGTCCCAGAGACACAGTTGGGTCAACACAGTCAAGTTCCTACCCATATCCATAAAACATAACCAGTGACCTGGACATTCTAGAACATTCTCGCTTTGCTCCCTGAGCTCCATCACATTTGACACTGAGTAGCACAATTTACAGAGGGGTGAGATTCTGACACTGATCGTGGTGACATCAGTGGAGACTCAGTTTCTTCATCCACAAACTAACACAAAGATTCCCTCTCCCTTTATTTCATCACCGAGATGCCTTCTTATGAAAGGCTTGATTGCCAGCCAAACAACCCACTTTACTGGGTTTCTGTTGGTGCATGTTGAGCGCGGCAATAAGTATTCTCCCAGGTGTCGGAAGACTGGACTCAAGGTGGTGCCCTTAGAGAGCTGGGCAGGCCAGTGTCCCCTGTAAGTCTGTGATTCTTTGGCACATATCTTTTCTCTTCTGACATAGCATATTCCATTCAGGTACATAGATTTGAAAAATAACCTAAAATGCCAGCGTGGCATTTGGAGGCCAGAAGAGTCTAAAGTGAATCCCTTGTGGCACTAAGCTTCAGACCAAGCCTAGAATATAAACACCAATGACCTTCCATGAACTCAGCGCATCCTGGACAGTGACGAGCTGGCATATTTGTTTTAAATGCTATATGACCAGGCATGACTTCCCCTCTGCCCCATACGTTGTTCAGAAACAACCTATTTTAGAATTACATAAAGTTCCCCAAAAGCCAAGTCAGTTGTCAGACCTGACTTTGACCCCTCGAGGTACAACTAGGTAAATCCAAAATAAATTAAAAACAAAAATAAAAAAAAAAAATTGACAAACCAGGGTAGCCTTTCAGCATGACTCCAGGGTTACCACCCCTGCATGGAACACAGAAGCCCACTCCATGCATCCATCCACCTGGACAGTGAACCACAAAAGGCAAAAGGTAAATGTTTGAAGCTTGTCCTGAAGACCTAAAGAACGAGAAATCGTCACCCAGTGATATGTCTGTTGTCTGCTTCCTTAAATGTTAGAAGCCGCAGTCAGCAGTTAGACCAAATACAGCGAAGAGCATTTATCCCAGTGACATACAAAGAATACTGACAAGCAGACTGGCAAACGGTAACAGACACGCAAACTGCCACCCCCCATATGGCAAGGGCAAGCCACACACACACACACACACACACACACACACACACACACACATGAGCTATGGACCCTCGACAAGTCACTTAACTTCTCTGCTCCATGGGTTCACCCATGAACTGGGAGTATGACTAATGATACTGAAGTCTTCTCAGTCAGTCATCACATATATGGGATATGCTTCCTAAAATGGGAGGTCCAAGCATTCACACATCATCTGGGAAGTGCAAGTCACTGGTTTCTCACTGTGACTTCCACTAAGGCCCAGCTCTGTATTAATGCCCAAAGGATGATGCCTAACCTTGAAGCCATGACAAGTGCATTATCTTTCTCTACTAGAATGTGAGTGCCCTCCAAAACTCCTGCAGCCTCACACAGGTCCTTTCTGGGCTGGGCCGAGCTTGGCTAGAGACTTGGCGGGATGTCGGTGACCTTTTCAGAGTCCCACCTGGAAGGAAGGTTGTTTCATACCTGCTCTGTCCTGTGGCTGCTCCACATTACCCAGTGACCTCGGGCCATTTCTACCAGTGTTCCCTTGTGAAAGGCTGGGAACCCTCACGGATTTCCTCTTCTCTCCCCATTTGCCTCTAAATGGTCTCCACACATCCCACTTTCTTGCCTCTAAACATTCTCTGTAACAGAAAGTCTCATGCCAGTGCCAAACATTATATACAATCCCCCACTGGCTCACAGGGTCTAAAAGGGATTGGGCCAGTGCCTAGGGCCTCATGGATCTAGGCTAACTCCTCTCCTCCTCATCTCTTCCTATTTCTTCTTTTTTTTTTTTCTTCGAGACAGGGTTTCTCTGTATAGCCCTGGCTGTCCTGGAACTCACTTTGTAGACCAGGCTGGCCTTGAACTCAGAAATCCACCTGTCTCTGCCTCCCAAGTGCTGGGATTAAAGGCTTGCGCCACCACACCCGGCTTCTCTTGCTACTTCTAATACGATGTCCTTAGAAAGAAGGAGGCAGCTGCTTTAGCTACCAAGATAGACCCTGCTTTG
The DNA here is from genome assembly GCF_978045245.1 of Mus caroli. Taxonomy (NCBI): domain Eukaryota; kingdom Metazoa; phylum Chordata; class Mammalia; order Rodentia; family Muridae; genus Mus; species Mus caroli. The sequence continues at coordinate 78,633,504 of NW_028227271.1, forward strand.
GGCTATACTCAAGGAAAAGCCTGGTCCCTGGCTTCAATGCAGAGACCTTTCATGGCTGACCTGACTTTCACGCCTCCTCAACTCTGTCACCTCATCCTGTCACTGCCCCCACCCCCATACAGATGCTCCTTCCTCTGGATGGATGCACACACTGCTTTCCTTGTTTGGAACAGCCCCTTCCAGCTGCATACCAGGTGACCTGGCCAGCTCTACTGATCATTCAAGATCTAGGCCAAACCATCACTTCCTCTAGATTCTATCAGCCATGTGGCTGCCCTCCTAGATACCCGATTATTACCCTGAAATGACCATATCAGAATGTCATCTTCAAGTTAATACAGTCATCAAACCCAAATATACTGTGTACTCACGGTACTTAATCTTCATTGTGACTGGATTTAGAATTATCTAGAAGATATCTACAATTCTTTTACTTTAGTTTCTTCCCAGTGCTTCAGGAAAGACACAGCACAGCCAATAAAAGCAGGCTCAGTGACTTCCACCTGACATGTCCCCAGTAGACATTTGCTAGTAGAATGAGTCAATAATTTGTCATTTACTGTCACCCTTTTCCATCCTTCATGGCCTTGGAGAGTCCTTCTCATCCAAAGTGCATCTAATTATTATTACTAACTCAGCTAGGGCGTGGCTCTCCCAAGAAAATCCTACTTAAGGATAGCCCCCTGTCCCCATTACCAGCTTAGGGTACATGTTATATGTGTACTTCACATCCCAAATACTGTGTATTCTCCCAAGAGGCATCAAATTGTAAGATCCATAGATTCTGTTGAATCCAAGGATGTAAAGGGAACACAAACTATTTGGTCCTGCCTTTATTAGACTTTATTAGAGTCAGTAGGTTATCAAAACCTACTGACACCTAAGAACTCAATGTTGGGGCTAGAGAGATAGCTCAGAGGTTAACAGCACTGGATGTTGTCCTAAGGACCTGAGCTCAATTCCCAGCACCAACATGAACGTACATACATGCCAGCAAACTATACATAAAATAAAAAATTTTAAAATTTAATGTTGTATCTAAATGGCCTAAAGATTCACAGAGTCCTTTTGATATTGGAAGCCTCTCTTCACCAAATTGTGCTCTATTTGCTTAGTTTCAAGTTTTTAGAAAATAAAGTAATGTGATGTACAAAATGTCATCTTCAAGTTAATTCAACCAGCAAAACCCAAATACACCTTATATTCATGGTGCTTAATCATCACTGTGATGGGACATACACATCTGGACATGTCTTTGGGGGTATTATTTCCAGAGGCTGAAGGGAAAGACTTTATGCTGAATATGGGTAACAGTACCTCATGGGCTAAAGGCCTGGAGGGAGTAAGAGAGAAAGGGAGGTAGCAGCTGAATCCCAGCATTTATCTCTCCACTCAGACGGTAGACTCAGGGTAACCCGCCTTACACTCCTACAGCCATGGCTTCCATATGTGGTGGACTGCATCCTTCACACCATCAGCCAAAATAAACCATTCCTTCCACATGTTGCAATGACCACATACCCGGAGACTGAGGATGACGAATGCCACCCCTTGGAGACAGCCCCACAGTGGGAAGGACTGACTTGTAGTTAGACATGGCATCTAAACACAGGTCCCTCTCTGTCCCTCCCTCTCTTATGCACACCAGGATAGAAAGTAAAACAGGAACCAAGGTATGCAAGCAGGAGAGCAAAGAACAGCAACCTAGATGTCAAAAAAAGTCCTTCGGACAAGAAGGAGGGTGATTAGGATAACAGAGTCAGCAGGGTAAGAATGTGTGGACCTCCGTGCTTGGACCTGAAGGGATGGATGACATCCCCATCTTCATCCCTTCCACCTCTCAAACTCAGTGTCCAGAACACAGCCAGGCTTCTACCACTTCTATACCCGCTATGACGCCACAGGAGGCATGTGTGAGTCAGGCCATTCCAAAAGCGGGTAGGCCATTCTCTCAGGATGCAGAGGGATTTTCATCAGGTGAGCTGCAGTAAACCACACCTTGTTTTTTGTCATTCACTGTGAAATGGGAAGAGGGGTCTAAGACTCCCTAGTAAATATCTACAGAGAGCCTCCAACATAGAACAGAGTATCAAATACATAAAAATAAGGAACAGCAAATGAACACAGGAATACTTCATCAGGTCCCCCTGAAATTCTCCAGAAGTAGCCAAAAGCCCAAATCCAGAAACAAAAATAAAGCATTCTAAAAGGAGAAATCAAAAATAAGGGAAAAAAATGTCATAGCACTAAAAGTAAGACAATAAACTTTAAATGACTGAGCGATAAGTGAATCCCGGTGGAGAACTAAAACAGAGATAAACCCGGAGACAAATGCTAAGAAAATCAGGGACCACCCAAGAAGCCCAAGGTTTGACTCCTGCAATTTCCAGAAGAACAAAACTGCAAATCCAAATTAAAAATATAACACCAGAAACCAATTCACTATTGCAAGGAAGCCTTCTGCAGCTGGAGGGCTGAGTCTGCCAATCAGTGAAGGAAAATAGGGAGGTGTCTGGTGGGACAAAGCATCAGGAAGCCAAGGATGCAGAGAAGTTCCTAGAGGCTTTCTAAGGAAAAGGGAATCCATCTCTATTCAAATGCAAACCAGGCCATGTTGGTGGCTCAGGCCTCTCCTCCATGCTACCTGGGAAGCTGAAGCAGAAATGATGCCAGGAGCTCTAGGACTTCTAAGGCACTGTGGCAAGAAAGAGCCATGGGAGGGGTGGAAGTGAAGCTGCTGCAGACCACTTGCCCAGCATGTGCAAAGCCTGGCATTCAACTCACAGATGTGTGTGTGTGTGTGTGTGTGTGTGTGTGTGTGTGTGTGTGAGAAGGGGGGTGGGGGGAGAAAGAGCAGAAATGCTTCCAGTTTGAAAGAAAACTTGTTTGATACCCAGAATTCTAAATCAAGCCAACCCAGCAATCAAGGCTGAGCTAAAGATATTTTCTGCGCACACACACACACACACACACACACACACACACACACACACACGGTTCCTTTGTGCTCTCTCAAAGCCAGAGAGTGTGTGCTCCTGTTGCAGAGAAGAGTACCAAGAATGAGTTCAGTCCAGGAAAAAACAAAGAGAAATAAAAATCTTTGTACAAACAACCACAGGGAAGTAATGTCAGGGTCCAGTAAGACACACACACACACACACACACACACACACACACACACACACATCCACATAGGAGAAAACGAAAGAGGAAGACACCGATGTCCTCAGCAGAGAGCAGGTCTGGGGAACCACTAGTGGACCATCAGACAAGATCAGAGCAGGAGCCTCAAGCTCCATCCCTCAAAGGGTCACTTACAAGTAGGAGCTGGAGTGTAGGGATAACAGAGAAACTGCGACGTCTGACACACCAGCCAGAGTTACTCTTGAGCGGAAGGAATTTTCTAGGTATGCTGGAGAGTTTAAAAGATCAACAGAAATATTAAGAGCAGCAGCCATGAAAACTTGTCTAAGAAATAATGGGCTGCGGGAAAGCCCCATGCGGTACCTGTCCTGAATGTATGAGGACCCGAGTTCAATCCCCATAACAAGCATAAAAACTGGCAGGGTGAGGCATAGGATGGTGGCCTGCACTTAGAATTTCCGCCCTGGGGAGGCAAAGCTGGAGTTCCCTGGCCACCAAGACACACTATGTGGTGAGATCCCACACTACATCATCATGTAGCTGTGAGCTACAGGCCTGTGAGAGGGAAGAGGGAAGGCTCCAGGGAAATGACTGGCAAGGTTATCCTGTTCTCCACATACACATGTGTGCATACTCACACACTCACAGAGAGAGAGAAGGAAGAGGAAGAGGAGGGGGGAGGAGTAGGAGGATGACATCTACTAAGTTCCACCAAAAACCATTTAATGAAAAAGTGTGATATGAACATTTACAGTGGAAACAGAGCAGGAAAAATTTATGTGGGAAAAAAAAAAACAACAAAAACTCAGAACAAACCAGTACTTAAGCAATTCTCCAGAAGAAGTGGGACCCCTCCCCAACTCTCTCCCAACCCCCACTTTCTCCTGGGCCTCCCTTCTAGTGCCAAGTGAAGATGTGGCCGCGTCTTAAGGCATCCCAGGAATGATAGTTAGGATAGTGTAAGATAGCTGAGCGTGTGGAGGTGAGAGAAGCAGGGCTGGGGCGTGAAGCACAGCAAAAGGCGAGCACAGTCGGCCTCTGGGGCCACTGAAGTTACAGAGGTCTAAGGTGTGTGTGTGTCTGCACATGTGCGTTTGGGTGTATGTGCATATGTGTAGTTGAACGTACACCTGTGTATGTGAGTCCGTATGGGTCTTTGTGGGTGTGCATGTGTACGTGTGTGTGTGTGTGTGTGTTTGCCTTGTCTGTGTATGTCCATGTGTGTATGTGCATGTATATCATTATGTTCCTTTATCTCTGTATGTGTATGTGTGTATAGATATAAACATCTATCCATATATATATATGTATATATATATATGTATATATACACATATACATACACACACACATATATATGTATATGTATATGTATATATGTATATCTATGATGGGATTTGATTTTTATGTGCATTTATTCTCCATAACATAGGTTCTGTCTTGGCAGTTTTGTCTTTGATCTAAGTCAAGTTGACAACATTTGCAATTCTGATTCTAAGACTTAGAAAGCACACAGAGAAGTAAATAAAATGCCTTCAAGTTTTAACAAATTCTCTGAAGAACAGAAACTGAAACGAAGCTGCTTATGATGCTGGAGCGGGAGGACTGCCGTGAGGTCAAGGTAGGCTCCAGGCCAGTCCATCTCAACTTCCATCCCCCAAACCTACTCCTAACTCACCTCCTGAAAGACTTTAGTACTCAGATATTTTACAGGAGTAAGGTATAAAATAAGCAATTTAGCCCAAATGAAGTCTTAATGGTTGTGTTTTTCTGAAGTAAAGTTGTATTTGATTGGAAAAAAAATCTCCAGAGAAAATATAGACATTCCTTGGCCCAATCTTTGGAGTTGCATACAGAGCGAGGAAGAGAGGGCACTTATTTAAATTCTGCATGGTGTGCCTCTGCACCAGTGTTTGAACACAAACAAGGCTGTTTTCTGCTCTAGTGCAGGTTTTTGTTTTCAAGCACTGACAGCCCTCTGAACTAGGCAAGGGACATCCCATTAATTCATGAGGTCAAATCCTAAATCCTATCTGCCGTGTTCTCACCAGTTTAATACATCAGGGCCACCGACATGTATTGATAATTCAATTCTAATGTATGCTGGGTTTTACATATCGTAATTTAGATTAAAGGAAGCACTTCTCCAGATTCATAATTACCTTGATTGCTAAATATGACCTTTAATTAACTTCAGACAACCTTGAAGGCTAATTTATGAAGTATTTAGATATTCTACAACATACATTTTAGGAAAACTTGGTTTATTAATATATCACACATAAACATTCTAAATAAAATATTTTCCTTCTGCAAAAAGAAAAAGAAACTCATAAATGTTACTGGTCAAATGTGTACCTCAAAGTTTATATGCTGACAGTTTGGTTCCCAGTGCAACAGTGTTGGGAGATGGGGCAATAGACCTGATTTAGGTCAAGGGCTCCACCCCTGTGAATACATTTATGTTGCTATGGGGGACTAGTTAGTTTTCACAGGACTGGGTTCCTTAGTAACTGCGGCCCCTTCTCTGCTACACTTTGTCTTCCTTCCTCTTCCCCTCCCTTTGGCTTATCATGTTTGATACAGCACCTTGGAATTTGTCAGATTTTTGGATTTTCCAGACTCCAGAATGTAAATCAATAAATTCATGATATTGTCAGGTATGTCAGTGCACATGAGTCCCAGCACTCCAGCGGCTGGGGTGAGAGGATCTCTGTGAGTTCAAGGCCAACCTGTTCTCAGAATGAGTTCCAAGCTACCCATGGCTATATAGTGAGACCCTTTCTCACACAGAATATATATATTATATATAATATATAATATTATATGTACAATACACAATATGTATTGTGTATATATATAAAATCTCCCTGTTCTTTATAAATAACCAGTTGTGGGCATTCCACTTTAACAACAGAAAATACATGAGTGTAAGAGACAAGCCCCAGATCAGGTAGAGAGTAACACCTTGGCTGAGGAGGTGACCATGAAGCCTGATAACAGAGAAGAAGCTAAGAAGCCGTGACAGAGCCTTGAAACAGGATCCTTGAGGCCCTGTCTCAGTGGTCTTTGGGGAGCTAATGGCTGCATGGTGGTGACTCAGCCAGTGAAGGATAGGTGCATATGCAACTTCCAACATCCTCTGTGCCCTGCCAATGCCAACACCAGCACTGCAGCCTGGGAAATCCAACTCCACCCACCCTCGGTGTTCCAAACATCCTCCTTAAAGGCAGTGTCACTCAAGGCAGCATCAGAACACCTCCACCCTACTCCACAGATCCACAAAGGCAAGCGGGCCGGCAGGAGTTCACATGACGCTTTACCTGGACACTAAGAGCCACTTCTGGGTCAAAAGGGGTCAATGGTTGAAGGCAAAGTCTTCACACAAAGAGGAAGTGAAATATGACGAAACTGGGTCACTCGACAACTCAAAACGTAGCCCAGCCTGGTAAAGGAGACCTGAAGCAGAAAACAAAGTTTGCGTCTCTGGGGAGAGGGGGGGATGAGGCTGTCTGTGGGGGCGGGGACTTCTGTGAGAATGGGAGGGGGACCTTCGTGGGGGCGGGGACTCCTGTGGGGGTGGGGACTTCCGTGTGGGTGGGGGACCTCCGTGGAGGTGGGGACTTCTGTGGGGTGGGGACCTCAGTGTGGATGGGGACTTCTGGAGGGGAGGGAGGCCTTTGTGGGGGTAGGAAGTCCCTGTAGAGGTGGGGATCCCTGTGGGAATTAAGCCCCTCTGTGTGCTAGGAAAATCTCTTACTTCCTTCTTTTAAAGCTTCATAGGAAAAGCTATGGGAGACAGCTGGTGTTTCCAGTGGAGGAGTGAGCTGACTTTGCCTTCAACCATTGAGCTTCTTGGGGGGGGGGGGGTTGCGTGACTGAACGGGAGGGTCCTGCAAAAGTGAGGGGAATGAATCTGAGGTGTTCCTAGCAGTCTTCCCCTGATGCACTGCACAATGTCACCCTGGCCTCAGTCCTGAGCACATGCCACCCGGTGTTGGCAAGAGCTTCCAGAAATGTCTCAGTGTGGACCCTAGATTATCCTATGTCACTATATCCGTGTTTTACTGTGGAGAATTTCCTACTAGAAACTTAGCGATGTACAAAGACTTCTCATATTAGCCTACCACCATTCTTCAGCACGTTCGTATCTACTTAGTATGTTTGGGATTGTATCATGTTAGAACATTTAATCCTTTTAAAATTGATGTTTAAATTGGGGTCTTGAGTTTCATTTTAAAAATAATAATGATTTTGGGTGAGGGATTTGGACAGCTTTCCTAATAACCTCTAAAACTGCCCTAAACATACTTCTGTCATTTTGTTATGAGAAGTGATGTTCTCAGCCTCAACTTTAATAAAATAAAAATACTGTCAGCTCGGAAAAACCCTGAGGACATTCCATATCTGGAGTCACACAGTCAGGAGTGGCCGAGAGCGGCCTGCCTTCAGTATATTTCCAGGTGGGCACTGTATGCTCATCTCACAAACGTATTTCCAAATAAACTCAGATTGACAAGACCAAGAATCACGTGGCAGAATCCCCAAATATCTTAAGGCTCCCAGCATCCCAGTGTCATGGTCCGTAGATATAGCATGGACTTGGTTTTTATATCTTTTATGATACAAAAAAGAATCACTACCAATCTAACACAAATGCCACCCAAATACTGTACATGTAGTACTGTTCCATTGAGAAACACACACTGGAAAAAATTAATCCTTAAGGACAATGAGGAGGGACACCCAGAATATGATCTGAAATCTAATCAGAGCAAATGATAAAATATAAATAAAGCCAAGAAAAGTGCCATGAACCCCATATGTCTGAATCGTTTATACTGTGATGAAATCCTTCCCACACCAGAGGCCTCCTGCAGACTCCTCAGCCTGCCTTCTCTTCCTCTGTCCTAACGGACACCATCTCCTCCTTCAGGGAGAGGTCAGATGCCCAGAGCTGTCTCCCACTCCCACTGTGAGCACACCTGTCTCTACGGTGTTCTCCGTCCCCGAGGAAATGGTGAGCCCCTTCCGGTCCACTCCTCATAGGTGAACAACACTCTTGCTCTCTCTTGCTCCCTTCTCTACAAACTGCACTCTGCTTCAGAGCACCCACTCAGACATCCGGGATTTTGCAGAATAACCAGAGAGTGCTAGGGGGAAACACAGAAAGCTCGCAGAGATGCAGGTCATGCTGCATCTGACTAAGCGCTGACTCAAGAGGCTTGGCTGCCTTGGGATGCTAAGCAAGGAAAGACATCGACTTTGCAGCATGTCAGCCACAAACTTACTGAAAGTCGAGGACACCTGTGGCATCTGCTGAGGTTCACTTCCTGATTTGGGAATGGCACCTTCTTGCCGTGTCCCCACATGGTGGGAGAAGAGAAAGAGCTCCATGAAGCCTCTCTTGTAGGGGCTCTAGTCCTATCCACCACAGCTCTTCCTTCAGTGACCCCATGGCCCTCCACAGTCCCTGAGAATCATGTGTAATTTGGAGGACAGAAGCATTCAGAGATAGTGGGGGGAAAGGATTTCTAAGGCTACTAGAACTCCCCCAGTGACCAAGTCAGGAATAGTCTGAGATTAAATCACACAGGGACCCAGAAATATAGAGCCACTGTAGCAAGGAGGAGATAAATGAGAGAGAATCGTAAACCCTACATACACACACACACACCACCCTCTTCAAGTCTGTGCTCCTTAGATCTCTGTGGAAACTGATGCTGAACAAACCAGGGATGCTAATCAAAGGGGGTCTCACTCTCACTCCTGGCCTCTGTTAGCTTCTCAGGAGAAATGTAAACCTGGAACTGACCCCAAGACACTTCTTTTAGTCACCCCACTTGGTGACACTGACTTCCTCAGCACCTTCCCTGTGACATCATTCCCAACAAATGCTCCCCAGAACTTTCACACACTCCTAAACCTGCAAGAGCCAAACTGCAACAAGCCCAGCTATGCACTTCCACTCGGCCCAAACCTCCAGCATGAGTCCTTGGATCTGACCCAGAGCCACCTATGTAAGGAACTGCCTAGGAAGTCACAGGCCCACAAGATTCAAAATCCCCCAGACCGGACAGAACCCCTAACGGGGTACACCCCCAATGACCCTCAAGTTGATAACTGACATTCCCAGCCACTTGGGGTCATCTAACCCCACTTCGCACCATCAAATGAATCAACCCTCTCAGAATTTAAACCCTCTGTTTTAGCTGAATCCATTTCGCCTTTCCCACCTACACTGAAAGCACCTTCATCCAGCCTTCTCCCTCCCCTATCAAGCATTCTCCAGCGGTATCCTTGCTGGTCACCATTTCCCTGGCTCTTGCTCACCTAATTCACATGGAGACTGAATGGACAGCTGGTGAGCAGAATCTGGTAGGATTACAGCATAAAGTTCTAAGCTACAGGCACACTTTCTCTCCCTAAAGAAAAGGAAGAACGTGCTAGGCCTGGTGGCACGAGGCTTTACTTCCAGCTAGTTAAGAGGTAAGGTAGGAGGGTCACAAGTTCAAGGCTAGGCTGGGCAACTAATTGAGATCGTGTCTCAAATTTTTTTTTAAAGGTCTGGATATATCTTTCAGCATTAGAGCACTTGGCTAGCCTGTGTGTGTGCTACAGCAGCTAGGCTCTGTCCCTCGTGCTGTGACGTAAGGAATGGGTGAGGATAGTCCAATAACAACCTCTTCATAAACTGACGTCCCAAACATCCTCCTTCCAGCCAGCACATAAAGCTACCCGAGCCCCCATTTCTGTCTCTTTCCCTATAGGAAGACATTCAAGACCGCTGCTGTGTTCTGTTTCCATATACCAACTCAGAAGTCAAAAAACAATAGCAGGTCAACTGCACCTTTTACGTACTGATCAACCTGTGCCCCTCACCCTCAATCCCAATACCCTCTTCTCTTGGTCTATTTTGTTACTCTAACTGAATAACCACGGATAGAAGAATTTTTGAAGAGTAAGATATTGCTCGGCTGTGCTTCTGGTGGCAGGGAAGCCCAGGAACATGACGCCATCACCAGGTGAGGGCCTCTTGCTGCAGTGTAATATGACAGCAAGCACACCAGCTCTGGGCTGCCTTCCCTTTGGGGGTGGGGGGGGGGGGTCTTGCACTATGACGTCACCTAACCCTAACTGCCACCTCTTCAAGTTTCTACTTACAAATCCCATTAAGATAAATTTGAGGATTACATTTCCAGCATGTAGAATTTTTAGGGGATACTCTAAAAGCCTGGAATCTTTTTATCCACCGGCTAAAAACTCCTACTGCTTCTTTTCTGGCTCCTGTGTGACAGCTTAACATTTACAGCATAACCCATCTCACACATAGTCAGTAACTTGCTTCCCTCCTCATCCCCAACCCCCCAGGGGATCAGACCATGTCTGTGTCATCAACCCATTCCCAGCAGCAAGAATAATGACACACCTCATTTACTTGTACTCATTTGGATCAATTGCGCAGCCTGAGAACATTTGTGCACAGAACAAGGTAAAAAGACAGACAAGCTGAGGTAAAGTGATTAGCTAAATCCGTGCAAAAATCACCGAAACTGACTTAAGAGGCTGTTCTGAGTGAGGTTCATGGCTGCCACAGCGTAGAGGCAGTCTGATTGGTTTAAAAATAAATAAATAAGCACCAAGCTGCTGAGATCAGCCCTGCTTTTGCTGGTACTGAGCCTCCGAAGCGGCCTCACAAAGACGTACTGTGTCCATCAGGAAGCCATTGCTCAAGAAATATTTGCTGAAGGCTTGCTATCTAAAGGGCTATAGCTGTTTGCAATGGACTGAGTCCTCGCTATTTTGAAGGCATCTTTCAAAGCAGCTCTCCCATACTGGGGCTAGAGGAAAACCGTTCAGCTTATGTAGAACCACACATCTTCTACACATCTACCTTTCAGATCCTCTACTGCTTCAGGTATACCATATCATCCTTCCAACTCCCCCAGTCACATCCCTGGGGGGTCCAGGTAACCCCCCTCCCTTACCCAGTCTGCAAGCACCTAGAGCTCACGCCTTCTTCATTCCTGGTTTACCTATGGTAAAAGCTCCTGGCATTAACCTCACTTGTAAAATCGGACTCCTTCTTTTAAACCTATGAAACACACTACACAAAGCCTGCACTGGCATTGCCAGACTACACAGATCTGCACTTTGCCCTAAGCTATAAAGTCCTGGAGACTATGACATGCAACTCAGAACCAGGATGGGCTGTTTGGTTCAACTTGGTGAACCAGCAGTGCCTTCCCCAGGAGAAGGAACCCTCTCAGGGGCAAGTGTAGCCCTTGGACTTGTGCTCCATCCCTGGACCCTGCATCAGACTGAACATACGCTCAGCTGTGTCTTCTGGTAACCCAGGTCAAAGAGAAATATAATTCTTTCTTTCTATTGTTGTGGTAAAACACCACAATCAAGGCAGCTTATGGAAGCATTTATTTGGGCACATGTGCCAAGGGTTAGAGTCTCTCACAGTGGAGTGAGGCGTGGCTGCAGTGGGAAACTGAGGGCTCACATCTTGAACCATAAACCAGAAGCAGAGAGGGCACAGCTGGAATAGCCCCAGGTGTGACATGCCTTATCCTACAAAGTCACACCTTCTAAGTCTCTCTCAAACAGCACCATCAACTGGGACCAACTCTTCAAATGTCTGAGACTATGGGGAACATTTCTTATTCAAGCCAGCACAAAGGATGAACAAGGAATTTTGTTTTTTGTTTTTTGTTTGTTTTTGTTTTGTTTTTTGTTTTTTCGAGACAGGGTTTCTCTGTGTAGCCCTGGTTGTCCTGGAGCTCACTCTGTAGACCAGGCTGGCCTCAAACTCAGAAATCCACCTGCCTCTGGCTCCCAAGTGCTAGGATTAAAGGTGTGCGCCACCACTGCCTGGAAAACAAGGAATTTTGACTCAATGCATTAGTAAGGTAAAAAAATAATTCTAACAGATGCAAAAACAACCATTGACCTTCCAACAGCAGTGTCTTTATTCTGTCCTGGAATCACTAACTGTAATTACATAATATTGGAAAGTATGATCTGAGTTTTCTTGCAGTGTTCTTTTAAGCAATGGATGCTGAGTTTATGGAAACGGATATGCTTCATGACTCATTCTTATACTTATCGTCAAGAACTGTGCATCCAACAGGATGGCCATTAACCACACGCGACACTTCACATTTAAACTAAAGATAAATAAAACTTCATTTATCGAGGACCCGAGGAGATGGCTCAATAGGTAAAGTGCTGGTGATGCAAACACGAGGACCCGAGTTCAATCCCCAGCACCCACAGAAAAAGCCAGGCATAGTGGTGGTTGCTCATCACCCCAGTTCTAGGGGACAGGGACAGGCAAAGCAGCTCCTAGGAACTCAACAGCAGCCAATCTAACTAAAATGGCAAGCTCCTGGTTCAGTGTGACACCCTGTCTCAAGAACTAAGAGAGTACCAGAGGAAGGCACCCAGTGTTGACTTCTGATGTCCACATATAACCTCACAGGTGACTGTGGGTCCATGTTCTGGCCCCACCATTGAGGGTGTGGGACATGCCATGGGGAGACGAACCAAAGGGAACTTGGCTGTACTTATCCCAGGCAGCCACCATCAGAGTTAGGCTATAGGGAAGCACTGAGACACTGCTCAGGGGGTGAGAAAACTCAGTCTGAGATGAGGGGGGCCAAAGATGGGCTTCCCTGACTCCCAGACCTTCAGTCACCGCTGGGGTGTCACACAGAGGAATCAGGAATGAAAGATCAAGGGTGATGAACCCATGACAAGGCCAGGGCCATTGGAGGACCACAGGCTGAGGACAGTGACTAGCCCGGGACAGAGGAATGGGAACTCCAGCTTAGCTCATCAGTAGTGAAAGCAGTGGTGGTTGTCTGGAAGCACAAAGGCTTCTACCGGAGACTCAGGCTGCCAGTCTGTAGGCGAAGGTCTTCTCCATGCTCCTCCACAGCAGTTCTCAACAAGACACAGTCCACGTTTGTCCATAACATTTATTGACTGCTCATCATAGAAAAATGGATGTGTACCAACTTCTCAGGATGGACCAGAGATTAAATCCCTTTTGCAGGGAGGAATATCTGGGAAGGAAAGCTTATTGGCTAAACCTGAGGGCCTCTGAGTACCTCATTAGCAAGGAGAACTCTGTCTGGGCCTACAGTGACAGATGTGGAGAGTGTGGCACACGCTCCCAGCCAGGAATCCAGTAGGGAGCAGGGAGGCTCCGACCGTCTCAGGTGTGTACCTGAGTTTGGGGGTCTCAGACCTGCTCTACCTTACCAAGTTTCTTGGATGGTCCATTGTCCCACAGCCCCTCCTTCCCTTTTTATAAAAGAGAGGTGTCATTGGAGTGACTGTCTCTAATGTTATTTTGTAGTGAAACTTTTAGGTAGGGTGGAAGTATCAAAATAAAACACAACATAAGCCAGAGGGGTAATACAACATAAGGGTCCACTGTACTACAGGTGACTGCATGATACACACACACACACAGAGAGAGAGAGAGAGAGAGAGAGAGGGAGAGAGAAGCACACATGCATATACCATACACATAAGAAAAGCACTGAGTCACTCCAGTCCAATGGTTCTCAACCTACCTAACACTGGGACCCTTTAATTTCAGTTCCTCATGTTGTGGTGACCCCCAACCATAAAATTATCTCCTTGCTACTTTGCAACTGTAATTTGCTACTATTATGAATAGTAATGTAAATACCTGTATTTTCCAATCATCTCAGGCGACCCCTATGAAAGGGTTGTCCGATGCAAAGGTGTTGCAAAACAGCTTTCCTATCCATATTTCAGGTGTCCCTGAGAACCTGCTGCTCACTGCAATGGGCAGGGCAAGTGTAGACCAATTTCCCTCATGGCAAATTCTCCTACTGAACAGTGCATAGGCAATCATTCTTGGTAGTTAAGTCCCTTTTTGTGTAAGATGGGGATGATATGCATATTAATAAGATGTAAATGAAGTGCTAGAAATGAAAGTATCTTATAATAATTATAATCGCCAAACTTTGACAGGTCACCAAAGTCGTCGTTTTCCTGCTGCTATAGGTGGGACTGGGATGCTGGTGGCTACAGTGCAGCCACTGGTGACTGCAGATATCACCAAGGGGCTCACCAAGGTGCAGCCAGTAGCCCCAGGTTAGGATGCGCACTAGCTGGAGTCAGCCAGCAATAGAAATGGTATCTTATAGAGAAGAGGACTCACAACTCCAGAAAGTGCTCAAACCCGACGCTACGCAAACCTGAATGTGTACCCAGTAACCTGGAGAGCTGGAGAAGCCCACCTCTAGGGATGCTGGGTAGGGAGGCTTGGGGAGGGCTGGGTATCGGCATGGCTGTCCAGGAGAAAACGCTGCTGCTAGCGCATGCTCATGCTGCAAGCTAGGAAACCATCAGAGCAGGGGGGAGGGCATGCTTGACACCAAGTGGGAGGTTGGAATGTGCCACTTTCTGAACCAACGCCACAGAAGGCACTCCAAGGACACTCAGTGGGACCCATCAGCATTCCAGAATGTACCCAAGGTGCTTCAAAAGTCCAAGGGCCCAAGGTCCCCTGCGAGCTATGTCCCTGTGTAGCCGTCTCAAGAATAGCCATTGACTGCATTTTAATGGTTCCACAGATAGAAGGAAATACCTTCACATAGTGCGAGACATGAAGAACAACTCCTCTACATAGACTTTTAGATGCCTTGGTCACCAATGGTGAGTTGAAAGCTTGATCGGAGCCACTTTTTAAGATGCAGAGACACGTGATTCAAAAGAGGGGCTGTGTTAATAGTTATAATATTTCAGAATCATGTCCGGGAAGGAGACTTGAAAGAAGAGCATTTTGCTCCACTCCTTCCTCATGCAAGGCCACTGCATGAGTCTATAAGAAAGTCCAGATTACCACTTACTACTTCCTTCCCAGACTTGTTCCTGAGCTTTCCAATAACTTTAATAGTCCTAAAAAATAATGGGCAAGCATGAAAATTCTTCATAGGAATATCACCTTGCAAGTGGTGAAGCCAATATGTGACACACTCCTCCAAAATAGCATAGCACTCAGCAATAAAAATAATAATAATAAATAAGTAAATAAATAAATAAAAATGAACCATGCACCAGATGCCTTCGATCTCCACACTCAGAAGGCCGAGGTAGATGGATCTTTGCGAGTCTGAGGTCAGCCTGGTCTACAGAGCTAGTCCCAGGTCAGCCAGGGCTACACACAAAAAATATTCTGTCTCAAATAAAAACAAAACACCAAATAACTGATGCACACGGCAGGAATGAAGTTTAAAACTTGATGCAAACTCAGTAACATCAGGCACAAAAAACAGCATGCCATATGCTATCGTCACATGGACTTTAGGAAAGGAGACTGATGTCATATTAAAATAGATCAGATCCTGAACGAGGACTGACAGGAAACAGACCTAAATGCCTTGTGGTGGTTTGAATGAGAATGGGCCCCTTAGGTTCATATAAATATCTGGGCCATAGTTGATGGAACTATTTAGGAAGAATTAGGAGGTGTGGCCTTGTCGGGGTGTGGCCTTGCTAGAGGTGTGGCCTTGTTGAAGGAGGTCCTAGGAGTGGGATTTGAGGTTTCAGAGCCTAAGTCAGTTTCACCAAGCTCTCTCTGCCTTGTTTACTTGTTGACCAGATATAAGCTCTCAGCTACTGCTCCAGCACCAAGCCTGCCTGCCTGCCTGCTGCCACGCTCCCCACCGTGATGGTCATGGATTCTAGCCCTCTGGAACAGAGAGCCCCCAAACTAAATGCTTTCTTTTATGAGTTGCCTTGGTCATTGTACTGGCTAGTTTTGTGTCAACTTGACACAGGCTGGAGTTATCACAAAAAAAGGAGCTTCAGTTGGGGAAATGCCTCCATGAGATCCAACTGTAAGGCATTTTCTCAATTAGTGATCAAGGGGGAAAGGCCCCTTGTGGGAGGGGCCATCTCTGGGCTGGTAATCTTGGTTCTATAAGAGAACAGGCTGAGCAAGCCAGGGGAAGCAAGCCAGTAAAGAACATCCCTCCATGGCCTCTGCATCAGCGCCTGCTTCCTGACCTGCTTGAGTTCCAGTCTTGACTTCCTTGGTGATAAACAGCAGTATGGAATTGTCGCTGAATAAACCCTTTCCTCCCCAATTTGCTTCTTGGTCATGATGTTTGTGCAGGAATAGAAACCCTGACTTAGACAGTCATGGTGTTAATTGTCACAGCAAAAGCGAAGTAACTAAGACACAAGGTGAGAGAATTCTTTAAGTCTTGATTGCCATTGTGATCACATATATATGAACACACATATACGGAGATACACACATGTACATATTCTTATATTCATACAATATCTTCTTTTTAGTGTAAATTAAAAAAACTGATTCTTTAAAACTGCTGGGCATGGTGGCACACGCCTTTAATCCCAGCACTCGGGAGGCAGAGGCAGGCGGATTTCTGAGTTCAAGGCCAACCTGGTCTACAGAGTGAGTTTCAGGACAGCCAGAGCTATACAGAGAAACCCTGTTTCGGGGGGAAAAAAAGTATTCAGCTGAAAATACAGCCCTTGCTAAGGACCTAAGTTGGGTTCCCAGCACACACCTAAGGTGGCACACAATCTCCTGTAACTCTAGCTCCACGGGATCCTGTGACCTGGCCTTCACAGGCACATGTAGTCACATGCACAAAAAAAAAAAAAAAAAAAAAAAAAAAGCCTTACACACACACACACACGCACACAATTAGAAATTAAAACATTAATCTTTTAAAAAGTAAACTGTCATTTCTGTTTTACCAGGTTCACTTCAAGCTGAGTTTAAAACTGTAAAACACTAGCTGCCCTTATGAGAAGGCTCAGTGCATGGCACGGGGAAGATTTCTAAAATGCTTATCCCTTTTTGCTTTTTTAATCGTTGAAATTATGAAGTTATATTAGTTATTTTTAAAAATTAAGGAAAGGAATATTGGAAATGTGTTCCTTGTACGTTAAATGAGTAAGACCGTGTATTCTGACGCCTGGTATAGTCAGTCCCAGGACTACTGAACTGTGGGCCAGTTTGTTACCATTGTGGAAACCTTGATTCTAAAGACTGGAATTCTATGCAGCCAACATTTAATCTTACTTCACCATGAAATGACTAAACATCTATTTTTGGCACTTCTTCACGTGCTAGCATTTTTCTTATGTATATCATATATAAGAACATATATGCATGTTTGACTAAAGAACACTATGGTTGCGGTCTTATCTCCTGAGTGTGCGTCATTAAAATCAGTCTTCTTTACTTCCACACACATCTTTCAACTTTAAATTAAGTCAGTCTGCAACACTGCAAGACCCAGCCACCTTGCCTGTCACTCTGTGCTTCTTTTATCCCAAACTACATTTGTAAAGTTAATCTGCAATGACCCATTGTTTATCTTCACTGCTGTGCAGCTGTCTGTGGTGGTTTGAATAGCTTTTACCCCCCACAGACTCGTGTGTTTGAAAGCTTGGCCTGCTGAAAGTGGCACTATTAGGAGGTATGGCCGTGTTGGAGGAGGTGTGGCCTTGTTAGAGGAGGTGTGGCCTTGTTGGAGGAGGTGTGGCCTTGTTGGAGGAGGTGTGTCACTGTGTAAACAGGCTTTGAGAGTGCCTAGTGTTCAAGATCTGCCCAATGCAGAAGAGAGCCTCCTCCTGGAAGCCTTCAGATCAAGATGTAGAACTCTCTTGCAGTATCATGTCTCCCTTCAAGCTGCCATGCTTCCCACCATAGTGATAATGGACTGAACCTCTGAAACTGTAAGCCAGCCCCAATTAAATCTTTGTAAGAGTTCTCATGGTCATCGTGTCTCTTCACAGCAATGAACTGTCTATGGTAGGAATAAGTGACCACCGATTTATTTATCCATTTTAATATTTATGCACATTTCATGGGACATCTTTTAATAGTCCTTAAAGAAAAATTAAGTTCAAACATAAAAAAATAGCATTTCTGGCAAGCACTGCCCCAAATATATCCCCACAGCACCTTGTCAACCTCATTGGCATTTTACTCCCTAGGTGCTTTTCTCTACCAGACTAACTTATAGATGAAATACTGAGTATGCCTTTAAAGATGTCTTTCTTTACTGGGTATATTCCCAGCCCAAGATCTACTAAAACTACTTCTGCTCATCAAGGCCCAGTTTCGGCCCAATCCATGAAGACCCTAAGTCTCTCCCATCCACAATGACGCTGTCCCAGCCAGACCATCGCAAAGTGAATTATCCTTCCTCAAAATGTCCATCCAAACATTTGCTGAATATATACTAGAGATAATCCAACCTGCTGGCACCTGTTTCAATCCCCGCTTTCCAATGCACAGAACTACTGTTCTAGATCATGGGCCAAGTATTCCGTGTCAAAATTCCTGAGTCAAATTCAAAATCCTGAAAGCCATTATTAGCACCAGGTATTACATTTATGCAAGCTGTATATTTACAAAATTAACTTCCACAACACTGGAACAGCAGCAATGATCAATGAAGCGCCCATTGCTTATGCTAAAATCAGGGTTTTTTGTTTGTTTGTTTATTTGTTCTTGAGTTAGGGTCGAATTCTACAGCCCATTATGTTTTTAATATATTGATTTATTCATATTTTTTTCATAGAAAACAAAAGCATTAGCATTCCCAGGACCCAGAAAATTAAAGAACCAACTGAGGTCATCTCTAACCAGGAAGGAATGATGGCTCACACCTGGGCTCAGTGCTTAGGCAGTTGAGGCTGGAGGATGATCTTGACTTTGAGACCAGTTGGGTAACAGAGTAATAACCTGTTTTTATGGTGGCTCATGTCTTTAATCCCAGCACTCAGGAGACAAAGGCAGGTGGATCTCTATGAGTTGGAAACCAGCCTGTTCTACAAAGCAAATTCCTGGACAGACAGGGCTACACAGTAAAATACTGATGGGGGGCTGGGGCTGGGGAGAAAGAAGGAATGAAAACAAAGATAGGCTCATTTGAGAAGATATAAACTAGCTTGCCTTTTTTTTTTTTTAAGTTTTAGGCTTTAAGCAGCATATTTTAAGTTCAGAGAAACAAATAAGGAAGATCTCAAAACCAGTCATGCATCAATTTAAAAAAGTCTTAAAGTCCAATGGATTATAGCACAAAAGCAGCAATTGCTTCAGGATTCTGAGAGCAGGATGGTTCTCTGTCAGAGGAAATGCATGCGTGGAATTCAGCTACTGCAAATAGGAAAAAGAAAACAAGTAAGATCCTAACCAGGTTCAACCTGTGGCCACTGTTTGTCTTCCCACCAGAGTGATAACTAAGACAGGCAGGAGAGAATACTAAATATACTTTTTAATTATTTATACAAAAAAATCATTCCAACAATGGTTCTGAAAGACTACGTCATAGGGAGGCTAGAGAGGTGGCTCAGTCAGGAATGTGCCTGTCACATCAGCAATCAGATCTTTAGCACCACATACAAGCCAGGCATGGCAGTGTGTGTCTATAAAGCCAACATGAAGGGCTAGAGACAGGCAGATCCCCGAGTCTCAGTGACCAACCAACCCAGCCACGTGTATGAGCTCCAGGGTTAGTGAGAAAGCTTGTTGGAAAAAAACTAACGAGAGCAATTAAAGAGGCCCTCTGACCTCTACTACATGCACACACACAGCTGTAGAACAGAACATAATATCTCTGTCTCACACACACACACACATATCACAAGAAAAATGTTTGCAACTCTTTACATTAATTATGTAAAATCCGTCATATACAAAGAGCTCCAGTAAGTCAATAAGAAGATCCACGTCTAAAGGGAAGAAACAACCAGAGTTGTTGTTATAGATAAATAGGCACTGCAGAGAAAAGATAATCACAGTGTCCTGGAACACAAGAAAAGCATTCAGTCTTAGACAAATGCAAATTTAAAACCATCCCAGAGTACCCTTTCCCCTTACTAGATTTACAAGAGAAAAACACTTTTCAGAAGCTTCTTGGCAAAAGCAGAGAGGAGCAAGCTGTCACACCCACTGCCGGGGAGCAAAGAATCTGGTAGAATCCCAACAGCAGTATGGCGGCCATACCCACAATACAGTGACAGCCATGAAAATGCAAGGGCACATGCCCTCTGACCCAACTGTTTTTCTTGTGGGACTCACCCTTTAAACGGTTTCATAATATGTACAAAATGACACACACTACAAGACTCAGCTATCACACTCAAAATGTGCATGCTCCAAACTACAGCTGAGCCTCCTTGGGGAGGTTCAACACTCTTGGAAAGGAATTCTATGCGTTGAAAACACAACGAGTACTCAGCAAGGCGCCCACCCTTAAACGAGGAATCCTTAGTGTGCCAGCCCACAGTCTACACCACACACAGAACGTCTGCTGAAACAGGCACCATCCAAAAAAAAAAAAACCAACTCTGAGAGCTAGCAGCCCCTGTGGCCTCTGGGAGGAAGCTGAGAAGCCGAGATGGGCGTGGGAAAGAGATTTTCAAAGGGAGAAGATTTTCAAAGTGTTTACATTTTTGTACCTTCAAGCTTCAGAACTGTGGTGTTTTTAAGTAAATAAAACTTTAAAACCTAAAACAGGCTGCTAATTAGTAAATCATTGAAACCCAGCCCTAAGACTTGGTATCCTGCCTAGCTCACTATGATATAACCTCTTCATTTAAAGGCTACGGTAACTTTACAACAGGATAGAGACCTGGGATAAACTCCAGAAACAGCAAGACTGAGAGACCCAAAGCTAATTAACATCCACAGACAGCAACAAGACACAGCTCGTTTTCAGAGTAAACCAAGACCAGCGGGGAGCTGAAGAAAATCCTTCACGTTGCTCAAGTTATTAATCTAGAAAAAAAAAAAATAACAGGCTACGTCTCTTTTTATGCATTTATTTATTTCCCAACTTTGGGGTTAAGAAACCTACGTCCTGTAAATGGGTACTTGTTAGGGAAACTGCTTATTCGGAACTTCGAGGGCCCTGTTTGTTATGAAGACACTTAGCAAACAAAGGTTTTTCTTCACCCTTGATGAACTAGTACCAGACGATAAGGCGCATGGTTCCGTGATGGAGCCAGAAGCTGCCTGATGCTTACCTATGCAGAACACTTTCTGGTGAGGCAAACCTGTTGATTGGGGGCTACTCAAAGAAAATCCCTCCCCTATTCCCTCTGGAGTTTCTCTGAAATTACTAGGCCCCCCCCCACCCTCTCACCTCCACCCCACCCCCACCTCCACCCCACCCCCACAGCTGTGCAATCTTGGGGCGGGGCGATGTACCTAATCCACCTGTTTGTTTACCTCCTGCTTTCTCATCTGGGATCTAAGACAGTAAACCCTACCCTCCAGGGGAAAGAAAAACAAATCATTCACTACCCATCTCTGGTGGCCCACGAAGGCAGCAGCATATAGAGTGTACCTAAGGTGGCCCAGATATGCCTCCGCGGGTGCAAAAATTAATTCAAGCCCTCGGGCCTCTGAACCCCCCATACTTGAAAGTACAGGTCAAGACCTGAGAGTTAACAATACCAGGGCCGAAGTTTTCAAGAGCTCTGGACCATCCCTAGATACAGGAGCTCACGTGGGTCAGCTGACCATCATCACCTCCCCTTGGAGACTGGACACCCGCAGCAAGGGTGACAGCCACTCACAGGGAAGTGCGTCTAGAGGAAAGTTGAAGTGGGTGACTACCTGTTTCAGACAGGTGACCAAGCAAGTGGGACCAGGCTTCACTTCCACCGCAGCGGCCCCCGCAACCCCCCCAGCCAGGCCACATCCGGCCATGGGCGCCCCAAGGTGACCTGCCCTCTGGGGCGCCCCCACCCAGCCCGAGCGCTCACCAGAACAGCAGGTTGGCACCCAGGAAGGCGAGCAGGCTGCGCAGCGGCCTCTTCCAGCTCAGGAGCTCGTCGGCGCGCCAGCCCAGCCACAGCACGGGTTCCCCGAGCAGCCAGGTCAGGGCGGCGGCCACCCTGCGGGCGGCCTCCTCCACCTGCGGCCCCGCGCCCTCCGGCCCTGCCTCCTCCCCGGGAACCCCAGGCCGCGGCGGCTGCTCCTCGGTAGCCGGGCATCCTTGTGTGGCGTGCTCCTCGGGCGCCGGGCTCGCCATCTTCAGCGGTGTTTTGCTGGCGGGGACGGGGATGGGGACAGGGACAGGGAGGGAGGCGGGCGGGTGGGCGGGCACGCGCGCGCGCGCGCCTGGCGGTGAGCGTCGGGAGAGCAGCGGAGACAACGGGGGACCGGTCGGGGCGCAGGGTGCGCACCGCGGGGTGCTGGCGGCTGGGTGCCTTGTGACGTCAGGCCTGGCCGCGCCGGGAAAGAGGGTGCGGTCAAGTTCGTGTAGGGGCGGGGCCGCCCTGGGTCTGGCTGCACATCCTGGGCTCCGATCCGTGGGTGCTAGCTGGGCGGCGTCCCTGGAGAGCCGGGGACCAACGAAAATACTTCCTCTTCCCTTCCAGCTGAGGGGGCCAGGTAGAGGACTCGCCCCCAAGGGGAGTCTGGGCTTTGGATTTTAAAAGGGGTAGGTGGTGCATTCTCACTTTCTCCAACCAGAGCAGACAGTCGTCCATCCTTTAGTATTGAAGAAAATAGCCGGGTGCTCCTGGCCATGTATTTTAGCACTTAGGACTCAGCCCTTGTCCAGGTCCCTTGCAGGAACACCCTGCCTAACTGTGTCAGATAGAAACGCTGACTTGGAAAAGGAAGAAAAGCACATTTGGAGTCAAGGAAGAACCGGTTAGGCCCTCTGATTTTAAGAGTGAGGACCCGCCAGACCACAGGGCACACGCTGGTGAAAATCGCTTCCAGTTAAGTGAGTTGTTCTTTGCAGAATGTCAGTGCGCTGATCAGGAAGCAGAGAAGGCAGAGGGTGGCCTGTGGCCTGCCTCTGCTAGTGTGCCAAGCTTTAGAGGTGTTTGTTTCAGTAGATCCGTTGTGCCTGTCACAGGGCGGCCTTAGAGGTGAAGAATACCAGAGCTCCCCATGTGGTTCTCCTGGTTGTGGGAAAAACTAAAGGACTGCTGTGCATGTCCAGTCTCTGTTCGTTTCTCTAGAATGAAATCCCCTCCTGCAATCATGAGAGTCAGGGGTACCTGGTATCCTCTGGGCATGCTCTGTATCCAGCCTGCATTCACGGGATGAATTTGGTGCGTTCTCAAAGCAACGAGAGACTACCGCCCCTGGGTTAAAGTTCGAAATGCTAATCCAGAGGGCTTCTGTGTCTATGTATGTAAACATTTATTTACACATTACAGGCTAGACGTGGGCAGTTATCTAAATGAATGTTGTATTTGAAGGAATCACAAGTCTAGGGTTCACACAAAAGTTGGTTGACCACCCACTGTGTGCCTGGTACACTGCTGGGTCCTGTGGATGTGACTTCTACCTGCAAGAGACTCACAGTCCAAAAGGTATCACTTACAATTGATAAACGCTGTGATGGAAATCCTCAGTGCCAAGAGATTTCTCTTTTAAACTGCATCCAAAAATCAGGTTTAAGAAGGGTTTGGGATGTAGCTCCTGACTTGTTAAAGCTCAGAGACTCGCGGTGGGCGTGGCCAGAGGGAACAGCGCTCTCTGTTGGGAGTTCTGCTTGGGAAAAGGTCACGTGAGTTGCAGGTATAGATCAGTCATTGTTTTTTCTTCAAGGACATTGTTACTCTGCAATGACAACTTGCCATCCAGGTGACAGCTCCATGCAGAGAGGTTCTGGAAGCAAGGAAAAGGCAGTGTGGGAACAATTCAGTCATCCTTCCCACCCAAAGAACTTTGTCCAAGGTGGGACCTTCTTGGCCTTGGTGGAGGAGCTTGGGGTGGATAAAGATGCTTTTTGATGTGATTTGGGCTTTGTTTAGTACTTGACAGGGACATGAGCTGAGGACGCAGGGCGGTGGGATTGTAGAACTGGTGTCCCTGTGGTCCAAACCCAGGACTGATAAACTTTCAGGAACGAGTTTACAAGATTCTTCGAGTTCCTCCTCCCCCTGAATTCTAATTATCGTTGTCTGGATCTGTGGATGCAGTAAAAGCTGCTGGCAAGGGAGTCACCAAAAAGCTACCCTCTGGCTGCTATGGGTGATTTCCATCTTCATTGTCTCCCTTTAATGATGAATCTTTCCAGAATAGCTCTGATTTCTGTTTTTCTCTTTTTTTATGGTTTTTTTCTTTTTTCTTTTTTTTCTTTCTTTTAGCTCTGATTTCTGAAGGCTTTTCTTCTCCCCCCCCCCCCAATAACTATAGAGAAAAGGCTGCTTAGACAAAGACTGGATTAATCCCTCTATCCCTATGTCCTCCTTTACTTCTGACCTCTAATAATTACTGAAAACTTGTGGAATGCAAGCAGACACTGGTAGAGACACATAAATTGGTATTACTGAGTAGTTACTCTCTGCCTAATTATCTTTGTGATGCCCACGTAATTTATTCAGCCCTGAGCACAGAAAACTAATGTTGGGTGGAAGCTGTAAAGTAAGTCTTGTTCCCTGCTTGCAGCAACTTGGATATGGTGCATGGCTTTAATCTCAGCACTTGGGAGGCAGAGGCAGAAACAGATGCAGGCAGATTTCTGTGAGTTCAAGTCCAACCTGGTCTACATGGCAAGCTCTAATCTAGCCAAAGCTATACAGTGAGACCCTGACTCAAATAATTAAAAACAAGTCTTGTGGGTTTTTTTTTTTAATTTAAGACTCTTGTTTGATTTTGGCAATTTTGGGGGGGGGAATAGAGTCATGAATACTAATGAGCTACATAATTAGACAATATATATCAGAAAAGGACAAAGAAGCCAGAAAGCTACCCCCTCCCAAATATGAAAGAGAGGGAAAAATTGTAGCTACTGGATGGGTTAAAAAAAAAGAACAATTCAGGTTTTGCAGACACCACTGTCGCTTTTTGATGCTTGCTGCAGCCATGGTCAACCCCACCGTGTTCTTCGACATCATGGCCGATCACGAACCCTTGGGCTGCATCTCCTTCGAGCTGTTTGCAGACAAAGTTCCAAAGACAGCAGAAAACTTTCGAGTTCTGGGCACTGGAGAGAAAGGATTTGGCTATAAGGGTTCCTCCTTTCACAGAATTATTCCAGGATTCATGTGCCAGGGTGGTGACTTCACACACCATAATGGCACTGGTAGCAGGTCCATCTACGGGGAGAAATTTGAGGATGAGAACTTCATCCTGAAGCACACAGGTCCTGGCACCTTGTCCATGGCAAATGCTGGACCAATACAAATGGTTCCCAGTCTTTTATCTGCACTGCCAAGACTGAATAGCTGGAAGGCAAGCATGTGGTCTTTGGGAAGGTGAAAGAAGGCATGAACATTGTGGAAGCCATGGAGAGTTTTGGGTCCAGGAATGGCAAGACCAGCAAGAAGATCACCATTTCTGACTGTGGACAACTCTAATTTCTTTTGACTTGTGGGCGTTTTACCCATCAAACCATTCCTTCTGTAGCTCAGGAGAGCGTCCCTACCCCATCTATTCACAATATCCTGTAATCTGCTCTCACTGAAGTTCTTTGGGTTCCATATTTTCCTCATTCCCCTTCAAGTCTAGCTGGATTGCAAAGTTAAGTTTATAATTATGAATAAAAACTAAATAAGAAAAAAGGAACAATTCAGAAACCAACAGGTCTTGAAAAGGCTAGCATTAAGCACAGAGGGACTCTTGTTTTTCTCTTCTAAAAGTAGGTAGAAATTTTGTTACAGAAGACAAAGGGAATAAGTAACTTCCCATGAAGAGAGAGAGTCTCATTAGGCAGAATCAAGTTGAGTCACAGGAGAGCCAGAAACACACCAGCAAGACCTTGCACACACACGCACGAACGTGTGTGTGTGTGTGTGTGTGTGTGTGTGTGTGTTGTGTGTGTGTTGTGTGTGTTTTTCCACTTTCCCTTTTGGATTCTTGCAGTGATTCCACAGTTCTCAAGAAAAGGAGCCGTTGAACGTGTTGTATAGATCATCGTTGCTGTAGATAGACCTTTTGTGGATTAACATTTTCCAATCATTTCTATCCTTAGCTTACCTAGCTTTCTACTCCTTATTCCTAACTCTCTGGACATTTTTAGTCACTGACCTAATAGCTGACTCTAAGCACGGATCAATAAGAACATCATGTAGCAGTAACAGTGGAAAAGGAGCTTCGACCCCACCTCGCAGCCTTTTCTGACCCTATTTCCTGGTCTAGTGCCAGAAACATTAAAGTAATTTGCTTCCTGCGTCCAGCTAATTGTCTCTGGTGCTTGTAAAAACAAGACGATCTAAGTCAGAAATATCTGTTTGACCAGGTTTCTCCTAAGGGATGAGATACCACAGACAAACAACCTCCTGTGAAGGGCTGGTCTCTCAGACACCTGTTGGGGTAACCAGTTTGAGTATCACTACCTCTCACCAAAGAGAGATCATATTTTTCTTCTCTGTCTAAGAAGAGGTCATATCTGCAAATCATATGCACATAGCAACACAAAGGCTTTCTTGGGACCACTGCACATGCGTGCAGTGACTTTGTGCAAATTAGGAAAGGCATGCCTAGTTCTCAGCCAATGAAGCCCCACAGCAGGGAACGCAGCTTAGAAAACAGAGCACAGGCTGAGCTTCACCTCGGTTAGCTCCTTCTGTAGATGTCCTTGTCCAGTGACAAAACTGGCCAGCTTCCTGTCAGCAATCATTTGTTCTGTGATACTAACTCCTTCATGATTCTTGAGAAACTGGAATCTTCTGCCTAAGGTAGCCGTCCTTTCTTTGGGCTTCATCTTTTGCACCAATGTCAAAATTATTATTTAATTCCTAGGTGTCTGGTTTGAAGAATCTTTGTGCCTGATGCCTTATCCGCTGCTCTTAATACTTTTGTTAGCACCTGGAAGGGAGAGGGGCAGATGCGAGCTACAGCTGGGTCTTGCTGGGTCCCCCAACCCTTCTGCCCTCACTGAACACTAAAAGCCATACTTTTATGTGCCCAACTTTGATGGTGCCCCATTAATCACTGTCTACTGCTCCAAGTCACTTGTCAGCTAACAAGACCACTGTCCTGTCTTCCAAAAAGGATTTAATTTCAAATTTTTAAAGTATGTATTAGGTGTGGTGTGGTGTGTGTGTGTGTGTGTGTGTGTGTGTAAGTACTGGTAGTAACCAAAAGAGGGCATCCTCTGGAGCTGCAGTTACAGATGGTCGTGAGCCAACTAACATGGTACCAGGAACTGAACTCAGATCCTCTGTAAGAGCAGTGCTGGCTCATGACCACTGAGCCATTGCTCCAACTCCACAATGGATTTTTCTCTGAAGACTTCAAAATGGCTAATTAAAAAGAAGTAGAGATAATGAAATACCTCTGCCAAGTTCGATGCATGCTACAAACACTGATAACCTTTTAGATTGGTGGGATCTATGTGGCAGAAGAGCTACCCTCTAAGTACATGTGTGCCTGTAAAACCATACATGTGCACACAGACACACACACACACACACACAGACACACACATACACACACACACACACACACACACACTATAATGATAAAAGATTTAAATGATTAAAACTAATAAGGACTGAGGCCACACTGTCAGGCCATCATCTGCTGATATAACACAATACCCGAAGTCTGGGCAGTGTATAAAGAACATTGATTTGTTTGTCTCATGGTTCTTGAATCAGGGAACCCAAGAGCATCTGCCAAGTGTCTTCTGGTTGCGTCATCTGATAGTAGAGGGTCATAGCACACAAGGAAGGGAAGGCGAGCATACCATCTGGAGCCTCTCATCCTCTTCTCACCAAGCCAGTGATACTATCAGAAGGGCCTCTTTTATAGTCTCAGGCATCTGAATGGTTGGTCCCCAGCTCATTAGGCACTGTTCAGGGGAGCCTAAGGAGGTGTAACCTTGTTGTGGGAAGTGTATCCTTGGAGACAGGCTTTGGGAGTTTAAATATTCAGGCCATTTTGAGTTATGCTGGTCTCCTGCTTGTGGTTCAGGATTCCTGCTCAGCTGCCTGCTCATGATCTCATGCCTTGGCTCACCCATATGAACTCTCACCCCTGAAACAGTAAGCCTAAAAATAAACTCTTCCAACAAATTGCCTTGGCCAATGTGTTTTGTTCCAGCAACAAGAAAACAAGTAATGCAGAGGGATGTAGTTAAATCCCAACACAGTGAAATATGAGTAGGTCTACAAGAGGTATGTATCTGTCTATCCCCAACTACACAAATGCAAACTCTCTCAAGAAGGCAAACACACACACACACACACGGCAAGTGTGACTGTGGTGACTGTGGTACCATACCTTCTGGTCCCTTCCCAGACCACTGTCACTTAGCAGCTGCCCACTGCTTTAGTACTGGTCTGTGGAAAGCGGCTTCTAGCTATATCTTCCAACTGTATAACTGTGAGGGAAATCAATGAGATGGTTCAGTCAGTGTACTGTGTATGATCAGGGCACCCAGTAGGCTGAGCATATAAAATGAACTTGAGGGTTTTAGCCACATTTAACCCCTTGATAAGCCAAGGAACTACTATATGTGCAAAGACTTTCAGATATACATCAGAGAGAAAAAAACCTTGACTCTGTTACCGAGGTTTTGCCTTCTTGACTTTTTCAACATACTGGGTTTCTTTGCTGTCCCTGTTTTTCTTTGTCTTCTGTGAAAGAAGTGACAGAATTAAGACACCAGTTTCTGAAGGTTCCAGGAACTCCAATTCAGTTTCCACCTCCCAAGCAAAATCAGGGTGCCATTATCTCTAAATCCAGGTCTTGGATTCAGGCCTCCAGTCTCCTGGGATATTTCATGTGCTAAAATTAGACTTGAGGGACATAATGAAAGTGCCATGAAAGTTCCATCGCACAAATCCTTTAAAGTGCACACTTGGTTTGACTCCTGTCTGGTGACTGCAGACCCCACAGTTTCACTGTGATGTATGTCACCATATGCCAAGAATAAATACACAGCCAGTGCTGACTAAAGGGCGAGAACATCACAAGATTCTAGTGCTTTCTGTACCAGGGAAGCATTAGCACTAAGGTTCTGTGTTGTGCATGGTTCACAGTCTTGCAGATCATTTCACTAAAAACCGATGCTTTCTCTCTCCACCGCCAAGCTGTTACGCTCGCAACACTTCTGACATCAAAAGCTGAGTTTTTCCTACCAGTTTTTCCTTCTGACGCTTACCACCAGGGATAACCAGTAGTGCCCATGGATTGACCAGTCTGGAAGACTGTCCCATTTTGTAGACTAATACAAGTCCTTGGTTTGCTGTACTTCTGACTTAACACTTGTAAACCAGGGATTCTTCAGCCCACATCCCTGGCTTCACAAATTGCTGGGATGACTCTCACAACTGGAACCCATTTCAGTTACTGTTACCAGCTTGTTATAAAGGAAAGAAGAGACACAAGTGAAGATCAGAGGGTAGGGTCCCAAACTACCCTAAACTGAAGCTTCAATCCCAGTGAGGCCTGTGTCATTATCTTGGCACAAAATGGTGTCGACCAATCATAAACGTCCCTGTAACTCTTCATTTAGAGGTTCTTACTGAGATTCCAGATGGTAGTCATGTGTGAGGAGACCATTGGTTATTGTCGGGTAACCCAATCTCTACTCTCTGTTTTCTCCAGATGGTAGCACACAGATTTCTCCACTCTAGTCCCATGGTTGGTTCCTTTGGCTACCAACCCCTACCTCAGGGCTGTCTAGGGGCCCGTGAAATCACTTTGGGAAGATGAAAAGGTTTCATGTGAATTCAGAACTATCCTGTTCTCACTTTGGGGGTTCAGGAATTTCCAAAAGCCTAGGCTGGAGCCGAGGAGGAAGACAGAGCAGAGACTTCTCACGCTATCGTAACGCCACACTGGCCCACGTGTAGCCTCATTCCTGCGCATCCCGCTCTAAGCCAGATACTGCACTGCACTGAACAAATCTGCCTCCAAAAATGGCCTTGGGGTTTCATTCCAGGTTAACCGGATGTAGTTCTGAAGGCCTTTCTCCTTTTTTCATGGAAGATGAGATGCACTTGAAGCCAAGACCCCACAGCCTCAGTGGTTCGTCCCCAGAGCCAGCCTCCCACTGACCCGCAATTACTCCAGGAGTGGGCCGCTGGCTTTCCTAGGCAACTAATGCAAGTCATTGCCACCTGTCTCACTCTTCTCCCACAACAACCGTGTCCGGTTAAAAAGGCAATGACGGTGAACTGCGTGAGAGTGCTCCTTGCTTAGAAAAGCCCATCCCAGCAGTCCCACAGAGCATCCTGACTTGGCATACCCATCTCTGTGTGGTGGAGAGAGGAGTGTCAGGATCCAGCAATTTTAAAACAATGAGGAGGGAGGAGCTCCCGAGGACCCGCCCCTAGATGAAGGATTGATGGGCGGGGCTTTCTCGCCCGGGCTTCTTGCTTATTAACCCAGTGCTAAAAGAAGAGCTTTTCTTTTATGTCGCTGGTCTTGTCAACAATGAGAGCTGCTTTGTCCCACTGGTTATGTCCACAACTCGGCTCACGTGTCTGGCCTTGCCGACCCTTTTGTTCTGCTTTTCACATTGTGTACTGCAAAATGTATGTGAATCTTTGTGGACCTTGAGCAAAATGTTAGTTACTGCTTGACCCTAAGGTGTCTGGTTGACCCATATTTTGGACACTCCGTCCCCAACCTTAGGTACTATTTTAAGAGGTTATGGAGCGCTTAGGTCGTGTGAGTCTGCCCAGTGGAAATCACTGGCGGTGGTCTTTGAGAGCTGTAGCTTGGGCCTGTTACCAGCCCCACTTTCTACTTATTGATCTGCCAAGGAATGAGGAGCCGCCACCCCACCCCACCCCCCACAACTACTGCCACCATGGTTTCCATAAACACCACTCTGCTGAGTGAAAATGAAGACATGACTGCTCCTAGGTATGGTAAGGAGAAGATTTTATTGTAGATATGAGGGAGAAAACAGCCAGCGGGGGCTGGAAGGATCTTAGGGTGAACCAGGCCATGAGAGGAGGGAGGGGAGAGCAGAGGGAGGGGAGGGATGAAGAGAAGAGGGGGTGGCAAGCAGACCAAGAGAGGAGTCGAGGAACAAGTGCTCAATGTGGAGCCAAGAGAGCAAGCGAGCCCCGGGGAACCAAGAGAGCACATCGGCAAATGGTTGAGTTCTGTAGAAATCAGAAGCTGGAGGAAGGACCCAATCCCAGGCCCTGGGCAGAAGAGGTTTAGGGAGGGGTGTGATGAGAAGTGCTGGGAAGAGCCACATACTGAATGAGACTTGTCCCAGGGTTTCTGTGAGACCTGCCACCTGCCACCATAGATTCCACGCTTTTCACCATAGATACCACCCTGCTACCACATACCACCACAGTCACCACCCCCTGTCTGTTACCACAGACACCACCCTGCCTCCACAGACATCACCATGCCTTCCCTAGTACACCTGAAGCCTCCCTGAAACTATAAACCAAAGCACCTAGACCCTGTCAGGTCTTTTCACAGCGACAAGGAAAGTGACAGCTCTAAACCCCACTGTACGGGCTGGATTTGTGTGTCAACTTGACACAAGCTGGAGTTACCACAGAGAAAAGAGCCTCCCTTGAGGAAATGCTTCCAGAGATCCAGCTGATCAAGGGGGGAGGGTCCATTGTGGGTGGTGCCATACGCGCTGGTAGTCCTGGGTTCTATATGAAAGCAAGCTGAGCAAGCCAGGGGAAGCAACCCAGTAAGCAGAACCCCTCCATGGCCTCTGCATCAGCTCCTGCTTCAAAGTTCCTGCCCTGTGTGAGTTCCTGTCCTGACTTCCTTTGGTGATTAACATCAACGTGGAAGTGTAAGCTGAATAAACCCTTTCCTCCCCAACTTGCTTCTTGGTCATGTTGTTTTGTGCAGGAATAGAAACCCTGACTAAGATACCCACCCACCTAGGTGTTCTCAGCTAGCTCCCTCCTTCTAGAACTATGAATCGAAATAAGCAGAGGCAGCCTCCCAGAGCCTGCTCTGGACTGATATGTCTCTAAAGACACTTCTAATCTAGACACCTGACTAGAGGTAGATCTGGTCACCCTCAATGCACACGCTAAATGCATTTCTCACCTGTGTTCTTGCTGAAACTGTAAAACCCTTCTCTGACTTCTCAGCCTTTTCACACCCCAAACACAGAGTCTTCAGTACCATCCACACCTCTTCCGTGGATGCTTGATCAAGCAGAAAGCTTATGACTTTTAGGGAGAATGTAGTTTGATTTTCCTCCTCCTCCTCCTTCTTGTTGCATGTGTGTGTTCATGTCCAGACAGGTATGTGTACATGGGTGTGCGTGTACATATGTGAATATGGAGGCTGAAGAACAGCCTCAGGGCTCATTACTCAGGTGCCAGAAATTTTAAGGAAGGCTAGGCTGGCTGGCCAATGCACCAGGTGCTGGCATTGCAAGCACCTGTCATCACCTGCGGGTGGGGGACGCTGGAGACGCACTAGAGGCCTTGTACTTGCAAGGCAAACTCTTAAAACAAATGACCTAACTTCCTGACCTGAGACATTCTATTTCTCCCCATTTTAGCAGGCCTAGAAATGGGAGGTACTTTGAAAACTTAGCGACGTCAGACTCAGCAGAGCACAGCAGCCCTGTAACTTCTTGTAAGTCTCAGACTGTTCTTTTTGACTTTACAGTAAGAGACAACAGCATCCCAGACTGTTGGAGGGAGCTCGTCACAGCCAATAGGGGCTGGAACCGCTACAGTGTGAAGAGTCAGAAAGAGAAATTAGTCTTTTTTCATGGGCACAGCTTAGCCACAGTCCTCTGCAGAGTACTCGACTCATAGCCACGAGCTGGGGAGATGCTTCCCCAGAGGTACTGGGCTCAGTAAGTCTGTGTTGGAAGCAGGGCATCTTCACGGCCAAAACTGCAAAGGCCACCCTGTCCTTCACTAACTCTCCAGTAGAGATGGCCCAGAAGCCACTGGGAGGAAGTCCACATTGGCCTCTTATGAATCAGGTCACAGTGTGTGCTTGCATAATGTACAATTAGACAATCACCTCTCTTGGGAAACATCATTTCTATTATGAGTCTCCCCAGCCTTGAGGACCCATCTGGAAGACATCATAGCCTGGGTGCATTCTAGCAGGCTCCCGAGGGAAATGGACCCTACTCTCCCCTGATGCCACTTCCAGTGAGAAGCTCAGCATCCACAGAGAAGCCCAAAGTCAGTGCCTGGAAGGTTTCTTTAACTCTGAACTGATGAAGGTTCCCAGTGGAAGAACACTACAGCATGGACCGAGGGATTGTGGAGCAACCTTTGGGGGCAGGGTTTGAACAAGAGTAAAGGGTGGTAGTTTAATATTACTTTTTGGCTGAAGAAAGCTTAATGTCAATAATAAACCCACAGGCATGAGCTCACTTACAGACCAGATATTGTGTACTGAGTATTACTGAGTACCAAGAAGAACCAGAGAGTCTTAGATGATGATGCTAGGTCTAACTGGGAACACCCTGTGTGCCAGAAGGCAAAGGCACCCTCATAAACACCATAACAGTTCTTGTCAAGGATACAGAACCCAGACTAAGAGGGATCTCAGTAACCCGAGACCCAAAGTTCTGAGGATGAAGATCCCTGGTGAATGACTTATAATACACTGGCTTTAAATATATATATATGATTCCAGAGTGATTCTAAAAAGACAGGGAAAGATCTGGTTATGGGAATATATTGAATATATAGATTAAGTTTTATGCCAGTTTTTAATTCTCTATGTAATAATTTCTTTAGACAGTGATAACCCATGAATCACATAACCCACTGAAGAGAAGACTAGAGAGAAAGCGGTTATTCCCATGACCTCACAAGTTACTTGTTAATTTCAAAGGCAACGTGGCCTTTACTTTGAGGAAATCTAACAGGACCTGCCATGTCTACATCCTGTCATGTTGGCACCAGCGGTAGTGGGACAATCTGACTCTTAAGGTCCGGATCTGAAGATGCCAGAGAAGGGCACTCCAGGACAAAATGTCCTGGAAAGGTTTCACCTACATCTCATTCGGACGTAACAGACAAGAATGTGCTAGTTAGGTTTCTGCTAACTTGACACAAGGTAGAGACACCTGGGACAAGGGAACTTCAGTGAGGAACTGCTTCCTCATGAGAACTGACCTGTGGCCATGTCTTGAGACATTTTCTTCTTTGCTAGTTGATGAAAGAGGGCCCGGCCCACTCCTGGGCAGTGCCGTCCTGGGCTGTTGGCCTGGGCTGTATAGGAAAGACATCTGAACATGAACCTAAGAGAAAGGCAGTCAGCAGCATTTCTCCATAGTCCCCACTGCAATTACTGTCTCCAGGTGTCTGCTTGAGTTCCTGCCTGAGTCCCTACAATGATGGAATGTGAGTTGGAAGTATGGGCCAACAGAAAGCCTTCCCGCCTCCCAAGCTGTTTTTTTTTTTTTTTTTTTTTTTTTTTCTGTGTCTCACCATAGCACCAGAAAGCTAACCAGAACACCAAAGAATCCAGGGAGTGGGCACTTTGCAGGTTAACTGAGCCCAGTGGTAATGTTGGCAAAGTATATGGGGAGAGGGAAAAGCCAGATCATTGTGAGAATTTTTATTGGATTCTCAGTGAAGACAATAGGTGCAGTCAAGGGTATTCAGAGGACAGTTGGGGAAATTGGAGTGCAGAGAGTACACTAAATGACTTTGTTAAATTAACATTAATGCTCTTCGGTACTAGTGATTCTAACCTGCTGGAAAACAACATTTCTCTTTAATTAGGCAAGATGCGATGCAGGCAGGGATCAAACATTGTGAGGATAGCTGCCTGCTGTCAGCCAAGGGAGATGGGAAGAGTGTGTATGTGGGTGGGAGGGAATGAGAAGGCTGGTGTTGGAAAGGTGTTAGGGTGTGTGTGTGTGTGTGAGAGAGAGAGCATGAGTGTATCCAGGGGTTCATTGTGTAAGTCTAGAATTGTCTAATTTAATGTGGCTTTGAAACGCCTCAAAACAACTGGGAAAAAAGTGCTTTTCAGAAGATAGAGAAAATAGGAAATAGAGTAGCTCTAAAATAAGAATTAGGTTATTTCCTTTTACTTCCTGTTCCCCAAAGCAGTGCCTCACAGGTGACAGCAATTTTTCCTTCTTATGAACTGTTGCTTCACTTAAGATCCTTGTGACACCGCTTAGCAGGGTGACCCTGGCTTTTCTGCTGACAGGAAGAGATGAAATGTTTATCTTCTCCAAGAACCAGAGTTCAGTATTAAATTCCTTAGTGTGTTTGTTTGTTTGTTGTTTGTTTTAATTGAGCTTCATCTGTCCCTAAGACCATGGAAGGGAAGGAACAGAGGTGAATAAATACCTTGCCATTGATGGGTACAGAATCAAATGTGGAAAGAGGGAGCTGACACTTTTAGAGCAGCTAATAGTAGCCACGGAGACGATAGGAGGAGAAATTCTACTGGTAAGTATAAGGGCCATCAGGGACCCTGGTCTAAATACAGAGGAGCACACTAACTTCACTAAATTACATGAGGTTGGTGAAAAGACCTTTGCCGTTTCCAAAATTAGAACCAAGTGTTTGCAACAAAGAAGGCTTCTGAGCCAGGGTTTCAGGAGTGTGGTGGCTGTTCTTGGTTATCAACCTGACTGCCTCCAGAATTAACAAAAACCCAAGCAGCTGGGTATACCTGGGAGAGACGTTTTTCTTAGTTAATTAATTTGAAGTGGGAAGACCAAGTTTTAATCTGGATCTTTTGAGGTGGGAAAAATCCACCTTTAACGTGGGCCACACTTTCTGAAGAACATGGAAGAAGGAAGTTTGCTCTTTGCCCGTTCTCTCTCCCTCTGTCTGGCAAGTCCATTCCTTTCCTGGCATTAGAGGCTACTTCTTCAAGATTCTAGTGTATACTGAAGACCAGCTGAGATGTCTGGCCTTGTGGACTGAACAACTACTGGATTCTCAGAACTTTCATTGGTAGATAACCATTATTGAACTAGTTGAACTACAATATATAAGCCATTCTAATAAATCCCATATATATATATATATATATATATATGAATGATATGTCCCATATATAATAATTATGTATATAATATATACACACATATACATGAATATATATGTATACACACACACATACACACACACACACACATATTCATTCTATAAGGTCTGCATCTGTTCACCTAGAGAATCCTAAGACAAAGAATATCAAGTTTTCCAGACAAATGGGTAGGCATTTACTTTGGTCCCCAAGTAAAGGGACCAGAACCCAGAACATGCAACATCAAGTGAGCATGGCATTCTTAGGAACTGACAACTAGTTAGTTCCTGCTTGAACATAGGATGCTTACACACACAGTGTCCCAGTTAGGTTTGTATTGCTGTGAAAAAGTTGAGTTTGATTCTCCAAGACCTGCACCATAGAAGAAGAAAACCAGCTCCGACAGCTTGTCCTCTGACTCCCACACCTACACTTTGGCACTCGCACAAGCACGCACAGACGTGTATAAATAAAAACAAATGTGAGTTTAGGAAGAAACTAGCCATCATAATGAGATTTGTTGTCCTTACCAAGACATGGAGTAGAGAGGAAAGACAAACTCAGAGAGAGAGAGAGAGAGAGAGAGAGAGAGAGAGAGAGAGAGAGAGAGAGAGAGGCTTGAGTTTTGGAGATGGTGCATTTCAGCTAGCCAGGTCCACTAGGACAAGCGCCCAGAAGACATCTTGCTATTGAGTCCATTCTAGAATCCATGTGGTGTTCCTGGGTGTGTTAGTGCCAAGGCACTAAGTGGCAGAAGCTAAGTGGCTTCATTTATGTCTTCCAATAAGCAAATCACAGAGATAAGCAAGCGTAGTGATGGACAATACAAAAGCCTGGAATTCGCCAGGGTGTGTTAACATTCTAATACGTATTAAGTGCAATGAAGGAGAACAGCGGGCAGCAGAAATCCGGACAGCTCGTTGAAAGAGAGGTAGGGGTGATCAGGGAAGTGATGCTTTGAGTCAAGAGACTTAAAGCAACACAGTCACGTGACATTCAGGAAGCCAGGCCATGGCAGACAGAGCAAACGGGGAGTGTGTGAGTCTCAAAGCTAAGACTGTCTTGCAAATAACTACTCAGGAAACCACAGGAGCATCGCAGCAGCTGAACAGAGAGGGCAAGGGCAGGAGGCGGAGGAATGATAGCAATGAGCCCACAGAGCTAGCAGAAGAGAGCACTCACAAGGAGAGAATGCTCACATGGCGAACACAAAAGCTGCGGCAAGCACTCGTGAAACAGTGGTGACATGCTTGCCAGTGTGCCATTGGCATGACAAATCCCTGTGAAGGTCAACTGCAGGGTGGGCGGGTTAGCAATATTTTACCCACAGTTTCGAAGGTTTCAGTCTGAAGTCAGCTAGAACCACTGTTTCTGAGCCAGCACAGCATTGTGAGGGTGTATACCGCAAAGCTGCTCACCTCGTGGTGGTCAAGAAGGAAGAGTAGCAGGGAGGGCCCCATTGCATTGTGTATGTCTTTAAGAGCACACTCTACTTTCCTCCAACTCAATCCCACCCCTGGATTCCCACCACTTCCCAGTTATGCCTATAAATTACTAATCCATCCACAGACGATTCCATTGATGAGTTCCAGCCCTCGGGAGCTGCTTCCTCCAAAGCCATGCCTCTAAACACTGCAGTACTGATGTTCATCAGAGGAGTCATTTGAGGGCACACCTCTTCCAGCAGATGGGTTTTCTGCAAGTGATTCGATGTGACTTTCATCTTTAAAAGGCTGTTTAGGTCACCAATGAGGAAACTAGCATGGCATCAAGGACACAGGCTGACATCTGAAGGAATGTGAGAATCCCGGGGAGAGAATAGCAAGCATTCTTTCTTAAGTGTACTGTGCCTCACATATATCGTACTCAGCCAAGCAGAGGTGGAAGGAAGCAAACTAGATAGAAAGCCCATATGCTGAAGGGAGGGAAAGTCACTTCTAAATAACACTAAAGACCCAGGACTGGGAAGCTGGGATCTGTGACAGAAAGGCAAAGAGCGCCTGATGAGTCTTGCGCCTTCATGCTGAAGTAAGTACGGACTGAGTACAAAAATTTAAACAAGGAGACTATTGAGACAGGGATTAGGGATGTCAGGGTACCACGAGAGCTGAATGGCTAGGGGTTCCTGAGAGATGAATGTGGTGGGGGTACTGCTGAGTTTCTGCAGACCGTGGCCATACACCTGAAGTGAGGGTCGGAGCCTGTGTGGTACACATGCACCCATAGGCCCAACTTCATGGGGTGCTTGGGTAGAAGGATAGCTCAAACCAAGGAATTTGAGGCCAGCCTGGATCCCACAGCGCAGCCCTATCTACCGTGTGGGAGCTCAGGACTGTAATCTTAGCATTGTGGACACTGAGACAAGAGTGCTGTAATTTCAAAGACAGCCTGGGCTTCATAGGCAGACACTAATCCTGAGAAAGGGAGAAAGAAAGAAAGAAAGAAAGAAAGAAAGAAAGAAAGAAAGAAAGAAAGAAAGAGAGAGAGAGAGAGAGAAAGAAAGAAAAAAGAAGAGGGAAGATGGAAGGAAAGAGGGGAGGGAGGAAGGAAGGAAGGAAAGAGAGGGGAGGGAGGGAGGGAGGAAGGAGAGAAAGAAAGAGAAAAGAAAAAAGAAAAAAGAAAAAGGGAGGGAAGGAAAAAGGAAAGTGTACCACTGTTTCTCCATCAGCCTTCAACTGTTCAACTACAGAGTATTAGTGCTGCCCAAACAAACAAAACAAGAAGGTACTCTGTATATGTTACATGTGCCTAGAAATATATGCATTGCTTCATAGAGTTATGAAAACCCAGAACCCCCACAGGCTGTTGTCTCTGAGCTGTACCCTCTGGAAAGCCAGCAGTACTGGTCAAAGGTCTGAGGTCCAGAGAGCAGTGATCCAGTGAGGTTTCAACACCTGAGAGTCAAAAGCTCTCACGGCACACCAATGATCCTGCTTAGTCAGACAAAGTGACCAGAGTAACGTCAATGTTTCTCTACCTTTGGCTCTCAGCAAGTTCTCTGCAGACTGGCGGGTGTAGGGACACTGAGGAGAATCATAAGCTCTGCTTAGCCACCAATTCAAGTGTTGATCTCCTCTGGAAACTCCCTCCTGGATACATCCAAAACTTGTGTTTAGTCAGCTGTCTGCGCCTCCTGGAGCTCAGTGAAGCTGACTCATGAAATTAACCATCACATGAACTTGGAGAGATGGGTAGAATTACTCAATGCAGGGGGAGGTAGGCAAGAAGCGGGAGTTGGAAGTATATAAAAAGGAAAGTTATTGCGATTCTGAACTGAGAGTGGAGACCGCAATGGACATTGAAGAAGGCAGTGATGTCACTCATCCAGCGGTAGGGTGGGGGTTGGAGGAGTAATGATTGAAAAAGTATCATTGGGATGAATGAGTTTGGAAGAGATGACGATGGAGCGATTTGGGAACAGAGACTTGAGTTTGGAGGACGAAAGAGGTCATGGAGCCAAGAAGCCAGGAGACTGGATGGATTATTCACGGGAGGAAACGCTCTGTGGCAGAGCTACAGATAAAGGCAGTCAGCACCCAAGCTTCCGTTCTGTCTCTGGGGTAGAAACCCTGATCGACAGGAGTTTAGGAAGGGCAGTGGCTTAAATGAGAAGTATCTCCAATCCAATAGATTCACGTAATGAATTCTTGGTCCTCAGGTGCTAGTACCTTTTGGAGGATGCTATGAAACCTTTAGGAGTGGCGGCCTTGCTAGAGGAAGTATGTCATTAGGGGGCAGGCTTTGAGAGTTCACGGAGAGGAAGTACGTCATTGTGGGGGGGCCAGGCTTTGAGAGTTAATGGTGTTGCTCCACTTCCAGTTCACTTTCTCTGCTTTATGTTTGGTGTTGAGGGGACTAAGACATGCTAGACAGGTAGACAGATAGGGAAAGGTACCAAGGGCAGATAAGAACTTCAGACTTCTTCCTTACCTTGTTGACCTGAGACAAAAGTGGTGGCCATTTTCTCTTGCCAACAGGGTCACCCTTCCAGCTGACTGATCCAGGCTGGTCAGATATACTCGAGGCTGGTTCTGAACTTGTTTACTTGAAGCCATGGGCCTGTCACCTCCCTTTCTTTGTCTAAGTTGACTGTCCCAAAGTTAGGGAAGTGTTTATGCCACCATAAACAAACGTTGACCTGAAGCTGTGGCCATGTCTGCTTCTTTTGCTTTGGCTGCTGTCGATCAGTGTTTCTCTCCCAGCGACAGAATGGAGGCGTGGGTACTGCCTTTATCTGTAGCTGCCATAGAGTGTTTCCTCTCATGAATAATTCATCCAGTCTCCTAGCTTCTTGGTTCCATGACCTCTTTCATCCTCCAAAGCTGACCTACACAAAATAAGAGGAAGGAGACCCAACTCTGGCCTCCAACCACTTAACCCCCTCCCCCCAACTCCCTCAGGAGAAAAATGGATTTTAATTTCGTTGTTACATCTCAGCTCTTTGAGGAGTCTTCTCTGTGTGCTTTGTGTGTTCTCTCCCCCCACCACACACACGTGCATGTGGGGGGGGGGTGTGCATCTTTACTTTTAATAATAAGTTTATTGCCTGTTTCTTCTGACTATGTCTAAGATTTTTTGAGCCTTTTAATCAAGACCCTTAGATGGTAATAGCATTTTATGAAAGCAACAGAAAAAAATAACTAATACAGGGAGCAAATAATTTATTTGGCTTATACTTACTTCTAGGTTACAGTGCATCATTGAAAGGAGATTGAAACAGAAACTATGGAGAAACACTATTTGCTGATTAGCTTGCTGGCTCATGCTTAACAGCCAGGACAACCTGCACGGGGAATGGTGCTACCCGTGGTGGGTTGAACCCTCATACATCAATTACAGTGAATCAAGACAGTCCCTCCAAGACAGGTCCACAGACCAACCTGATAAAGATAATGACTCGATTGCAATTCTTTTCAGGTGATTCTAGGGGTGTGTATGTGTGTATGTGTATCTGTGTGTGTGTGTGAGAGAGAGAGAGAGAGAGAGAGAGAGAGAGAGAGAGAATGAGTATGTATGTATGTTTGTATGTGCGTCTGCATGTGAGTGTGTGTGTGTGTGTGTGTGTGTGTGAGTGTGTGTGTGTGTGTGTGTGTGTGTGTGTGTGTGTGTGCGCGCGCAATGACAGACCAAACATCACAGGAACCTCAGGGCAGCAGGTAGAGAGGACTGCATTGATGAGTAAGACGAAGGATAAGAAAAGTTTTTCTGCCTTTTTGAAAGGAGAACTAGCAAAGCTTATGCGGAAAATTATTATCTCCATGGAGTCATGTTTGCAAAGCTCACATGGCTGATTATTATTTACATCTAGCCATATTTTGCTTCCTCACAGATTCTTGTCCATGTACAGCATCATTAAGTTTGATAAATAAGAACCACATGCATACTTTATTATATGTGACATTCATTAAGTTTTAATTATAGAACTACTGCAAGAAATAATCCCACATATCTCACTTATCATTGGATGTCAGTTTTCATTTTGATTTAAACTCATTTAAAATTAGTTTGATCTCCTAGAAACATCAGAGAGCCTACACCCATGAGGTCTCATCAGCATGGCTGCAGAAGCAAGACCTGAGCAAACAAAGACACCTAGGGACATGCTAACATGGACGTGGGAAAGCTTGAGAGGTCTCAACCCTAGACAAAGAACTACAGTCAACTGGGTAAAGCTGTT
This sequence comes from Mus caroli, assembly GCF_978045245.1. Lineage (NCBI taxonomy): Eukaryota > Metazoa > Chordata > Mammalia > Rodentia > Muridae > Mus > Mus caroli. The sequence goes on from NW_028227271.1 coordinate 78,675,266, forward strand.
GGTGAGAGAACGGGTCATCTCACGAATAGGAAGAAATAACCCTAAAAGGAGAGCTGGTCTATCATGGTTTGGGAGGTGAGAAAGTGTCTCTATGCATCTCATAAATATTCATAAAAAGTATCCTCCATGTAGAGTGCATTGTAAAATACATTGTGTTGCTATACCTTTTCAGGACAGCCTACTCAAATCTGTTTACAGCATGCTTCACTTTTCTAACTCAACTTCTGCTTAAACAGCCTGTGTCTCTCAACTGAAATCTTTACCTCAAGAAGACAAGAACTAAGACGAGCTAGGTGTGGGGTACATGCTTTTAAACCCAGCCCCAGAGAGTCAGAGACTCAAGAAGACCTCTTTGGGGCAGGAAGAGAAGAGGAGTTGGGGCCTCACACATGCTGTGGTACTGCAAGGCTCTGCCTTCTGGGAGCACACTCTTTCTTCAGTCAGTTGCCCAAGTCTCAGCAGTAGCTCAAGCCTAGAAACTGGACAAAGGGTTGATAGTTTGTGGGTGGATGGTCATTCATCCTTGATTCCTATGTAAACTTCACATAAATGCTCCTGCTAAGTCCCCAGCTGGGATGGGCCTTTTCCTGACCTGAGGTGAAGAAGCCTGGAGCAGTACAGGGTCTTATCCAAGGCCTCTCACGCTTTGCTTTCTCCATCCTTTATCCTTCTTGTCTCTGCAATACCACAACGCATCTCAGAATCTCAACAGTTGCTCTCCACCTCATGCTCCAATCAGAAGGGCCCCCAACCGAGTCACAGTAGATTTCTTCTTTTATTAAAAAGCAACTGACTGGACTCCCAAGACTCAGAAGACAGAGGCAGGTGGGTCCCTGTGAGTTCAAGGCCAGTCTGATCTACAGAACAAGTTCCAGGGGTCTGCACATCCATATTGAGGAGCTGCAGGAGGCTGATGGCTTAAAGTATAAAATGTGTTAAGCAGGAGCTCTCTAATCACCAGGGAATGGGACCTTGTTCTGGTCATGAAAAATCAAGTCTGTTGCCTTGAAGAAGTCACATTGATCTCTCATTAGGTTTTATATTCAGCCTTGAATATCTCAGAGTAGGAGTTACAATGGTTTGGCTTCCTGTCTGCATTAATACCAGTTGGGTTCTACCTGTCACTTCTATCTTGCTGGGATGATGTCATTGCATAGTGCCTCTTCTCACTGAATATGCTCCTGTGAATCAGTTTAGAGCTCAGCTTAGCCTGAGCACAACGCAGGTAGGGGTTCACATCAGAGGATGCAACGTTTTCCTCTTATACTTCCTTTCCAATATTAAATATTCTTATAGCATAAAAACTACTTAGAATCCTCCTACAAAACTGGACCTGAAAGAAAGATGAAATTTCAAGACCTGTAAGTCATATAAAGTACTCAAAAATTGCTGGTTGTTTGTGAGCCTAGAGGCTGCCTGGGGCTGAGAAAAGAGAAAAACAAACCTGGGTATGCCCCGTAGTTAAAACATTCCTGGGAACATCTTGACCATAAGATAAAGGGGAATGTGAAGACATAACAGGGCTATCTGAACTGAGTCAACAACTCACAGAACTCTGACACCCTGCACGTACATGTAATTTTTCTGCTGATGTTTGAATAAGCCAATAGTGTGTTGCTATGCTGAATTCCACACCCCTAAGTCCCTTACCCCATAAAACCCCCTAGCTTTCGAGCCTCGTGGCCGACATCCATTATCTCCTGTGTGGGATGCATGTCGGTCCTGAGCTCCGTAATTAAACATCCTCATGTATTTACATCAAGATGGTCCTTCGTGATTTTTTGGGTGCACGCCGAATCGGGAATTGAGTGGCGGTTTCCCCACTAGGTTCTAACAGACCTTGCTGTGTAGATTAGGCTGGCCTCAAACTCACAAGAGATCCACTGGTCTCTTGCCTTCCAAGTGCTGGGATTAAAGGCATGGGCCACCATACCTGGCATATATTATTAACCTTTTATCTAGTTTTCTTTCTTCCTTCAAAGGCTAATAGAAGCATCCACGATGACCAGCTGGGTGAGTAGGTGCTTCACACACTGACTCCTTTCTATTCAACAGTATCGTCTCCAGCTTATTCTGTCTCTTTCCTATAAGCAGCAGAAAGAAGTCAAGTGCACCTTCCACACCTTCTCTGGAGTGTGAACAGTCAGTGTGTTGATAGAATCTCTACTGAATTACAAAAGTGTCCTTTCCTCCATCTTCTAGCAATACTTTACTTAAGTCACATCAGCACCCATCCAGAGGGCCACCAGGCCTCTAGTAACTCTCTCAGTTTCCTCTAGCATAGTTTCTAAGGTCAGCTACTTTCCCACTTAGTCCAAAAGTCACAGGCAAGCTGTTTTGGCAGTACCCAATGTCTAGCACTAGAACAGATCCTGGCTATCTAATGTTGTTTAACCAACCATCCCAAACTTAATTGTTATTGACTTTGCTCATGAAACTGTAGTTTGGACAGATGCTAGCAGGGCAGGGCAGGTTTACTACAGTAGGAGGTGGAATGGTTGAAAAATAAAGTGAAGGAGGGCTCTTAAGGTTGAAGATGGGGTATAAAGCAGCTTCAGATAGTTAGCCTGAGGTGGTTTTGACATGACATCTTTTTGACATGTGGAGTATGTGTGTGTGTGTTTCATATATATAATGCATATATGTAATATATATTATATATGTATTATATATATTATATATGATATATATTATATATATGTATTATATATATTATATATGATATATATATATAGTACATTTTTAACTATGGTAACAACAGCTTCAGATTAGTGAGACTTCTATATGCTATCTCAGAGTATGGTAAACCAAGAGAAAAAGCAGTTATGACCTCAGTTTGTATGTCTATGCAGCATCTTTTACACACCATCCTATGCCATTATTAGGCATAACCACTGTGGCTAGCACATTCTTGTGAGAATTAGATTTTACCCTTTCAGTGAGAGATATCAAGAATTTGCAACTTGATGTAAAACTGCCACCTGCACAGAACTGCAAATGAACCTTGGAAACATGTTCTGCAGCTAAACTCCCTCTGTGAAGGAAAATTCTGAGTAATTCAGTACTGAAAAGTAAATGGAGAGGGTGCATGGTGAACTACTGTGGGATGTTTACCAGTCTGGTGTAAGCAACTATAAGTTAGATGACATTAAGCCCTGGGCCATGTTGTTATGAGTAAAGAAAAAATGAATATGGAAGAATCCAGAGAAATGGGACTAGGAGGAGATACTGGAAAGGGGTCATAGGTGGGGCATAATGCAGGCTTCCATGAAAAGTACCCAATGACAGGAAACCAGCGTTGGGCCATGCCATACAGGAAGGCAAGGTATAAAGGAGTTTTAATTCAGCAACATGTTTGCTCTGGCTATAGACATTGTCTATAGTCTGTCTAGATTATAGACATTGGTTTAGTATACACCTTTAATCTCAAACAATGAAGGTAACATTAGTTTGTAGAATAAAGCAGCCATGTTTGAAAGTGGCATCTAGTTGAGGGGCAGACAAAGTGATGAAACAGAGAAAGATTTGACAGAATGAGTCAAAGATAGAACAATCCCAACTCTCATGAGAACAGAAAGGAAAAAGAGAGGCTACTTAAGAGTGGGCAGGGAGAGTCACTCAGTTCAGCTGAGTGGAGCTGAGTTTGTTCAGTCAGTTGAGGGTGAGTGCTGTGCAGTGGAGTTGAGTTCATTCCTGAGCTCATGCAGTTTAGTGCCAGTCAGCAGAGGCAGTGGAAGCCAGAGAGTAAGGAGCCAGAAGATTAGAACAAATTGTCAAAGTTAGTTTGAAGCCCAGCAGAGCAATTCAGTGAGAAGCTGAGAGAAGACAGTCAGCTAGGAGTGGAGTTTGAGCCAGAACAGCTGTGTTGAACCAACTAGCCAGAGTTAAGAAAGAGCTAGAAAGGGTGAACTTATTCAGCAGTAAGCCTCTGAGACAACAATTACTTTGGGCAAATAAAAGTTACTTTTACAGTAAGGGAGACTAGAGAACATGTTTCCACTTAGTGTAATTTGTGAGGAAAAGGCCCTGGATCTGCAATCTGTCTGCCAAGATTCTGTGATTTGAAGTATGTATAGTAAATGACAAAACTGGCTACAATTCCTCATCATCTTGCTAAGTGACTTTGAAGCAACTTCCTCGAAGATACAGAATATAACTTCTGGTAAGATATAGATGATAACTACCCACCTATTGATTACTTCAGGGTATCACTTTTATTTGAGTGAAAGAATGTGGAGGAAGTAGCAATTTGCAAATTCTGAGCCTAGGGTTCCAAAGGCCTTGCCTGTCTGGTTGGGTTTCTCAAGACCTGGCCAAATGCTGTGTAAAATGGAGGAAGCACAAGGTAGAAGCAAGCTCAGCCATCTCTTGAGAGGATCTAACCATGAGAAAACCTGAGAAAAGACCCACCAAAGTGACCTTGGAGCTTACTGAAGAGGCATGAACATGAAGGGTGAACATTAAGGTTGACCAGGTGGCCCAGCTCACATTAACAACCTCTAGAGCAGAGGTTCTCAGCCTGGGGATCACAACCACTTTAGGGGTCAAACGACCCTTTCAGAGGGGTCACTTAAGACCATCAGAAAACACAGATATTTACATTATGACTCATAACAGTAACAAAATTACAGTTATAAAGTAGCAATGAAAATAATGTTATGGCTGTTGGTCACCACAACACGAGGAGCCACACATTAAAGGGTCACAGCATTAGGAAGGCTGAAAAGCACTGCAGAGTAACCAACTAAATCAACTATTCACTTTAGCCACTGTGACAGTTCATATTGTCAATTTGACAGCGTCTAGTGACTGACTTTCTTGATTAGATTAATTGAGATGGGAAGACCAATACTATATATGCACAGCATTGCTGGCCTGGAGTAATGGTTGAGCAACTCTTTCTGCTTCTGACGGGATGACATTGACCAGCTTCATACTCCAGCACCATGTCTTCCCCATTATGGTAGATAATACCTTCAAATTGTGAACCAAAATAAACCTGAAAGATCCGTTTGTGTAGTAATGGATGCTGGGGATGATTTGTTACGCAGCAAAGCTAACTGTTACAGCAAGTGACATAGCTCCCATTCTAAACCTCAGCATTCTTACTTTAAAGTAGAACTTGCATGGTGGCTACTGGGATGACAAACAGATGACAATGGTGACGAGGTTTGGGCACTAAGCCTGACACACACGTGGTGAATACATCTGACAGGAGACAATTGAATGATTGGCACAAAGTAAGGGGAGTGAAGGATTCGCCTAAGAAATCCAGACCATTGGGAGGCAGAGGCAGGTAGATTTCTGAGTTCGAGGCCAGCCTGGTCTACAAAGTGAGTTCCAGGACAGCCAGGGCTATACAGAGAAACCCTGTCTCAACCCCCCCCCCCAAAAAAAAAAAAAAAAACGAAATCCAGGCCATGTTCATCTTGAGTTTTCTTGATGTTTGTTGCACTGGACTGGTCTGTCTTCACAGTAAATGTCATAGGTCTGTTTTTTATTGTTTGTTTGTTTTGTTTTTATTTTTGGCCCAAAGTCCTCTCACTTTCCTCCTCCTCTTCTTCCTCTCAGCACCCTTCAGCATGTATGCAGATGGCTCACAGACTGGGACTGTCACAATTGTCTTAATCTTTGTTATATTTGCATATTGTATTTGGAGCCATGCTCCAAGTAGCTTCACATAATTCTCTTTGCTTTGAAAATTCCACTGAGGTAGTGTCAGTGTTTTGCCTTTTAAAGCCAAACAATAACTGAACAGTACATAATAAATTAGGATTCATTAATTTTTTTATGGCTAGTGTTGAACTTTGGGGATTTTTTATTTTCTAACCTGGAAGTTGTCTAAATTTCTTCAATGCTAGACCATGCTATGAATCTGCAAGAGATCACACTTTTAGGGATTATTAACTTCATTATGTTTTAATTCACCTTTTTATTTTTAGTTACCTTTTATTCCAAGAGGGAATGAAAAGAATAATTTAACAACAGGCACCCAATAAGTAAATACCCAGGTACCTTGACATCAGTAGACCCTGCTTACTGACTGTTGATCAACTCTAGTGGGCACTCTTCCCACTCAAAGGGATGAGATGTGCCCTAGGAAAATTAAAGCTAAGAACAGGGCTGATGCGGTAGCTCACCAGGTACAGGTGTTTGCCTCCAGAACTGATTATCAGAATCAATCCCTATGACCAACCTGTGAAAGGAGAGATGCAATTCCCACAGGTTGTCCTCTGATAGCCACAGTTGTGCTCTCTCTCTCTCTCTCTCTCTCTCTCTCTCTCTCTGATCTAGTAACAGATTCTACACCTTAAAACTAGCTTTCATTCTCTCATGATAATTTAGTTGACTTTCCATACATACTTCTCTCCCTTCCCCACTCACTACCATTTGCACCACCTTTTTAACTCATAGAACATGGTGTTTGTTCTATTGCTTGTTCCGATCCCGTTTCCCCTTGTGGTGCGGCTTTCTGTTTTATTCTTTTCCTCCACACACACCTATTAAATACACATATATAAAACTTGAGAAGCTAGGATGTGCGTGACAGAGAACATTGTGCTTATTTCTTTGAGCCTGTGTTCTACCCATTTTTCTACAAGTTTTATTTGTCTTCGTGGCTGAAAAAAAATCCCTTTCTGTATAGCTTCTTCGGTTTTGCTATCCACTCATCTGTTGGACATGTAGGCCAATTCTACTTCCTTATTATTGTGACCAGAGTGATATAAACACAAGTGTTCTTTTTGTACAAGCCCGTGACTAATGCAGCTGGGACCTGTGGTAGCTTTATTTTTAATTTTTTGAGAAAAGGACATTGATTTCCAAAGTGGCTATACTAGTTTATACCTCATAAGTCCCCCTTTCCTTACATCCATAATACTATTTGTTGACATGACAACCATTCTGATTGATTAGTGTCTTTCTCTCCTTTATCAGAGCAATGAAAATTTTAAGTATATTAACAACTTATGTTCTAAAAGGAAAGGGAGGCCCAAGGTGATGGCTCAGTTGATAAAGACTTGACAACCAGGTGACCTGAATCCAGTCCCTGGGACCCACACAGAGGCAGGAGAGATCTGACTTCACCAAGTTGTCCTCTGATAAGTGTGTGATATGTGGCATGCACACATGTGCAGGCCATGACTGAACATTACATATTACTTGTTCCTTTATATGTTTGCATTTCAAAAGACATTTACCTATACACCTCTAAAAAAGGAAACGGGGCAGATAAAAATAGAACAAGATGCTAGCAGAGATACACCCTCCTCAGTAATAAATAGATACCTGATTGTTCCACTGCCATCTTCAAAACTATGAGAGAGAGAGAGATGCAAATCCTCTCCGTTCCCCAAAGTTGGAATAGATTGTGGGTGAGGAAGTGCAGTCCCCTGGCCAGGTAGGGCTGTCCTGTGGTCATGAAGGAGGAGGCATTGGAGGAAAGACTTCTTCTGAATCTAGTCACCTCTCAGCAAAACACCAAACCAAATAAAGCTCGTGCATGGCACCTGTGTAAGCACACATCCTAGCAGTGGTACTGCTAGGTCCTGGGGTGCCTTTCCTAGCCATTTCCTCATTATAAATGGGGTGGGGCTTCCTTTGGGTACAAATCTACAGAGCGGATCCTCAGGGTTGACCAGTGGGAAGGAATTTCTGCCAAAATACTTCTCCATAAAAATGAAAATGAGGGCAGTGGTCCTTCCTGCTTGCTTTCCTTCTGTCCCACAAGATCACGGGTCCCTCCCAGCACCCCCTTGAGGTTGCTGTTCTAAAGCAAACCAAGCAGCCCAGTGCCCAGCTTGCTCACTAGCATGCATACTCTTGGGTTACAGATGGTAAAGGACCATAGGTTTCCAGGTCAGGCAGACTTTGTAGACAGGCAAAGGTTTCTGTTCACCATGAGGACATTTTAGGTCCTCAGATTTGTGTGGCTTCATTTACAAGCCCTCTTACTTTGCCCTTATCTGCTTCCTTGAAGCAACATACGGTGTCAATAAAAGCTGACATGGCCGTGTGGTCAGATGGCTAGGGCTCTGCTTTCAGACTTGGTGAACAAATACAGATGACTTCTGTATCCAAGAGTTCAATACCCATGGATTCAAACAACCTCAAGCTAAGAAATGAAAAAAAAAAAGTCAGAATATGCTACTTTTTGAATATACTTAGTTAGCATTTGGGTTGTTATCAGGATAAGTAGCTGAGGTATGATAGCCACATCCAGGATGCTGTGTACAGGAGATATGCAGACACGATTCCATTTCCTACAAGAGACTTGAGCACTTTCACTTGGCTGTCTAGTCTATGTATGGTCCCTGGAACCAATCTTTGAGGATTCTGAGGGGTAGCTGTAGAAAAATCAATGCCTGGGTATCATGCCACCCAAGGTAGTGACAAGCAAACCCAAGGAAAGCAGCCCTCTGTGACAGACTGACTCGGGAGTCACTTAGGTAAATACCCTCCAGCTGGCTTATGTCATGGACCTATTTCCAGTGTTTTGAAGAAAGTGGTTTCCATACTGACTTCCATATTGGTTTATATCCCACCAGGAGTGTACAAAGGTTCCTGCAGAGTCATGCTGGGCCATGGCACGATTCCTGCCACTGGGACAAAGCCAGGCATAGGCCTCCACCAGAGTTGATTGTTGCTATGGGTGCTAAGGCTTCCTTGTATGTATATATACGTGTGTGTGTGTGTGTGTGTGTGTACTTTATGTTCCTCCTTCAGAGGAATGTCTTGTCAAAGTTAATGACTCCATGACAATCAGAGACAGAATGAGTCCAGGAGGTAAGAGTGTGGGTAATGTCTCAGCAAAATGCTAGAAAAATGTGATCTTCCGGACATCCCTTAAGGCTGTGGGAAAGAACTCTGAAAACGTGAGTTCAAGAATATATCTAAAGCCGGGCGTGGTGGCGCACGCCTTTAATCCCAGTACTCGGGAGGCAGAGGCAGGCGAATTTCTGAGTTCGAGGCCAGCCTGGTCTACAAAGTGAGTGCCAGGACAGCCAGGGCTACACAGAGAAACCCTGTCTCGAAAAACCAAAAAAAAAAAAAAAAAAAAGAATATATCTAATTTCTCAACTATGCTAAATATAAGGATGCAATATGAATTGTATAAGGAGCCTCACAGATCTAAAGGAACAAAGGCAGCTGCACTATGAACCAGTGTGTCAGGAAGATACTAAGGAAGGGCATAGAGATCTAGGGGGGTGGTAATTGAAGGGCAATATCCTACCTAGCTAAGTTTTTTGTTTATGCTTATAAAAGCAGGTTGATTCCAGAGTTCAAGGTCAACCTGGGAACAGATCTTAGGTTTGGGCCCAGGCATGGTAATTTCAGGCATATCTTATTGTCTGTGCTTGCTATTTCTTTCTAAGAATCAAGGGGCCAGCCGAGTAGTGGTGGCATACGCCTTTAACACCAACACTTAGGAAGCAAAAGCAGGTGGATTTCTGAGTTCAAGACCAGCATGGTCCACAGAGTGAGTTTCAGGACAGCCAGGGCTACACAGAGAAACCCATCTTGACCCCCCACCCCACCCAAAAAAAGGAATCAAGGGGCCAGGTTCTTGGCATTCTGATTCACGGTATAATCAAAAGGGAGCCTGGGGTAATGACTGGATTGATATGTAAATAAAACAACTGAACTTTTGATCAGCAAGAGATGAGCAAGCCATAGAGCTTTTAGAATAGCAAGAGAAAGCAATCTCGAAAAAGCAGAACACAGAGAACAGTCTGGAAAGCTTCCTTGAGCAGAACACAGGCCTCCAGCTTGGACAATTCAACTTTCAGTTGTTTGTCCCAGACATTCAACTGACACCCCCTTCTCCCAGGAACCCCACCTCAAAGATGAGGCTGTTCTTGGCAGGTTCCGCTTTGAATCCTCACCTACATTTGTTCTCATAATGGCTGGCTGTGATTCTGACTGGGGTGAGATGGAATAAAAAAGCAGTTTATTTGCATTTCTCATGTTTACGGACCACTTGTATTTTCTTGAGAACCATCTGGTCGTTTTATTAGCCATTTCATTCAGTTGTTTGCTTTCAGTGTGCTTAGCTCTCTGGGTTCTTTGTATAGCCCAGATATTAAGCCTCTATACAGCTGAAGCTCTCTCCCGCCTTAGAGGCTTTACCAGATTAAGGTACCCAGCAATAGAGGATGAATAAAAAAAAAAAAATTTTTTTAACACAATGACTTTGTCTTTCACTCATAAAGAATGAAATTATGTCATGTGAGGAAAAATGGACAACTTGATATAGTGAGAATTTTGGTTTCTTTAAAAAAAAGTTATTTATGTATGTGTGTGTGTGTGTGTGTATGTATGTATGTTTTTGTTTTAATCCCAGGTGTGGAATAAAAGGCAGCTTCACAGCAGGTGATTATGATTTGCCTCCTGCACTAGCAGGGGTGTGGTTTTGCCAGCTGCAGATAATTCTAGGGATTATGAAGAGGGTCTAAAGGGGGGAGTTCCAAGATGGCTGGCACTGTCTCCCCTGTCACATTTGTGAGTTGCTGTATATTCTGACAATGAAGATTACACTTACCCCTAGGGACTTGACAATGTCCCTAATCAGAAGGAAGGAGCCTAAACAGGTTACTTCCCCCTTTCCCTCTAACCTTCTTTCTCTCCTACCAAGTGTTGGGGGATTGGAAGGGATTAGGGTGGAATAAGGGTTAGAAAGGAGGTAGAGGTATAAGAACCCAACAAAATAGCTGAAAAGAAAAGCAGCAACTGGAAGTAATCTTATGTGAATTAAATTAAGTCAGCTGCAGAAAAATATTACTTGCATAGACTCATAAAATCTTACACATGCAGATGACATGAAAGGAAAGGCTATCTGAAGGAAATAATGGGGACATTCTATCTAATGGGGATAGATAGGAGAACAAGAAGGGGCTGGTGGCTAAATAGGGAGGAGACGGCCTCAGAGCACATTTTATAAGAAAGGTCCCATGTAACTCAGTACAATACAATTTTTTAAAAATCTAAAAATAAATATGTAAAAGTCAGACCCCTCACATGGTTATTTAAAACTACTCAAGGAAAGCAAACACAGCATATTAATATCTTTTATTGTCAGACTTTGTGAGCCAAGAGACACTGCTTCCACGTAGCTGTCCGTAAGGGATAAGGCCAAAGTGACTTTTCTTTGTGAGCAGACTTGTTTGGCCCACCTTTATATATTTTTTTCCATATAAAAATAAAAGTCCAAGTCCAGATTCTTTTTTCTTCTGGTTACAACCGCTGTTACTTACAGGTGCTGTGTTCAGGTTACCTGTCGGAACCAGGGACAAAACAATGTGTGAATTCCATTAAAGCCTCAGTGTTTATGTTGGAGGTCCCTTAGAGGTTTGCTTGAGGGGTACAGAGTTTGGGAATGCAGCAGCTCCCCCTCCCCCACATTCGACATGGTTATATCTGCAATCTAGCCAGAGTGATGACACAAGTTACCTTTCAAAGAAGACCAAAACAAAATAAAAAAAAAAATTTTTTTTAACTTAACTTTTAGAATGAAAAAAGACTCCAAAATGACTTCATATCATTCTAAAAACACTGGAGCCAGCAGTTTAAGAGTGGTTTATAAATACAGTTATCTCTCTGGGCTGTAGACCTGTTAGTAATACAGCAGTCACAGGTCGCTGCCCTTGCTACATGTAAAACGAAACCGAGTCCAAAAAAAAAAAAAAAAAAGTTTCTTTCCAAAAAATACAGCAAAGACAGGAACGTCCAGGATCCGGGTCTGTTAATAAAGCCACCTCGAGACTAGAACTCTGAACTAGGAAAATATACAGACTGTTTACAACATTGCACATCCTCTTTCCCTTTGTGTTTAATGCTCACAGGACAATGATTAAAGTGTTGAGTGTGTGAATACACGCATGCTCGGGCAAGCACAGACAGTTGAAACAAAGCAAAAAAAAAGTTAATACACGTTCGTAAGGAAGGCTGCCAGCAGCACTCCAACAACACTGCCCCCCTCCGCTGTCTCCCCGCCCCGCCCCCTCAGCTCCCCTCATTTCCAGGAAATCAGGCTGGGGAGGTTAGTGCACAATCAGTGGATCCATGCCCTGCTTCCAAGCTCTGCAAACCCCACCGGGAGGTGAAAGCGCTCCCCTCAGTAGCACAGTTAAGGTCGATTAGGGTCCACTCTGCAAGTTTAAGGCACTTCTGGCTGCTTTGGTGGCCGCGTGGTTTTCTCCCCTTTCTTTTTTTCTTTAAGGCAAGTTTTCATCTAGGATTTTTAACTAAAGCTTAAGAGATTGTGCAGACTGTTAAAGGTTGACAGCTTAATACGTGATCACTGAGGCTGATCGGGTGAAGGGAGCCCCCGGGACTCCTCCCTCTGACGACCGGTTATCAGAAGCCTGGACAGCTGAGTTTCCAAAGCTGGGTCGGGACCTGGCGCTGGCCCAGGCAAAGAGTGGCACGTTCACATCGGCGAGACACGTGGGCTTGGCTCGTCTTCACCTGGAGCTGCCCTGGCTGCTCACGGAGCGTGTGGTGCTATAGCGCTTCTTCACAATCATGCTGATATACGCTTTCATGAGCTTGGCCACATCCACCACCTGCCGGGAGGAGTAGAACCCACATGTGGTCACCAGTCCCTACCAGGTTTGAGAACCCAGGTAAGCAGACATTCTCTGACTGCCCTCCACATATGAGCTGGTAGCTTCCTACCCTAAGACCAGGTCCAGACTCACAGGAAACCTGGAGTCGAGCAGAGTGGACCACCCCTAGCTTGGGAGAAAGTGAACTGGAACTGTTCTAAATGAAGGGTGCACCACCTGGTGGCTCTTGCATGGAAAGCAGTGACTTTGATGCATGTTTTCTGACTTTTCAAACTAATATGCCACTCGTACACCAGAGCTGGTACCATTGGGGTTCTAATGGCTATCCTCAGTTAAAACAGTGATGACATCTAGAGTCCTTTATAAGCCTTTATAGGCCACAGCAGCTAATTCCAGGTCCATTCCTCTGGACACAGCTGAAGCAGCAGGGAGCCTGGTGGGTGGGGTTAGATCTATGGCAAAGCCCCCAGATGCCCACTACAAACCAGCCACTCTCTTGAGCTAGGTAGGATTGTCCACTGGCATCTTCTCAGGATGCCTGTAGTACTGCTCTCAGCCTGGACTATACAAAGGCATCTTCCAGGCTTCTACATACAAAAGGCATCTTCCAGGCTTCTATTTCCTCTTCTGCCTTTCTCATCTCGAGTGGCCCATGCTGATGTTACTAGAGCCACTAGCTGTAATGTCTCACACGATCCTAGATTTCATGGTAGGTTCTTACCTCCCTTGGGATTCAACTAAGTGTCACAGCCCAGCGCTGGAGCCTTGAGCCCTTTCTTCTCTCTGTATACTTTCCCTGTCAATCCACTAAACTCCATCATTCACCTTCCTGCTCCGCCAGCACCCCAAATGCCCCCTTGCCCACCACCATCCCTTATAACCACTCTTTCCTGGTAGCAATCCTTGAGCTGGCCTCAATTGGCTTCTTTCGTTATTACACTTGCGTAGTTGAGCGTCCCTAGCTCATACATTCAGTGACTTTTCTGAATGTGATCTTTCGATCCAGAATCAAATATGGCCAGATGGGGAAGGCCCCTCGGCTCCCTCCTGCGCTGTGGATGCCTCTGGAGTAGTCTTGTTTTTATCATTTCATTTCATGTGAGAGTGTTTCACTTGCATGTATATTTGTATACCACGTGTTTGTATACCACGTGTAACTGGTACCTGAAGAGGTCAGAAGATGGTTGGGAACCTTATGTGGGTGATGGGAATTAAACTAGGGTTCCCTACAAAAGCAACAAGGGCTCTTAACTGCCGAGCCATCTCTGCAGCCTCTGACTGCTGTGGTTCCTTGCCACGGTCACCTCCTGTCTGCAGGGTGTCATGGCCAACAATGTTCTTTCTCACTGTATCCTTTCCTTCTCTTCCTTTCCTGACCCACTTGCAAAAGAAATGGATCTATGTGCTCAACAGGTGGGACCGGGCAAATCTGGAGCCATCCAACTTTGGCTTTAGAAGGGGGGGGGGGGGGCTACCATACTGTTCCCCATACAAGAAATCTGGAGAGACTTGGTCACTAGCATCCGGGTTGAGGCACTGTTCTCCTCTTCTCCTGAGATGGAGTGAATCCTGCCTGCCCTCCTCTGCCTCTTACCTCACTCGTCTCAAAGAGCAGCTCCCGCTCGTCAACCACGATCTTGTACGTGTTGGCCAGCGGTGCCCCGAACGAGAGGATGTGCTCATACTGGAAGACTTCTAACGGTTTGCCCTCTCCACGCTTGTAGACAGACACGGCGTCTGCGCTGACACCCAGCCAGAGCTCCTGAGGGAAGCCGCCTTCTTTGCACTGTGGAGACAAGAGAGTCAGTGTGAGCAAACATTGGATGAGGACGGTCAGCACACACACAAGAAGCCACAAGGCCAGTGCTCGGCAGGTTATACTGACTGAAGTCACCACGGCAGCATCTAAGCAGGGGAAGAGGTACCTCGGCGCACATCTTGGTTGACTTCTGACTGGGTAGCTGATTTTAGGCTTCTTAGAAAACACATGGGTAAAGGCTTATGCCTTGTTTGGTTTGTCTCTTTTTATAACACCTCATCTTTGGAATTAGCTATTATTCAATTAGTCACCTGCATCAGCCAAACAGACCAAATAACACACAGGTTGGGCAAGCAATGTAACAACATCCCAGCCACACAGTAAGCCAGGCCTGCTCTCCTTTCTGTTTTTAGGCCTGGCCCCATCCTGTCTGGGCTGGTTTATCTAGAATCAGAGAGGTAATTCTCCCAATCGCTGCGTCTTGGCTTCTCTTCACAAGAGGAGGTGGCAATGACCTGATAGATGTTCAGTGTAAACACACTTCTAGCCTGACTGCAGACCCGCTTGTATGGAGCAATGGGAGGAAACCAAGAGCCTGTGCAGGGAAGAGCAACCCAGGAATGCTGGGAACCAGAGAACAGACGGGTGCTGTAAGTTAGGTGCACTGAACAGTGCATGTATAGGGCACATTTATATTTATACCTCAGAGCAGTGGCTTTCAACCTTCCTAATGCTGCGACCCTTTAATACACTTAGTGTTCTGGTGACCCTCAACCACATAATTATTTTGGTTGCTGCTTCATAACTGTAGTAACAGCTATGAATGTAACTATGGGGGGGGGGTCTTGACACCACAGGCTGAGAACCGCTGCCCCAGAACAAACATAACCATACCAACCAACCTACCACACCCAGCCCAGCAGCCTCCCAGAAGCAATTAAAGTATCTCGGAATAAGAGCTTTAGATTTTTATAAAGTTTCAATGTAAAGTCGTCAAAGATCGTGTTTAGTGGCTGTAGCCTTAAGGAATCTAGCAGCTCATCTGTGAAGGTGCTGGGAAACTTGTCTTCAGAACAGGGGGGAACGACTCACTGGCTTACGCCGTGTGGCTGCCTGAGGCCTTGTGGTCTCTGGCACTGACTAAACCCTCCACATCTGCAAAGAAAACACACAAGGGAGATGGCCTGACTTGACACGCAGGCCGGTCTGACGAGTATTGCTCTGTTCTACACCACCGGGAAAACTTCCTTCCAGTCAGCGGTCTTAAATAAAGACATAAGGACATTCATGCTGGCCTGGGGCAGTGGCTGAAAGGCAGCAATGAAACCAGGATCCCACTCTCCAAGGTGCCATTCCTTCATAGTAGGTCATCACGAGGAATGGAGAAGGGGCATGCTAGCTCAGCACTTCTGCGCTGCCGTCTACAAGCTGCAGTGTTCTGAAGTCTGAAACGTTCTAAGCGCTGACTCGAGGAAGAAAATATTTAGATGGAGACGGGGGACGTAGCTCAGGGCTAAAGTTCTTACCTCTTTGCACCAGAGCCTGGGTTTAATACTCAGAATGCACATAAGGAAAAGTTTATCCATCTTTTGAAGAGTTGCACTGCACTGCCTGGCGACGTTGGCACACACCTCTAATCCCAGCAGGGGCAGGTGACTCGGAGTTCCAGGACAGCATTTGGGAGGTGGACGAAAGGGGTTAAGACCACCTTCAAATACAGAGTAGGTCTGAAGCCAGCTGAACCTAATGTTAATCTAGATCAAGAGCAACAGAAATCAAGCCTACCAGCCAACCAGCCACACACATGGAGGTCATCCTACTGGCGACTCCATTATAGAAATATTTGCTACAAAGGAACAGAAAATAAATCTTTGAGGAGGGCCGCAATATGGTTCAGTGGGTTAAGGTGCTTGTCTCCAATCCTGACCACTTCAGTTCAGTGACCTTTGCCCTCTTCCAGATGTCACACACACACAGAGGTAAAAACAAAAACGACTGAAGAAAACACAACAAAAAAATAAAACAAAACCCCTGTGGGACATGAGGATGCTAGTGGTGAGACTCAGAAGGCGCAGAGCCAAGTGGTCCCTCGCGTCCCTTTGTATGACCCCAGGAGGGTTCAGGTTCTGACACAGTTTGGTCCAGACTGTACAGCACCTGCCTGTTCAACCGGTTCTCACCTCCACATCAAAGAGTGTTGATCCATAACCAGGCCACTCCTTGATCAGGGCCATATACTTGGCCATGGCTTGTTCCTGGTTCATTCCCTGCAGTTTCTTCCACTTGTCAATGATGCTGGTGCGAGCCGAGCAGACTTCCTCCTTGATCCACATATCCAGCATCTGTTCCTCCTCCACCTTCTGCCGAACCACCGACCCGGTCCTGAAGCTTCGCCGAAGCGTCCCCTCCAGGAAGCTGGTCCTTCTCTTCTCGAGGCGCTCGTATGGGGTGAAGGTTTTGGTCGACTGACTAATGCGAGCTCTGAGTCTCTGCACAGAGTAAACCTCCTCGAGGGGTGGGATGGAGGTGTGCGGGGTATAGTCGCCCTGCAGATACTGCAGTCTCAGGGCAGCCAGCACTTGGAGGCTTTCCTCAGGGGCTGGGTGGTGGCCATGGATGACGGCTTCGTGGGCCTAAAGGAGGTGACAGACAGCAAATATGTCAGGAAACCTCTACTCATGCCATGCAGACTGTATCCCAGCCTCCCTTTAAGCTTAAATCCCTCCCCCGCAAAGCACCCACCTACCCCCACGTTTCCACTTGGATTCCTCCTAGCAAAGCACGGCCTGCCGCTTCCAAGCCAAATTCCTCCCCTTCATGGGTGTCATCCAACCCTGGACTGTCTTTTACTCCTATGGTCTCTTGGCAGTGATACTTTTTTTTAATTCACTTTACATCCTGATCGCTGTCCCCCTCCCAGTCCCCCCTCTACTCCCCCTCCCCTTCTCCTCTGAGAGAGTGGCAGCGCCCTGCCTGAGTATCCCCTGACTCTGGCACATTCAAGTCTCTTGGCAGCGGTGTTCAAACCAAGTGCTCATTCCACAGTGAGTGGTTAGCTTTTCCTTGCTGGTAAATCTGCTACCGTACCTAACCCTACAGACTTTAGCAGTTTATTTATTTGCTGCAGTAATGGACTTCTCTCTCTTGCCTCTGACAAAGGAAAAGAATCTGTCTCTTGGAGTTCCTTTTACCTGTTCAAACATAAACGCAAACTCCACGCTGTCTTTTGGCATGCTGTCGGTGTCCAGGAAGCAATAAAGTTTGAAGTAGAATTTCCATGGCACGTCCCCGGCTTCTGACGTGGCAGCTAGCCTACAGGCAGAAACCACAAAAGTCTCAGAGCAAAACCAGAAACGGGCCATGGTAACCCACAGAGGGCTGATTTCACACAGCGCACTCTCAGGATGAAGCAGTCCTACCATATGATGGAACAAAGAGGTGACACAAGGGGTCGTCACACAAACAAAATAGCAAGGCAGTCCTTGTCAGAGCTCCTGGGTAGTTTAGCCAGAGGGAAAGTGCATTGTTCCAGCCAGGTTCCACTTTAGGGTAGACAATAAAGAGAAAGCTTTCAAGCAAAGAGGGCCAGCAGGGATTGATGAAGGGCCCCAGATGAACTGGCACCATCTAATGTGTACCTATCACACAGAAAGGCTGTCTGTCTGTGTCCTTTAACAACGCTCAACTATGGTTTCTTAGGTGAAACTGCTATGAGGATTCAGGGGGCTGCATTTGTATGCCAAGCATAGGTAGGGGTTAGAGATCAGATACTGGAGGCTGCCCCGCCGAAGGGACACTTCATAAGGTAGACATTCGAGGCCGTTGGAAGAGCTGCAGTATTGGCTGGAGTCCCGAAGCCTCATTTCAAAGCTGATCGGAAATCAGTGTTCTGAGAGACAGTGAATCCAGGGAGAGACAGTGAATCCAGGATGAGAGGGAGAGAGTGGGGAGAAGGGCTGAGGGAGAGACAGTGAATCCAGGGTGAGAGGGAGAGAGCGGGGAGAAGGGCTGAGGGTGAGGCCGACAGATCAACCTTGAGACCATGGCTCTGTCCCCGAGTCAGGGTGTACAGGTGGCAGAGAGGAAAAGGTAAATAGATTAACAAGGGTAAAATATAAACTAACGCCAACACTCGCGGGGAGCGTCCAGTGTTCTCCAGGCGGTTTCAAGGGGAGGAACTTACTTTTCAAACTTTGCCAGGACGTCAGCCACGATAGTCCGGCTTTCGATGGCCTTGTCCACCTGTCCATTGTACTCAAACAAGGCAAACATGTTCCTGCTGTCCTCCATGGCAAGCCCTCGGATCAGCTTCTCCACCACCTGGAAGACACATCAGGGGCTCTCAGCTCAGACACCGCCGCTGTACGCTTTACGCGCATGCGACGTCATCTGTCGGAGGGAGAGGCTGGTGTGGCAGGGTCCACACAGCCCTCTCAGACTGCTGCCACGGAGCCCAAGCATGTACTGGTTTGCTCTTACTGTCTTGATAAATTCAGCTTTGACTTTCTTCTTCCCTCCCCTCCCCAGGGCGTGGAGAGAGCGGCAGGGGAGAGGAGGACCACTAACTTACAGTTTTCTTTTTTGCAAAGCCTCAGTAGTTGGAAAAATAAATGAAATCCCTAAGTCCCATCTTTTATCTGATATATTGATAAGCCTTGAGAAACAGTGGCGATTTCTAATGATGATTCACTTCAGAAGGCTCCCAAGGCTTAATTAGCAATGCCACCATCATTCCAAGCTTTCGTTGGGCTTGATTTAAGAGTACAGGAGAAAATGTGCTCTTCTGACGTGGTATTCTCCACACTCTCGTGGCAGGCACAGAGAGACACCCGGTGGCCAAAGAGACTCGACACACCCTTCTCACAGTTTCCCCGTTGCAGATCTAGACACGTTCAAGATGGGGGAGATTACGTCTGAGGGACACTGGCTTAGGTGCAGCTTCGCATGTGCACGTAATTCAACTTTTACCTCTACTGTGAGTGTGTGTGCTTGGCTGCTGGCTGTACTGACTTTCTTGCTTGTTGAGCGGATACACTGAGCATAAACACCCCTTCAGGTACCACAGGCATATGGGCCAGTGTGCAACAAGCACAAGGCGATTGACTGTCAGCATTCCCTACCTCCCCAGCTGTGGTGTGGGAGTTGATGGTGATCTTGCAGGAGCCTCCGCCGTGGCAATAGACCGTGGACGTCATTTCCTGCCGGTGGATCAGAGCTTCGATTTCATCTCGGGAAGGCACAAACTCTCTGCATTTGGTTTTCTTAAGGGATTCGTAGATAAAGAGGGCGTACTTCTCCATCTCGGTTCCTGGGAACTGTTCCCGTATCCTGGGAGACAAAGGTGACTGTGAACTGGAGATAGACACAGGCTGGCCAGAGGGAGCTGGGATGTGGGGAGGGTTCAGCAGCAGAGGCTGGGAGGCTGCCCCCTTGTGGTGACAGGAGTGAATGGCAGTGTCTTTCTGGTTAGGTCCAGCTTTAGTTCGGACATGGAAAAAGTAAAGAACCTACGTTGGGGGTAGTCTGCTACCAGTTTTATGTGGCACCGCTAATAACCAAAAGTATGATGCCGTGGGCCATGGCCTTGAATTAAAAAAGATCTGCCTGCATCTGCCTCCTGCCGGGATTAAATGTGTGCACGCCATGCCTACACCTGGCCTTTCTTTGTTAATGTAGGGGTTCACGCTGTACTCTATCTAGGCTGGCCTTGAACTCTTGTTCCTCCTGCCTCAGTGAGATTACCAGAACGAGGCACCATGTCCAGCTTTAAATGTTGTTTGCCACAGTTGAGCAAAATGAGACTTGTAAGCTACCTTTGCCACACACAGAACAATGAGATTAGACAGACTACTCAGAGATTCACTAGCTAGTTTTGTGTCAACTTGACACAGCTGGAGTTATCAAAGAGAAAGGAGCTTCAGTTGAGGAAATGCCTCCATGAGATCCAGCTGTGGGGCATTTTCTCAATTAGTGATCAAGGGGGAAAGGCCTCTTGTGGGTGGTGCCATCCCTGGGCTGGTAGTCTTGGTTCTATAAGAGAGCAGGCTGAACAAGCCAGGGGAAGCAAGCCAGTAAAGAACATCCCTCCATGGCCTCTGCATCAGCTCCTGCTTTCTGACCTGAGTTCCAGTCCTGCATCCTTTGGTGATGAACAGCAGTATGGAAATGTAAGCCGAATAAACCCTTTCCTCCCCAACTTGCTTCTTGGTCATGATGTTTGTGCAGGAATAGAAACCCTGGCTAAGACACCTACGTAGCCATTTTATTAACTAAATGTATTCCATAGCCACACTGTCAACCTCAGAATAAAATCTGATAAGAACTACGCCAGTACACACACACAATCAAAGTTGGGGTTTTCTATAGAGAGAGTAATTAAATGTACCCATCATGAATACATTAGTGGCTTGGTTCTTCATACAGCTTAAAGGGCAAGAGGACATCTAAGCCATACAAGCTTGCTCGAGGGCCCCTGTGGGTCGGGCTGGAGAGCAGCGTTTGGTGTTGCAGTGGCAGATTATACTTCTGTAAGGAGCTCTGCCCAGCTTCTTTCGAAAGCACCCCCTGGCCTAGCACTCTACCTTTTCAGGTGGAACTTGAGGTATTTGAGGATCCCGCGGCTCGGCAGGAAGGTGCAGCTGAGGCAGGTCAGGATCTGCCAGCTGTAAAGGTTGCCCACGCTGCCAGGATGGGGCACCTTGTTGGTCTGTTTGATGAGCTGACAGTACAGTTCATCCCGCAGAGGCCGCAGGTCGTGCCCGGTCTGCAGGATGCCCTGGATGATAGGGATGGGGTCGGACATGGACTCCAGTTGTTGGAGAGAATTGAATATCTTGATGGCTTCGTCCTGAAGGGTCGTGTAGCCTTTGTCTTTCAGCACTAGGGAAACAAAGCCAACCGAAATCACTGGAGGGGCTGGAAGAAGTTATGACAGGCGCAGGAGACTAAAGGAAGGGATGGGGGTGGGGACAAGCAGCCACTTCTAAGGAATGTCCACACAGAGGTGAGCGAGCCGCACTGCTCTGTTAGACAGCTGAGGCTTTAGTACAGAACCTGCTCGATTAAAACCTGAACTATAGTTGGACAGCTCTCTCGCTTAGGACGTGATACTGTCTAGGACCTGTGTACCTTGACTTAAAATGACAGGTTACATCTCCTGTCAATCCATTAGAACTTGAAAATACTGTCAGGCAAAACTGCAACGAATCCTCTATTGACTGTAGCCTTGCCTCACGCGTCTTGGATGTGCCACGCACCTCCCACAAGCTGCCGCTGCTGACGCCATGCTACGAAGCCACTTCATGATGAAGGAATGAACACATAGACAACTCACTGGATGGTGTATTGATAATTAAAGACAGAAGGGCTGGATAGGTACACCTTCCTACCACAGTCCTGCAGGCACTGTATACTCTAAGGATTGCCCTGAATTCACGGAGAACGCTGGCACTCTCTAATGTCCCTCTAAATCATTGCTCCTCAACCTTCCTAGCCCTAATGCTGCTTCTTTAATACACCTCCTCCTGCAGTGCTGACCCCAACCACACAATGACTTCACGGCTACTTCCTAACTGTAACTTTGCTTCTGCTATGAATTGTTAAGTATCTGATACGCAGGATACCCGATACGTGACCCCCCAGCAGGGTCATGACTCAGGTTAATAAACCGCTGCCTTACATCTGTACTTGAGCATGTTTTACCGTTTCTTTCCTGTCTGGAATGACTTAGAGACACTCTGAGATAGCACTACTTCCACGTTAGAACGAAGTTACGAGGCTCTGAGAATCCCGAGGGCTTTCTGAACTCACGGTTGAGATTTATGTCCCCGTAGGGAAGAGGCAGGAGCGGGGAGTGCAGCGGGTGATGCGTGTAGCGAAGGATCGGGTTCCGCTTGTAAATCTGCTCCACCACGTCAGAGTTGAGGCAGTTCTCCTACAAAGCAAAGCAGCCATTGAAAGAAAGCAAGGAGGCAGACTATGGGGAGCACCTACTCTTAGAGAGCAAATCCACACATAGAACATCTTTTAGAAAGTCCAGGAAATCCAGCGGTGATCATTTTCAGCCAAAGAGAATCAATCCAACCTGGATTTGAGCATGGACCCCAGAAGTATGTGACACAGCTCAGTGTCTGTCTCAAGTGTCCCAAGTTTCCTCACGTTATTAAAACCCCCCATCCCTGTAGCTACTCACATGTCTACTGAACAAATTAATCTTCATGTTTTGCCATCAATCGTGGGATCTCCAAGTATAGTTCACTTTAAAATACATTTTGGTAGACTTTATATTTTGAGTCTTGGGGCAGATCTAGGGTAGCCTTAGAACTCAAGACAGTCCTGCTCAGTCGGCCAACTGTTGGGATTATAGACATGCAGCACCATAGACTGGCTTTAATTATTAATTTTTTTGATACTTCTTTTAAAGACTTTCTTTTTAGTTCTGTGTATATGTGTGGTGTCTGTGGAGGCCAGAAGAGAGAGCAGCAGAGTATTCTTTGGAACCAGAGCTAGAAGTGGCTAGGAACTCCCTGACATGGGTCTGGGGACTGAACACTGGCTCTCTACAACAGGAGCGAGCACTGCTCTTAAATGCTCAGCCTCATGGCTCTTCTGAACTTGGAAATGACACACCTCACGCCCACAGGGACACGTCCCCCTTAGGCCCCTCTGCCGAGAATTTAAGATCTTTGGACAGAATCCTATCCTGTGTTGACACTCGTCACATGCTACTGGGATGCCACG
Organism: Mus caroli; assembly: GCF_978045245.1. NCBI lineage: Eukaryota > Metazoa > Chordata > Mammalia > Rodentia > Muridae > Mus > Mus caroli. The sequence continues at coordinate 78,698,330 of NW_028227271.1, forward strand.
GAGGCAGCCACATCACTAAACAAACAGCAGGGTCGGGCACAGGCACTGATTCATTCTTCCAGGGAAATGTCATTTCCAGTAGGAAATCTTTCCAACAACACTCGCTGGAGGCTGGCAGAAGAGCGATGGTTTAAATCTTCTAGTTAATTGGGGTAACTTGTCTCATTTCTGAAGACGCAGTCTTTTATATTTGGAAAAACTATTTATTCTCTGAATGTCTGAATTTGCAATTAAAGAATAAAAATAGATGGCACAGCTTTGATAAAAATGCGTGGCTTGACATGAAAAAAAAAAAAAACCCGCCTCCTTTCTCAAAAGGAAGCTTCGAAAAATATTTTTATTGCTAAAAATGAGATTATTTGTATCTAGGGCCCTGGGTTCCACAGGAAGCTTGGGTGTGTATTGGGGAGTAAGAATTTGCTGTAGCTTGGTCTCAAACTTCTAGAAAACATACCACATTGGAAACCCCTGGGTTTGGGTAGGAAATTCCAACCTTGGCTCTATCAGACCGTCTCCAGCTCCACCGGGGTCCACAGCACCATGAGGGAGGTTTGTAGCAGCTGACGGCTAATCATTGGTGCTTTCAACCAACACACATTGACTGAACAATTAAACTTACAAGCAGGGAACTGAAATTTTACGAAATCAATGAGATTTGTTGTTTCTGGCAATCTGGAGGTAGCTGTCAGGGATCCCAAGTGTTCTAGCACAATCTGGGCTCTCTGTTTCCTTTCAGGTGGTGGAGACTGAACCCAGGGCCTTGCCCATACCAGCAAGCACTACACCACTGAGCTATATCCCCAGCGCCCAATCTGGGCTCTTTGTAAATCTACTTCTGGGACTTAAGAACTGAATATTGAGAAGGGAATCACAATGACTTCTGTGAGGTCTCCAACTGGGGCAGAGGTAACTCTGGGATGGTTTGAGTGGTCCCTACCCAGTTCACACACAATCTATGCATAGTGTGCCAAACTCTAACACCTCCATGGAGATGGAACATCTGTAATGTAAGATTTCACCAAACACCTCACTTAGACTCTGAACTGAAAAATCACCAGGCATTAGTGGAAGCCAGGTGGGATAAACACTGGCGTCTGTAACAGCAAGGAAAGGGACCACCAGGAACTCCTGGGTTTCTCTTCCCACCTTAATATCTTGGATCAGCTGCTGGGTGGGCGTGTCGATTGGAGCCTTGGTGTCCGTCACGTTCTGGATGGCGCTGGACCACCTAGTCGCCTCGTTCAGTAGTTTTGTGTAGAGTCGGTAACAGTGTTTACGCCCATACACGGTGACATTCCAGTAGCCTGCAAGGCAGCATAGCACACTTACGTCAGCCACACCCTCTGGGGCCAAGGCTTAAGTCACAAGGCTTGTGATTTAAGTCAGTAAATGCTAGAACTCTACTTATGCTTTGTCGGGCACTAGGTATCCGGTGACAAACAGAAAACACTGTGAAGTTTATAGTCAAGAGGAGGGGACATACTAAAACAAGGAGGTCCATCTCTCTAAGGAACACTGGGTGCAGCTGATGCCCCAATCTAGGGACGGGCACAGGAAAGAAAATGCGCAGCACATCCTGAAATCCCTCCCACCTCCGGTCTCTCCTCTTCCCTTCCTCAGCCCCACCCCTCAGTGAAGACCAATGCTGGAGGGTCTGTACGCTCAGACAGCACGCTCATCTGACACAAATGGAATAACTGTATTTTTTAAAAAGTCCTATATCGCTGGGCGTGGTGTTGCACGCCTTTAATCCCAGCACTTGGGAGGCAGAGGCAGGCAGATTTCTGAATTCGAGGCCAGCCTGGTCTACAAAGTGAGTTCCAGGACAGCCAGGGCTATACAGAGAAACCCTATCTCAAAAAAAACAAAAAAACAAAAACAAAAACAAAAACCCAAACCAAACCAAACCAACCTACCTACACAGCAGTTTCTTATGCACTAGGCTAAAATCTGATGATTCTAAGGTCTTTCTAATTTTTTTTTTTTTTTGGTCTTTTGTTGTTGTTCTTATCTGCATCTCTGAAATCAAATCTTCACTATAGCTTTAAATACTAAGCCTTTAGAACCACACACTGCCAGCCTCAGCAGGTAGATCAAAATCAGTTTTTCGAATGGAGGAAGCCAAAATACAACATCTTATTCCCTCACCGGAGCAAGCCTGGCCTCTGAGATTTGTCACCCTTCATTTTCAGCCAGGGGGCCTCCTGTACCTGTCTCTTTGAATATCTTCTCATCTGGGGGCACAACGGAGCACAGGCTGTTGAGGACCAGAGTGCCCAGTTTCAGAGCGTTCTTCTCTGAGCTCTTGTAGTAGTCCAGGGAATTGTGCGTCAGCACGAACCACCGCTTCTTCAGTTTCAGGGAGGACATCTTCGGACTGTTCTTCACTTCCTTATGCAGCCACCCTGGAAAGGAAGGGCCAAGCGTCAGCTGGAAGACTGTGATGAGGAGCTGGGGGATAGAGGTCAGTGGGAGAGTGCTTCCGGGGCAAACCTGAGGCCACAGGACCCAACCCTAGCACAGGAAAACGTAAGCCAAAACCTAACTGTCATGGCACCCTTCACGTCTGAAAAACATGAAATATGGGCTGCACGTTTGCCTATGGGCTAGAAAATGGCTGTGATCACTGCTTTTTTTTTTTTTTTCCAAACTCCTCTATCTAAGTAACTTGGAGAGTCTTTAAGGCTGAGGGGATGGCTCTCACATACTGCTTGCTTCGTAAGTGTGGGAGCCTGAACTTGGTGTCCCAGCAACCCTCTAAGGAACCTGGCACAGTGGTCTGCACCTGTTGTCCTCAGCAGGAGGATTCTGTGGACCCCAGTGACCACCTAGTTTAGACGCATAGGTGGGCTCCAGGCTTAGAGCCCCTGACGTAAGAAGACAACAGACTATGGCTGGCAATCACCTCTGACGATGAACTCTTGGCCCTCCACCCTGGTGTCCCCCTTGGATCTCTGCAGCAGGGTTATCCAGTGGTGCATCTCCTCTGGCGTGTCTGCGTTACAGTGCAGCACCCGGTTGGCTGTGATGATCACAAATGAGTTGGGTCTGAGAGAGGAGACGGGATGAGAGAGGAATTAGCTCTGAGACCCAGGGTGGGCATCACCTGTCTGCAGTGAGGCTTCACGGCCTTGTCCTTGGCAGCCCAGGGCTCCCCTGGCAGCCCAGGGCTCCCTGGAGACTCTGGAATGCTATTTATATTTCACATTACAGCAAACCTTGCTCATATTTCTGTGGCAATAATTTTATGTGTCATTAATCTTTACACTTGGCGCAACACATTCATCCCGAAAATGCCTGAGAGGGGAACCATTCCATCTGCAAGACTTTCCAGAAGAAACCAGAAGAAACTAGTCCCGGGAAGGCAAATAAGGTAACCATGGGGATTTTTTTTAAATGCACCTCCAAACTCCTTTCTTCCTAACTCTGGATATAGCTTTGGATAATATTGCTATGAGTTGCGAATGAAATACCAGACAGTGGTAACAGAGAAGGATTAGCAAGTAGGGGTCAGTGGAACATGTTATACCCTTGATTGTCCCCGGTACAAAAAGCTACTGTGTCCACATTTTCAAAGGCACTCAGCAAGGGCTCATTTCCCAGATGGGGAGAAAGTGATAATGGAAAGTTACTTTGCCCCGAAGCTCCGGTCTGTCAGTGTTCGGAACCCTTCACAGGACAGTGTGCATACTGGTTCCCTATCTACCTGCATTCTATCTTATCTATCTACTCTGGACTGAGAACTCTCTTGTGAGCTTTCAAATGTTCCCTGTAGCAAAGCATTACGGAGTTCAAGAAAGCAAAGGCTATGTGGGCTACCTGTCTGTAGCCAGAGGTCCCTTAACAGCTGGGGCTGAGCCAGGGGGTGGTGGCAGATGCTTTTAATCCCAGCACTCAGGAGGCAGAGACAGTCGTGTTTCTGTGAGTCTGAGGTGAGGCTGGTCTACAAAGCCAGTTCCAGGACAGGCAGGGATACACAGAGAAACCTTGTCTTGAAAAACCTAACCAAGGGCTGGAGAGATGGCTCAGTGGTTAAGAGCATTGACTATTCTTTCAGAGGTCCAGAGTTCAATTCCCAGCAACCACATGGTGGCTCACAACCATCTGTAATGGGATCTGATGCTCTCTTCTGGTGTGTCTGGAGAGTGATAGTTTATTCACATACATAAAATAAATAAATAAATAAATAAATAAATCTTTAAAAAAAAAGAAAAAGAAATAAAAACTTAACCAAACCAAGCCAAATCAAACCACAAAAAACAAACCAAAAATGAACAAAAAACTGTAGCTGAGAAGGAAGAAAGGTGAGAAAAACCAAATAGTATAATGCAAAGGTATTGGTATGGCCAGGCTGGGGCAGAGAGTTTGTGAAAAGAAGCAGACTTAGTAAGGGAGAACTTAGGTAAGCACACAGCATCTGGACCCTGGTGACTGACAGCACAGGTGTTAAATGGTGTTGGCTGACTTCTGGAGACAAAGGCTTCCCATCCCCCAACAGCCCCAGAGTACATAATGGGGAGGACCCTGGAGCTCTTACTTTGCCTAGCAGACTTTAAAAAAATATTACTATTACTTATTATAAGGCTTACCACACTCTTATTTATCTCTGGCTATCTTAACAATGGCAAAAGTCAGTTTTAATTCGGACTCTGCCCCTCGGACAACTGAGTCAGCCAAGGACTGACTCAAAAACAGACAGAGAACAAAGGTATCTGATGATGCTTTGCCCTTAAGGTCAAAGTAGAAATGTCAAGGACAGGGCTCATGCTTGTATTTATATTTATTATATCTATTCCCCATGCACACTATCATCAGGTCATTATTAATTTTTAAGGAAAGGAATGCTATAGGCTCCCTATGCTGGAATACCATTTTCCTAAACAGCCATTTTCTTGCTATAAGAATTCTAAGACAGTCAGACGTGGTGGTTCACACACTGGGTCCTAGAACTTGAGAGGCGGAGACAGGAGAAGACTGTCCTAACTTTGACACCAGTCTGGACTAACGTAGTCTCAAAAAATAAAACACAAGAAGAAAAGCTATCCCAAGTAGATCTTCCACACAGACACCACCCCTTTCTGCTTTGCAGCGTTTGCAAATGGACGGTTAAAGTCTGGCTTCTCATTTACCTTAGCAAGCCAAAGTCAGCCTGCTAGAGGACTTTAGATGAGATGGTTGCCAGGGTTTCATGCATAGCCTAGAGAAGGGGGCAGTGGCAAGGCCAGAGGCCACCATGTTCTCTCTTTCAAGTGCCATATTGGAGCTTACCTATCAGGGCTGTCAGAGGCACATACAGAATCAATCAGCCCGACATCCAGTGTGCCCTGCAAAGGGACAAAAAGGACAGAAAGGGTGACGAAGGAACCAGAAGAGCATGACCTCATACAGCATCACCAGACTGTAACAAACCAAGGAAATGCGTGTGTGCTCTCTCTCTCTCTCTCTCTCTCTCTCTCTCTCTCTCTCTCTCTCTCTCTCTCTCTCTCTGTGTGTCTGTGTCTGTGTGTGTGTCGAGCTGCAAAATAACAGTTGCTTAAGAGAAGTTCCCTCCCTTTAATAGAGTTCTGGCAGTCTCTAGTGAACTCCTTAAAACACTTTATAAATTCGGGGGCTGGAGAGATGGCTCAGTAGTTAAGATCACTTCCAGAGGTCCTGAGTTCAATTCCTAGCAACTATCTGTAATGAGATCTGATGCTCTCTTTTGGTCAGTTACAGTGTACTCACATACATAAAAGAAAAAGAAATAAATCTTAAGAAAACAACAACAACCACCCCCCCACACACACACACCAAAACAAACAAACAAACAATCAAACAACCCCATAAATTTATCAGGCAGTCCCTCTTGCTCTTAAAACATTTTTACTAATGACTAGCCATCAACTAATGACTCGCTTTTTAATAGTATAAATTTATTGATTTATGCTATAACCCTTTATTAATTTAACAAATATTCCTCAAGGGGACATTTGATTTTAAAGTTTTCTGGGGGCTGGGAAGGGACAACAGCTCAGCAGTTACAAGAGTATACCACTCTTACCGGGGACCTGAATTTAGTTCCCAGTTCCAGGGGGATCTGACTCCCTCTTGTGTTCTCTGAGGGTAACTGCAACACACACGCACATACCAACCCTCTTAAACATAGTTACAAATGAAAACAAAGCGTTTTAAAAAAGTTAATTTTACATATATTGCATACACACACACACACACACACACATATATATATATATATATGCAAGATATATGCAGTAACTTCCTGTGTGCCCAGAATATACCAAAAGTCCCATTATTCACAATTCATGTGATTCTTCAAAATATAAGTTTTCTGGTACTTCTATAATTTAAAAATTGTGGATTTTTTTTAAAGGTTTTAGGTAGAAGATGTGAAATGTAGCAGAACTCATGTGTAATTTGATTTTTCTATACAGATTTTTTTTTAAAGATTTACTTATTTATTATATGTAAGTACACTGTAGCTGTAAGCACACTCCAGAAGAGGGTGTCATCAGATCTTGTTACAAATGGTTGTGAGCCACCATGTGGTTGCTGGGATTTGAACTCAAGACCTTCGGAAGAGCAGTCAGTGCTCTTAACTGCTGAGCCATCTCTCCAGCACCTCTATAGAGATTTTAAGCAGAATTTAAGACTTTGGACAGTTGGGCAGTGGTGGCACATGCCTTTAATCCCGGCACTTGGGAGGCAGAGGCAGGTGGATTTCTAAGTTCGAGGCCAGCCTGGTCTACAGAGTGAGTTCCAGGACAGCCAGAGCTACACAGAGAAACCCTGTCTCAAAAAAACCAGAAAAAGAAAAAGAAAACCACCACCAACAAAAACCCCGACTTTGGACAGCTGGCCTCCACCCACCCGTCACTCACCACAGCATTCTGGGGGTTTGCCTGTTCATCGTGCATTTCTCTGATCTCCTGGTCTGTGGACGAGTGGACCTGACTCAGCACGCTGAACCACTGGCTGTGGACAGAGAGGACAACAGTCACGGGTGGCCGAGCTCAGAGTGGCCAAACCACGCTCTCCATTTTTCCTGCCCAGGACCCCACCTGTGAGCTGCTCTGCTGCCAATGTGCCTGTTTCTCACATGCAAGTTGGGGCACATACTATCATAAGCGCAGTCTAAAAAACAAAACACAACAACAACAAACCAGCCCAACTACCCTTAGCAGGATGTACTGTCACATTAAGTACCCGCCCTGGCCGGCTCTCAGACCTCACTGAGTACTATTGAGGAGACTCCCATGCAAGGAAAGAAAATCAACACTAGAGGAGTCAGTAACCCCTCAGACCCATGGCTTGACGCCTGTCTTTCCACTCAGGCTCACTGGGGTTTCCATGGCTGGCCAGGACCCCACACAAGTGAATAAAACCACAGGGGAGGTGGAAATCAAAACAGGTGTCTAAATCAAAAGCAGGAAATTACTGTGATCAAAATTCTTCCATTTTTATTTCAACTGGGTTTTTACTTCCAGAGCATCGTAATGAGAAAGATGGATAGAGAAAAGCAAAGTAGAATAAAAGTCTCACAAGAAGAGGGAACCTGAGATGAACAGAAAGAAAATAACCTGGATCATACATATTTACATGCATGCATGCATGCATGCATACATACATACATACATACATACAGTGCTGATTACGAAACACACCAGGGCTGGGCGTGGTGGCGCATGCCTTTAATCCCAGCACTCGGGAGGCAGAGGCAGGTGGATTTCTGAGTTCGAGGCCAGCCTGGTCTACAAAGTGAGTTCCAGGACAGTCAGGGATACACAAAGAAACCCTGTCTCGGAAAAAACAAAAACAAACAAACAAACAAAAAATAAAATAAAAAACAAAACACACCAGGGACCAGAGAAGCCAAGGTACCCTTTCCTGTCCAGGCGTCTTATGTCGCTATACAGTGGAATAATTAAGTGAACAGCTGACATCATCACATAAAGCTAGGCATATAAATTACTTTCAGCAAAAACTAAACCTCCTTTCTAAGATTCCTGATGGAGCAAATGCTTGAGAATACTCAACACTGTGGACTCGTGGAGCAAATAAAGCCAGGGGCATCCTCGTCTGCCTGTGGTCATCCTTCTTGGCCAAGCAGAAGGCACCCTGTAGTCATGACCCTGTCATGTCAAAAAAATGTCCCTAAACCAAACACTGCAACAATGCACAATTCAAGACGTATGCCGAATGAATCACATACACGCACATGCACACAAACACAAAGAACAAAATTGCTTGGCTTTCATTCCTATTGATACTCCTACAACTTAGGCATTTCTTATGAATCATGTATAATTTTAAATCTATAAAGGGATTCATTTTTTTAATGTGTTCCACTTGTCAGGGGAAACCGGGTTTGGCTAAAAACCTTCCAAATGTTAAATTTAGCAAGTCCATTATGGCACAAACAGACAGAGCAACCGCCAGAAGCCAGGCCTGTAATTCAGCTGAGGATTCGAGGGCAGTCTCTGGACCACAGAAAGCCTCGTGTGGTCTCTAGGAGTCCCAGACAGAATGTTGGGGCTGTAATTTCAGGTCTGCTTGTTTTCCCAGTTTGAGCTATAATTTATGAGTCCAGCCAGGGCTTCAGTCTGTTCCCATGGGAAGAATTGCTTTCTGGCGTTTTGACCTTTCGTGTTGCTGCTGTGGTGTTAGATCAACTTAAAGGCACTGGAATGGCAGGCAGAAGGGAGAAAGCCAGGAGCTTGAGGGATCGACAGCAATCTCTGATGACTTCTGGGCAAGACACTGAACAGCACAAGCCACTTGCTGTCATCCCCAGAGACTACTACCTAGTACTGGCTCAGGGCAGGTGACAACTGCCTCCCACCATGGGCCAAGAATGGACGGGACACTCCATTGTGTCCTAGACTCTACATGGCCCCGTGATGCTCGTCACTGAAGAGCAAATGTCATTTTCCCCTTGCTTTGTCTCCTCCCTATGCTCAAAGCTCCAAAGACAGGCGGCTTACACCAGCCAGCGAGTGACTCCAGAGACTTGAGCCTCTTTGGAAAGAAAAGCAGGAGGGTGTGTCTACTCCACAGGACTGAGCCTCTATACTATTCCTGTGTGCGCCTTTTCTGTCACTTGGTCTACACAGTATAAATAATGACACCTACCCCACAGGACTGACTGGGAACCAAATGAGTTAACTCTATCTGGAATACGGCTATGTTAGATAATGTTAGCTTGTCCACTGAGTCCTCCAAGGCCGAGACTTTCACATCCTCTGCATGCCACAGTTCTATTATTCATTAAGCAGAGGATGTCTAAGACAACAACAGACTGTTCCTTATGTCTCTGTACAAATTCTTCACCTCTATAGCTCAGAAACATCCACAGAGAAGGGTTTATGCCTGATCCGGTGGTATTTGAGGCTGACATTGCTGTGTTTGAACACATCTGCTAGGACGAGATTCCTTAAGGGACAAGACATACACCTCCTATGCCTCTTTAACCCTAACCCTGATAGAAAGCCCAACTGAAAACCTAAAATCCCTTCAAAGGCAACAGAATAAACAGTGTCTGCATGGAGCTCATGCCTGAACTCGAGAGGAGCGGGGAGGACGTGGTGAGGCGGCAGCCCATCCCCAGACCTCACCTGGCATCTTCAGGGGACTCTGCGATGAGATGGAAGGTCCTGTCGGCCAGGATGATGTCGATCCCGTTCTCTTTGCTTGTGTTGTCTATGATCTCCCTGCAAGACACAAAGGCAGAGTGGAAATCAAGAGTGCAAAACTCCTAGGGATAGCTGAGAAAGGCAGCCTTACCAAAAGACCACGTGGGGAATGTTCCTTTAGAAATTATATACCGTGCCTCATCCCCCCCCCCCCCCCCCCGCCCAGTTATAAGTGACTTCTGATTCCTAGGAGGTCCCCGAGACTAAGATAGTAATGAATGTTGCATCACATCCATGTGATGCATGTGATATGGTTCCCCATACAGTGTAGAGCGTGCCTGGCTCAGAACATCTGAGACCAGGGGTTTTATACTCCAGAACAGGACCTAAGTCTAAACATGGGATGCATTTATTTCTCATCCACACATAGCCTGAAGGCATTTGTCTTGTGTGAAGCAGAAGGTACACTGTGGGGCTATACTCCAGCTTCCTGAATGCAGTTCTAGACAGTGATTTCCACATGCCTAGAGTTTGACTGTAACCAGTCATGTGAGGTTGGAGAGGAATTCCCCACTTGTGGCATCCTACAGCACTCAAAGACTGGAAAGTTCTAGATTTTGGATTTTCAGATTGGGACATACAACCCGTGCACGCATCTGAACTGTAAAGCTTACTTTACAAATCAGATGCAGCAAGGGTGAACAACAACAACACAGAATAACTGTAACCCCCACCCACCCACACACACACACACACACACACAAAGGTAGGTGACCATTCTATTTTTCCCTCTAAAAAATTAATAATTAATTAATAAAAATAATTAATAATAATAAATAAATAATAAAACAATTTTTCTAACAGGGTTTTTTTGACCACATATAACTGAAATCATAAACATGAATGAAGGATTGCTCTCCAGAGGGCCTCCAGGGGGCACCAGACTCCCCCTGTGCTCTCAATAGTGCCTCTGCAATGGGCTTAGGGATGGGGTGGGGAGGGAGGAAGGTGTCAGGGTGTTTCCCTAATGACTCTTTGCACAGTGGACACCCCATGTCTGACTCTGCTCAGAGTCCAGCAAAGCCTTCCTCTGCCCTCTGCCTGGCGCACAATAGGAGGAAACCCAGGAAGCAGCCTGGTCCTGTGTGAGCTCCTTCCCTAGTCTGTCTCAGCAGCTGTGCTTTGAGGATACCACTCCCTAGCTCCTATGTTGGATATGTGATCAAAGCAGGTACTTACAGGAAAGACTCTGAAGAGGGGATTAGCTATGACGCTCCACTATTGTGAACAGACTAAGGCTCTTGGGGCTGAAAGTTATGTTTTTCTCTTCCTTTAGTTTCTCTACTCCAGCCCCCTCCAACACCCCCCTTCTCCAATGCTGGGATTGAATCCAGGCCCTGTGCATGCCGGACAAGCACTCTACCACTGAGCTACATCACATCTGTATTTTTTTTATTGAGATAGAGTCTCTTTAGATAGCCAGGCTGGCCTCAAAGTGGCAAGTCTCTGCCTCCGCCTTTAGAGTGAGGACTCAAACATGTGCTCCCTGGCTCATTCTGTTCTGAGAGCATGCCTGCCTTTCAGCCATGGATGATGTAGTAAGATGGGTTTCCTTAATCTCGGACTTCTTAGCATTTAGACCATGGGCAGCATAAATTTGGTTCATCAGAAATTACTCAGTTGTGGGAATTTATTTGTTAAACAGAACAAAGTGGCCAAGAAAGGAGCTTCCTATCATAGGCTGAGGCCTGGCTGGTACCTGGCATACCCTCCCCATCACTGCCTCTTGCAGGCTCCAGAGCCAAGGCAGACTTTGGAGTCATCCTGATCTCCTTTAGACACTCCCTAATTAATATCAAGAGACTCAGTGACTGGGACAGGTTAACTAAATTAGGGTAAAACACAAGAAGGTATCAGGATGGGACCAGAGCTGGCAATGCACCTGATGTTAGCATGGTCTTGAGGATCTGCCCATTTGCTCTGATATATGAAGCAGTGAATTTATTCACAGCAGAGCATACCAACATGACTGCAATTCTAACAGGCTGGAAACAGTAAATTGGTGTGACCACATTTCTGGACTCACTGAAACAAAGCTCAATGTATTCTGGGCCAGAGGCATGGCTCAGCAGGCAGTTAAGAGCTCTTGCCCCTTTTCCAGGAGCAGAGTTTGATTGCTAGCACCATGTCAGGCAGCTCACAGAGGCGTGTAAGCTTCAAGAAGACCTGAGACCCTCCCTCTCCTGGCCTTTGTGAGTACCCACATATATGTGAACAACCCCTTCTGACACAAATACACATAAATAAAAATCTGAGTTTTAAAGGAACAACCTAAACACAGATGGACTGTAATGTGAAAATCCCGTAAGATCAGGGGACAGAGAGATGAGGGTAAAGGTGAAGGGGGAAAGAGTTATTTGTTGCACGTCCAGATCACAGTCCACCACCGGGAGAAGCCAGGGCAGGAACTGGAGCAGAGGCCATGGAGGGATGGTAGTTACTGGCTTCCTCAAAATGGCACAGTTAGCCTGCTTTCTGATGTCACCCAGGGCCACCTACTTAGGGCTCACACTCCTCACAGTGGTCTAGCCTCTCCTACATCAAGCATAAATCAAGAAAATGTCCCCACATGGAGTGGCCTGCAGGCCAGTCTAATCAAGGCTTCGTCTCAGTTGAAGTTTGCTCTTCCCAAATGACCCTGGCTTGTGTCAAGTTGCTAAAACCCAATCAGCACAGGTCCTCGAAGGCAGAAGAACGATCCCCAGGGATACTGGCTCTTTCCCTCTCAAGAACTCAGACCCTCCATGTATGCAAAGGAGGCTTCAGACTCCATGACCAGCCTCACAGCTCTGAACCTCAAAATCCCAGAAATGCTCAGAAACAAAGGCGGGGCTAAAGGAGCGAATACGCTTCTCTGAAAGAGGGCGGTGCTGTTGATGGGGCTCCAGTATAGCTGGGTTCCAGTTCAGGACTTCTCCCAAATGCTGACTAAAAAAACCAATAAAGCTAAGGCCTTCTGTTGAGAGAGCCTCGATCTAAAGAGAGCAGAGGGCATCTCGTCATGTTAGGAAACAAGCTCTCAGAGATGGCTGGATGGACAGGAAACAGATCGAGGATTACGTGGCCTGTCAAATTCTGCTGGTCCAGATGTGGGGCTACTGTGGGAATCTAGCAGAGCTGCAGTGCCTGGAATACCCTGTTAAGCCCACATGTGCAGGAAGATACTTGGGAAAACAAAAACAGTGGTCAGTGCCTGATGATGCAAAGAAACCCACTGATTTCCTGGAACCAGAGGACGAATGGAGGGCAAGCATTCAGCCTGACTATACTATACAAAGAGTACCTCGGGTAACCACGGGCGGTAACCATTAGGAAATGTTTTCTTTATAGAAACACTTTAGGCAATAGGAGAGTCCAACAACAGTAGACTCAAAGTACTCAGCAGAAAGAATTACTCCTAAACTGAGGTACTGGGAAGGGAAGGAACAGGCTCAGCCAAGCAATCGAGCGTAACCAGTGAAGCCTAGAAACCTGGGGAAAGAGTCTTTGACTCCAGCTGCACATGAAAGACAGGACAGAGGTGATGGGAATCTATAAGCCTGAAGATGTGTGATCTTAAGTCAACCAGACATGTCCAACCCACGGGCAGGGCCCCATGGCCCAGGATGGCTAGGAATGTGGTCCAGATGTACTGAAAAGAGTGTGCGGTTTTGTGGGGTTTTTTTGTTTGTTTTGTTTTCTTTTTCTCTTATTGTACAGCTTTTGAGTGTGCACCTTGCGACAATGTTGTGCTGCAGCGTCAAAAGGCTGGGCACAGGCCTTACTGGATCCTGATTAAAAGAAAGAGTCTACGTAAGCAAGAAAACCAACAGAGTAGTCTCTGCTGTGCTCGCTGATGAGGCAACTGTAGGAAACATGGCAGGAATCTATGGTAGGAGGTGACACTCTCAATCTGGTGCGAATGGATTGTGTTCCCCAAAGCGTCCCTAAGAGCATACTAACATATTTACAATAAATGATGCCAGCACCTTGCTTCAGCAAAACGCACTTGGTCAGAACAGGTCAGTGGCTGCCCTGCATGGGTGGAGAGTCACTGAAGCAAGGTAAGGACGTGAATTTTGTTTTCCCCTATTCTTGTGTGCACTGAATGGTTTTGTGTGTCAAGCTGACACAAGCTAGAGTCATCACAGAGGAAGGAGCCTCTGTTGAGAAAATGCCTCCATGAGATCCAGCTGTAAGGCATTTTCCCAATCAGTGATCAATGGGGGAAGACCCAGCCCATGGTGGTTGGTTCCATCCCTTAGCTGGTGGTCCTAGGTTCTATAAAAAAGCAGGCTAAACAAGCTTGTAAGCAGCAGCCCTCCATGGCCTCTGCATCGGCTCCTGGCCCCAGGTTCCTGCCCTGTCTGAGTTCCTGTCCTGACTTCCTCCAGTGATGGACTATGATCTGCAAGTATAAGCCAAGTAAACCCTTTCCTCCCGAGTTGGGTTTTTGGTCATGGTGTTTTTTTGTAACAATAGAAACCCTGTCTAAGGAGGGGTGTGAATAGCAAAGAAGAAGGGACATGACACTGTCCCTTGGTATCTGAGGCTCTAGGACTCGCCTCAGACACTAATAGCAGCTGCTGCAGTTCCTCACATTTGTACGTGACCCAGTACACTGCCATATCTAGGTCAACAGTAATACCCCTGCTGTCCCACACTGTGTCAACAATAGCCAGGGACAAGCCTGTGTCTGCGTATTCGGGAGCCGTGCTGTGGAATCTACAGACCCAAACACCCTCAAATCTAATCTTGCTCCTAATGAACCCCCATTGGACAGTCTGGAAAGACCCCAAAGTTTGCTGTCTGTTCCTTGTTATTGGTTCAAAAATCAAATACACAAACGCCTTGTCTTGCCTCTTTTTCCTTTCCACATTCCCATGAGGAATTTTCCTAAGTTGCTGACACTAGCTCATGGAGAACAATCTTTCATTCTTAAGGCTGGTCGGTGACTCCTGGGGCTAATTTCATCTCTCAAAGCTCATTTTGCCACTTTCCAAATATTTGTGGTTTCCCGATTCTCAGCAGCATGGGGTACAGGTTATTCTTAAACAATCAGATTTTTATGCCCAGTACCTAGCTAACTGGGAAAAACAGCTGACCCTCGCCCCAGCAAATTTCTAAAAACATTAAATTTTAACAAAAACAGTGGTCCCTTGACAGTCGAGAGCCTTGCTTCTAGATGGGGCTGTTGGCTGGAGAGGTTGTGTGGTATCCAAACTGTAGCTCTGTTCTTCCAGTGTGGGGAATCGCAGGCGAGGGGCTAGTACGCACATCACAGCTAGAAGCTAGTAATTCATCTCAAAACACGCCTGTCAATCAGCTCCCCATTCAACTGCTGTATGGCAGCCAGAGCGAGGAAGAACTAGAAGGGGCCGGCCCTCCACATGTCTGCCCTCCCTTTTCCCAGTTTGTTGAGATAGGCTCTCATCATATAGGTCAGGCTGCCCCCAAACTCTCCAGTAGCCCAGGCTGGCCTCAAACTTTACTTCTCCTACCTAAGCCTTCCCGAGGAGCTGAGTTTAGAGGTGTACATTATACCTGGCTTTGTTCAAGACAACTTCCTCTACGGACGCGCTGCATTACATTTCCAGTGAGTGTATGTTCAAGGGCCTATCTGTCTACTGTGTGAGAAGGAACATCTGCGTGTAATTGCCACCGCATATAAATAAATGCATAAGTAAATAAAGTGAATTATCCCAAGACTGAGGCTTGCTTTCCAGTTCTTTCACAAGTCAACCTAGTTAAAGTGAACTGTCAAGACTGTCTGAGTATCTCTACCAGTCTACTGCAGCCAAGAACTCCCTGGCTAGTAGGATAGTTGAGTCTGTAAAGTAATTGTTATGCAAGCTGCTCTCGGACCTAGGTTCAAGCTGCAGAACCTACTTTAAAGTCTGGGTGTGACGGGAAGAGGCGTGTAGACCAAACCTAACTGCACTTGGCGTTGAGGCCTCACCTGTGCTACTATCTACCTCATTGTAATGCCCCTAGCAACCTCTTGGTAACTCAGGACACTCCTGCCTGCCTTGAACCACATGCATACCTACTCTAAACACTGGGATAAATTTCCCCGCCCCTTACCTACCACCAAATGTGAACAGTCTCTAGTTCATCATACTCCAGTTACACCCAGGGAGAAGGGATTTAAAAGAGCCTACTGGGCCTGAAATTATTTTGAGTCCATGTTCCCTGTAAGTGAACACTTAGCAAGCCTCCCCTATTTAACAGCTTATGCCTATATATAATTATAAGCCAATCCATTATGGGAAGGGTATACAGCAAAGGTTACATAAATAAAATCTGTCCATCAAAATAGAGAACCGCCCATATTACACCCCTAAGTACAGACTATTGCTCCTGTAAGTCCAATAAAAGACTCCCCCAGGTGGCCTGCTGTAACCCCACAGGGGATTTCTGTGTCTGTACTTGTCTGTACCATCAATGTGCTTTTGAATAGCTTCTCCTTTTCCTTGCTAGTTGGTAAGGGAAAATAAAAACCAGCTGAGTGTGTTGGCACGTATCAGCAAGCCCAGCACTGTGGAGAAAGAAGTAAGGAGGATTCCCTAGTAAGGAGGATTCCCTAGGGTGTACTGGCCAGGCAGCCTAACCTATTTGGCAAGTCCGGAGCCCCAGGGACAGACCGCCTCTAAAAGGCGGCTTCTGAGGAATGGTACCCTACATTGATGTCAGCTCCCATATACACACACATGTGCACACATCAGCTTATTCAAGAAGCCAAGCTGCCATAACATACTTGGCTGTGCGGACTTCCACGGTGCCCTTGAGCTTCTCCTCGCTATCGTTTTCAAAGTACATCAGCTTGGACTGGCGAAGGACAAACCAGCGCTTCTTCCAGTTCCTCCGGGACAGTGTGGAGGAGCCCCCGCCTTTCTTGTGCAGCCAGCCTTGCTTGAGGGCTTCCTGCTTGGAGCGGAACCACAGGAAGGTCTCGTCCTTCAGGACACACCAGCGGCGCTTCCAGGAGTTCATTAAGCCACCTGTTTCCCCACCCCCAAGAAAGGGCAGAGAAAGGGTTACAAAGTCAATCAAGCCAAGCCACAAAATCCACAGGCCATTTTGAGCCTTGCCTCAGCGGACACGCACTCAACAGACCCTTGCCCGGTGGAGGAGGGGCTTGGGGCTTCTGCTTGGTGTGCAGAAGATGATCCGGCTCGACTGTATCATCCAAGAATGTTGTTCCACCCTGACAGACAAAATGGCTCCTCTTCAGCTATCTGAGAAGTCTCTTTAAGCAGCCCACGTGGCAGTAGTCAGTGACTGACAGTCTACCCAGGAATGACTGGGGGTATGAGCAAGCCCCATCCCACGGTCTCCTCCAAGTGCCCCAGAGTAGTGGACTGACAGTGTCAAAGGTCGTGCGATTCCTCTCTTATATGACAGATGCAGGAATAAGCACCATCAGGCGTGCTAGCATTGGTGATGAGGTCTCACTTCCAGGGTAGGAGCAAGGCCAGTGTTTTGGGCAAACACATCATCATCTGACATGGATTACGGATGCAAGGCAAGAGGCTGAGACTATAACAAGCAAGCAGGAGTGCGGAGTGACCTGGTCAGACTGCAAAACTGAGGAGATGCTGGTGGATGCAGAGCTAGCCCACTGCCTGCCTCCCTCCCGGCTTGTTGGGTGGGACCGAGGACCAAATCCAGGACCGCGGCATTTCTAGGCCACATAACCTATGCCACCCACCCCACCCAGTCCATTTCTTAACTTGATTTGGAGCTAAGGTCTTATCATCAAGATGCGTAGGCTGCCCTCATGCTTGCCCTCCTCCTTCAGCCTTCTGAGGGACTGGGACAATAGGCACATGCCACCACACGGGCAGAAAATGTCTTCTAACTGAGATAACGTGGGAGAACTCATACAGTGTTACCTTTTCTAGGATAGCCTGACCTTGGTAACCAGACTCCCCGCAGACGTAGGCCAGGCATCCTACTGCCCTCACTCAGAAATCTCTATAAAACAGTACATGGGAGAACACAATCTACAGCTCACTATAAAACTGCTCACGCTATTCCTTTCTTTTGATCAAACGGTAACAAAAGCAAGGGATACCTAAACATGGAGACTTAAACCCCAAATGACAGCGTATTCCTTTTACAGATCAGAAGGCAAATCCAACAGACCTTTTCCTGGCGTGAATGGACACAGAGACAGCCCATCCCTCCTTAAAATACCCTGATGCTCTCTTCCCTCCTTAGACATTCCAACTGTCTCCACTCAACTGGCTGAGACCTTGTGTGCTGAAGCCAAGACAGGGCAGTTTCTCCACAGCAGGTTTGCCAAGGACTCTCACAATGAAACATTAGCATAGTTTTGATTTGTGACTTTCATCTTCACCTTTGAATATGGGCCCAGAGGAAAACTGTAGCAGGAGCTTGTCCTGTTGTCCTATTAACTTTAAGTGATAAATCTTCGTGAAATGTGGCAACAACAGCCCCCTCGGTAGCTTGTGGGAACTGCTCGGAACATGTATGTGTAAGATTTGAGGATGACCACTTGGTATTGGATAAGCAACAGGGAGGCTCTTCCCTGGAGAAAATGTTTTCGGCTCTCAGCATTCATTAGTCTCTTACAGCTCTTTGTATAGGATTGGGTCCCCATGAGACTTCCCCCTTCTGTATCTATTGCTTGTTCAGGTCTTCTGTGGGCAACCAGGTTCTTGAGACTTCCCTGCTTTGTCAGATGTATTGCTGAGTGCTAAGAATTCCCCAGATTTGCATTTCCAAGCACAGGCAGGCAGGCAGGCAGGCAGAGAGACATACACACAAAGAGAGACATACACACACACAGAGACAGAGACACAAGCATGTGCTGGTGGGAAAGTTAAGAGAAGAGCTAGAAATAACAAAATACTTGCTGATGGAGAAATGAGGAAGAGAACAGGCTTGCAGATGCAAGGCGGGTACCTACTGGCAAGTGTTTCCTTTATCTTGCCCTGTCTCCACGCTCTGGACCTTCCCCTCCCCAAGCCTCGGATCCTTTGAGAAACACCCGGGTTCCCTCTCTATCCATCTATGTAAATCTGGCAGCAAATCCTGGTGATTACAGTTTCCCATTATGCTGGACCCTGACAGAGGTCCCAGCACCAAAACATCTAAGCACAAGCACGCGTCTGTAATGAAATCCATTCCTAAATGGCAGGTGCCTGGAGGTGTTTAATGTTTAATATTTAAGTGCAGCATTTTTGATGTTGACTAGCAACTAGAATTGATGCCAAAAAATCTCATCAAAAAGTAGGTGTGGTGAGTAGTCTCACAGGCTGTGTGTGTCTCCATGGGGTTCAGCACATCTTTTGAGGTCGTGTGTGTGTGTGTGTGTGTGTGTGTGTGTGTGTGTGTATTGGAGGGTATAGGGGTTTATTAGAATGGGTCCCAGTGACTTCCAGCAGTGATTGAATTGACACTTGCTTGCATGTATGTATATGTGAGTGAGAAGGAGATGCCAGGTGAAGAGTGTGACCAAATATAGATGCTGCATGTTTACAAATTCTTCACCCTACCTATCTCCTATGCCCTAGCAAGGGAGTCAAGTTACATTCGTCAGGGCAGTAACAGCCACACTGCATCAACCAATATGCTTCATGCAGCTAAATGGCTTGTCACTGAGGTGAGGGGACTTTCCATAGCTTTCCCCCCACCAGGGTTGTGGAGAGCTGAAGGCTGTTCCCCCCCCCCCCCCAGGGCTATAGAGAGCTGAAGGCTGTACCTTTCATGTACAGAAAGCTGTGGAAATAGGGCAGTGTGACACAGCTATACACGGAGTCTCGCCGGTAGGAAAGTTCATCATCTGTATCAAATCTGGAGTCGAAGTCCTCCTCGCTGTCCTCAAACTGGAAGAGGAGACAGAGGAGGAGAGGCAGAGGTAAGCAGAGGACGGGAGTCGGGTAAGGAAAACACCCGGCATGGGCTAACCATCTACAGCGCCACCCAACGGAGGAGAGCGCTCCTGACTCCACGACTCCACTACTGTGGCCGTCCAGGGAACTCAGACACAGCATCTGCCAGTGAGCCGACCCGACACTTACACTATAAACTGACTCTAATCCAGAGACTCCACGCTAAAAAGGATGTTTAAGGGTCTCATTTTAATCAAGCCACACAAGAGTTAAAGAAACTCGGCCGGGCAGTGGTGGTGCACGCCTTTAATCAATCCCAGCACTTGGGAGGCAGAGGCAGGCGGATCTCTGAGTTTGAGGCCAGCCTGGTCTACAGAGTGAGTTCCAGGACAGCCAGAGCTACTCAGAGAAACACTGTCTCGAAAACAAACAAACAAACAAAAGTTAAAGAAACACTTAAGTTGCTACGCCAAAAATATTGACCAAATCTGAGGAACTAAAGACAACATTTAATACATAAGAGAAAAAGCCAAACGTAAGAAAAAAAAAAGAATAGAACACGTTTAAACCATACAGATCCCTTCTTATTAAAAGAAATACACTGAGTGGCTTGGACTGTACGGAAAGTTCTTCAATACACCCCAGGAGAGTGAGTGGGCCAGCTTTTTCAGGGTTTGCAGAAAGGCCATGCCGAGCCTCATTTTTATTTTTATTTATTTATTTTTAAGATTTATTTATTTATTACATCTAAGTACACTGCAGCTGTCTTCAGACACTTCAGAAGACACTTCACAAACTTCAGAAGAGGGAGTCAGATCTCCTTACAGATGGTTGTGAGCCACCATGTGGTTGCTGGGACTTGAACTCAGGACCTTCAGAAGAGCAGTCGGGTGCTTTCAACCGCTGAGCCATCTCACCAGCTCGAGCCTCATTTTTAAGATGTCAGTTCGGGTCTATCTATGACCACATTATCCTGAATGTGCCTGATCTCATCTCCAACCTGTCAGGAGTTTATGGCTTGGCAGAAGGCTCTGCTAGTGAAGTGCCTACACTACCTGAGTGGATTCTCAAAGTCTATGTAAAAACAGCTAGAGTTGTTTAGACCTGCTTATAACCCTAGCGCTAGGGAAGAGAGGCAAGTGGATCTCCTGTGTCACTGGCATGCATAGCCCACTATAGCCTCCTGGGTGAGGTCTAGGCCAATGTGAGCCCTCCCACCCCCAACTCTCCCACCTTTAGGGACAAGATGGCAGATACTCACGGAGGACTGCGCCCCTTCTGAGCTGAATCGGTACGCTCCGGAACTGTTGTAGGTTCCCACGGAATACCTGTAGTCTGGCGACCACTGGCTTCCGTAGGAGTTGGAGAAAGTCACGCTGCTGCCTGACGTGATGGCGCCATCCTCGTAATCGTCCTGGTCATAGTCATAGTCGCCGTCGGGGGAGGGCAGGTCGCCGTTGTTCTGAGGCATGCAGTAGGTGGACTCCCCACTGGAGGAGTTGTGCAGGCTAGCGGAGTCCTGCATGGACGCAGCAAGAAGCACCGTACTGTCGGCACTGGGGCTGGTGGGCACCACGGTGTAGTTCATGTAAGGGTCCTCCTCCGAGGAGTCGTCGCTCGTCCGGATGCCGCTCGTTCGCTGGTCGGAATGGCCGTGCTCACTGGGGTTGGGCGAGTCCTTGAAGGCGTCGTCATCCGCCTCGAAGCCCTCATCCACCTCCTCCTCCGCCGGGTAAGGCTGGCTGAAGTTGAAGTTTGGCTTCTCTCCGCTGGCACTCTCGGCAAGCTCACTGAGCTCTTCGCCCGAAATCTCGCTCCCTACCGACAGGGAGCGCTCGATGTTGCGGACGCACTCGTCGATCTCGTCGAAGTTGAGCGACTCCAGGAACTCCTGGGCGGCGCGGCAGGCCTCATCCTCCAGCCTGCGCAACTCCTCATCCCGCAACTGCTGCAGCTTCTGCAGGGAGGCCTCGGTCAACGACAGCTCCTGCTGCTCCTTCATGCGCTGCAGATCCTCGATTTCCTTCTCCAGGCGGAGGATCTCCTCCACCTGCTTGTTCTCCCTTTGCTTTTCCAGCTCCCTGGTCAGGTCCGCTTCCCTCTGCCTCTTCTGTAAGGCTTCCAGTTCTTGCTGCCTCCTTGTCTCTGCCTCCTGGACCAGGGGCAAGGTGGGTTTTAGAATAAGTCCCTTCTTCCTGTTCTACACACTGAACTGTGGCCCCCACCCAACTGACAAGCTGAAATCCTAACCCCAGAGCCTCAGAATAACAACTACGGTTGGACAAGGGGCTTTTAATCGGGTGACTAAGTTAAAATGAGGTGGGGGCCCATGACCTGAGCCTGCATCCAATCTGAATGGCGTCCTTATAAAAAGAGGACAATGGGAGTCAGACACCAGGAGATGAATATCAAGAACAGAACACGGTGTGAGGTGGCCACCCATGGAAATGGCAACAGAAAGTGACGGCGTCTCTAAGAAACTAACATGGTGTTGCTCTGCCACAGAGAAACCATACTTCGATTCACACTGAAAGCCCAAGACCTACTCTACGCTCCAAGCCACTGTGCTGGGTAAGAGAGTGCCCCCGAAACATCCCCTCAGCCTGTGTTCCCACTATCTCCTACTTTATTTCCATTCTGAATCTTCAGACCCAGTGTCCAGGTCTGAAGCAGGAAGGCAGTACATAAAGCCCCAGAAATCGCTGCGCTCCTCACCTGCTGGGCACGGAGGAGGTCAGCTTCTCTTTGCGCTCGCTCTCTTTCTCTAAGAATGGGAAAGAAAAGCAGCTGGTGAAAATCAACAATCCTGACACCACTCTTCACCAGCTCTCCTCCTTCGGCAGTGCTGGGGGGCCCGTCTGTCCGAGGCAAACACTCTATCGCTGAGCTATGTATGCAGCCCGGAGAAGATCTTTGCCAGTTAAAAAGGAGGAAGGGGTTTGGGGAGATGTCTCGGTCTGTAACGAGCTTGCTTTCTGATCAGGAGCTCTGAGTTCAACCCTCTGTGTCCACGTGGTGTGATCTGCAGCAGCACACACCTGTAAATCCAAGGCTGGAGGAGCAGAAGCAGGTGGAACCGTGGAACCTGCTACTCAGTCACTGTCCAGAACAATAAGGCGTCTGACTCAACCCCTGCCCTCCATGTGCACGCAGGCACGTACGAAGGCACGTACGTACGTATGTACGTACGCCGGCACGTACACAGGTCAGCCAGCCTGCTCAGATTTGTAAGCTTCAGGGTCAGCTGAGAGCTCTCTCGGTTCCCTGGGAATCCCTAACGGGCCAACAAGGATAACCCTTCCAGTGAGCCGTTCTGTTTCAGCCGGCAGAGCACATACCTTTCCTCTTCCTCTCTCTTCTTCTCTTCCTCCCGCCTCTTCCTTTCCTCCAGCTCCCGTTTCTCAGCCAACAGCTGCCTGTAAACCCTGCGTGCCAGCTGTCCTCGGAGTTGCTTCTGGAACACGATGGCTGCCTTTTTCAGGTGCAAAAATTTCTTCCTCGCAAGGAAAGCTCTGTAATTCTTCTGTATGGTCACCACACCACAGAGGACCTTTCTATATTGCTTTCTGCAAGAGAGAGCGGCCAGCAAGGCATTGAGGCTGTGAGCCGGTCAAATGAGCTTACACCAGGACTATAAGACAAAAGAAGAGGATCCAGACTTGGCCCCGGTCTCTTATTATGGAGACTGGCAGTCAGGGGAGGAGACTTGGGCCTAAACAAAAGAATAATACCAAACAAAAGAAAGTCAGGATGCAATCATTATCCTGGCTACATAAAAAGTAATTTACTAATTACTAACACTAATTTAGTGTTTACCCAGTGTGCAGCCAAAGAGGACCTGATATGTTCTACTGTTCATACAAACGCCAAGGAAGCAAAACACACGGGGCAGCAGGACAGCCCCATGTTTCAGGAGAATGGAATGCCTGGCATTTTACGTGGTCTGCAGAGGACAGCCAACCAAATGACCACGAGTCCCGAGTTGGTAGCACATTTCTTTAGTCTCAGCACCTGGGAGGCACAGGCAGAGGTCTCTGAGTTTGAGACCAACTTGACTTACACTGTGATTTCTAAGCCGGCCAGGCCTAGCTACATAGTGAGATTTTTATCACAAAGCAACCATGAAAGATGCAGTATCATTTTTAAGCAGCTAGGGAATGGGTCTCTAGACAGTGATACAGGCTGTGGCTCCTTCATCCCCAAACCTCAAATCTGCAATTTCTTGAATGCTGAGATGATGCTTACAAATGTTCAGAGTCTGGAGGGAATGGCTCAGCAGTTAGGGCATAGGTTGCTCTTCCAGAGGACCAGGGTTCAATTCCTAGCACTCACACAGCTAGCAAACACACGCGCGCGCGCACACACACACACACACACACGCACACACGGTAATAGGAAGTATATACATAAGACAAAACACTCATAAATATAAAATGAAGTAGATCTTCATTCAGATTCCTGGGCTAGGAATGCAGGTAGGAGGCAGAACTTATGTGTAGGATATAGGATGCATGAACAAGTACTGGGGTAGGAGAAATCAATGTTCAGTACAGAAAAAAATTCAGATCTTGGGGTACTTTTGAATTTCTGACTGCCAATCAGGAGAGGCCAGACAGATAAGAGATTCCAATATGGAAAAACTCCAGAATCTGAAATCCTCGTGAGCCCTAGTGTTTAAGACAAGAGACACACTCAGGTAGCAACGTCACAGGACAGAGCCGCACCCCAGAGGCTTTGATGGAGCCCATGCAGCAGCCTAAGTGTCTTAGTGTAACTGCTAAGTGGACATTCTGTCCAGGTGAGGCTTACAGGGTAACTGCTGGGGTCACTTACAGAGATCTGACCTTGGGAACCTTCCCACAAACCACCCTACTGGGGGTCACAGCCCTCCTAGAGCTTTGTGCCCCTCCCCAGGTGTGCTTCTTACCGTGCCAAGTAACCTAAGATGTGAGCTCGGATCACCATGGCCGCACGGTCAATCTCCTCTTCCCGCCTCTTTTCCAGTTTCTGCTCCAAGGATTCTCGAAGGAAGACCTGTCCACAACGGGGACAAGTGTCAGAGGAAAAGAATAGGAAAAAAAGGCCAGGGCCTGCCTTTTGGGGCAACATCTGTTTCCTTTCTACTGGCAGTCTGTTACAAACTCCCACAATAAGGCTTTTCAGTCCAGGGCATTTTACACGGTCCAACTGCCATAGACATTCTAAAATCCAATCAGGATATCTGACAAGAAAACCACAAAAGCACAGAGAGTCAAGCCTCATCCTCCTTTGTCATGGCTACATTCAACAGGTGACTGTCAGATCGCCATTAAGGTTCCTAGTGTCTCCTGCCATTGTGGCCAGGGCACACAAGGTCACACACCAGCAGTAGTCCTAGACAAGAGTCTTAATGAAAAGAGACACAGAGACTGGCATAGGAAGAAGAGAGGCGAAGGAATGAATCCAAGAAAATCCCAAGGTATCGTAATTTTGGTATCTTGTGGGAACCTACCTTCTCTCCATGCCTGCTAAGCAATTACCATCAGGCTATGTTGGCTTCAAAGGTTTACAAGCACAAAAATGTACTGACACCAGGGAGGTGGCTCTGGGCCCCAGAGAAACAGCTCAGTGGTTAGCAACACTTGCTGTTCTTCCAGGGGACCCGAATTTGACTCCTAGCACCCATATCAAGTGAATCATGATTACCCATACCTCCTAGTTCCCAGGGGTCCCACTTCTCACCTCCCCAGCCACCTGAACTCATGTGCACACACCCATACACAGGCACATAGTTAAAAACAAAATAAAACTTGTTTAAAAATGGGGAGAAAAAAATTATGGAATCTCAGGGTGTAATTTAGTGGTAAGAGTGAGTGCTTAGCAAGCAGTATGTATGAAGTTCTGAGTTCAATTCACGCACCACACACACACACACACACACACACACACACACACACACACACAAACTCTAATAATCAAGTTCGAAGGTGGAAAAGAAGCTCACTGGTTCAGTGGTTACAAATATACCAGGTTCAGGACTGAATAAAGTACAAGTTCTTCCAGGCTTATTCTGGTCAATGGTCTCCTTGATCTCATGCTGGCCAACTTAGCTGCATCTGACAGCAGGACCTGGCATTAGCATCCTTCAGTTCTGTACAGATGTGAGGACTCTCTCAGTCAAAGCACTCTACCTAGTCTCACCTGGAGTAAGGGGACCCTGCTGCAGCAGCACAGCCAGATGTGGGTCTTACTTATAGTTCTTGCCTGAGGTTTTGGCAACCCATAGGATTTCAGGCTGTCTGCTGGTCTCACACAATAGCTGCTGTGGCGGCAGGGGGGAGACACACACAGAAGCCAAAGGAGAATGGGTAGGCTTTGGAGTTCCACCACTTAGCCCTATTTGGGAACAGTACAGCCTTGCAGGCATGGTGGCGGATGTTCCTGCCACTGTACCTTGGTCTTCCCCAGCTGCCACTCGCTGTTAGAAGCATCATAGACCTGCAGGAGCACAGTGCACTTCCCTCGGATGTCCTCAGGCAGGGCCAAGTTCCTCATCAGCACTTTATACCTGTGGCAGTGGGGGCACAGTGTTATCTTTGCTACTTGCTCTCTCCCATCCCTTGTGAAGAGAGAAGGGGGGAGGGAGAAGGGGGGTAGGGGGAAGGAAGGAAGGAGAGAAAAAAGGAAGGAGAGGAAAAGTCAGAGGGAAGAGAGACAGGCATTTAGCTCATCCTTGCCTTTTGTAAAAGTCCTGAAAGGGTCTTCTGACGGCATACCCTGCTTTCCGAATCCTCACCGTCTCCAGCATCCCCGAGTAGCGCAGCTGGTTGAGCACGACCACCTGATCAAACTGGTCTGGCATCTAAACCGTGAGGTGGGATAGAGTTAGATGACACAGCCCTCACAAGGCCGCCCTTCCCGGGCTTCTAGGAAGCCCGTGCGCATACACAGTAATTTAGAACCTACACAAAATATACACTGGCCAATATACATCTGTGGAGTCAAGTCACTGGTTCCCCCAGCTCCAGAACGACACTGCGATGCCCACCAGCCTGCTTACTGCTTCAGATCTTTTGCCAATTTAATCTCAGTAGATACTTTAGCATATATCATACTTTCATGCAATCACCATACCATTATTGTGTCTTGAAAGGTACCAACAATTCCTAAAACATCAGTGTCCACGTTCACACATGTCACAAAGTGTCCGTGTCACATAGACACTGCTGTTGACTCTCTGTGATCACCTTTTTCAAAAGTCTAAAGTATCATGCACACACCTGTTTATTAAACTTAGGATATAGAGGTGTTTCCTCAGCTAAACAATACAGTATTCCCTGAGGAGCACACATGACATCGACTTGCAAGCACACACAAGCGTGCGCACACACACAAACACACACACAGGAATGAGGGAGGGGGGCTGGAAATGACAGAGGGTAAAAGAGACAAGACGACTCCGAGTTTGTTCCAGCCTGATACCCCACTTATTTCGAGTCCCACCAGAAGTGAGCCCAAGGACACACAGGCCTGAGGGAGGAGTCGGGCCAAGCTGCCTCCTCTGCAGTCTGTGCTCCCAGCTCAGCTCTGCAGCTGCCAGCTGGCACTGCTGCTGAACCATCGTCTGCCAGGGGAAAGCAGAGTGGGTCATTTCCCACTTGCAGCTTTTTGGATGACGAGTCGCTCTTCTACTCCAGGCTCCTAGTCCCCTTAATTAACTTGTATGCTGTTATTCTATAGAAGTCTAATAAAAGTACTGAAAGACGGAGCCATACTGTTGGAAAATCCAAAAACCACAGTGGCTTACTCCCTTGACCCTTAAAAAAACACACAATGAGCCATGAACACCAAAGTAGGCTTAAAGCTAGGGTATTCTACAGTTTTAAAAACTAAAATTATGACAGAGTGCTGCGCACGCGCTCACGCGCACACACACACACACTGATGGAACAGCTGCCCTGTCTCTGGCAGGGAGACTTCTCCCAAAAATGTCTTACACAAACACGGTGGGCAGGTTTTCTTTATTTAGCTGTATTCTAACCAAGTGCAGCCAGCAATTTACGGCAAGCAGCCAGAGACCAGTGGCTTGCTTGGATTTTTAGTCTATGCATCTGAACTCCTTAGAAAAGGAAGAAAAGCATAAGGCTATGGAAGCCAAGTCAGTCCTGACATACTTTAACTTCTGGCTTAAAGCATGGTAAGTGGCTGCTCTAAATGCGTTTGTACCTGGCACTTTGGGCTTTATAGATTGGAAAATAAAATCTGAGTGGTAATGATCTACAAGGAACTACACTGAGTTTATTTACAAAGTTAATTTCAAAGAAAGTGTCAGACTGTTTCAATTTGGTTACACTCCCTTGGAAGCCGAGAAACTTTTAACTGGTGTAATGATGTGAGGTTCCGAGGGAGAATTCTTAACCCTCCTCTCCTTCAGCTGTGGCTGTGCCTGACCCACATTCTGGCCCTGCCGCCTTTTCCTTCCTCCGTATAATTCCTTAGCCTGGCACCCAAATTATTAAAACATTCTGAAAGATACGACTCCGAGGGCCACCCCTCCACGCCCGATCAACACTCACCATCTTCCAGCGTCTCCAAAGGACATTCCACCTTCTGTTAGGCTATCTGGCCAAACTCCATACGGGAAAACAACTGCCACCCTGACCTTTTCCCCACAGCTAAAGACTTGGAACAATAATGAACACCATTCCTGTGCTTTAAAAAGTGCCCGGTCACCATGACAACTCTTCCACTCCGGGCTAATTAGTGTGGTGTGGTTCTAGGAGTTGATACAGCTCTGGGAAGGGAGTGAGGGACGCTGGGAGCTGTAGCTTTTTGCAGACTCCCAGTGCCATTGTGTTCCTGCCCCTTCCCAGTAATTTAACCGGGGGAAGGGGGATCTATAGGCCGATTGTCACCCTGGGCAACCCGCCTCCGGTGGTCACGAGGGGACAACCCCGGCTCTCCATTGGCGCTTCGGTTTTCAGTGGCAACTTCCTTTTCTGGTGAATTTAACTTTCAAAGCTGTCACAGCTGGAGGCTGGACAAGGAGCATTTTGCTTTTCAAAGCCAGCCTACTGCTTGCTAGCCCTCATGGGTTACCAGTTCTCCCAGGCAGGGCTGCACCCCAACAAAGACTGCCTGCAGAGCAGTAAGAGCTAGGTTTTTATGAGAACAAATAGACTGGATTTTTTGGAAGGAACAGTTCTAACCCCAGGCAATTACAGCCCCAGCTAGATGGCATTGTGAATAGTTATTAAACACCTACTATGTGCAGGGTTTTTTTTTTTTTTTTTTTTTGCTAATTCATAGCAAGGAAGGTTCACTGCAGTGGAAAGTGCATTTTGTCCCCCAGGTTTCTGAAGTTTGGCAGGTTGTCTGTCAGCCATGTCAAAAAATCATTACTGATCAGGGTTGCGGAGATGATCTAAATAGAAGCTGCGCACAGTGGCATTTCTGTGACCCCAATACTGGGCAGCAGAGACAGGCAGATCTTAGGAACTCACTAGGCCCACCAGTCTAGCCCAAACAGAGCTCCAGCCGGGCTCCTAGCATTTGGGAGGCAGAGGCAGGTGGATTTCTGAGTTCAAGGCCAGCCTGATCTACAGAGTGAGTTCCATGACAGCTAGGGCTACACAGAGAAACCCTGATTTGAAACACCCCTGCCCCACCCCAAAGCAAAAAAACGAACAAACAAACAAAACAAACAAACAAACCTCAGAGGGTTCCAGGTTCAGTGGGAGGCCTTGACTCAAAAATTATCTGGTAGGTCACTGAAGTGGCTCTGTAGGTAAAGTGTTAGCACCAGAATTTTACCCCAGGGACACATAGAAGAAGGGGACTGACTCGACGCATGAATATGCTCTTTTCAAAGGTGGATAGATAATCTAAAGGGAAAAAAACCAAAAAAACCAAAAAACTGGCAAGCAGTAGAAATTACCTGAAGTTAGCTTCTGGCCTACAGATATACACACACACACCATATGAAGCCTAATTATACTGTATTTAACATACACAGAGAAAGACACTGTGATGGTTTGTATATCCTTGGACCAGGGAGTGGCACCATCTGAAGGTGTGGCCTTGTTGGAATAGGTGTGACCTGTTTGGAATGGGTGTGTCACTGTGGGTGTGGGTATAAGATCCTCACCCTAGTTGCCTGGAAGTCAGTCTTCCACTAGCAGCCTTTGGATGAAGACATAGAACTCTCAGCTCCTCCTGTGCCATGCCTGCCTGGATACTGCCATGCTCCCACCTTGATGATAATGGACTGAACCTCTGAACCTGTAAGCCAGCCCCAATTAAATGTTGTTGTTTTATTTTATATATATATATATGACTTGCCTTGGTCATGGTGTCTGTTCACAGCAGTAAAACCCTAACTAAGACAGAAGTTGGTACCAGGAGTGGGGTATTGCTGTGATAGGCCTGACCATGCTTTTATTTGAAAGAATGTGGATTTTGGGACTTTGGATTTGGAAAGCAGTGGAATGCTTTAAATGGGGCTTAATGGGTCATCCTAGTAGGAATATGGAAGACTTTGTTGCTGGGAGTAATTTGAACTGTGTTGACCTGGCCCAAGAGATTTCAAAGGAGAAGAATTTCAGAATGTGGCATAAAGACTGGTTTTGTGGTATTTTGGTAAAGAATGTGGCTACTTTTTGCCCTTGTCTGAAAGGTTTGCCTGAGGCTAAGGTGAAGAGACTTGGATTAATTGCATTGACAAAAGAAGTTTCAAAAAAGCCTAGCAGAGACTTTGTTCTCTGGTTAAGTCTCATGAAGAGAAGTTTGAACAAGCATAGCAAGCTTAGAAAGGAAAAATATAAAATATATGGTTTGAGTATTAAAGGAGTACCAGGAAGTGAAATGGAGCAAAATCTTGTGTTCTAGGAAATAACAGATTAAGGGAGTGGGACCTTGGGGCAAGATCCTACCCAGCTAAATTAGGTCCAGGCATGG
The DNA here is from genome assembly GCF_978045245.1 of Mus caroli. NCBI lineage: Eukaryota > Metazoa > Chordata > Mammalia > Rodentia > Muridae > Mus > Mus caroli. The sequence goes on from NW_028227271.1 coordinate 78,728,793, forward strand.
TGGTACACACCTTTAATCCCATGAGACAAGCATGCTGATCTCTACATTCAAGGTCAATCTACAGAGCAAGAACCAAGATAGCCAAGCTTAGGCAGTGAAGGATTTAGAAAACATAAAGCTAGTGATAATGTAATAGTATAAGGGTATCATGTTCTAGTTCCTGTAAGCCACAGAACTCGGCAGCTTCAGCCATGTGCCTCTGGCTCTAGAGTTAAGAATGGAAGGAACTACTGGGAAAATTGATGCTGGTTAGCTGGAGCTAAGGAATTAGCAGTGATTAAGAAGAGACCAGCATCACTGAGGTGAAATCTTCTGGAAATTGTTTTCTGGGAGCACAAAGAAGCTGTGTTCCAGAGATAACCAAGGTTGCACCTCATGCTGCGGATGGACTTGGTAATATGTAAGAGTCACTCAGGTGATACTGCTTGTGAAGGAATGAAGGGATAATGGAGAGAAGCTGAGGCTTAGCACTGTGAGAGGCCAAGGAACGCCATTGGAGAAGGTGAAGCCTCAGCTGTAGTTGATGGCCCAGGACTAAAGGGGTCATGCAAAGGATTTGAGGCTTGGCACCCTGAAGAGAGCCTATGAGAGGCTATTGGTGAAGCCTAGTTGGAGTGGAATATCCCAGTGTATTGGAGATGTCAGTATCATGGAGTGATCACCAAGAACTGCAGCCTTAGTGGAGTGGATCAACCTGAGCTTAGAGTGCTACAGAGGGCAGAGCTGGAAAAATGATGCCAGCCCTTAGGAGGAGTCCAAAAGATCAAGTGGAATCCCAGACATTGAAATAAGAAGCTGTAACATTGAAATTTTCTTGGAGACTCAAAGATGATAAAGATGCCAGAGTCATGAGATACATGCTGAGGAAAGCTGCTAACAGGGAGTGGAACCAGCCCAGGAGAAAGCAGTTTGTTGCAGTCAACAAAGATGAAAAAGGAGTGGAGATCTGAAGACCGCTTTGACATCAGCCATGGAGATGCAGAGTTTGGAGTTTGCCTGGTTTCCTGCCTTGCTTTGGAGATTACAGTTAATTAAGTTGGATGAATCTCAGAAGAGACCTTGAACTTTGGACTTTTAACATTGTTGTGACTGTTATAGACTATGAAAACTTTGAAAGTTGGACTAAATGCATTTTGCATTATGCTATGTTTAAGTGTGGCCCCCATAGACTCATGTTTTTGAACAAGTCTATGGGGACCAGGGAATGGAATGTGATGGTTTGTATATCCTTGGACCAGGGAGTGGCACCATCTGAAGGTGTGGCCTTGTTGGAATAGGTGTGACCTGTTTGGAATGGGTGTGTCACTGTGGGTGTGGGTATAAGATCCTCACCCTAGTTGCCTGGAAGTCAGTCTTCCACTAGCAGCCTTTGGATGAAGACATAGAACTCTCAGCTCCTCCTGTGCCATGCCTGCCTGGATACTGCCATGCTCCCACCTTGATGATAATGGACTGAACCTCTGAACCTGTAAGCCAGCCCCAATTAAATGTTGTTGTTTTTTTTTATATATATATATAAGACTTGCCTTGGTCATGGTGTCTGTTCACAGCAGTAAAACCCTAACTAAGACAGACACTTAGTCATCAAAGTGTCCCTGCTGATGCATTAGTGGCTTTATAGTTATGGGGGTAACTAACCACTTTGAGGCCTGTTCTTCAGCAGGAATTCGTGCCTGATGTAGGAATGTCAGAGTCCAAGGCTGGGGCCACCAAGAGTCCTGGGAGGTGGGCAGGTGGAGCTACCACAGCTGCTTGGCAAAATGCTCATGTGGTCAAACTGCCTTCTAACTGTTCATAACAATTAGCATTGCCCTCAGCCTTGGCCAGTGGCATTAATATATACACGTAACTGGTTGAATGGTGGAGAATAAGAGACTGTTGGGTGCTCACCCCTCAGTGAGCCACCGACATCACCCTTCCAAGGCTCAGAAAACAACATGGCGGTAGGAGTGAGTGCTGAGGTATGCCTTCTTCTGAGAAATGGCCTAGCTATTACACTTGTGATCTCACAGTAGCTGTGCCTGCTTGCCCAGGATCAAGCTAGTCACCATCCCAACAAAGGTGTCAGAGGGGCTCAAAAGGCCCTGCCCCTAACGGGCAAGCTACTGGCAGTTGACAGCTCCTGAGAAAGCAGAGTCAACTTTCTTCTAATATGTGGCCCCTGGTAGGTTGGTCATGTCATTAGACACTCCTACCCCTGCTTATATGCATAAGGACAACACTAACTAGACCCTTTAAAAAAAAAAAAAAGATGACACCAAGCTAGGAGAAGGGAGAAGGCGGCAATATAACCTAGATACAGTTCATGCATGTGTATGAATGAGAACTAAAAGATTGTTTTAAAAAGACACAAAACAGGAGAGAGAAAAAAGCTAGAGAGCCCCAGGCAGCACATGACCTTGAACCAGGAAGGGAAGGCTTGTTGTAATGCAGAGAAGAAGCAGAGACTAACAGACTAAGGGATGGGCCTGCCTGCCTGCCTGCCTGCCTGCCTGCCTGGGTCTGGGTTGCTGTATGACAGTAGGGATGGAACGGAGAAAATAGTCCTATGCTGAAGAGGAACATGGCATTCAAGACAGAATGCTTTTGGGGCTCAAAAGGAGAGTATGGGTGTGGACACGGCCAGACCTTTATTATGAAAGGACATCCTTGCTAGCAAGACAGCACTAAAAACAAGGCCACAACCCAGCATAGGAGGGGTAGGGCCACCCCATACCAGCTGCCCTGAGTGTCAGCAGCTTCAACAAGAAGATGCAGAGCGCCAGCCGCTGATTCTGGATCCACTTTGAAAAGGAGGCTGCAGAAGAACAAGTGCCATCAACAGCCCAGCCCTTCCTGCAAGACTGGCCAGACCCGTGGATGACCACATGGCAGGGCACATATGTGCACAAGAGCAGGTTTGAGTGCAAAAGAGATGGCTTAGAAGAAAAGGAGACGAAAAGAACATCAGACTGCGCTGAAGGAAGAAGCAGCAGAGAGATAACAGAAAGTTTCAGTCTGAGTGCACCTTTAAAAGACATTTCAGAGCCGGGCGTGGTGGCGCACGCCTTTAATCCCAGCACTCGGGAGGCAGAGGCAGGAGGATTTCTGAGTTCGAGGCCAGTCTGGTCTACAAAGTGAGTTCCAGGACAGCCAGAGCTATACAGAGAAACCCTGTCTCGAAAAAACCAAAAAAAAAAAAAAAAAAAAAAAAAAGACATTTCCCAACTTCGTGTGTGCTCATGGCTGCACAGGTGCACACAGGTATGAGGAATGTAGGCAACCTTAAGTATTGTGCCTCAGGCCCTGTCCACATTCATTTTTTTAAAACGTTTATTAATTTGTCGGGTGGTGGTGGCACATGCCTTTAATCCCAGCACTCGGGAGGCAGAGGTAGGCGGATTTCTGAGTTCGAGGCCAGCCTGGTCTACAGTGTGAGTTCCAGGACAGCCAAGGCTATACAGAGAAACCCTGTCTTGAAAAAACAAACAAAAGGTTTATTAATTTTACTTTTTTTTTTTTTTTTTTTGGTTTTTCGAGGCAGGGTTTCTCTGTGTAGCCTTGGCTGTCCTGGAACTCACACTGTAGACCAGGCTGGCCTCGAACTCAGAAATCCGCCTACCTCTGCCTCCCCAGTGCTGGGATTAAAGGCATGCGCCACCACGCCCGGCTTAATTTTACTTTATTACTTCATCTAATGACATGACCAACCTACCAGAGGCCACACACTAGAATCAAGTTGCCTCTCCTTACCAGGAGCTGTCAACCGCTAATACTTTTGTCAGTTAGGGGCAGGATCTTATGAGCCCCTCTGATACCTGCATATGTGTATATGTGTTTATATGGTTGTGTGTGCCCTCCCCAAAAGGTCAGAGGAGGGTGTTGGATCCCCTGGAGCAGTACTTACAGGCACTTGTTAGTCACCCAGTGTGGGTGCAGGTAACTGAACCCAGGTCCTCTGCAAGAGCAGGGCTCATGGATACAAAGGCCTGACTGACTGTCTATCTTCTGTGATGGAATATAATTTGGTCTAGAAAGGAATGACCTGCCCACACAGGTTACAAAACAGCCATGCTAAGACAGTGCTTCTGGAACTTTCTAATGCGGTGACTCTATAACACAGTTCCTCATGTTGTGGTGACCCCCAACCATAAAATGATTTTCACTGCTAGGTTCTAACTGTAATTTTGCTACTGTTATGAACTGTCAGGTAAGTTTCTGTGTTTTCCCATGGTCTTAGATGACCTGAGGGTGGAGAACTCCTGGGCTAAGTGAAAGAATCCATCACAAAAGATCACACATTTTATGAATCAATTCAAATTAAGGGAAGAGGGAAATAGAGAGGGGAGCCACCTCGCAGGGGTGAGGTGGGGAGAGGAAAGAGAGAATCTCATTGTGATGGAGAATGTGTTCCAAGTGCTGACCTTGTCCAGGGCTGCACACCTGGGAAACATTCAAAAGCTAAGGAAACCCTGGGTCAAAGAGTCAATCACTTGGTGCCTGAACTGGCTGGTGGCACACATGACCGTTCTTACTCACGACAGTGAGGCAGGAGGATAGGACAAGTTCAAATTCTGCTCTATGTAGAGAGTTCCAGGCCAGCAAGGGCTGTAAGCAAGTGTGACCTTCTCAAAGACAAACAATACAAAACCCAAGTAAAATAACTTCAAGTAAAAGGCTGAGTATTGCCTGTCACCAGGAGACTGAGCCCGAGGAATTTAAGGCAGGAGCTGGGCTGTATAAGACCCTATCTGTGAATGCAGTACAGCCAAAGGAAGTAAGGAAGTAGGTCAGAGAAGACTTGCCGCACTCCTTTAAAGCTCCAAGCTTGCTCCCCAGCCATGGAGAAAGTCTGCCATAAAAGCACGTTTAAAGGCCCAGCAGGCATCAAGGCTTTTTAAGTGCCTAAGGGCTGAAGGGAAGAGAAAGTCTGCCTACTGGAGGCAGGAGGAAGGGCAGTTTTAACTTAGAATTTAGTCAAATACAGGAAGAAAAAAAAAAAAAAAAAGGAAAGAAAGATCTCTTAGGAAGTATAAAAAGAGAAGAAGAAAGTATTTTTCTTCAGTCTGAAATAAGATGGCAAAATACCTAGACAACAGAGTAAGGTAAATAAATCATGGGCAAATGTTTGCCACCGGAAATTTAAATACGAGGACACCAGGGGACCTGGGAATGTAGGGCAGAAGCTACATAGTGCAGGCAGAGACCAATGTGTACACCCTTCTAAATCTGATTGGCTCACAATGTGACCCAGCCTTGGGTCAGGCACATCATGCAACAGGAATGGTGTCACCTGCCATGGTAAAGGGACATTTCACCTGTACTTAGTAAATCAAAGAAAACTGAGTTTCTTGTCTTTGGTCCTTTCATCTGTCTGTCTGCCTGCCTGTCTGTCTGTCGATTACTGTGCTCTTCTCTGTGCGTCTGTGTAGCTCAGAGGGCCATCTCAGCTGTCATTTCTTAGGAGAGATTTTCTTATCTTTTGAGACAGACCCTCTCACTGCGACTGAGTTCACTGATGATTAGCTGACCAGGGAGACCCAGGCATTCCCTGTTTCTTCCTTTGCTGGGCACACAAGGATGTGCCACCCTGCCCAGCTTTCTGAGTTGGTTCTAGACACTGAACTCACATGCTAACTGAGCTGTCCTTCTGGCTTGTGCCTCCTTCCCAGACTCTTATCTGGAAACGTTAGGATGCCACTGAGCATGGGGAAAACAATCCACAGACCTCAAGAAAAGCCTAGCAAAGCGTGGGTACGACAACCCTGCCCGCCGCAGGGAGCCAGCCGGAGCGCCACACGCTGATGAGGTACCAGGGCACCCACAATCCCAGGACTATGATAAAATCTCTGCACACCCTTGAGTCCCCTAAGTGAACATTGGAGAATGCTGCATAACACAGTGAGAAGGGTGGGCACCTAAGTCAGCTTAGAGGACGGCCATGTAACTGATTCTAATTTCAGAGCAATGGCTGCAGCTTGGAATGATGTCCCTGGCTATGGTTTCGAACCAACACTCTGCAGAACTCTACCATCCATCACTGCTGCACTACATTTAACATGAAGATCTACAGGGTTATTAATACGTTGAGTTTGAAAGGCAGGAAATGACTGTCTCTAGAAGAGATGCGGTGTTATGCATATCTGACTATAAATTCATAATGAGTTGTGATGACTGCACAGCTCATTCTAACTATCACCACGATTACCTAGTTTGTTTGTTTGTTTTTCAAGACAAAGTATCATATACCCTAGCCTCAATTGGGTAACCTAGAATGACCTTCAACTGACCTTCCAGCCTCCTGAGTCCTGAGATTATGCCTCATTTATGTGGTAGTGGGAGCTAAAAATAGGACTTCGCCTATGCTGGACAAACATCCTCCCAACTGAGCTCCACCCCTAGCCTGTAGTGAGTCTCAAAACTGAAGGAATTTCACACCATTCAACCTCCAGTCCTTCCCCTCGGGAAGGACTTCCAAATCCTCAAATGCAGGCCAGCCTGGGCAGGAGCTGCAGGCTGCCTGCTCTTGCTTCTCAATGAGTAAGCTGTCCTGTTTCTTCAGTACACATAGCACCCTAGCAGAGACTCTGCTGCCTTGGGTGGCTTGTTCACTGTATTCCCTGGATGAGGAAACAGGAAGCAAGCACGGAATGACCCGTTGAAAGCAAGCGAGATTTTCTCAAGCCAAGCCATAAGCCTGGGGCTCAGCTCAGTGCCAGGGCTCTCTCGTGCTTACACCAGGCCTGAATCCCTGGCACCAGGGCTCTCTCGCGCTTACACCAGGCCTGAATCCCTGGCACCAGACAAATAAAAACTGCAGTTAGGAAAGTCAACTTTCCAAGTTTTGCTTTCCTGGAAACAAATGCTGTATGTGGGTCAGGTCCGCATACATCAGGCCTAACTGTGGACATGGGGCAAAGGAAGGCGTTCACCTCCACAGACACAGTTCTCAGAGATGAAAACTTCTTGAGGGAAGAGATAAGGACAGTGGCCTGTTGGCAAAGGATGTGCTCTGTTCTGTAGTATTCCCGGAAGCAAATATGCTGGAAATACATTTTCCAGATTTTAGCATCAAATGGCTGGGGACCAATCTCTCAGTTGCTGCCTTGGTTCAACATGCAATTAAAACAAAACAAAACAAAAAGAACTCCAGTTTTTTGTCAGGCATGGTGGCACATACCTGTAACCTAGCATTTGGGAGGCCAAGTAAGAGGATGACTGAGGGGGGATTGGGAGGGGAACCTGTGGTCTCTTCTTCCCAGGGGGAGGTGGGGGACAGATGGGGCCGCCTACACAGCAATGCAGACAGAGACACAGACGTGCATAGGTCATTAATCTGTAGGTCCTGTTGGCCTTCTAGACTACAGTGGTCTCTCTCCTTAATGACTGGGCAAGGTCAAGTGTGAAGTGACACCCTGTGAGTGCCACAGCCACCCTCTGATTCTCTGGTCCAGTGGGACCCTCCTGACCTAGTAGTACCTGGATTGATCTGCTTTTACAAGCGGCAATGATGGTAAACATTGAACTCCCGTTACCAGTAGGAAGCCCAACCACAAACCTATCAGCAACAGCATTAGTGCCACCGAAAGCTAGCATGTACTCCAATTTTAGGCACAAAATTTTGTACTATTAGCTAGGTTTCACTGCTATCCCCTTTTGATAGATGCATTCATTACCTGAAGCACAGAGAAGTTAACTTGTCTAGGGTCACAGAGCACATGCCTGCCAGACTCAGACAGAGTTTCTGCTAAGACCCTTGCTACCCACACTTGTAAGGTATAAGTTCAGGAAGGGGATGGGAAATTTCCGCAGCATCAAAAAATTTATTTAATAGTAGATAGACACCAAAATTTTCTGGGATGTTGAATTTTGACCTAAGGACAAGGGACTGAGGTGCATATTTTACATATCAAAGAGACCTGGCCTCTAGGATCTCCCAGCATCCCAGCATGCCCCGCCTCCAATCTAAACATTGCAGCCCAGGGCAGGGGCTGTCCATCCTTATATAAAGTAGACATTTTGTCATTTTTGTACCCCTACCCCACTTCTCTCTCTGTTCATGTTCTTTCTCTTTCTCATCCCCCCAATACCTTCTGCCCCTGCCCCCCCCCCTCCCCTTGGTAACTTCCCTAGCCTCCTTCCTTGGGGCGAGTAAATTTACCCAAGAGCAGATTCCCAATAAAACCTGTGTGTATTTAATATAATCGAATCTGGCTCAGATCGGCTCCCTTTGAACTTCAGCATAAGAGCTATTTTGGGAATAGCCCAAATAGAAATCCAGTCTGGGGACTGGGGAGATTGCTTTGTGGTTAAGAGCACTGGCTTCTCCTCCTATAGGACCCAGGTTCAATTCCCAACGCCCACACTGGAGCTCATGATTATCTGTAACTCTAGTTCCAGAGGATCTGGCACCCTCTCACAGACACACATGCAAACAAAACACCAATGCACATAAAGGAAAGGGAGAAAGAAACCCACGGGTAAGGCAGTTAGAGCAGGAGCCGCCAAAGAGCAGCCATGCGAGGCATGAGGACTTCAGTTCAAATCCTGGCACCTACACGAAAAGTTGGTATATAGTTGAGTGCAATGTAACCCCAGCTTTGAGGGGCAGGGCACTGGGAGGCTCACTGAGCCTGCTTGTCGCCTGTTTGGTTCTAGGTTCAGCTAGTGTCTCTCTCAAGAGGATACAGCAGAGAAGATAGCAAGGCTGCCCAATGTCTTCCAGTGGCCTGTTTACTTATCTGCTTGCACACGCGTGCGCACACACACACACACACACCATCATACCCACCACACATGAATATACATACCACACGAACCACACACAGTGCCAATTCCAGAGTTAAAGAACAAAGCCATGGCTGGGTCTGGGGTGGGGTTCAGGGTCAGGGCCCAGAATCAGAAGCAAGAGACCCCACACTCCACAAAAGCTCTCAGTAATAAAAGAACAGCAAGCTTAAAGATCACTCCGCTTGTGTTTGGGGCCAGAGAAAAATCTCTACAAGTCAGCTCCTCGACCAGCTGAGCCCAAGACTTTGCTTATGTAGAAAAGCTCTCAGACACACAGCCCTCAGCAACTGATCTGATGGTCTGAAGAGGAGGAGGAGAATGGCTGGAGGGGGAAACACAAACCAGCAAAGACAGAGGGGCAGGTTAGGCTAAGGAGGTGGAACATCAGATATGAGGAAATTTCCAGCCTCAAATACACCCACGGGAAAGATCTTTGAAGACCAAGATCCTCAAACATGAAGTCTTCCCCATCAAGTCTGCATTTAATTTCCAATACACAACAAGAGATCCTCGTGTCATTGACTCATTAACTTTTTTAAAATAGTCATTGGAACGCAGCCTCTTTGGACAGCTGTGGTGAGAGCCATGCAGAATGTGCGCTGAAGCAAGGCCTTACAGGCCAAGATGGAGTGCCTACCCTCCCAAGCGCTCGGAGAGACCTCGCCTACCGGCCCTCTAGTGTTTGGAGCAAGCCTTCCTCTCTCATTGTACCCTTGGGAAGGTCACACATTCAGACCTTAGCAGCTATTGTACCCTGTCACGTACTTGTTTCCAAACTCCATACGGGCCTGAAAACCAGGCCCAGTGAATATATGGTCAAATGTTTCCCCAAGGCAAGGGAAGGCAAGCCAGCCTACGCTACAGCTCTTCCTCCAGCCACACTCTTCCAGCTTCCTGCTTCTATCGGACCTTGGATCTGTTGCAGACTTCCTTCCCTGCTGCAGGGCTGCGTGCTTACCACTGCCCAGAGACAGCTTCCTGCTCTCTATACTGCAGGGTGGACTCCCTCCCTCCTCTCTCCAGAGGAAGCGGCCAGGGTTCAAACCAGTGTGTGGCTCCCTTCAGCAAGGCATGGAGTCTCCCCTGAGACTGCAGAAGGACAACAGTATGTTCCCAAAGGACCGGGTCCTGGCTTGCTGAATGTGTGTGTGTGTGTGTGTGTGTGTGTGTGTGTGTGCATGGATGCTCAAAGGAAAGCTACCATTTCCTTCCTGAATTAAAGGGAAAAAGCACCTTACCAGGGCCAGGGATACTAATGGCCTGGAAGAAATCTCCAGGAGTCCTGTTCAGGCCAGTGGATACCATATTACCACTCCATCACAAATTGAACGTGGAGAGTGTCTCACCTGCCTGAGGCGTCATGACCAGGCTCTTCTAAGTCTTGTGTTCTTCCTCAAAGGAAAACCTCAACAGGGCCAGTGGTGGGCAGTGGTCCCTAATAGGACCCTTGCCAGACGGACGGCAAGCATTAGGAACTTTCACAATGGCCGACACATGGCGTTGTTCCTTGAAGTTTCCAAATGTGCTGACCCATAGTCAGCGAGCAAAAGGAAGTTAAAACCTGCCCTTGGAGGGCTGGTAAGACAGTTCAGCAGGTAGAGGGGCTTGCTGCTAAGCCTGACAACCTGCGTTCCGTCCCCAGGACCCACATGATGAAATGAGAGAAGAGACTCCTCCAAGTTGTCCTTCGACTTGTGCAACACACACACACACAAACAATATAACTTACAAATAACGGTAACAATAACAACAAAACAACAATAAACAAAACTTCGCCCTTTACCATGTAACTAGGTATATGGGTATATGGTAAAAGTACTAGAAGGTACTGCGCATGGGCTGGGCAATGCCTGAATGATAACGTCTCTGTCATGGCGTGCACACAGTTATCCTCCATAGGTTTGACCTCAGCACCAGATGCCTTTCCTTTCTGTGTCTCGCTGCAGGGTGATGGGCAGGAACGAGTGTTGACTTAAATTTTTCCTTGAAGATGCAGGTGTAAAAAATCTACTCAGGGTTCTGGGGTCAGTCACGGCACTCTTTACAAAGTTCTCCAGATTAAATAGGAGACGGAATGGAATGGACGTCCCTCAGTCTTCCCACTGTGCACTTCCCAACAGTGCTCTCAGGGGGATGGGGGCAGGGGGGACCCCTAGCCAGTCTTGCTCAGGTGCATCAACTGCATTCGGCAGCACAGCTGTTCTGAGGCCAGATCTTGCCACACCAACATGCAAAGCCATCACCAGTGCCAGACACACACACACTGTGGACACTCTAAACAAACCTCACCATGAAGCAGAATTTCTGAGCACATCAAGCCTTGGCAGTTTTTGTCCTGAAGATTTGGAGTTTATGCAGGAGTCAGGGGTACTGGGTACCACTGGCTGGCAGCAGACAGAGATCTAACTGTCAAGATTATGCTCAAGGCAAGCCAGTGTGAGCAGTGGTCAGCTTGGCAGCACACACTAGCGGCACATGATGCTAATCTAGACTGTCAGGTTCAATGGTAGGAGCTGAGAGTCAGACAAAAGAAAGGAGGGGAGTTCCCTGCCTCAGTGAGAATCACCGGGGTGGCCTCCCCAGCCGTGGCCAAATGCCCAAGTTCCCTGGGCTGGGAGTCATGAGAAAACAGTGCTCAGACTGTAGTCAGGGTTGGAGGAGGGAGGCTGAGACACTGCTCTGATAGATACAGGTGGCGTGTGTGGGTTCAGGAATAGATGCTCTCAAACCTTGCCGAGTTACAAGGTGAGCTCATAGGCTGCGGAAGCTTGGGTGTGGTGAGGTGTGGGGGTGTCAGGGAGGCTGCTGCAATGGGGAGCACATCAGATCAGAGTGTATGATGAGGCTGTGAACCCATCAACTTTAGAGGCTGGAGTTCACAGTTGGGGGCTCATCGTTTCCTCCCTGACCCAGGAGGTTGATGCCCCTAGCTGAGTATTCCAGAGACACTTAGGATTTCAGACAGAGATCAATTTCTCTTCTGCAAGCTACGCTGCAATCAGAGAAATTCTCAAGGGGTGTCCAGAAGATAAAGAAAGGCCTGTAATGTCTGTGACCAAATGAAGCCAGCTCATCCACTCTTCAGGGATGAGACAGCAGATTGGAGTTCAGAAAACCAAAATAGGCTAATGGGATTTATAAACGATGGAATCTGGCTATCCATTAAGATGTGGGCTTGGGTTCAGCTTGGTGGGAGAGCATGCAGATAGCATCCTCACCGGCCAGGGGAGATCTCATTCATGAGCTATTCAATGGGGGAGGGGGGGGGGGGCTCTGCCTGGCAGGGAGGCTGGAATCACACCAGTTAACAGATTAGTTATTTTTGCTTACAGAAGCAGAAGAGGCAGGCCCTGTCCTGAAAGCCACCCTGGTGGGAAGCCAGGTCACCTGACTCTCCAGCTGTTCAGAGGCTGTCTCAAGCAGAGCCATTTCTCAAGTTTCATCGCAAGCACCAAAAAGAATCCAAAAGATAGTGTTACACAAGTCTCAGAAATATATAAGCAGAGGAGGCCAGGTGTGGCGGAGCATCTGAATTCCAGCCTTAGAAGGCAAAGCAGGAAGACCTGATTGCTGCAAGTTCAAGGTCTGCCTGGACTAGTTAGATAATTCCAGGACAGAGACCTTATCTTTAAAAAGACCCAAACAACAAAAAGACCCACAGAGAAAGGATGGAAATGATAATTTATTCTAAGTCAGACCACAGCCCCACAGAGGCTGACAGAAGGCTCAGCCCTCTGTAGAAATCCCATCTGGAAACCCTCAGAGAGCAGCCTTGGGCATAATCTACGGAACCCAAGGCAGCCTTTTCATCCCATGAAACTAAACCCAACCTCAATGCATTCATTATCACTCTACCATTTCTTCAGCCACCATACTGAACAGGTCACAGGCCCCTCTATTCAGACTCACTCTGACAAATCATGCTGAGACATACAAATTAGGAGGGCAGCTGTCTCTCTTTGCTGGCAAGGACGCCCACACTGCTCATTAGAATGCTGAATAGCCGCGGATCTCACTGAGTCACGCTCCAAAGTTATGGGCCGAGCGATGTGAACAGGATTCACAGCTAGAAAAAGGCAGGACTGAAACAGGGTATGTGGGAATGAGCAGGCAAACATTCTTCAATGTCCAGACCTGAAATATTGTCAACTGAGATCTGGAGTGCTTATGAATCCATAGCAGACAGGACACACTGTGGCAGCCATCTGCATCACCGTGTAGGTGATAACCTGGAGCATCCATGTTCACAAGCCCTTGCTTCTTAGGTGTTTAAACATCAAGGGTATTTCCAAGCTTCTGGAAGATTATGCTTCTAAGAAGCCAATAGTTAATATACAGAGGAAAACAAAGGGTTTCAGATATAGACAGACAGGGACACACACACAAGCGCATTTGGGAGACTAAACCTGTCCTCAGTGCTAACACACACTAAGCACACAAGTCAGGCAGAGCTAGGGCAGGTTTGAGTGGCTGCCCCTTCCCATTTCAGGGACAACAACCTGAGATGAAGCAACCTCATTTGCATAAAAAATATACAGCTGAGAAAAACTCAGTAACAAACATAGTTGATTTATAAATATTCATGAACACATACAAAATACCAGGAGAGAAAATAATGTAATGGAGATTTTTGTTTTGTTTTGTTTTGCTTTTTGTTTTTCGAAACAGGGTTTCTCTGGGTAGCCCTGGCTGTCCTGGAACTCACTCTGTAGACCAGGATGACCTCAAACTCAGAAATCCGCCTGCCTCTGTCTCCCAAGTGCTGGGATTAAAGGCGCGTGCCACCACTGCCCAGCTTCGAATGTAGAATCTTATTTGATGACTGCTGGCTCAGGCAGAAATGTACTGGTAAACCCATGAGAAATTCTACTGTCTAGCGGGAAGGCAGGCCTGGTGGGACAGGGCATGGATGAGCACTGTGTCCTAGGAGTCTTTCTTCCTCCTTAGTTATGTATTACAGTGGCTGCTTGCAAGTCATAGCAGGAAATTACCCAGCCTACAATATCTGTTCGGTGTAACTGCTAACGTCTATTAAGTATAAACATCACATAGGATTACACTGAGCAGTTACAAATTGGTAGGAAACAAGCAGTCAGGTCATTCCCACCCTTGATGGGACATTCATCAGGACCCCAAGCACACTAGGTTCTCACTAGTGAAGGATCTGGGGACAACTGGAGCTCTCGGGCTGGCATGGCAGTCTAGGCTTCTGAGTGATGTAATCCCAACTGCTTAAGATCTGCTTAAGTCCCCTCCCACTCCCAGATGCCAGCTTCAGCGAAGTGCCCGGCAGATGAGGCACCAGTCTGCCAGCGTCTGTGGACAATTCTTCTGCCAATCGGTGGAGCGTGAAAGAGCTTGACAAAAGTTTTCAGATTAAGCAAAATATTCAAACAAAAAGAGACTGGGGATGTAGTTGAGTGGCAAAGTATTTAGCCTAGCATAGTGGAGGAGGCCCTAGGTCCTCATTCTAATACCCTGTATAGCCCTCACACACAGTCAGACACACTCACAAATGACAAGTGAGTAGCAATGTTAGTGACAGGAGGGATTAGGAAGATTTATGTATGTAATGGTGATGGTGGTAGTGGTGGTGGTGGTGTGAATTTTCCTGAACCCAAGACACAGCAGTCAGACTTGCATGCAGACGAACCCCTCCCCCTTCTGCTCTCCTCACCCTGGAATACCTGTGACTTCCTTTCTGTTAGGGAGCCTTCTTTACTTCACACCCAGGATGCCCGGGCTAGCGTATAGAGAAAGCTCCGCAGCACCCTGAACTGGCCCTCCAAGTCTCTTTTTCAGAAGGAATCCCTCACAAATTCTCCCTGCGGAGATACTGAAGAGTTTGGAAAAGCAGCCTGAACTGCTCCACCCAGCATCAGAGACCTCTAGCAATACACACGAATCACTTTGTCCCACAGGGATGCAGCGAGTAATGGTAGGGCGTCAGTGGCGGTGACCATCAGTGGTGACAGGGACCCAGCGTGCGGACAAGGGGCTTTACAGACACGTTCACATTAATCCTCAGGTCCCGCCTGAGAGGCAAAGTTCATGTTTGCAAAGTTCATTGACGCCACAGGCACCCACAGCAGGCTACAGGCAGATGGCATTCACCTGTGAAGCCTGTGTCCAACACGGTACGTGTTGCTCTCCACTCCAGAAATGTTTAGAGAAGGAACCATTTTGCCCCAGTGGTTGCCATGAGTTGTCTAAAGGAAAGGCAACATTATTCACTGGGCCAAGAACAGTTAACTTGTTCTCTCAAGATTATGAAAGTCTCTGCCATTGACCCCACAAGATGCTGCAATACAGCCCTGGTCTGAGAGACCGCTGCTATGGGGTCACTAGGTTGCCAGGGATGCATGCAGGATCCAGCTGAGATTCTGTGATTGACATGACAAAACCATGGAAGATCATAGGGTGATCAAAGTTTAAAAACCCTAGGATGTCAGGGAACACTCTCAGGTCTCCCCACAGCACCCTGACAAGCACGCAAAGAGAGTGGGTGGTGTTCTGACTATGGCTGTATGTCTACAATAAGACCTGAAAAGGGTAAAGAAGAAAAGAAATGGCAAACCACCACCAAAACCCAGACCAAACCCACCTGCGTACCTGTGCCTCCAGGTCGGCTGCTCAGGACCCGGAGCACCGTCTCTCTCAACCATTCAATACCTACAGCAACGTGTTGCAACAAGAAAGAGAGGCAGGCTGTGCGCAGGCAGGGCCAGTGCGCTCTACGGAACAGGTGGCGATTGTACAGTAGCGGCTTCTCTTTACTGAGCATGCGAAAGGAAAAGCGTTCACCCCATAGACGCTGGCCAACCTAGGAGGAGGCGGTATTGACCACTGGCTTGTCTCAGGTAGCAGGAGCCCATGAACAGCCGGCTGGCTCAAGCCACTAGGCTGCAAGCAAGCTTGGTTTGAGAGGTGGCCAGTGTCACAGCCTTGTGGCTCTGGACCCTCTTTGTTTCTGCTCCTCTGCTCTGAGGAATGAATAGCAGGCAGTGCTCGGAGCTGGAGAGCAGAGTCCAGTGACGTCATGACCAGGTCCAACCTGTTCTTCCACCTCCACAGGACCTCATTCCCCTGATCTGCAAGCTACCTCTGACTGAAGACTCTCGGAGGGTTTGCAAGTGTGTGCACCTGTGGTCTAATCTGGGCTTCACTGAAATTATGTAATGTGATCCATCCTTCAACCAAATGACAGGCCCCAGCTTCAGAATGAGACCACAGGAAAAGGGGAACAAACTGAAGGTAATTTTTCCTCCATATTTCCTTTGCGCACAGTAACCTAATGACGATTTGGACTGGGCTCCAGTGATCGCAGGGACTTTAATGGGACTTAGCACATCTTTCTTAGTTCTTCTGCGGGAATACGGCAAATACTTGTATCTAAGTCTAGGTGCCTTAAAAGAAGTCAGTACTGTACACAAAGTCTCAGGTATCCAGGGCAACACTCATTTTCTGACGGGTCTTTCAGCGCACACAGGCTAGAAGCCGGGGGAAGCGGCAGCATCTCTAACAGGGTCTCTTCCCTCTCCGAGAGGCAGATGCTGCGACTCCCACCGTGTCATTCCAAAACCAAACAGTATTATTCCCTTTAAAGTGCGATGCTGACCGGAGGGAGCAGCATCTGGCACACTTTAATGAGCGGCTGCATCCTTTCAGAGGGCTGGAACTGGGGCAGCCATTCATCTGAGGAGGGTGGACAGCGCACAGGCACCGCACAATGGTGTGCAGCATGCTAGCATTACACACACACACACCACCCCCTGCCAGAACATTTTCAAAGTCTGAACATAGCTTACAAAAAGCATAGCCATTTAACGCCAGGACCTGATCATCTCAAAGGCTTGAGTTTAATGAAAATTAAGCTACAACATACCCAAACTTATGGGACACTATGAATGCAGTCCTAAGAGGAAAACTCATAGCTCTGAGTGCCTCCAAAAAGAAACTGGAGGCCAGGCATGGTGGCACACGCCTTTAATCCCAGCACTTGGGAGGCAGAGACAGGCAAATTTCTGAGTTCGAGGCCAGCCTGGTCTACAAAGTGAGTTCCAGGAACAGCCAGGGCTACAAAGAGAAACCCTGTCTCCAAAAAAGAAGAAAGAAACAAAGAAAGAAACTGGAGAGAGCACACACTAGCAGCCTGACAGCACATCTGGAAGCTCTAGAACAAAAGGAAGCAAATTCACCCAAGAGGAATAGACAGCAGGAAACAATCAAACTCAGGGCTGAAATCAACCAAATGGAAACAAAAAGAACTATTCAAAGAATCAACCAAACCAGGAGCTGGTTCTTTGAGAAAATCAACAAGATAGATAAACCCCTTAGCCAGACTAACTAGAGGGCAGAGAGACAGTATCCTAATTAACAAAATCAGAAATGAAAAAGGAGACTGGAAAACCTGGATGAAATGGACAATTTTCTAGATAGATACCAGGTACCAACATTAAATCAGGATCAGATTAAGGATTTAAACAGTCCCATATCCCATAAAGAAATAGAAACAGTCATTAATAGTCACCCAACCAAAAAAAGCAGATGACCTGGTGGGTTTAGTGCAGAGTTCTATCAGACCTTCAAAGAAGACCTAATTCCAATACTCTTCAAACTATTCCACAAAATAGAAACAGAAGGTACTCTACCCAATTCATTCTATGAAGCCACAATTACTCTGATACAGAAACCACACAAAGACCCAACAAAGAAAGAGAACTTCAGACCAATTTCCCTTATGAATATCGATGCAAAAATACTCAATAAAATTCTCACAAACCGAAAGAATCCAAGAACACATCAAAACGATCATCCATCATGATCCAGTAGGCTTCATCCCAGAGACGCAGAGACAGTTTTCTAAGAGTAAACACTAGATTAAAAGCAAATTCACCAGAAAAAGTAACCATGTCTGGATGCCATCCCCCTACGAGCAAGTGATGATCCTAAAAGGCTGAAAAGCAATATACAGATACTGAGTATCTGTGTCTAATGAGTTGGACCACGACCTCAGCTGAGTTGCTTGCAAAGAACAGGCTCAGACCACAGCTACCCCCAGCTGCCCACTCCACAGGCCAGTAGGGCCAAGTAAGGCAACCTCTGCCTCAGCCAGTAAGAATGAAAATGTTTAAGCCAATACCATCCATAGGAGAAGTAGCCAAGACGGGAGGGCAGGCAAGGGTGTGAAATCCTGTCCTGGATACACTGCACTTCAAAGAGTCAGGCAGGCCAGAACTGGAAAGTCCAGGTCAACAAGACCAAAAAAAGTGGATCAGGAAATTAAGGTGAGTGTGCCACCCAAACCTGGAGCTTCGAGCTGGAGAGATCCGGTGGAGAGAGCGGCAGGGACTCACCAGCCAGGAGCCTAAGGAGAAAGGAGCCAAGTTGTGGAGGCTGCAGACAGGCAGGTGGAGGCACAGCCCAAGTCAAGAGCCTGGTGTGGGGGTGGGGAGGCCGGTCAGAGGGCAGGAAGGAGTGGTAGTTGGTAGTTAGCGGTGCCCCTTGCCTGGGGGTGGAGTGGAGACCAGGAAGGAGGGCAGAGCAAGAGGCAGGAAGCTTTGAGATGGGTGCTGGAAAGGTTTTGATCCCACAGCCTCAGACTAGTTGAAATATTCAGCAGCGAACAGGAAGAGAAGCTTGCTCAAGGGGACAACCCAGTCCAGTGCCCTCCCCTCTCCTCTCTTGAAAAGAAGACCCTGCCTGTCTCTAGCAAGGTGTGTTTAGGTGTGCATATGTAAATGTATACAAAGTAGGCAAGAATGTAAATGTATACAAAGCAGGCAAGAAAAGGGGTTTAATAAAATTAATTTATAAAAAAAAATAAATTTATGCTGGGCATGGCGGCTCACACCTTTAGTCCCAGGCAGAAGCAGGTGGATCTCCACGAGTTGCAGGCTAGCCCTCACCATGCATAAGGATAACACAACAGCTGGATTTGCAACAAAAGAAACAAACGATCCAGTAATAGAAACCCGACTTTCAAGTACTGCAGACTTTCAAGGGCTGCAGACAGAGATCACTTTATGAAGCTACTGCCCTGGGTCCAGTCACTAGCCACCCACCCCTCATACACACACACACACACACACACACACACACACACACACACACCCCTCATACACAATACACATGTACACACACGTGGTACAACTATTGGCAGAATCCTAGAAATGCTTCATGATATATTAGGCAAAAACAAACAAACAAACAAACCAAACCACACAGCTAAGATGATCCCAACTTGCAGAAGTTAAGTGGAGCTGAAGATGGTGACATCTGCCTACCATTCCGGGTACCTAGAGGCCAAGGCCGGAGGACTGCAAATTTTTTTGATCTCTGTCTAGTTTACAAAGGAAGTTTAAGTCCAGTTTGGTCCAGGACACTGCTGCCAACTAAAAATAAGATAAAGGGACAGGAGATGTAGCCCAGGTGGACAGTGTATGTGAGCTCCTGGGTTTAGTCCCCAGGAACAGAGATGGGGGTAGAAGGCATGGGTGGAGAAATTATGAAGAATAAGGGAAAAAGTTCATCGACATCTTTCAAATATCTTCTACTCAATAATCATTTCCTTCACACTGGTGTGGGTGCAGGCAAACACCGCTGGTGCTGGTGTGTTTCTTACCGTTCCTTGATATTCGTTCTTTAATAGAGGGAAGAAGCTAGCCCGGTGAAGGAAGCTAAGGAAAACTGAGGGGGGGCTTAGAGCTTGGACCTAGCCCTGGCATCCATCCCTAGGTCCCAGCCTCAGGTCGTCATCTGCCCTGGAATCACCCCAGTGGGAGAGGATAGGGGGCGAGAGGAATGAGGCTCGCTCGGGGAAAGAGCAGTGTACAGGCTTGGGAGAAAGAAGATGGAGACTTCAGGAGAATGAGAATGAGGACTGGGGAGAATGGTCTTTGTATATCGGAGTGAGGGGGTGGGGGAGCAGTCAGGAACAGAAATCACTCACAGCCCAGGCAGCTTCAGAGCATGCTAATGTGGGGCTTCATATGCTAAGAGACTGCAGAAACAAACCATCTGTCAGTGATGGCCCAGGGTGGGGGTGGGGGTGGGGGTGGGCCGGGCTCCTGGGTGCCAGTAGGTCTTCCCTTGGATTGGATAAGATTCTGGAAGTTCTGCAGGGTGAGTTAAAGACAGCAGGGGGGCGGGGGGGGGGGGGGCGCTGAGGCAGGGAAGGGAGTACATGCTCTAATTTACAGCTTTTATTTCAGTGAGCAGCAGCCATTGGATGATATACAACCTGCGACCTGCCACGAGGGGCTGTCAGAGAGACAAATACTGGCCCACTATACAGAAAGGAAGGGAGAGATATAGACATTGTAGACATTGGTGCGCCCGGTGCTTTACAGGAAACCTCTCTGCAAAAAGGGCAGAAGTCCCTGGCACAGTCACAAGCTCACCCAAGTTCATGTGGATGAACTTTTTCCCTTATTCTTCATAATTTCTCCACCCATGCCTTCTACCCCCATCTCTGTTCCTGGGGACTAAACCCAGGTTTTGATTATTTATAGATGCGAACTTATTTTTTTTTTTAAAGTAGATTTAGGCAAGCAGGTGGCAGCCCATTGTTATTCTTAGCTTTCAAAAGTTGCTCTATTGGCTATGAAAGGCCACCTTCACAATGAAAACATTTAATCCCTCCCAGAACCCACTTAGCAACTGAATGGATACCAACCCAGCCCCTTCCCAGCCAGCACTGGCAAAGGTTAGTGAGTCACCCACTCCAAGAGTTCTTCCTTAGGGAATCTTTTCCTTTGGAGAACTGTAGCAAGATTTGCCTGTGCTTCCTCTGAGTTGCTAGCAATATTAATGTACGTGTGTCTGCGTGCATGTGTCTCTGTGTGTGTGCATATTGTGTGAAGACAGCTCACAGCATCCAAAAGAAGATCATTTAATTCACATAAGTTATAGCTCCACACTGGTAGAACCTGATTTATCAGGCAAATTTAGAAAGAATTAATTTTGTGCAGATTCCTTTTAAAGTTTATCTATACAGCAGAAGGCAAGGAAAAGCTATAAGACTGGGATAAGACTCGGGAAGAAATACTTCAAATTCAAACAAAGGAACCATGACTAACTTTCCTCTTCGACTTACTCATAATATTTTTTTTTCCTTTAAAAGCTGGGCTTCTCATCAAAAACAGACCGAACAATCAAAGCCTCCGCTGAGAAATGGTTTAATGTCCTCCATTTTTACAAAGGATTTTTAATCGTTCAAACCTGGTGCAATCAAAACCAGCATCCCCCTCCCCTCCCAACTTGTTTCAGGACCTAACAGTTGGGTGAGCAGAGAGGAAGCGAATGCACTCTGTTGCTATCTCATCGAACAGTACAGTAACCATTACAAAGTAGATGAAACTTTCAGGCAGAGCCAAAAAGGAAACCAAATCAAACCAAACCCTACCTTGGCTTTCCCTTTCCTCTCTTCAGGGTCTGCCCACTGCAAAGGGCTGCATCTCCAGACGACGAGGACGGGCCCAAGAGAATCCAAACTGACAGAGGACAACCCCTGTGCTCTAAAGCTTGCCCGGCTCCCTCCCTGCCTTTTATGCTGTGTCTTGGCCAGTGCTTCCTTAATTCATTCCTGATTCTACTTGAGAAGCCCAGCCTCTTAAGGCTGGCGTGAGAGGAGTTGCTGATGATACATTAGACCATAGGTGCCAATGAGCCACCATCCACATATGAACAGACATGCACATTCATGTACAAGTCCAAGGAGTCGAAATTTGCAAAGATTTTATATATTTAAAGATCAAGCTGCCCCAGGATAAAACAAAAACAAAAACAAAACTTAAGTATTTTAGCTGTGATCTTGGAAAACCCACCCGGAGAACAACGCTCTTTACTTGAGCTGAGCTTCATTTACCGCTATTTATCCAGGACTTTACAGAGGGCAGCTCAATAGTTGCCATGACAACTTGGTAAACAGGCCTGAAGGAGCACTGAGGGCTTACTGGATGGTTTTGTTTGGAGAGAAGAATAGTTGCTTTAATGGTTCCTTTTACCAAAATCTCCACAAAAGGTAAAGCTGCCTTTTTTACAGACCTTTTGTGTAGACATTCTCTGGGCCAAAGGAAAACCCTAAAATGTGTCAAAGCCAGCCCAGAATATTGGAGGGATTAGGAAAACAGAAAAGAAGCCCTGAAGGCTAGGTATTGATGTAGGTGTATGGTTTCCAGTTAAATACACAGAAAAAAAAAAGGAACCATCTCAGTAGACCTTAGTTTATGATAGTTAAAAGAACAGACAGCCTACATAGTTCTAGAAAACGCACCCAGGCCTTCATTCTTCACTCAGCCATGTAATCACAGGATAGTCTTATAAAATATTTCTTTTTTTGTTTTCTTTTTTTTGAAACAGGGTCTCTCTCTATGTAGTTATATAGTCCTAGCTGTCCTGGAACTCACTCAGTAGACCAGGCTAGCCTCAAACTCAGAGATCAGCCTGCCTCTGCCTATGGAGTACTGGGATTAAAGGTTTGCACCACCACCAATGATCAGAAAGATTTCTTTCTTTTTCGTTTTTTGTTGTTGATTTTTGTTTTGTTTTTGTTTTTGTTTTTTTGAGACAGGGTTTCTCTGTATAGCCCTGGCTGTCCTGGAACTCACTTTGTAGACCAGGCTGGCTTTGAACTCAGAAATCTGCCTGCTTCTGCCTCCCAAGTGCTGGGATTAAAGGCGTGAGCCACCACTGCTCAGCGACAGAAAGATTTCTTGAGCAAAATACTCATCACAATTTGAGCCAAGTGCCTACATTTAGCACTTGGATCCATCAGTGATACTATGAAGGCCAGAGTCCCCTTTTAGGGTTCTAAGTCTCAATAATTAAAGAATGTAAGAAAGGACATAATGGCATTTCATTAGCATTGAAAGGAAGAACCTGGAGCACAGGAGCTGCAAACCAGGCTGCCTGAAGACAGGGGGGTTGGGCAGAAAAAGAGAAAGCTATCCTTTGGATTAAGCTAGCCAAGGTCAGCCATGGGGTGACTGAGCAGCCACGTGGTGGGGGCGGGGGTGAGCTATAGGGAAAGAGTGAGGGCGGAACCATTAGGAAGCGCACACTCAGAGGGAAGACGGAAGAACAGGAACACTTACAGTCAGAGGAACGCAGAAGGACCACGGACTTAGGAAGCTGCCAGCCTGTAGGTTGTGAGTGCCGCCTGTACCACCAGGCAGGACAAGGCCATCATCATTTTCCTTTTCTTTTTTCCAGAGCTGAGGACCAAACCCAGGGCCTTATGCTTGCTAGGCAAGTACTCTACCACTGAGCTAAATCCCCAACCCCTGCCATCACTTTCTTAAAGGGCCAGTTACTCCTCCTGTCTGTCGCATCAGCATGGCTTCAGGTGCACCTGGCTTCCTAGGGCGCGGTTCCTCGGTGAGGTAATTGGTCTGCCAAACTGAATTCATTAATTTTAAGCATGTCAGAATAGAAACCATGTGAGACAGGCATGGATTATTTCATGGTACTATGCAGCTGTCTTACATCTGTACACCCTCATGAAGCACACGTGGTCACCCATCTACGTAGCAGTTGTCAAAACAATAGTCTAGAGGCAAGAAAGTCATTGCCAGGCTCCAGGAGGCTTAGAGAAGAGGGCTTGGCAAAGCCTAGACACAAACCTTGGATGGATTTCTGTTTCCTCCCATGCCTTGCAGGGCTTCCGTGCCTGATCAGCCTTGTCTTTCAGGCAGCTGGCTGGGGTACATGTGAATGTGTGAGACCAGAGCTCTGTACCTCCCAGAGCAACAACCTCAGAGCCTGGACACAGGATGAATGACTCAGTGGCTACAGGCAACAGAAGCTGAGGCCCAGGTAAATTAGGGAGAAACATGGCCAACAGAAACTAGTCCTAATCTCAGAGGCGTTCTCTCCTTCCTCCGTGTGGATTCCGGGGTCAAGCTCAGGTTGTTATGCTTGGGGGGCAAGCATGTACACTTGCCCATCCATCCTGCTGGCCCCTTGCATGACATAACTGGAGCTGGAAAGATGGCTCAGTAGGTAATTGTGTGTGCTGTGCGGGCAGGCAAGTCCTGATTTCAACACCTGTTAAGAAGCTTGGGGGGGCGGGGGGGGGGGGTGGCTGGAGAGCTGCCTCAGAGGTTTAAGAGTAGGCTGTTGTTCCAGAGGTCCTGAGTTTAACTCCCAGCAACCACATGGTGTGGCTCACAACCCTCCTTAATGAGATCAGGAGCCCTTTTCTAGTGTACAAGCATATATGCAGGCATAACATTGTATATATAATAAATAAATAAATCTAGAAGAAGAAGAAGGAGAAGGAGAAGAAGAAGATAAGAAGAAGAAGAAGAGGAGAAGGAGAAGATTAAGAAACAGCAACTAGGCTTAGTCATATATATGCCTGTAACCCCAGTGTTTGGAGCACAGTTGAGGGTGGGAGTGAGGGCAGTCTAGAGACAGAACAGAAAGATCTCTTGGGCTCTTTGGAAGCTGGCTGACCAGGTTTAGTAAGAGGCTGTTTCGAAACAAACAAACAAATAAACAAACAAGCAAGAAAAACCCAAGATGGAGTGATATAGCAGGGTTTCCCACAGGGAGAGCACATCACACAAACCAGTGACTACACAACACACACATGCACATACATGCACATGCTTACACAAACACACAAAGGGAGATAACTAGTCCTGGAAGACAGATTAGGTTGTGTAAGGTTTTTCTTGTTTGTTTGAGACAGGGCATCACTATCCTTGAACTTTAATCTCAGTGTCTGATCTGATGTCACTTGTAACTTGAGTCCTCTAAGCCCAAACAGCCCCCACAGTATCGTGCTGTGAGTGAGCCTCCCCTGCAGCCTTTTCTACTATCTTCACAAAGGACAGACTCAACCCCACTCAGAGCAGGGCACCTGCCTAGTGTGCATGAGGCCTTGGGCTTAATCCTCAGCACCAAGAAAGCAAAATAAAACCACTCCAGACCATCCAAGAAACAAAGTCATTTGATCCAAAGCCTGGGAATGAGTGGGAGCAAGCATATACATTTGTGGTAGAGGAATGATATCCACTTTATGCACTTTGTAAGGAATGATAGAGAAGCGTCAAGCAAGCTTTGTGTCTGAGTGGAATAGCTGGCACCCTTGCTAGTTTTTGTCCTATCTGCAGTTACAGAACGGTTCTGCACTTCATACTTATGGAATCTTAGAGTCATTAAAAGAAGACCCTAGCCGTTTGAACTGAACAAGTGATGTGTAATTCCAGAAAGCGCAATTGCAACATTAATCTCCAATGTTGAATCTTTCTGCTTTACAATTGCTGTGGGCAGATCTGCCACCCACCCACATCTCCTCCCTGGCCATGGAAGGTTCCAGAATGTCCATCCAGTGCAGAAATCTCAATATTTGAGTAGGAACTACCACCCCACATGTGGAGAAGGGTTTGTCAAACAGCCCTGGTGTGACTGGAAAGTGGAGCTATCAAACCTGGGGAGGGCCACTTGATAGACAGTGGAGGTAAATCAACATGCTAGTGTCTCAAGACTCATCCATGTCACCTGTGTCATTTCAATGTTGACTTACTGGCATATCCTAAGGTGACATCCAGTTATAGAATAAAAGATGGGCCGGGCATGGTGGCGCACGCCTTTAATCCCAGCACTTGGGAGGCAGAGGCAGGTGGATTTCTGAGTTCGAGGCCAGCCTGGTCTACAAAGTGAGTTCCAGGACAGCCAGGGCTATACAGAGAAACCCTGTCTGGAAAAAAAAAAAAAAAAGAAAAAAAGAAAGATGATCACATGGAACATAATGCCACAATTACATTAGGTCACTGGGGCAGCACCCTAGTTTAGGACAGCACAGAATCTTTCACTTTGGTGACAGTGAACACCATGTACCATGGCACTTTAGGGATGTACCTTTCTTGTCCCCAGAGTCATGCAGAGGGACACAAAAAAGATACAAGCTTGCAGAGAGGGACTTGGACAATGTCACTGTCTATCAACCTGAACATCTGCAGAAGGCTTTGCTGGAAAAGAAAATCAAGGGATGGAAAGGAAACCCGTAGGGCTGTGGAGATGCACAGTGGTAAGAGAGCTGGCTGCACATCATGAGCACCTGCCTAGGATCTCTAGTTCAGGTGAGCCTGCATCTGCTGTAAGCCTAGGCTGGAGCTGGGGTGTGGAATGCGAGCCTCGAGGACCTCTGGGGCTCCTTGGAGACCAGCCTCATAGGATAATGAGCAGTCTCCAGGTTCAATGAGAGACCTTGTCTGAGGGAAGATACCTACCTCAGGTACACACACACACACGTGTACACAGGACACTGACACTTATAAACTATAGTGATAGTGCGTACCTTTAATCCTAGTACCTGGGAGGCAGAGACAAATGGATGATTCTAAGTGCAAAACCAGTCTAGCCTACACAGTAAGACCCCGCCCCCTTTTAAAGCAATACATAAAAAAAGCCAAACAAACACCAAAAGTAAGGAAACAAAAGTATGTAATAAAAGATGTCTAGAGCCGGGCGTGGTGGCGCACGCCTTTAATCCCAGCACTCGGGAGGCAGAGGCAGGCGGATTTCTGAGTTCGAGGCCAGCCTGGTCTACAGAGTGAGTTCCAGGACAGCCAGGGCTATACAGAGAAACCCTGTCTCGAAAAACCAAAAAAAAAAAAAAAAAAAAAAAAAAGTCTAAAAAATCAGCAGAGGAACGTAATATATTATTGTCAGAATGTTTAAAAGAAACCACACACACACAAAAACAAAACAAAACAAAAAACCACTCTAAAGCTATGGGTGGTAGCATGTACCTTTAATCTTAGCACTTGGGAGGCAAAGGCAGGCAGATCTCTGAGTTTACATCCTGGTCTAGAGAGCAGTTCAAGGACAGTCAGCAGTACACAAAAAAAGAAAGGAAGAAAGAGCCGGGCGTGGTGGCGCACGCCTTTAATCCCAGCACTCGGAGGCAGAGGCAGGTGGATTTCTGAGTTCGAGGCCAGCCTGGTCTACAGAGTGAGTTCCAGGATCAGCCAGGGCTATACAGAGAAACCCTGTCTCGAAAAACCAAAAAAAAAAAAAGAAAGGAAGAAAGAAAGAAAGAAAAGAGAGAGAGAGAGAGAGAGAGAGAGAGAGAGAGAGAGAGAGAGAGGGAGGAGAAAAAGAAAGAAAGAAGAGAGAAAGACAGACAGACAGATCCTCTAGATTACAACACAACAACAAAAACAAAGCATCAGAACAGAAAGCCACGAAAGGCAGGCGAGCAGCACCAGGTCCTGCAGTCTGTCTCCAGGGTGCAGTGTGCTAGTTCATGAACCGTGCCATTCTAACTGGCAGCACACAATGCTGTCTGCACGGTGTTCTTGCTCCATGTGCCATCAGGCCCGTCCAGGATGTTGTCAAAATGAAGACGTTTGTGCAAGACTTTGAAAATAGCATCATCAGGGTGTCAGAGATGGCTCAGTGGTTGAGAGCACTTGCTAAACAACAATGGGGACCAGAGTTTGGCTCACAAATGCCTGTAGCCCTACATTCCTGGGATCCAGTGTCCTCTTCTGGCATCCATATTTACACAGTCATGCACACCCATATGAGTGCCCATATTCACACATATGCACTCACAATATAGAGACCACAGTCTGAAAAAACAAACAAACAAACAAACAAAATGGCATCTTGAATTGCTATGGTTGTTACCAAAGTTAAAGAGCAACTATTTAAGTTACTTATTCAATTTCAGAAAAGTGTGTGTGTTTGTGTGTATGGGAGAGGGAGGGAGGGAGAGAGAGATTGATCGGATCGGATCGTGATCACGAATAAGAGGGAGACGCCCCACTTCCCCAATGGGTGTTTTAGCATGCAAAGGACAGGCACCTTTCCAAGGCCTTAAAGAGATCATCTCCAAGTGTGCCTTGACGCTCTGGGACAAATGGCAGGTCTTCAGGACCTTTTACCATCAAAATCCTGTGAGGCCTATCTGACCATCTCTCCCTCTTTGCTTTTTCCTCTTGCCAAATAGTCTATCTTGTAGCATATGACTACAGCCCACTAGATATATCTTGGTCTCTCCCTGATGGGGCCTGGCCTTCAGCCTCCCCCACACAATGGACATCTCTCCCTCACTCTTCCCCAAGATCACCAGCCTTCCTATACAGTTTCTATTGTCTTTCTCTAGAAGACCCCAGCCTTGAGAAATGAGACCTAAGTTCTGGCCTTTGGTGAGAAGACAGTATTATATTCTTAAAGCTTGAGTAGAAATGTCCTGGAATCCATAATGTTTCTCTCCTCCAACCTAGGCCCTCACCATACCAAACCTATGACAGATTAAGGAGGCATGATAGCCAGGCGTGGTGCAAGACGCATACTTGGCTGCTGCTCTAGGCAGTGGCCCTGCCTTCACCTTAGCTCCTGAACTGCAGAGAAGTTCTCACAGCAGGAAGGCTACCCTAACACTCACCAGTCTGCCCCCTTCTTAATTCCTTCAGAATATCCTCAGGGTTTTCCTGTGGAATGTTAATGAGAGACTTTTCTGATGAGATCTCCTTTGCTAAAATACCAAGCTGGGAGAGATCACAGGCTAGGGATGCCCTAGGGGAGAGATACAGATGAGGTCCTGCAGGTTTGTGGTCAATCCAGAAGTCTCCCATGCTCTTCAGGAAGTCTGGGGCCACTACTGCTACACCCTTCCTTCTATATCAAGCAGAGGAGGCTGAAGGGTCACATCACCATCTAAATACAACCTGAGGGGGACACCTGCCTTCTGGGAACTACGAAGGTCTAAAATGGCTATCAAGCCCAGAGCAGGCTGCAGACCTCCTCCTGTTAGGAGTAAATTTTTTTTAGCTTCATTACAATTTGGCAGCAGAAAGATTCTCCCCCAACTCTATACAGTGGTGAGGGGCAGAGAGGGATGGTGTGTGTGTGTGTGTGTGTGTGTGTGTGTGAGAGAGAGAGAGAGAGAGAGAGAGAGAGAGAGAGAGAGAGAGAGAACCAACATCAATACCATACAAAAAACCAAAAGTGACAAAGGACCCCAGATTCTTCGGGCTTGAGCGCCTGTCCTGGGCTGGCAGGAAGGAAGGCTGTTGGCCTGGCCACACCCGGCCAGTCTGTGACTCTTGCACATGGTCCTTAAGGCACAAAAGCAGTCCCCTTCAGTTCTAACCTACAGCTCTCTAGCTGACAGGCTTGGTAGCTATTGTGGGTGTCCCTTTTGGCCACAGAACCTGAAAAAGACTAATTCTAGACTCTGTCCAGAGTAGCCAACACCCCATCCTGAGTGACACACAAACATCTTCACAGTCACACCTCCAAGCTCCCACATAGCAAACCGGAAAGGGTACGTGTGCACCTTATCCTCCCCTGGGGCCCGGGGACACAGTCCCCATCGGAAGAGAGGGAAAGCCAGACTCCTTCTAGATTTATCTTTGTACTAAAGGCATTTGTGAGACACTCTAAGGGTTTCCTAGTGCACAATGGGCAGAAACAAAACCATGGTCTTGGTGGAAATGAAAGACCGCCAATCAGGTCACCTCCTCCGGGAATCTCCATGTTCTAATTAGCATTCTTCACACTCATAAACCACACCTACGGTTTAGGTCAGAGACGAGTTGGCTCTTGTGTCAGGGACCTCATATTCCAGTGCCTATAAAATGGTATCAAGACATTTTTTTACAACCCACCCCTTGGCATGTTGCTAATGAGTGCCTGCAAAGCCTGGGCGACACACAGTTGAGAGTCGAGAGCTGAGGGAATCACAGAGTTGAGTTGGGTCACTATAAAGTATAAACTCAAAGTAACTGGGTATAATCAAATCTCAGCATGAAAAAAAATAACAACAAAGAAGCCATTTCTTCAGTTCTGGCTGTGGGCAGGCTTTAAGCTTCTATCGTCTGACAGAAAAAAATGAACTTTGTGCCATCTAAGAACAGAAATCATCAAGGATGGAATCTGTCAAAATGAAATTTTTGTTGTTAGAAAGGGCAGCAGTGCCAGGAGTGGTGGCGCACACATTTAGTCACAGCACTTGGGAGGCAGAGACAGGTGGATTTCTGAGTTCAAAGCCAGCCTGGTCTACAAAGTGAGTTCCAGGACAGCCAGGGCTATACAGAGAAACCCTGTCTTGAAAAACCACAAAAACACCACCACCACCACCACCACCACCACCACCAACAACAACAACAACAACAAAAAAACCAATACAAAAAAACCCCAGCTACAACAGAAAAACATACTAAATAGTTCTTTCTTTGCTGCATTTTTTTGGAGCAGGATCCAAGCACTTTAAACAAAAAAGCAAAGCAACAACAAAACACATTGCCTTTACAATGTCTCCTTTCCAAGGAGGGTCTCCTAAGTCCTAAAGTCCTCACTGATGTCAGAAGCTGACTCACGGACACAGAGGATGAAGGGTTGGTTACCCATAGACTGTTCGGTTAATGCCATAGCCGCTGCCAACCATCTCTAAGGAAAGGACTTTGGAGAAGCCAAGCCTATGGGTACCCCTCCTGAAGGCTGTCCTTGGGGAGAGCCCAGGCTGGCCTTTCCTTCAAAAGACTTACCTTCTGTGTGTTTGGCTTGATGCATCTGACAAAGAAAGGATTTGAGGAGCTTAGTGTTGCCATTAAGGAGTGCAGGGAGTCCTGTAAGGAGGAAGAGGACACATGGGTTTTGGTCAGAACAAAAGAAAAAATAATAAAAATCAGAGGAATAAGAGTTTTTGATAAAATGATCTCAGCATGACATAAAACAAGACAAAGATCTCACTTAAATATTTAGAGTGAAGAGCTTGACACATCCAGTGCCAATTCAAGTCATCCCCCTGTGGGGCCTAGAGGATAGCTTTACTTCCCCAAATCTCAGTCCCTCATCTGTACAATGGAGAGAGTGGCATGGACTCACAGGGCAATGTGGGAGTGAGCTCAACAATGGACACAAAGTGGTTGGCCCAGTGACTGGCTCAGAACAAGAATGTGGTAGCTGGGAGCTGGCACCACCACATCTGCCCTGTGCGAAGGCTGCCCTTCAATGCCGAGTTGTCACATCCCCAGGACTGCCAGCTGTGCTGACATGTGACTCCCCCCCTCAATCACCAGCAGCTCAACCCTTGCCTCACAGGGCGGATCTTATCAGCATCTGCTGACTGACAAGAGGCAATGGCCCCTTCAGCCAGAATTTTCGCTTAAGGGGAAACAGATAATTAAATGTGGGAGCAGAGGTCTTCATAGGCTGTGCCTCCAAATGACAGAGAAGGCTTCCACATCCACAGTGCTGGTGTGCTTTATTTCACTCAGACTTGGGTAACTGGATCACTGCGATTTGGGTAAAAATGGTCAGGTATGACAGTTATGAGATATATAATATATCCCCAGGTTATAGTTATGGTATATATATATATATATATATATATATATATATATATACACACACACACATATGTATACACACACATACACACACACACACATATATATTCCCAGGTATGATAGTTATGATATATATAATATATAATATTATATTCATATTAATATATTATATATCATAAATTATCTTTTAGCCGGGCAGTGGTGGCTCATGCCTTTAATCCTAGCACTCGGGAGGCAAAAGGAGGAGGATTTCTGAGTTTGAGGCCAGCCTGGTCTACAGGCTGAGTTTCAGGACAGCCAGGGCTATACAGAGAAATGCTGTCTGACACCCCACCCCCACCCCTGCCGCCAAAAAAAAAAAAAGACCAACTATTTCAACAGCTTAGCATTAAATAGCTTTCCTCTTATTTAAAAGACATTTTATGTATCATGCAAAAATACATATATTGATACATTTATGCATACTATGCATACAAATATATACATTTAAAATATTTCAGTGTTCTATAAATTCTTCTATATAGTCTATACATGTATCTCTTTTATAGATATCATAAGTATCTCAGGTTGTTCTTGTGGTAAAATGTCAAGACAATAAGCCACTAAACATTGTTATCAATATTAATGTCCACACACATGAGTTCTGGCAAGTCTACAGGGTCCTTTCCATCCTGTCTCTCAGAACAAAAGACTTGAAGTAATAAAATAATTTCTATTTTAATCACTTTGGTAATTATGAGGTTGTTAGACCACTAGAGGGAAAGAATAGTAAAAATTATTTTATTAATTTATAAAAATCTCAAAGAAAGCCTAAATATTCATGTGTATACCTTTCTTTTTAAGTGTTGGAAATTGAACAATGGTCCTTAAGCATGATTGAAAAACCCAGCCAGTACTCTAATACTTGTTGTAACAGAAACAGGGTTCAGTCTCTCATCCGCCTCATGTCCACCTGCCTCCTGCCTCAGTTCTGCTAGATCCCACGAATGATAGACTGCTGTAAGCCAGTGGCTCAGGCTGACCTTGAACTGCGAGCTGACAGTGGGCCGCCGGTGTTTGCTTCCGCATTTCAAGGTGTCCTGGTTGTTGCGGCTGGAGACGTGTTCAAAGAGGTCATAGATGAAGTCGAACCTGTGTGAAGGGAGCACAGACTGTGAGGTGTGTACACGTGACCGTCAGGTACCTGGTACCGTAATTACAGTGTAGTTCTACAGTGATAATTAAAATAATACACTTGGGCCTGAAGAGCTGTGAGAGCATACAAAGACTCAGTGGGGCCTGGCAGTCGGGGTGCACACCTTTATTCCCAGCACTTGGGAGGCAGA
Source organism: Mus caroli (assembly GCF_978045245.1). Taxonomy (NCBI): domain Eukaryota; kingdom Metazoa; phylum Chordata; class Mammalia; order Rodentia; family Muridae; genus Mus; species Mus caroli. Next base: position 78,761,200 of record NW_028227271.1, read on the forward strand.
GGCTCGAGTATCTCTGAGTTCAAGGCCAGCCTGATCTATGGAGCTTGTTCCAGGACACCCTGGAACAGACAGAGAAACCTTATCTCGGAAAACAAAACAAAAACAAAACAACCCTAAAAACAAACAAAAACAAACAGAGAGATGGTGAGCTGGGTGGGGTCTCACTGAGGAATAGGCTGGAGATCCACCTAAGCCCCTATAGGCCTCCTCCACTTCCTCATCTGCACCATCTCATACAGGGGCTTCTTGGGGTGGGGTGGGGGAACGGGTTCCAGGACCGCTCATGGAAACCAGCACCCCAAATGCTCAGGTCCCTTGTTTATAATAAGCCACTGTTTGCACAGAACCAACACACATTTTCCCACACACCTTAAGCCATGTCTAGATTATTTACAGTAACAACACAAAGGACATTCTCCCTAAACAGGTATTAAGTGTTACTGGCTAGGACGGTGGCCCTCAGCCTTCCTGATGCTGTGACCTCTGAATACGGTTGCTCATGTTGTGGTGATCCCTAACCACAAAATTATTTTTGATGCTACTTCAAAACTGTAATTTTGCTCCTGTTACAATCTATAATGTAAGTATCTGTGTTTTCTGATGGTCTTGGGTGACCCCTGTGAAATGGCCATTCAACCCCCAAAGAGGTTACCACCCACAGTTTGAGAAGCACTGGTTTAGAAATAACAGTGAGACAGAAGTCTGTACATGTTCAGCACAGCCACTGGCTTTGTTTCTGCTTTATTTCTAACACAGATTTTCAATCAATAATTGGTCAGCTCTACGGAGGAATTCACAGGTGCAGAGCTGGTGTATTATGTCCACGGTGCACGGTGGTGAAGGTTCCATCTGACATGTGTTGGGACAGTGCTAGTAGGAACAACATCCAGGTGGACACAGGTTCAAATCCTGCCTCTTCTACTTCGTAGCTGCATCACAAATACAAGATGCCCCATCCCTCTCTCTAGGCCTCAGATGGCTCATCTCAAACGATGGGAGAAATTTTAGAATAAAATGAAGATGTGGTGTAGGCCAGAGGCACAGTGCCTGGGCTGTGGCCAGGAGATTGCAGCTCTATCACAGCAGCTAGTGAATTTATTAAACCATCACCACTATTGATAAAGTGAAAGGCTTTTTGATAACTCATCATCTGCCTAGCACTGTGGACAGACACTACATAAAGCTGGGCATACTGATGGTGCCACCGCCACAGGGAAAGGCACAAGGACCATCCATCCATCCATCCACCAACTGTATCCTCAAGGTGGAGATGGTAGGATTCCTCCCTGGGCCTCCAGAAGTTTGCACTTTTGCCTTGGGCTGCTTCTCACCCCAACTTCTTTAAACTCTTAGAGAACAGCTTGCATTCCATTAAAAGGTCAAAGCTGTCAAAGGTGAAAGGGAAGTAAGCTCCCCCCATTTGCAAAGGGAAACCCCAGGCTGCTGCCTCAAATTCACCCCTTTCACACTAGGACAGAGACAGCTTGTGATCTCTGAGAGCAGCTCTTCTTTCTACAGCATTCCACCACAACAAAAGGCTGCCACTTAATATCAACAGGCGGCTTGTATTTAAATGTATCCTTTCGATGCTAACAGCTGAGACCTGCCTTGTCAGGTAACATGCTGTGGCATTTTCCAGCATCCTGTGTTTTCTGCCGGTCTGAAAAACTCATCTACAAATAGAAGTAGCTGAGAATAGTTTAAGCAGTGCATTTTCACAGGCGAGAACAGAAGTGTAAAGATCAAGCGCTTTGGATTCCGAGCTCAGCCTGGCTCCTTTCACCCCATCCATAGCTGGCTAAATGACAGGGTGACCACCTGGTATTTACGCTCCCGAGAAACAGCACAGCTTTTTAACAATGGCCTACTTCCTTCCTCAGCCATTAAAAGTTATTTCTGTATATATTCATGCTATATCCCCCAAAGGTTTGAAAAGCCTACAAGGGAGGGCTTTGTCTCAAATCCTGTCTCTTTTACCAAGTCTCTGGACAATAGGGAACTTCCTGCCTAAGTAGATGCAAATAGCTAAACTAATCGTTAAAATTTTCTGTTTTCCCTTAACTCTTGATTCCATGGTGTGAACTTACAATTGCTGAATGAATGAATAACTGACCAATACATTAATAATTCTGGTTGCATTAACAGTTGCTTAATGTTCTCGACATCTCATCATGATGAGAAACAGCGTCCTATAAAAACCAGACCTGAAATGAAAACAGCTCAGCGACCATAGAGTGGGCAAGCAGGCTGGCCTAGTCAAGATCAGGTTCCTGAGCCAAACATACCTGATACAGAAGCTTAGCCTCTGGCCACCACAGTGATTTCCTCTCAGCAAATCGCTGAGCTGCTCCCTGCCTGCGGTTCCTCACCAGCGTAACTGCATAGATAAAGGGTAGTATCTATTTCATGGGTTTCTTGTTTCTGCCTCATTATGGGTACTCCTTGCTTCAATATTCTATCCCTTAGGTCACTGGAGAAGAAGCTAAGTCAAGTGCTTCTACAACTGCAGTGTGTTCTCTGTTCACAAGTGCGGACATCCGCACACACTGTAATGTGCTTGCTAATGACGTCACAGAGGAGAAATGGCATACCTGCTTTCCCTGAGCAGGTTGAGAAGGTCATCTCTGAATGTGTCTCTGTTCTTTTCCAAGATGCCTCGGACATCATACTGCACCTAAGTAAAAAACGGATACGAGAAAATGTCATACTCTTAATAACTTATGTTCAAGTTAGGATCTGCCAGGTTTTGTGAGGACCAAGTAAGCAAACATCAATAAACATCCTGTTCTTGCATCTATCCACCATCTATCCATCCACCCATCATCTATGTCTATCCATCTATCAACTATCAATCAATCAATCAATCAATCAATCAATCAATCAATCAATCCTGTTCTTGTATCTATCATCTATCTATCTATCTACCCTTTTTTTGCATCTATGTATGTATGTATGCATGTATGTATGTATGCATGTATGTATGTATGTTGGTCTCATGCAGCACAGACTGACCTCACACCTCTATAGGCAAGAATGACCTTGAATTTCTGACTGTGGAGAAAACTCCCAGAAAGAAGACAATGTACCTGCTTGGCCTTTCTACAAAGGCTAAGTAGAATTTTAATGACTGGGAAGAGTTAGCAATGTTATAGGTAGGGGGCATACCTAATTACTAATTGTCTTGGACTATCTTGGCCTCTTTTTTTGTTTGTTTGTTTGGTTTGGTTTTTTCGAGACAGGGTTTCTCTGTATAGCCCTGGTTGTCCTGGAACTCACTTTGAGGCTGGCCTCAAACTCAGAAATCTGCCTGCCTCTGCATCCCAAGTGCTGGGATTAAAGACATGCGCCACCACTGCCTGGCTTCTTGGCCTCTTGAATGGCCATTATCCTAACCTAATATTCTGGTGACTATCCCATGAAATATTTTGGGGTGCATTTATTTAAGAGACCACTAGCAGCCGGGCGGTGGTGGCGCACGCCTTTAATCCCAGCACTTGGGAGGCAGAGGCAGGCGGATTTCTGAGTTCGAGGCCAGCCTGGTCTACAAAGTGAGTTCCAGGACAGCCAGGGCTATACAGAGAAACCCTGTCTCGAAAAACCAAAAAAAAAAAAAGAGACCACTAGCTTCCACCAAGAAGAGAGCTTAAGGATGTCCTCTGAGGTCCGCAGCAGAGGCTTTCTGCTTTCTTTGCTGTACCTCCCCTACCTGGGGCTCTCATCCATGAACCTGAAGAGTGTCTCTACGACCTTCTCTGCTGTGGTACTATAAAACGTCATGAAAGTGTTACTATATTGGAACCTTATGCTTGGGGTTCCTAGGAATGACCATGCATATTTGACTTAAAACTTCCTCTTTCCCGTTGAGATGAGAGCTGCATTTTGTCATTTCTGTAACCTTTACCTTCTGATCCTCCTGCTTCCGCTACCCTGGAGTTCCAGATAGGCATCACCATGCCTGGTGCAGGTGGTCTTTGGTATTAAACCAAGGTCTTTTTGTGTTTCTAGTACACTGGTAACTAAGCCCGAGCCCTCAGTAACCCCTGAAGAAGAGATTACCTCTCCTGCGTAATGCTTCACGCCAAAATTGTTGACTGCAACGCGGGGTTTCACATAAAAGTGGTTATTCTAATGTGAAAAAACAAAAACATAAAAGCTTGATTTTACTCCTTGATTTCCTTTTGACTTCTAGAAAAATCCACATTTAACACAAGGCAATCACTGGAAAGCTAGGCGAATATCATCCGAGTTTTGGCATCTGGCAAGGGATGGCCTCCAAACCATTGCTCTCAACTCTTTCATGACAATAGGTTGAACAGTTCGGTTCCCCACTTATGAAGTAAATAAACTTGGGTATACTCTGTGCAGCTGCCCCAAAGCGAACTTTTTTCAGTATAGGTCTAGTGAGTAAGGGAGAGGGCAACTCCAGCTTAAGAGACAGAGAACATTAATGTGGGAGGCTTAGAAGAGGGCTCGTCATCTTAATGCTCTCATCTGCTGCTCAGACAAAAACCAAGGGCCGGCGGGGTTTGACTTACAGCATGCTGACTGTGTAACTTCTCCAACAAAGTGCTGTCTGTGGCTTGAGGAAAATGGCTCTCTTCATTGATCAAGGCGAGGAGGCCAAGTTTCTACAGGGAAGAGAAAATGGTTGAATGAATTAAGTGTGGAATGCCTTGTCTTTTAAACCACTTCAGTGCGCTAACCCATTCTATCTCCTAGCCAACCAATTCCATCTTCTAGTAAGTCATTTACTTAAAAGAGAAACTTCACTGCCTTTTTGGGGGCTTAAAAGATTCAGAATGGTACAGCACAGAGAAAAGCAATGAACTTCTTTTTTGTTTGTTTATTTGTTTGTTTGTTTTTGAGACAGGGTTTCTCTGTATAGCCCTGACTGTTCTGGAACTCACTTTGTAGACCAGGTTGCCCTCGAACTCAGAAAGCCGCCTGCCTCTGCCTCTGCCTCTGCCTCTGCCTCTGCCTCTGCCTCTGCCTCTGCCTCTGCCTCTGCCTCTGCCTCTGCCTCTGCCTCTGCCTCTGCCTCTGCCTCTGCCTCTGCCTCCTGAGTGCTGGGATTAAAGGCGTATACTACCACTCCCAGCTAGCAATGAACTTCTATATAGGCCTTTTCAAAAATGGAAGCCACTGAAACATTATGGTTAAACTTTTACAACCGGCCAGTCTACCAGTCTACAAGGCTTTGTTGGCACTTAGGACCTCACAGAGGCTATCTCTCTCTCTCTCTCTCTCTCTCTCTCTCTCTCTCTCTCTCTCACACACACACACACACACACACACACACAGATTCTAAAATACTGAGCTCAATGAAACAATAGGCTGGAAGCAGCCAAGTGGTTACATTCAACCTCACAGTGCATTGGCGTTCACATTTCCAAATGGCCCATTGTGTTCTCCACATTCTCATCTTTGAAGTGCATGTTTGCACAAGTTATTTTGTTCCCATAAACATGAACCCGCCCAGCTGGACTCCCTGGGGACCGCAAGCATTCATTCTCCAGTTACCCATTACCTTCTCGATCAGGTCTAGACATTCTCCATTGTCTATCCAGTCAATATCTTCCCACACCAATCCCTCCCTGCGGGAAGAAGAGAAGGCCACATGAAATCAAGATTTGCTTACTGATTTTTAAAAAAACATTTGTTTTTGGAGTGGACTCTTGTGTGCTTACCTGCTATATTCTAGTTGTTCTAAGGAAAAGATGTGTTTGTTGAAGTACTCCTGAAGCTTTTCATTTGCATAGTTGATATTGAACTGCTCAAAGTGGTTAACCTAAGGGTGAGATACGCGGAGTAAGGTAGAAAAAGGACAAAGGGGCAGGAGAGAAGAGAGATGTTCTGGGAAAGCCATCCATGGCTGCTTTAAGAAACGTGTGGACCAGCCTGGTCTACAAAGTGAGTTCCAAGGCAGCCACGGCTATACAGAGAAACCCTGTCTCGAAAACAACAACAACAACAAAGAAAGGTGTGGAAGAGCGGCTTCTGAACAGAAGGCGCCTGCCTGCCTGTCCCGCTCTTTGCGCGCCTGCTTACCTCGAAGTTTTCAAATCCAAAGATGTCAAGGATGCCGATGGATTTGAAGTCGTCTTTGCCTTTGATCCGGCTGTTGATCTTCTTGATCACCCATTCAAAGCAGCGAGCATAAAGTGCCATGGCCAATGAGTCTCTGCTATCTATGGCCTGGAAGGAGAGAGAAGGCCATGGAGGAAGGCCTAACCAACCCGGACCATCCTGCTCCACTGTGGGAAAGCCGTGGTTCCCATGGCTAAGTGAATCAATGTCTTCCAGGGAAAGAAAAGAAGGGTCAGACCTACATACTGCCTTGACAGACCCACTCATAAAGACCTGCCTTCCAACTCAACTTCACATGTCCAGTAATAGAAGGGGCTCCAAATCTATATAATGGATATGTGTGTGTGTATTATGTATGTGTCTATATACACACATATATATGCATATATACATACATATATGCTTATTTGCATAGTTGACATTGAATGTATATATATATATATATAAAACATATACTATTTAGGTTTAAATTAAAATTAGGTTTAAACTGGGCATGGTGGCTCACGCCTTTAATCCCAGCACTCGGGAGGCAGAGACAGGCGGATTTCTGAGTTTGAGGCCAGCCTGGTCTACAAAGTGAGTTCCAGGACAGCCAGGGCTATACAGAGAAACCCTGTCTTGAAAAACAAAACAAAACAAACAAAAAATTAGGTTTAAAATATTGATACCTAGTTTTAAAATTATTTTCTTAATTTTTTTCCTCATAAAGGTTCTTTTCCTTATGGGGTAACAGATTAGGGGCTGGACAGATGGCTCAGCGGTTAGGAGCACTGACTGTTCTCCCCATGGTCCTGAGTTCAAATCCCAACAACCACATGGTGGCTTACAACCATCCGTAATGAGATCTGACGCCCTCTTCTGGTGCATCTGAGGACAGCTACAGTGTACTTACATATAATAAATAAATCTTTGGGCTGGAGCAAGCAGAGGTCCTGAGTTCAATTCCCAGCAACTACATGATGTCTCAACAACCATCTGTATAGTTACAGTGTACTCATATACATAAAATAAATAAATAAATCTTTTTTTTTTTTTTTTTTAAAGAAAGATTAGACCAGGTGTGTTGGAATATATCTTTACATCTCAATATAAGGGAGGTAGTGGCAAGCATTCAAGGCCTGCCTGGTCTACATAAAGCACGCCAGGTCAGCCAGGGCTACATAGTGAGAAGCTATCTCAAAAAGAAAAAAGAAGATGATAAATCAGAAAGGGCAGGCGATCCGGCTCCATGGGGACAGCTGTCTGAACACCAAGCCTGACAATCCTGGTGTCAATCCCCAGAAAGCACGTGGAGAAGATCAACTCCCACAGTGTATCCTCTGCCTTCCACACGGGAGTGCACGGCGCACACAAGAAGATAATTGTAAGGACAACCAAGAAGGAAGATGAGGAGGGCTCATCAAGGCTTAGCAGAGGCAAAGAACAGTAACAGTGCTTTGCGGTGCTCAAGTACAGGGAGGATAACTTTCACAGCTCACTTTAACTGAGTGCTGACTCTGCAGCAGACGCTAAGTACTTATATCAAGTATTTGGTTTATTATTATTATTATTTTTTATCCTCATGAAAATCCTATGAATTAGGTATAACCATCCTTGGCTTACAGAAGAGGGAACCGAGGCACAGTGAACACATTTCCCAAGAACAGACAGCCTTATGTGGAAGGATCAGCGCACAGTCTCAGCCGGCCTGTGTCAGACCTGAGCACATCAGAGCTTTGCTGCCCTGTCACTTACAGAACAACTTTCCCTATTTCCCAAACTTGGGTTTCTTTTCTATTTGGCCCAAGAGCCAGTCATGTGGACGGCTCACTGGGATCACATGTGTACAGTAAAGTCATGGAAAGTCCCAGGCTGTCTTTGAGGCAAGTTTCAATGGCACCGAGGGCAGGAGGGTCATACCTGCTGGACACTGAGAGGCGTCAGGATCTCTTCTCCCCTGAGGATCATGGATCTCTGGGTCAGTGCATCCGTGAGCTGCGTTGGGTCCAGCCCAAGCAAGTCCGCAGACCTACCCAAAGCTGAAAGTGAAGGAGGAGGCACAGGTGAACTCACAGTTCCTCAAACACACCGGATGCTGGACCTCAGCTGGCATCAAATCTAGCCACACACAGCCACACAGAAAGTGGAGGCAGACATGATGGACACATCTCAGGTAGTAATGGTTTCTGCTTGTAGCAACTTTCTTTAATGTCCTATATCATAAAAGACAGCGAGATTCTCAGTCTCTGTCAGAAGCTTACAGATTTTTAAGTATGTGTTTGTATGTGCACTTGCCTGTCTGTACGTTACCTCTGTGAGTGCAGGTGCCTGCAGAGGCTGGGGGGTTGTGATCCTCCTACTGTGGGTTCGAGGACTCCAATCTGGGTCCTCTGCAAGAGCAGCAAGGACTCCTAATGGCTTGTATCAGCTTTGAAATTCAGTTTGGTAAGATGCTCTGTGATGCCCTCTTAGGAGCTTTTGCTCTGGTCAGAGAAGGGTAGGAGCAAAGCCACCGTGAAAACAGTCACAGAGCTCTTCAGCATCTCAAGGTCATAGGCACCACCTTGCCCAGGCACTGAGTCCTTCTGCTTTATTACAGAAAACCACAGATGGTCAAAATTCCGGGAACAACCGATCGCGTGGTACCCAGATTCAATCAATGGATACATCTACAATACAACCCAGAGCAGGCGCTTTATTGGCTGAGCCACACTGCCTCTCTGTTTCTGGGGTTTCTTTTGTTGCTAAGAGACGGTCTTATGCTTGGTGGCCTGGCTTGGCAGTAGCTTTGCTCTGTAGCCTAGGATCACTGGCAACGCATCATTGCCCGTGTGCTGGCATCAGACCTGTACTACCATACCTAAACTCACTGCATAGCTTTTAATGCAGTAAATGTGAACAAACATTACCACATATACAAAGGTTCTGTTCAGAGAGACAGAGACACAGAGAGAAACACATACACACACACACACACACACACACACAGAGAAAGACAGAGAGAGATGACTTCACGTTTAACTATGCAGTGCACTGCCTGAGGACAACAGAAGAGGGTGCTGGTTCCTCTAGAAACAGAGTGCAAAACACAGGTCCTCTCCAAAAGCCACCCATCTCTCAATTCCTAAGCCATTTCTCCCTCTTTAACCCGAAACAAAGGCTTTTTAGGCTCCTAGGACACTGATAGAAACTACGTGGGAATCAAACACGATAAACACTGAAACATTGACCAGGAGAAACCAGGCTCCTGGAGAGTTATTTTGACCCCAAACACACCCGGTACCCAATTTCTACAACAAGATTTATTGGTTTTATCAGATACCTTCTAAAAAATTACATTATATATAAATTATGTATAAAAATATAAAATATATCTATATATATCTATATATAGATATATTTAAAGTACTTCAGCTGACATTTTATATGTTTAAGGCAAAGGCAGTCACAGTGCAAATGGATAACTAGCAGGAGGCACAGCTTCCAGCACAGCTATGAACCCCGCTGGATAACTCTGAAAACCAAGGCAAAGGGGCTGTAGAGATGGCTCAGTGGTTAAGAGCACCGACTGTTCTTCCGAAGGTCCGGAGTTCAAATCCCAGCAACCACATGGTGGCTCACAACCATCTGTAATGAGATCTGATGCCCTCTTCTGGTGCATCTGAGGACAGCTACAGTGTACTTAGATATAATAATAAATAAATCTTAAAAAAAAAACAACAAAAAAAAAAAACAAAAAAAAAACAAGGCAAAGGGTGATAGCACCTGACTCCATGCTTTCCTGTATTAAACCCTTGCTGCTCATATGTCTACTTACTTGGCCCATTTTTCTTCTCAGTAAGAACAAGAACAGACCCCAAGCCCAGGTCTGGAACCTTGGACTCTTGCCCTGACACCTGACATCACACAGGTGGAGCTCCACAGCTCCTGAGCTGACATAAGTGCTTAGCATGCCTGAGGGGGTGAGACCGTGGGTTCAAGCCCCAGTACCAAAGGATGGGGGAAATCTGTAGCTCTACTCTCGGTGCCAGAAAACCTTCTGTAAAAGGCTGGGTGCCAATTTTCTGGGTCTAGTCTCTTATAAGGAAAGCACTGAAGGGGAGACAGGGTTGGTGATCAGGGGTCAGGGTGGGGCTCAGGCATCACCTCACCTGTTTTGAAGGAAATCTGTGCCCCTCCAGCAGTGATAAACTCTATGTTGCCGAGATGCAGAATTCCCGCCAGCAACCTCAAAACTTCCCGAACTTCCTCCTTGCTGAATTGCATGACTTCCATTGCCGTCTAGAAGAAAAGGAAAACCCGCCCATGACTAAGTTACACTATTAGGTATGGTTCTAAAGACAAGAAGAATAAAACACTGATGCATAACCACTGACTTTAACAATGGTCCATGTCCAAGAAACTAATAGTAATAATAATAAAAAACCAAAGTGAAGATTGCCTTTAGTAGATGGCCACATGTGCGTGACACAGCCAGCCTCTCGCTTATGTTACTAAGTAGTTTAGGAACTACTGCCATCACAGCATGAGTAGGATGCTTTTCTCCTCCAAGACTAAAGCACAACAAACACTGCTGCCTTTATAGAAACCGGAGAGGCAAGGGGACACGCAGAAACAACAGGTACTTTGAATGCAATGTGTTAAGTAATGTCACATTATGCTTTACATATGTTATATGAAACTATTTCATGGATGACATTAGCTTATGTTGATTGGAGGCTGTTAGAATCAAAGTGGGGTTCTCTGTGTCAAGTTGCAACTGGCTAAATAAGTAAGAAAGGCATCAAGGAAGGACACTGCTGCATATATGCCTGACAAGAAGAATTTCTGCAGAAGCGTTGGCACGCACCAGTGTTCTCACAGGAAGTACTACAAGGTTCTCTGCTACCCACACGCTGCCTCCTCGATAGGCTTGCTGTGGGTCCCTGCATAAGGGATCGTTATTTCAAAAACACCCCTGATCTGGGCTTTGAAAACTTCCCCGTGCTTCAGCATCCTCAGCTAGGAAGCTGACATACTCCCTCTGCAGGGCCATCCAAGAATCAACCCCTTATCTCCCCAGAGTCTCTTCCACTTCTTATTCTGCTTTGGTTGTTTTTTGAGGCCAGGGTCATGTGAGTGGCACAGGCTGGCTTGGACCTTGATTTCCTAATCCTCCTGCTCAACCACCTCATAGAAATCTAGGTGAGTGCCACCACACATGGTTTACATGGTTCAGTGCTGGCACTGAGCTCCGGGCTCTGTGCATGCCTGACAAAGATGCTACCAAATCAGTACCCTTTCTAACCTGTTATCTGTTCTCTAGGTCAACAAGTCCCAAGTTTTCCAAGATTCAAAGAGAAAAAAAAAACTTGTTTGAAAAAGTAATACAGTCTGACTCATGTAGCATGAACTTACACACACACACACATACACACAACACGGCCATGCACCATTCAAAACCACTGTGTATACGCACTGAGGTCTATGAGGTCTAGAAATCTTAGCAGTGGTCTACAGCCAAGGATGCTGGACATGTATGCAGTGTTCGGGAAGTCAGAGAACCAAACAGACCGTCACGCATCAAAGTCCTTGCTACTTCACACACATTCGTGAGTCCCCATCCTAGGGGGCCAGATGGAGGCAGTAAAATAAATTAGTTTTTACTTCTCACTTGAAATAGCTTTCAAATCTCAGCCAAAAATTTTATGGTGCAATTTTGAAGGCTGTATTAAAGCTGGCTATGACACTGAGCATACACTCATTGTTTGCAGTCCATGGAAAAGCAGGTGCCCTCCCAAACAATAATCATGTAGTCATTAAGAAGACTGTGCGTCCCTTATGAAAACACAGCGTTCAGAAAATGGCAGAGAACTGGGCGATGGTGGCGCACGCCTTTAATCCCAGCACTTGGGAGGCAGAGGCAGATGGATTTCTGAGTTCGAGGCCAGCCTGGTCTACAGAGTGAGTTCCAGGACAGCCAGGGCTACACAGAGAAACCCTGTCTCGAAAAAGCAAAAACAAAAACAAAAACAACAACAACAACAAAAAACAAAAGAAAAACAAAGAAAAAAAAGAAAATGGCATAGAACAAAATAAAATCATAGAATTGTGCCATGTAAAGTAACACTCTGAAGCATTTATTGTTTTGGGATTTGTCTCCACTTCTAATTGCAATAAGAATATGATATATAAAATAATTTCTAATATGAGTAGTGCCTATGCCTGTCTCCTGCCCTCCTCGTTTCTTACATAAGAAAGTTTTCAGCGTTTCTACATGTTATACTTGACCATGTGTTTTAGTTGCTAGCAGGGGGTCTTAGCTATGTGTCTAATAAATTACCTTAAATACCAATCCCTAATTCTCATAAGTTTGAGAGGAGTGAAACCTTGCTGTTTCCAGGACGGAAGAGATTTCCTCCTCCTCTGTCCAAGTTGGATATTTATTTATTTATTTATTTATTTATTTATTTATTTATTTATGTTTTTCGAGGCAGGGTTTCTCTGTATAGCCCTGGCTGTCCTGGAACTCACTTTGTAGACCAGGCTGGCCTCGAACTCAGAAATCCGCCTGCCTCTGCCTCCCGAGTGCTGGGATTAAAGGCATGCGCCACCAAGCCCGGCTATTTTTTTTTTTTTTAAGCCTTGCTTAGAACTCCCAAGAATAAACTAAATGATTAAATAATAGGAAAATGTCCCATTTGGGATGTTAGTAAAATCACCTAACACTTTTATTAATACTTATGGAGGGCTAAAACTAATAAGTAGTCTTATGTTGAATATTTACAGGTCTATAAGGATATCCATAAGGAGAATGTATATATAAATTTCCTGCATTTTAACGTGATATATCATTTTGACATAAGATCAGATTTCAAATGCCAACAATTGTTACTTCAATGTAACTGTAAATCTGAAACACTGGCATTAAGAAAGACAAAACTGTCTGAACTGACTTGGGGCCAACAGAAGGGAACCATTTTGTGTGGGGAAACGATGCCCCCCTCTCAGGCCATGCTCCCTGGTGGCCACGGCTCTCTGGGAGTGGGACCTGCAGCAAGGCTAAACTAGATAATTACCTGTCTAGAACAACAGTATCTTTTAATAACAAATGATTTTCCTTCAGCTTCCTGAAATGGGTATAAACACAAGAAGAAACTCCCAAGGCCATCTCTTTCCCCTGATTCCTCAAGAATAAGGAGGGTTGCTAATTTCAACACATGCGTCTTCAATTGGGAGAGAAAAGAAGGGTTTGCTGTGGCAAAGTGAGAGGCCAGAAAAGAATGAAGGGACAACTTAAACCCCAGTTCTTTCTGGGGCTCTAGTGCTAGGAGTCCCAGGAGATAAAAAAAAAAACAAAAAACAAAAAACAAAAAAACAAAAAAACCTAGCTCTGCATTTAAAACTGTGTGGCTTTTGCATAGGACCCATGTGGTCATCCTGAATACTTTACTTATAGGCAAGGTTTAGTTTTATATCCCAGGCTGGCCTTGCGCTCACTAAGCAGACCAGGCTGGCCTCAAATTTGCATCAGTCACCACGCCCTAGCCTCCTCAATGCTGACATCACAGGCATTTGTCACTGTGCCTGGCCTTAACCACCTCTAGCTTACCAGACACAGGGCATATGCTACATAAACAGCAGTTCTGATGCTGCACGGATTTTGTGGATGCAACCTTCTTTCTCTTCTTTAGAAGTATTTTCTATCTGAAGTTGGTTACCTTTGGCAATGGAGGACTCAGAGATCTGGGGTTAATATGATATTTTAAAAGAAGACGTCACAAAATCCAGCTTTCTCTCACTAGTGCCCCACAGGGACTGAGAGACAACTGTGCTATAAGCTGTCTTTCTTCATCCTGTTCTGGCCTCACACTTTTCCCAGTACAAAGCCACCTGTCTTTTAGGTGCCTAGACCCCTCCCCTCTGAGGTATATACATAGAGTGTTCTCTTCAGGGGGTGCCAGACACAGAGCCCTGACCTTGTGTGTGTGGAGCCCCAGGTTTGATCCTGATAACCGAGGACAGATAGAATAGTGACAGTCAGTGTCAGAGACAGCTGGAACAGACAGAGACAGAGACACAGATGGACCACACTGCACTGCTCTGGACATTTGTGTGGCTTTGAACAGAGATGCAGAAGGAAAGATAATCACATCACTGCCTCGCCTGCTTTGAATTTCATTTTTCCCCCTTTCTGCTTTCCTTTTTTTTTTTTTTTTTTTGAGACAGGATCTAACTCTGTATATTAGGCTGACTTTACACTCAGGGCAAGCCTCCTGCCTCAGACTCCCTAGTACTAGGATTGTAGGCATTAGCCACATTCCCTGCTTGAATTCAGTTTCCAACTTCAAACCAGATCATATACATGGGATGGGGAGAATTTATGTGTGATTGATAGATGATTTGAAATCAATGATTTGGTATTTGTCTGTCTGTCACCTGTTGGGTGGAAGTTCCCTGAACTGTATAGGCTACTTCTGTTGCCCTTGGTTACACACCAGCACTGGATGTGGAGACCTTATTGATGAAGATACCACATACTGAATTATCAGAGAGTTTCTGACCTTTGAATGACTTAAAAAGACAAGTCTAAAGAGTCTGAAAACAGGAAGACATGTGTAGGTTAAGGGCAGGCTGTTCATCAGCTCTGCAAGCCTCCCAGAAGACGCCATTCTAATGAGCTGGCATGGCCATTAGGAGCAGAACTAAATCCATGTAATGTTTAGGACAGGAAGTGTGAGCACCCCTTGGTATGCACGGGGGCTGGTTCCAGGCTCCCTGTAGACATTACAATCTGAGAGTGTTCAAATACCTCATAAATAGGTGTACATGCCTATGTACACCCTCTACATACCTTATCTCCAAATTACTTATAGTGCCCAATGCAGTATATATACATAACCGTTACACTGTATTGTTTAGGAAACAGCAACAGGGGAAAAAAAAGGCCTGAATATATGAGTACATTTAAAAACCTGAAAACACAGTTAAGGATGAGACTGTGAGCAGTGGATAGACAGGGATGCATGCACTTGTGTCTGCTATATTTATACTTGATTAGATATAGCTACATGAGTCAACCCTGGACATGTTGTACTCTAAAGCTGAGGTCTCTGGCAAAGACACAGCCCACCGCGTGACCTCCAGCCATACTCAGACAGATAGGCTGTTCGCAGAGTGCGCTGACCGGGCTTATTCAATGCAAGTCACAC
Source organism: Mus caroli (assembly GCF_978045245.1). NCBI lineage: Eukaryota > Metazoa > Chordata > Mammalia > Rodentia > Muridae > Mus > Mus caroli. The sequence goes on from NW_028227271.1 coordinate 78,776,457, forward strand.
TGTCCTGAGGCATTGTGAAACTGAGGGACACTAGCAACTGTTGCCACCGTGAGTCAGACTCCAGATCAGCACCAGTGGTAACCTTGTCCCATGGCTAAGGGAACTATTTTTCAAAAGAAATCCTACCTACAGACTCAAAACTGGAGAACTGTGGCTGGGGGCGGCGGGGGAGGGGGGGTTAGGGCAAAGCCTGGGGCTCTATGAGTCTTGTTTTTAAGAGTGGAGGACACTGACTCTGAACATGCTGTTCCAAGTGAGCCACACCTCTGTCCTGATTGACGCAGTCACTCATCATGTCTGAGGATACCTAGGATTCCCCTCTAGCCCAGAAAGCAGGCTTCACTCTGACTTACAGGATAAGAAATAACTGTTCTCATGTGTTCTTTCAAATGTAGTCATTTCTGTTTTCCTTACCAAAACCCCCCCTTTTTTTTAAGAGCAAAAATGAAACTCATACTCTTATTAGGAGAAAATTTTTAAAAATTAACTTACGATAACTTGTCTGAAGGATTCCTGGTCGCTGATTGTCTTGTCTTCTGTACACCCAGACTGATTCAAGTAATGGTAGTTTTCTGGCAAAGATAAATAAAATTCTTCTACAGAAAGACAAAGAAAGATGCAACATCAGTGCCCAACTGGTATAACTGACAAAATTCAGAAGACATCACTGTAATTTACCTAAGTACACTGGAGACTCTATTCTGGTTTTAATAACTAGAGCACACACCCAAGTCTATACCCCAAACGACCACACACCAAGATACTGGTAGAGCTACTTTATAGAAATCCCAGGGAAATAAAAACTTCATTAAATTAAGCAGAACCATAGAAAACCAATTAATGAGACTCCTGCTTTATTGTTTTCTTCTAAAGCCAAACATTTAGGGTTAGGGATGGTTAAGTGGGAGGACTTGCTTAAGACACAGAAGCTCTCAGTCTACCCTTTAGTAGGACAATAAAGGAAAATAAGCACAAACTTAGAAATGAGTTTCGCCTAGGTGTGTTTTAAAAGTATAACCATTGCCTAGGGAGATGGCTCAGTGGTTAAGAGTACTGGCTGCTCTTCCCTAGGTCCTGAGTTCAATTCCCAGCAGCCACATGGCAGCTCCCAACCCTCTGCAACTGCAGTTCCAAGGAATCTGACACCCTCGAACATCAATGCACATAAAGCAAAAGTAAATTATCAAAAAAAAAAAAAAAAAAAAATCGGGCTGGCAAGATGGCTCAGTGGTTAAGAGTACCGACTGCTCTTCCGAAGGCCCAGAGTTCAAATCCCAGCAACCACATGGTGGCTCACAACCATCCTTAACGAAATCTGATGCCCTCTTCTGGAGTATCTGAGGACAACTACAGTGTACTTACATATAATAAATACATAAATAAATAAAAATTAAAAAAAAATATCATGCGGGGTAGTGAGTTTGTAACGCCAGGCTCGCTGGCCAACCAGCACAGACTCAATGGCAAGGTCCAGGCTCAATGAGAGATTCTGGCTCCAAAGGTAATGCAGAGAACAACGGGGGTGCCTCTGACACCACCTTCTGGCATCTATGTGCAAACATGGATACTCACTAGTTTACATGCGTGCATACAAAAATACAGACACGTGTATGTACACAGAAACACAGATAAACATGCACACACATACACACACACACAGAAATAAAGCTGCTTGCATTACATTATATATTTCTCACAAATATCCATTACATTCAAAGTGTACTAAGATTACAAATAGTTTGAGGTTTCTCTGCTGCTAGTTTTTCCCCTGTGCTGGGTTGATCCTCAGATGACCTCGGCCGGCATCTCTGGTACACCCATAGCACACACACATTTTACTGCAACTGGTGGACATCACGGACTGCTGAGGTGCCATCTGCAGTGTGTTTTAAGCAGGAGACAAGCTGCCATCCATCCCCCTGTCTCTGCTGAACCTGTTCGTCACTCACCTCGCTCTCCCTGGTCCAGCCCTGCCAGCAGTGCATAGAATATGTGATAATTCCTCTCCCCGGGATTCTGCCTCACTACTCGGTTCTGTGAGGAGAAACCAAATTTTTATAAATATATATATATTTAAATGTTTTTATCACTTAATACAAAACAATCTCTGAAAACTGTCATTATAGGAAAACTGAGTCTTGAGTACTTACTTTTTCTAATAAATCTTCATTCGAGAAGTAATGGAAGGTCAAGGAAGAAAACAGATACTGGTGGTGTGGAGGTGGGGGAGGGGAGAGCAGTGTGCTGACCTGGTTGCTTGAGTTGTGGCTCACTCATCTTGCTGCTACTGGTGCCAAATGACACCAAACAAGCAAAGCCCACGTCACCAATGTCATGATGCCCAACCGAACACAAGTGCTTGGTTCTAGTGCTGCTCCAGGGCAGACATGGCTTGAATGTAGCCCCAAGGGGCCATGTGGAAGAGCCCTCACACAAGGTGGGACCTAAGAGAAGGGGGCTAGGTCACTGTTACTATAGTTATGCTAATGCTGATCTTACAAGCATGTCAGCTTCTTGAGACGAGACAGTCAAGGGTGGAGTCCGCCCATCCAGGTTCTCTCTTCCTCTAACTTCTTGGCATGTGATCTCTCAGGCATGCCCCGTCCCGCCATCTAGGATGCTAACCACCATGCTACAATGGAGCAAGATGGCGTGTACCAGAGCCAGAATACATGACTTATTAATAGCTTAAACGGTGACCTAAGATAAAGCTGTTTTAATCTTTACTTTTTATTTGTTTGTTTATTTATATTTCTGTGTATAGCCCTGGTTGTTCTTGCACTCACTTTGTAGACCAGGCTAGCCTCAAACTCAGAGACCTGTCTGCCTCTGCCTCCCAAGTGCTGGGACTAAAGGTATATATTATTACTACCACCTGGCTTAAGGCTTTTTTTTTTTTAAAGGCAAAACTTGATAAATACTTTTTTCTTTCTATCAAGTATCCAGTCAGACATCACATTATAGCAACAGAAATCAGATAATAAGTGATGAATCTAGACTATGGGCATAATCTGAGACATTTCCAAAGGAAAAATGATCATTTACCTTGTAAAGTAACTAACAGGCCAGATGCAATGATATTAAAGAGAAAAGAACCCTTGAGCTAGAGAAACAAGTATTTCATGTTCTTTTGGGCCCCTTACAGTAAGAGAGCAAAGTTTTCACTGTCAGGGCCAAATGCAAAGCCAGCCATGAAACGAAACAGGATACAATCTACAATTCTTCCTCCCTGAATATTTCCCTGCTGGCAGATGTTCAGCTGAACAAACTTCCCGAAGCGACTGGAGTTGTTGTTGTATACCGTCTTCGCATTGCCAAATGCTTCCATGATTGGGCTGTGGACAGAGGACAAGAGGGCATCACTCAGAGCCAATGCTAATACACACAAATGGAAGGAATCTGCAGCCCAGGGAGGGTCCAGCCTGACTCTGTTTATTTAATGAAGAGTTGGCTTTTCTTTTTTTTTTTTTTAAAGATTTATTTATTTATTATATGTAAGTACACTGTAGCTGTCTTCAGACACTCCAGAAGAGGAAGTCAGATCTCGTTACAAGATGGTTGTGAGCCACCATGTGGTTGCTGGGATTTGAACTCTGGACCTTTGGAAGAGCAGTCGGGTGCTCTTACCCACTGAGCCATCTCACCAGCCCCAGAGTTGGCTTTTCTAAACGCTTGCTGAAACGGGCTTCTCCTGAACATCCTCTAGAATGAGACTAAGAAGATGGTTAGCTATGCAGGGAGAGGAAGCTGCACAGCTAAGGGGACCACATGGCTCAGCTCTGACAAATGAACTTGGCTACTGCAGTGCCCTGGAGATGCACAGAAGAGACTCCCATCTAGGATCTGAAAAGCCCTGGATGCTGGGCCTTCCACATGTTTGCACCATGGCCTGGAGGTAATTTATTTAACATCTTCCGGATCTTCTCCAACTGTTAAACGGAGTCAGGCTAGACCAAGGATGTGACAGGCAGGGCCGTAAAGGGCCAGATGCTATTGTCAGCTTTCAGAGCATGCGGTCCCTGATGAAACTACTCAGTGCTGCTTCTGTTGTCAAAAGTTGCCAGAAACAGCACAAGCGAGCATGGCAGGGTCCCAAGGAAATTATTTATGAAGAATGCTGGAGGAGGCGGGTGAAGAACTCTGAAAATGGAGGGTGATGACCCTTGCTGAGCTACAGGCTGGAAGCAGGGCTAAAAACTAAAGGCTTAAGTGTAATTTGTGTGTGTGCAGGTGTATATGTGTGTGTGTGTACAAGTGTATGCATGGTACTTTAGACCTTGAAAATGCTAAGCAAGCATTTTACCACTGAGCTGCATCTCCAACTGAAAACAAGCCAAAACAAAACTGCAGGATATTATACTAGGCTGCAGTTTGCTGACCCGAGGTCAGCTCTCTGCATCCGGGGTCTGTAATGTCTCTCTTGGTACAACCTGACAAGGCGCCAATCAGACACCAAATGAGTCAGCAGGTGATACTCAGCCACACAGCCTTCTGTCAGTTCATGTCAGGATCATGGCTGGGTTCTGCTGAGGCTGTGCAAATGCCCTGTGCTCACACTGACTGCGTTTCTCTCTCTGAATGCTACAGCAACTGGGTTAGTATGTGTCTGAGAGCTTCCGTCAGCAGCTGCACGCAGTCAGTCTGCTTCTTAGAACCAGGAAGTACTGCCTATAATGGCCCGACAGGGATGGGAAGGAGGGAGGAAGGATGGATAGACCAGGAGATGCTTCTGCCCAAGCAGGTGTTGCTGAAGGTTGCAGGAAGTGCTAGGTCCATGTCAAGACCGTTTCAATTTTGAGAGGGGCAGGAGGGACAATGGTGAGGGGAAGGGAGACAAAGGGTCACTACATCACCCTTCCTAGCATAGAACTCTCTAGGCCCACCTGGCCTTAAATTCACAGAGATTTGCCTGCCTCTGACTCCCCTGTGCTGGGATGAAAGGTTCGCAGCTGAGATCTCTTAATGAGATCCTAACAGACAAGCCGGGAAGAGAAACAGACTGACTAATTTATAGCTATTCGGTTCCAGAAGGGAAGCCTGATGCTTTTCGCCCTTTGGCCCGGGAGGGAGAAAGGTGATGCGCTCGCTACCTGCTTTGAAGGATGGCTTGCTCGACGCTGGATGTCTTCTCCTGCAGGCCCAGGTCCAAAGTCTGCGGGCTGATGACGGACAGGAACTTGAGGATCAGCTTGGTGCTTTCCGTTTTCCCAGCCCCGCTTTCCCCGCTGAAACACAAAACGCACAAGATTTGGTTTCTAAAGAAAGATGTAGTCTTGATACAACCAGCTTTGTCAAAAAGCACTACACTCCTTAAAACAAGTCACCATTGACAATGGGGATAAGAGAGGTACAAATCCCTGTTGCTGGACCAGGAGGAGGGCTCTGTGGCTAAGGGTACCTGCCACCAAATCCGATGACCTGACTTCTCTTTCTCTCTCTCTCTTTCTTATATGTAAGTACACTGTAGCTGTCTTCAGACGCACCAGAAGAGGGCATCAGATCTCATTATGGGTGGTTGTGAGCCACCATGTGGTTGCTGGGATTTGAACTTCGGACCTTTGGAAGAGCAGTCGGGTGCTCTTACCTACTGAGCCATCTCACCAGCCCCTGACTTCACTCTTAAACACACATGATACAAAGAGAAAACAGACGCCCACAGGTCCCTCTGACCTCCACAAGTCTGCTACAGCCTGCATGCCCTCCTTTGACACTCAAATAAGAAATTCAATTTTTATAACTTGCCCGTTGCTTTGATTTGCAGGGAAGCAGAGGCCTTTTCTCCTGATGGCAGGTCCATTTCTGACCTCCTATATACTGCTTCTTATGCAAGACTCAGGAGACAGACGGACAGCACTGTTCAAATAAGGGGAGCCCTGCACAGGCAAGAATCTTTACTTTATCTTGTTCCCAAGCCATGTCCTCATCTCCAACAGCACCCGCTGAGGTGGGCACCTGCTGGGTGTGTGTTAAATGAATGGGCACAGTCACAGTATTTTGGGGGTAAACAATGAGCATAAGAAGGAGACCACCAGTGTTCAGAAGGATGAAGTCTGCACTACACGACTAGCCTCCCAGCTATCCTGAGACAGAAACAGGCAAGGAGGGTTGAGTGCCTGGCTCAGAGCTAAACACGAGGGTCTGATTTCAAAGTCCCATGGATGTCTTGCATTTAGAAGCTGGTAACAGAAAGTGGACAAAGCACTTTAGACAGAGGGGACCGAAGGGAGATGCAAAGGATGCCTTGGCCATGATGTCTGCCAAGTATAAGGCTGACAGAGAAAACAGGAGGATTCTGGGTAAGATATGATGGAGCAAAAGCCAGAAAGCAGGCAAGGCAGTATTGGAAGATGCAGCCCATGGCTGGTGAGTGTGCTGGGTCCATTAACATCACCTTCAAGAGCTAAGTCCTTGAGAGGGTACTCCAGAAGGCCTGAAGGGTCCCTTCCAGAAGATCAGCTATAGCTATCTCCTTCCAGTGCAGCTGTTACCTAGGCTCATGGATGCTCAGAGACTGTGCACAGGTAATACAACTAGAGATGGGAAGGGAAGCATGAGAGACATCTGGAGAGGAGAGTCGAGTCCAGTCCACTTTGTGTAAGGTTCCATGTTCAACAAGTACCCTGGGGGAGGCTAGAGGAAACAAGAAACCAACAGACATGGAAAGCAAAGCAGAAGGGATCGTATGAGACGGCAGGGTAGACTGCTCGGTGGAAGACAGACAGGAGCCCCTGAGTTCTCTGTGTCCTATGTGGGCCAAGGTACGGGTCTCTTAAGGTATGCTGTCAGGTACATGGTGAATGATTAAATAGCTAATTACATTCAGAAAAGAGGAGAGGACTCAGATGATAGGCACCCCTGCCTGAAGCCAGGCTGCGTGTCTATTGATCCAGACCCAGAAAAGGTACCTTATCCCGTTTGGAAGCATTAGGCTTGAGCACGAGAGAGAAAGATATCATTATTCCAGACAAAAAAGCATCCTAGCAAGGGTTCCGAGAGCTCCTAGCAACAAGATGGGGAGACGTGTTCTCCCTGCAGAGAGCAAGTGTCCACAAACCACGCCTCCCATGAGATGCTAAAGCAAAACCCAAGAGATTACGACACAGGCCTGCCTGGGACAGCTGAATTTAACAACCTCAGAACCAACCGTCCTGTTTGATGCTTGAGATGGCAGAGTGAGTGAGTCAAGCCAGTCTGGGCTGAGCTCTCTGTTATCCACAGTGGGAATCATCCTGATTCAGGATGTAACAGTCCTTTTGACATACCTGGCCTGGGCACAGACCAGTGCTGAGTGTATGGCTGGCACTGACATCATACAAGACTGAGTAGGGTCCAAGCTAGGAGAGGAAAATTTTGAGGAAACAGCCAATGGCATGCACAGCACCCCTGCCAGATGCAGGAGCTGGGGGCAGCACACAACAGAGGCTCTGGAAGGATGTGGGTACCAGTGAGCTTACCAGTGTGATGGGGTGGATGCAGATGACAGTTTCCACATCTGTCAAAAGTCACTGCACTGTATACATAAAATTAGCCTACTTGACTTGATAATTTTACTTTACGTTGGAGAGAACAAAACAAATCTACTTCTAAGACAAAAAGCAGTTTCCAGACCTCTCAGCCTTGGGACAGGGCAGCTGGAGAATTGTGGGAGGAAGGGTATATTTTGGGGGAGAAAATGATGTGAACTCAGAACCCAACCCAGGATGTGAGATATTGAGATAGGATACCTGAGGACTCAGAGAAGCTGCCTAGGTGGGATTAGGAGAACAGGAAAACTCTTGGGGGTTGGGGGGGCAGATAGAGAAGGGAAGAGAGAAGAGAGAGTAGGGTCAGAGGAGAAAAACCATGTAGACCCGAGTTAAGGAAGAGAGTGAGACAGCTGGAGAGGAAATCAGGGTGGCTTATTTTAAGTCATGGAACCAAATGTGCATGCCTTCTCCTCCCCAAACATGTAACAGCTGGAGACTTTTGAATGATTATGCCTAATTATCATAAAACAAAATCAAAGTATCAGGGCAGTGAGGCTCAAAAGAACTGGGAGCAATGTGCTCTTTAATCAGGAAGGAGGCAGGTGAGGAGCAGCAGGAGATGGTGCTAGCATGCACTGACTCTCCATGCACGGGGATGCTTGGGATGTTAGCAGGACAGATGGGAGCTACCTGGCAGTGTTCTAGATCCATCATGTCTAAGATGATGTCTGGTCCTTACGTTCCACCTTCCTGCTTGTGAATACATTTCCTACTCAACCGCACCCCTCCCATCTGTTTCATGCTGGGGTGGTTTCGCTGCAGACGCTGGACAGGGCTGAGAAGCTGAGACACCGGTGAGCCAATCACCGAACCTAGGACATAGGCTCTTTGGCCTTTCTGTTTGCCTCTGCTGATCAAGCATGCCCTTCCTATGAATCAAATTCCAAAACAACACATTTTTCTTAAAATAAAAATCAGATCAAACCTAATTTCTATCATTTCCTAGTTGATAGCTAACTAAAGGGGCATCTGTAGGGTCTAAAAGATTATGTCCAAAGGGTTTTTATTTTTTAAAGATTTATTTATTTTATTTATATGAGTACACCAGAAGAGGGCATCAGATCCCATTACAGATGGTTGTGAGCCACCATGCGGTTGATGGGATTTGAACTCAGGACCTCTGGAAAAGCAGTCAGTGCTCTTAACCACTGAGCCATCTCTCCAGCCCATGTCCAAAGGTCTTAGCAAGTTAAAACAGTCCTCACATCATGGCTTCGGTAGGAGGTAGCAGTTGGTTGGAGCAGAGGCTAAAGTTTAAATTTCTGTCGCCAGTCACTCACCAGGTGTGAGCCTTTCTCCACAGATTTTGGTCCCATTCCAGACAGTCCTCACCTATACACATGTCCTTCTCCTGCTTCTGACTGTAAGTCACAGACCATGCCCTCTGTCACATGTTCTCTGTCTAACCAAACACCCAACTCTGGCTCAGTACCCAGAAGACACACTTCAAGAAACAAAGAGGACTGGTGAAATGGCTCAGTGGTTAAGAGCACTGACTGTTCTTTGGAAGGTCCTGAGTTCAAATCTCAGCAACCACATGGTGGCTCACAACCATCCGTAATGAGATCTGACGCCCTCTTCTGGTGAGTCTGAAATCAGCTACAGTGTACTTACATATAATAAGGACTAGATTATACAAAAATGGAGTCACTAGTAGAGTCACTCGAGCCAAGTGCTGCACGGTCAAACTGAAGCCTTGAGGAAGCACATGGACTCCAGGTCTGACTGGGTTTTCCTGAAAGCAGGAAACCCCAGTCTGTCTGGGTCAATCTGAGAAGGAACTCCCTCCACTTCAACCCTGGCAAAGGTAGCACGGAGTCGGCCAGTCAGTGTGGCTCTCCTGTCCCATCCTCTGCTCTCATGACTTGCCCTGTTCTGCTAAGTCTCAGGGATAATCTCACTCTACTTAATGGCTTGAAGGTTCCCTCAACACCTAAACCATGACTGAAGTCAGCGGCACCTACAGGTACATTTGCTGTGACTTCTGTCACTTGACACTGCTCTGCATCTCGAGAGTTCACTCACATTCAAAAAGACCACAACAAGCTAATCTCTCTTTCTACACACACACACACACACACACACACACACACAGAGTGGTAGATCTCAAACATACAGACTCATACACATACATTTTTAAAAATTTAATTAATTAAAAAAAAAAAACAAACAAACAGTTTCAGAGCAGAACAATGTTGAAACAGTACAGAATGAAACCCTAATGGAAGGCCTGGCATCACCATGCCCAGCTGGGGATCTCAGCCAAGGCTAAACTACTTGTTTTTAAATTTACTTGATAATGTGGAGGATTAGAAAGAGAATATTCTGTGATTTTTAATGCCAAGAAGGCGAGAGAACATTGTGAGACTAGCAAGACACACAGCATCCACCAGGGGGCAGATTAGGCCCGAGGAAACCAAACAGATCCTAGCTCTTGTTTTCTTAATTCCAATACTTTCTTTAAAGAAATGGGAGATAGCAGGGCAGGGAAGGGGAGGGGAGGGAACAGAAGGGGAGGAGTAAAGAAAAAGTAAAAAACAAAACAAACAAAAACAAATCTGCTGGTAAGTTCTATTGAACCAAACGGCCTATGGTGTCACTGCCCAACGCTGGAGAAGCAGAGGCAGGCCAAGGCTACAGAGTGAGACCGGGTTTCAAATACAAAACAACCCCACCCCACTTTCTAGTGAGGAGTCAATTCTTTTGCTTTTGAATGGGGTCTCACTCCATAGCACTGGATGGCCCTGGTAAAACAGACTACCCTCAAACTCTGAGATACTTGACCCTGTCTCCAAGAAAACTAGGATTAAAAGTCACCGTGCCTGGGCCACAAATCCATTCACAAAGACTCTTGTGGATTCATTTAGCTACGTAAAGTTACTTTCCCTTTTAAAGTTGTTCAACACAGGGTTTCTCTCTGTAGACCAGGCTGGCCTCATCAACTCAAGAGACTCACCTGCCTTTGCCTCCCAAGTGCTAGGATTAAAGGTGTGCACAAGCATCACTCAGCTGGCAGCACGTGTTTATCCCAGCATTCAGTAGATTGAGATAGATATATACATCCTGAGTTCCAGGCCAGCCTGAGCTACATGCGTAGAGCCTGACTTACAAAAGCAAAACAGAACAGCAATCTTACATGATGTTTGAGTCACAAGTCAAGTTCCCTTATTAGGCACGGTATTGCTTAAAGCTATTTCTATCCACAGTGGGTAGCCTCACTTGGACTGACTCTGGATTATCATGATCCCTGTTTGATCCACTTAACACACTGACAAGCTACTTCTGCAGCCTCATGCTAGCGTTGCTACAGTGACCGAGAAGAGAACAAAGTCCATCTCTCCCCGGGCTTTGGGGGAAGGGAAATCAGTTCATCCATTCATGTACATGTCATTTCTATTTGTTCAAAAGAGAAAAAGCAGGGGAACCTTCCACAAGTACAACGGCCGGATCCTGCCGTATGAAAATGGTATGGCACCTGCGACCGTCGATCATTATACCGTGCTCACATCACAGGCTGCAAAAGGGTCCATGCCTTCATGCCTGGCACAGTGTATTGTTCGCTGATATATTGGGCAGTGGAACTCATCTCAGCCATCTTTGGGCATGCTCTCCCTAGCCTGGGGTCTGTGGTAGGACCTCCACTGGCACCCCTCCCCCACAGGGAGAGTCTCTCCAATCTGGGGAGAGGATGGGGGTTGGGGTGGGTACAGCCTGCTCACCTCAGATCCAGTCAGTCTTCACCACCTGGGAACTGTCCTCCGATTACCTGGTTGGGTGCATGACCAGGTCTGTCTGTGTGACTCGGGGCTACAGGGTTGGCAAGCTTTATTGGCTTGGGGTCCAAAAATGACAGACGGCACTCTCCATCTGTCCCTGTGTCGTACTGTCACAGAACTTGAAATCCTGTGGGTATCCATATACTGCCCTTCCCCACAACCAAACTGTTCTTCCCATTTCCTTCTCTCTTCAAATAATATAATTATTTTGTCACAAGTTGGGGCTAGAAAGCCATGTAAAACAGCTGTCAAGATCATTCACAGTGGCAGTTCCCTGGCCTGTCACTCCTCAGTCACTGCCATGTCCCATGAGGGGGTGCCTGGAGGGACACGCGAATGAAGAGCTTGGATATTCCATGGAAACCTCAACACTTCATCACATCTGTGTTGGACGTCATCCAGACCAGACTCACCACTCCTGCCACAGCCTCTCAGAGCAAACAACAGGCTCCAATAGGATATATGCCGTGGGCCAATTTGCATCCATTAATAATTAACATGTAAGAAGCATATAAAAATGTACTCCAGGTCTTTTTAAAATGCCATTCTAGGTGGGAAGGGTTGTCACAGTGAGGGCTCCTGCTACTTTATTTTCTGAGTAAGTAAGAACTGGGTGATCCTGGAGGCTCAGGAAGAAGGAATGCTGTTTGAGAGAAATGTGAGCTACACAGTAAAATCCTGCCTCAAAATTAACTCAAGACAGAAAAGTATACAGACAAGTTAGACTTGGCTCCAACAGGCATGTCATATCTAACACAGTTAATTTAAATAAACATGCCCTTGTACCATTCTCTTAAGGCATGCACAGCAAGCTTTCTCTCTCCACCTAATTCATAGGTAGACTTTAGGACAGCGGTTCTCAACCTTCCTAATGCTACAACCCTCTAAAACAATTCCTCATATTGTGGTGACCCCCCCCCCCACCATACAATTATTTTCATTGCTACTTTGTAACTGTAATTTTGCTACTGTTATGAACTATAATGTAAATACCCATGTTTTCTGATGGTCTTAGGCAACCTCTGTGAAAGGGTCCTTTGACCCCACTCCCACTCCAAAACGGGTCGTGACCTACGCGTTAAAAACTACTTGCTTAGGGGGCATTCCCATTATTAAAAAAAAAGTCTCTTAAAAATATTTCTTAAAATCAGGATATTGTTAACTAGAGTGATTTCTATGTATATAGTAGATTTCTTCTACAGCACAGAAAAAAGAAGTCTTGCTCAAAACATTGAAGCATTGTGACTAACATCCTAAAATATGTAAAATATTTCAAATATCAAAGAGCCATTGAATAAACAGATTGACAGTGCTTCATCTGTGAAATGGCCAGAAGAATAATGCAAGATAATTGGGAGTAAAGAGGGAAAAATGGGAATAAATAAATGATTGAACAAATGAATGAACGGAGGGCCTATGTAGGGCAAACCGCCAACCCACACAATCTGTCTGCAACTGAGCGCCCTCAGCAGGAGCCAGGTTGGCTGGAGCGCTCTCCAGTGAATGGTTTCTGTTGGGCGGGGCAGACAGTCGGCCCACCCCTGCTCTCTGCTCTGGCTCACCTGATGAGGACACATTGGTTGTCATGGCGCTTCCACAAGCAGCGATAGCATTCGTTGGCGATGGCGAAGATGTGCGGTGGAAGCTCGCCCAGGTGGCACCTGCTGTACTCCTCCATGGTGGCGCGCTCGTACAGGCCAGCGATGGGCTGGTAGGGGTTCACTGACGCGATGATGGAGCCGATGTAGGTCTGTAAGCAGAGGGGAAAGACCGGGCAGCGTTACCAGGGCAGTGAGACCTGGCTCGGACCTGCACATCGCCTGCTCTGCATTCTGCACAGGGGGAGCAGGAGCGATCCAGCGAAATGATCGTTTTACGCGGCCTCAGCACGCACTGCCCACGCTGTCCGTACACCCTGAGGTATATAACCTCGGCACTGCGCAGATGCACGGAGCCGGTTCAGAGTGGGCTTTCGGGAAGAGGTCAACGGTGAACTAGGATGGCAATGAGCCCAGACCAAATCCCTGTTCCCAGGTGACCTCCCTAATCCCAATCCTTTCCTGGCACAAAGCCCAATAGTTCCGGTTCCCTTCCTCCACTCCGTAGCTGTTATGAAACAGCAGGTGGCAAAGGCAGAAAATAGAAAAAAGGGCAGAGGTGGGGTGGGGAGAGGGTATAGGCGCCATTAAATGAGCAGTTTCTGTGTGGAGAAACTTGTGGAGGTCAGCTGCTATTAATGCATGGCACACAGCACTGGGCATGTCTCGGAAATGGTTAAAAACCATCTCAATGACAAATCCTATCCCAGGGTCTATCAGCCACAGGTTTTTTGTTTGTTTGTTTGTTTGTTTTGTTTTGTTTTATTTTATTTTGTTGTTTTCCAAACAGGTCTTTCTATGTAGTCCTGGCTATCCTGAAACTCCCTCTGTAAGGCTGGTCTCAAACTCAGATCCACCTGTCTCTGGCTCTCAAGTGCTAGGACTAAAGGTGTGCACCACCACTCTCGGGTATACAGCCACAGGTTTTTAAAGCATCCTTCCTCAGACCTTCCAGAGCAGTACAGCACAAGCTAGTTCCCACTGCTTAAAGCCACCGGTTCCCTCCACAGAGACTGACACTTCTGCATCGAGGTCCCCCAGTTTTCCAGGGTCACACACAGCCAGTAAGTTAACACAGGGAATCAGCATCCCTGCAGGACCCCCCACCCCCACCCCAGGGAGCACACCTGCTGTGCCTTTACAAGGACCAGCATGTCTTTCTTTCCCCATGTGTTAAAACCCTGACCACAATGCCTAAAAATAGCACTATACTTGAAGACAGGGCCTTTCAAGAGTGATTAATTTAAACTTGGGCTCTTAGGGGTATCTGAATCCGATTCCGCCCAGTGTCTTTGTAGGGAAGGGACAGCTGGACACACAGAGACCCCATGGACGCACACTCGGAAGCTGGCCAGTAGAAGAATGTAGAAACCTGCTGCCGACTCTGTTCCTAGACCCCCGGCCCCTGGAACTGTGGCATTGTGGGGTGTTGTCCCTGAAGTCTAGGCAGGCCATACCTGGGTCTAACCCCATCAGCATCCAGCATGACCCTAGGAAATATGCAGTTCTGCATTTTTTCAGGAGAGGAAACCGAGGCAGGAGGCGAAAGTTTTGACAACAGCTACAGCACCAGTACATGGTGGAGATGAGATCCAATCCGAGTCCAGCCAACCTAATTCTAGAACCTTCTATTACCAAGGGGGACAGCCAAGGTAGACAGAAAGTCCTAGTGTTCTGAGAACATCTGTACATCATTACAATTTAAGTGATTTAGATTCACATTAACTGCCAGGAACACCAGGCAAAGTACTGTATCTCCAGTGCAGCTTTTTTAAATATAAAAAAGTCTAGGTTGGGAAGTAATTTAAACCAAAAAGAAATTTAAGACATAAGTGGCATTACTGTGGCAATTTCACTCTTAGGTTTATAACCCAGAAGAATGGAAAGCAGATACTTTGATACATTGACGGCAGTATTACTCATACAGTCAAAGGTTGTGAAACCCAAAGGCCCATCGTCAGACCACAAGAGAGCAAGCTATGGTACATCCATACAATAGAATACTCTTTAGCCACGTAAAAGGAACACAGTCATAATTATACAGATGATATAGTATCAGTGTGTAACATTTGAAAGCACACCAGGTTAGAGGCACCAGATTCTTCCAGAACAGGCCCATCCACAGAAAGAGGAAGACAGAGGCTTTGAAGCTCTGAGGTGGCAGAACTCCCATGGGGGAGGGGCGATAGGTGGCCAGTACCAGGTTTCCCTTTGGGGTGATAAAGATACCCAGGGACTAGACTGAAGTATGGGCTCTTCAACATCACGAATGTGCTAGATTCCAGTTGTCTGTAGATTTAAATCTGATGGACTTCTGTTAAGTAAAGTTCCCTTCCATTAGACAAATGACTGTTATTTTGTAAGTAAACGTGCCGGGCTTTGGAAACGTGGATGTTCTAGAAAGTCGACTTCGCTTGGTCACGCTCTGTAGGGGAAATTTAGCCAGAAAGGGAAAAACAAAACCAACCAACCAACCAAACAGACAAACAAAAAACCAGAAGCCAGAAAAGGAGTAGGGGCAACACTCTGGCCACATCCTGGTCCCTTCCTCTTTGTTAGCTCTCTATGGAGGGGACACCAGGGCTCCGAGTGCTTGGTCCCTACCTCCATAGTGTCGGTCTGTCCTCTTTCTGTTAGATATCAAAAGCACTCACTTTTCACTGTGAGAACTTTTTCATTCATACCAACAGAGGCGCAACCAGTGCTCTCACTGTAGCTGCTTAGGTGGGCCTGAGGCAGGTAGAATGTGAGAGCTGTAGGGAATGGAATGTATTACTAACAGGTAATACATTAAGGAGATACCATATTTAATTCACTTAATTTTGTGTGAGGCTGCACATCTATCATCAGTGAGACTACTTTTAAAAATAATACATCATGTCTTGATTGTTTTGCATGTCTCTATTCACCACACTTGTTTGGTGGTGTAAAATTCTGAGCTGCCCTTCTTCCTTCTAAAGCACAGGCTTTACTGCTTAGAGTCAGTAAATAACAAGAAAACTCCAACAAATAGCTAAGTGGCAGGTGGAGGAAGAGCCCTGCACATGGTAGCAAGTGGGGCGGAAGGCAGAGCGCTGGGGGAAGACCCTGACAGCTGGGAGGCAGCACTCCTTGCAAACTTTGATCATTTCGCACGCTATAAAAAGGTATGACTACTGCTCCAAAAATGGCCATAACAGGGCTGCAGCTTAGTGCTGGGGACACATGCAGGTACCGGCTCCTGCATGCTGGATTCCAAATTCCACAACGCTAAGTAACTCAACTCGTTTTTATGGCTGTTCAGAAATACATCCTATTTGGAAGCAAGTTAACTGTCTTGCCAGAAAAGTTCCATATAACTCACCCTCAAAGAAACATACCTCCTTGTCCATTTTAATAATTTGGAACAGCTACTGCACATGTGGCCTAACTAAGAGAAACTCATTCTGTTTCTTCAACACCAAATCTACCAACTCAGGGCCTGCAAAAATGGAACATACCTATGTCTAACCCATCAAAAATATAATTTGATTTCACAGAACATGTATATGTCAAAATACCACGTTGTACATCTTCATAAAGTGTTTTGTTTTTACTGTTTAGTCATACAGGTAACTTCTTAGCCTTCTGACTAAGATGAAGAGGAGTCCTGCTCTCGTCACTTTAATATCTGATGCACAGATTGATTGATATGGTGAGTGTATTTTACAGGAGGAAAGTGGAGTAGCCTTTCTGTCCACTGCAGACATTGGCTTGGTACCGCAGTACCTCTAGGAGCTGTGTAGACCACCTTCCTGTAATATCAAGGATAATTCAAAAACCTTGTATGAGCCACAGGCTTTGGCCATACTGAGTTATAGACATGGAGGGCTATCCTGTTGGTGGACTGTCACAATTCTCTCAATGGAAAAGGCTAGTCTCAATATCACAGTCTGGAGAAGTCCAAACACTTGGTCCTCAGTCTCTCTCTCTCTCAAGATTTATTTATTATTATAGTAAGTACACTGTAGCTTCCTTTAGATACACCAGAAGAGGGCTTCAGATCTCATTACAGATGGTTGTGAGCCACCATGTGGTTGCTGGGATTTGAACTCCGGACCTTCGGAAGAGCAGTCAGTGCTCTTACCCACTGAGCCATCTCACCAGCCCTGCTTAACCTCTCTAAACCAAGATTCTGATCAGCTATAGCACGTTCCCCTCAGTTAGCACCCAAGTTTACTATCTGGAAGTGCTCTGCGAGTTACAGGTATTTATTACCATCATTGCTAACAGCCCTCTTCATCCTACGGTACCACAAAGCTGCCTACAGATCATGTCAGCTGAATGTACCAGAGAAACCAGTTATCTACAGTTGGCGCTGTGATGTATTTTGCTGAAGGGAAACCCAGTTAAGTGGAAATCATTTATTGGAGACTTCTTTCCCACCCATCATTTCCCCCTCGCCTCTTGCAGCCATGCCAGTTCAACAGAGCAGTGATTCACTTTCTAAATCCTCACCCTGTGTAAGCTGCAGCTTGCGATCCATATTCTCAATGGACTACGGCACCCTCTTCCCCCGGATGCCCATACAGGGCTCAGATACCACATGGAGGAGGCTGACCTCTCCTGAGCACCTGTTTCCCCACCCCAGAGCCCACACTGACAAATGGCAGTCGGGCGATCTTGTAGAAATTCAGACTTTTAGAGTCAACATGGTGTCTCAGGAACAAAAGGCACTTGCCACAAAACCCAGTGACGGTTGTCCGATCCAGGACCACGGTAGCAACAGAGAACCAGCTCCCACAAGCAGTCCTCTGGTCTCCCCAAGTGCACCACGGCTTGATGGCCTGCATTTCTCTGACTCTCCATGACTCGACATGGAAAATGTCATAATTTTCCAGCAGGTTTATTGGTTAACTCTCCTCCCAGACCTGATGCCTCCTTCCTTTAGCCAAAATCCAGTTACCATACCATATTTTCCCAAAAACTCATATGTATTCTCTGCCATCGTTTTTTGGTGAGTTGAATGAAGTTCATTAATTTGTACCTTGGCCAGCTCTTGGCCACCTTGACAATCAGCAGTGTGCAGCCTTTGTTCCAGTACCTTGAATGCCCTGCACTGGATAAATGCCTTGTGGTAGTCTGAATGAAAATGGCCCCATAGGCTCATAGTGAGTGATGCTATTAGTAGCTGTGGCCTTGTTGGAGGAAGAGTGTCACTTGGGAGTAGGTGTTGCTGTCTCAGAAGCTCCCGCCAGGCCTAGTGGCTCAGATTCTCCTCCAGCTGCTTGCAGATCCAGAAGTAGAACTCTCAGTTCCTTGTCCAGCACTTTGTCTGCCTGCATGCCACCATGTTTAACGCCATGATGATAAAGGACTAAGCCTCAGAACTGTAAGCCAGACCCAGTTAAATGTCATCCTTTGTAAGAGTTTGCTGTGGTCATGTTGTCTCTTCACAGCAATAGAGACCCTAAGAAATGCATCAAGCTATTTTACTTATTGCATACACTTATCTGCTGCCCTGAGAGCCACTTTCCTCCTTGGCCAAATGTCCCCAGATGCTCCAATGCACAAGGCTTGCCCAAGGACCGCTCTGTTGCCTCCTCCTCTTGCTGCTCACCCACTGGACCCCGCACACTCCCTGTCTCCCTGAGTTCTAGTCAGTGGTTTGCTGGTGTCTGTCCTCACCAATCAATTAAGTGCCTTCCACTTATGCAGGCTTTCAACACACAGCTACAGTGAACAAGAGGAATTCTGCAACCCTGGAGCCCAGCACAGAGCCTGATATTCAGGCAGGGCAAACTTGATATGGACATAGTGGAAATATACATTGCAAATATCCTCCCCTACCCCACCAATATACCCATGCTCTCATTCCATTCAAGGGTCTTCTCTGCTCATTACTTTCTGCATAAGAAAACCATTTGCCATGGTCTGATTACACCAAATGAAAACATGGTTAAACAAAAGAACATTAAATGTTAAACATTCACGTATTTTTAAAAGATGCCAATATCCCAAGAGCCAGAGCTCAGCAACTAGATTTAGAACTTTCAGCATCTCCACTTCCCCCTGAGTGAATTTATGTTTCAAATTCTCTTCCTGTTGAAAGGAATCTGAACCAAAAGGAGAGGCAGGGTGTGTGCGGAACAGCACAAAAAAAAAAAAAAAAAAAAAAAAAAAAACACAGGACCTAATTGCCACCATAGTGTGCTGATGTGGAGATTGGCAGCTCACGGGCCCAGTTTGGTAAGTTTTAAGGAGATATAGAACCAGCCAGATGGTTAGAATTATATCTTGGCAACATCAGTTTTGATTTCAAGTAACGGTACAAAAAAAAAAAGTCAGAACACAAGAGCCTCCTCACAAACCACACCACACTCAGCTGTTCCTGGTGTGTGTCCTGTGCCAAATCCAGGCTAAGCATCCAAGCCCTAGGCTCTCCTAACATTTGTGACAAGTAGAGATTTAAACAAACAAACAAACAAACAATCAAACAAACAAGATGGCTTTGACAATAGATGGAAGCAAATCAAAAGGTTTACTTAGGAAGGAGGACTCAACTTGTGGAAATGAAATACAAATTTTGATGATGGTGTGCCCCAAATAGAAACCCCCACAACAGGATATTCCTACTTTTACGTGGCCCGTGTTTTTGCCAGAGGCAAACTCCACTAACATCTGCTGAAGTCAACAGGCCGCTAACTGGCTAGGACCTCTCTGCTAGTGCATCTTTCTTCCTCGAAGCAAAGTAACTGAGGAACAACAGTCTACCCCTTTACACACTGGGGCTGAAATGCCACCTAATCAGGAAGGGCTAATTCTTGAAAGAGCTAAACACAAATGAGCTGTAGAGCTGGAGGGATGCATGTTTACACAGGGCTCCTTTGATTCTGCTCTCTGCTGCCGTTTGCTCAACAAGACCAACAAACTAACCAGAGATCTGGGCGGAACACAGAACTGCTTCCTCCGGGCCTCCTCAACGCCGTAATTGCAGGCTCCCCGCCGCGGCTCAAGTGACGTGGTCTGCAGTCATTCCTTAGTTGCCGCCGGGAGAGTCGTCTCCTCCACAAAACTGACTCAGAATGGACACAGCCCATGATGGAGGGAATGTGAGTCTCTTCCATCTGGCAGAAAGCAAAGCTGCCACACCACCAGGGCCAGCAGTCCCCACACTTGGACAGAGAGCTTTATGGCCAGAATAACGGGAACCTCAACCGCTCCAGTCAACAACTGGGCTAGACAATCTGAGATGACCCAGGCTCCAGGGTTGACTAGGAGAGGCCTCCCCAGATCCACAAATCCTTTCTGGTCTCCTTGAGGAGCTGCCAGGACTGTTGGGGTCATGCCATCCTGCCGCCATGCCTGACAAGCTGGGAATCCTTCCTCCGCCCATCTCTGCGGCTTCTTACCTAAGGCCATATTCCCATCTCCGAGCTGCTCTAAAACCGTCCTCTCATCAAGGCTGAATCATTCCAGCATTCTCAGCTAGCAGGCTGTATCCATGTCAACAGAGGTAATGTGGAATTTACACCATCAACTGCACGCTCTGACCAGCTCTCGGGGAGGGGAAGGGTCCCAATTTTGACACTTGTGACAAGTTGGGTCAAATAATACCTTGTGGTCGAGGCTGCCCTATGGGTTGGTGAGAAGCATTCAAGGTCCTCTATTGGTTAGATATCACTAACATCTCTCAAGTTAGCTATAATAATAAAATATGTCTTCAGATACAGCCAAGTGTCCCAGAGAAGGCAGTCATCCAGTTGAAAACCGACGCTTTAGGGTTTTCTAACCTTGGATACCTATCCTAGCTAATTTCTCAATATTTTCTGAAAACATCTGGTCCTACAACCAAGGTCAACTTTCTCCCAATTTAGTGAGGCCCTCGTGTTCAACAAGTTTTCTTCTTTGTGTGGCATGTTTATCACTTCTCCTCAGGAGGTGGAAAGGGAGGAAGGCAAGGAAGGGAGGCCCTCCTCAGATCCCCACCCCCACCAAAGGACCATCAGTGAAGACCAATATGCATATATCAAATCAAGGAGGTCCAGAGAAGCAGCCAGGGGCCACAGTGAGTAGCTACCGAGCAGAACAGGGAGGACAGGAAGGCAGACAAGGTGGAGCCTCTGGTGTAGAGGGACATGGGGTTTCAGGAAGGGAGTCCAGCATTCAGGTTGAAGGTGGGGTTCCACAAGCAATGTCAGGAAGATCGAACAAGCATACAAGTGGCAGGACAGAGCCCTGTGGGCCTACAGACATGACCAGAAAAGAGTGCTCACCTTCTCTCTTCCCAGGGCAAGCACTGGGCAGGGGTATGCCTACCAACAGGAAGAGTTAAAGGACCTATGTCATGGCTGGGGTCTTCAGAGACAGGGTGCAAACGAAGCTTGTCACTCTTGCCTCTCCGGTCCCTCAGTGACAGCTGACCTCAGAGGTTCAGTCTCTATGCCGTGTGTGCGGTAGTTAAGCCTGGGTTTTCCTTTCTGCTACACCGCAGACCAATCAGGGAGATGCTCTAAACCTCTCCCAACGCCCCCAAACATGGGGCCAACTCCCGGGCTGAAGTTTTCTAAATAAAAACTTGTTGGTGTGAGATGAATAAGTCAGAGAAGAAAATGTTAACAGTTGAAGGTTCTGAAAGTGCTTACTTACTCCATTTCAAAGTGGCTCTCACCAAGTGAGGGATCTGACATTCCCCAAAATAATTTATAAGACTTGGAATTTCTGAAAGGTTAAATTAGCCAATGTGGAGCAGAGTGGCTTATGAGGAAAAGTAGACTAGGTTCTCATTTGTCTTGTCCCAACCCCCCCTTTATGTTTTAAAAAATTAAGATACTCTTTACCTCTTTCTGCAGATGATGATGTAAATACTAAATAAAAAGAGCAAGTGAGCATGTTGTTTTTGTTGCTGGGCTCTTTTTTTTTTTTTTTGGATGAAGTCCTTCTGAACAGAGGGTAACAGACCTCTTTCCTGGAGGTGGGCCTTCCTACTGCCAACCTGTCATGTCAGAGCAGAAAGTCACGGCAGGACATCCACACGAGTTCGGGCTAGCTCCAGGAGTCTCTTTTCATTAACAGAAGGCAGAGCGCCATTTCCTCCTGGAGACACAGACCCACACATATCCCTAGAAACCGGGGTTTTAAATGCCCATAGCGATGGGTCTCCAGGCACGACTGGGAGGGCAGCTATGGACCTCCCCAGGTAGCTGCACTTCTGATTAGTTTTACTTTTATAAAAAAACAAACAAGCAAAACAAAAACAAAAACAAACCAAATTTTAAAATATTTATGTCATGTATGTTTATGTGTGCACTCGGGCATGTGCTCCTGTGTGGTATGTGTGTGTGTTTTGTGTGTGTGTGTGTGTGTGTGTAGGCCAGAGGCTGACGTCAGCTGCCTTCCTCAATCACGTTTTACTAGGTCTTTGAGAAACAATCTGTCTCTGAACCCAGAGCTCATTGGCCACTGCTGACCATTCCCTCAGGATTGCTGTGTCTCGCCACCACCGCAGCAAAGGCGTTACGGTTGCATGCTGGCTTTTATGTGGATGCTGGACACTCAAACTTCAGTCCTTCTGCGTATGTGGCAGGTATTTGACTGACTGACTGATCTATCTCCCTAGCTCTGATCTAATTGTGAGACTTAAAAGCTGTGGTCCTTTCTTGGACAAGAAGGGGGTGTGGGGACAGACACATGCCCGGAGGAAAGACATGACGCCACAGAAGAATTTATAACGAACAGTCCAAGGAAACGGAATGTGGGTGGCTCTACAAGCTGGGAATTACCCTCAAGTGCCAGTCAGGAATAAAAAACAGACCTCTGTCTACAAACTCCACATGACTGAATTGTGCCAGCAAGGAGAATGAACAGGAAATGGATCCCCCTAGGGCCCCCCAGAAAACAGTGCAGCCCTGCAGACACCTTTACTTGAGCTATCGAGATGTCTTTTATCAGTCATGCCTACATACTGTAACTAGATAAATTAGCTGTTTTATGTTACATCAGAAACAGAAAATAAAGACAACACCCTGAGCAAAATTCAAACAAACCCTTAGATGTGTTCAGATATAAACAGGCAAGGCACAGAGCTGGGACACAGGGCAGTGGTGGCTTTTTCAACAGCGAGTGATTTGAGTCACCAGAGTACATCACAGAACCACACCTCCTGCAAACAGCTACAGCAAGGACAAAGTCAGGGGGTGTACTCTATGGGCAATAATACTCTTATGCACATCTCAAAAGGAGAGCACACTGGAGCACAACTGACTCATTTTAACTGTATGTTTGGTGTACAAAAACTGTGTACTTTTTACTCAAAAGAGATGAAAAAGAACTTCACATCAGAAAACAGGCCCAAGACCATATTCAAAGACTTATTGGGCAATTTAGCTATCAGGTTTAACCTTATTATCATGAAAAGGGGAAAGAGTGAGGAGGAAAAAAAAAACCAAAACAACCAAACAAACAAAAAAACCAAACTGTTTTAGAAGGCTCTGCTTTTAAAAGCCTTGGGATAGGCTTGCTACTCCTAACTGACCCACTTTCTTATCTACTGAAAACGTGTAATAAGAACTTCCATCTATTTTCTTCTGACAGGGAACCTGGGTTCCGAAATACCTGCAAGAGGCGGGGTACAGTAACTGTTTTTTCAAAACTCAAGTTTCATGTTCTCTCAGCAGCTAGAAGAGGCTATCTGCGATGTGCATGGCATTCACCTTTTAAATGCATATTGCATAATTACTAGGCCCCTGGCAGCATCCTTGGGTCAAAAACGACAATGTAAGTCATCAGAAAGCCTAGCGTGTAGCTGCATGACAGGTCTGAATGTTGCCAATGAAAGCACTCAGGGCAGGGGGCAGCACGCATGCCTGCCAACCCACTGCTGACAGGACAAGGGATTTTTGACGGACGAAAGAATGAACCCACAGCACTGGTGTGTGTGTTCAAGATGCAAATAACACGGCCACTTTTACACAAACTTGTAGAAATGCCACCTTTTCTAAGGGACACACAGAAAACAATGTAATCTTAAGATATAGTGTCAGCAAGCTCTACAGATGGGACAGAGACACAACCGGCTTCCTGTGTGCAGGCCTGTCTGAGAGCAAGTGCCAAACAGTGGCCAGCCTGGCAAAGATGGCACCCTTACGGTGTACGAGAAGGTAAAGAAACAGGCTTTTCCTCACGCTAAAGAAATCTGAGCATGGAACTCAAAAACACCTCATGTCTCCTCTCTCATCATGTCCTCCATTCACCCATAGACATGAGGGAACCATACATTCAAGGTTGGAAATCATCACTAATCAAAACAGCATTGGCAGTGTTAAATACACCTCCTGGGGCACAATAGTCAATAGTATTATGATGTTAGCCTTCAAAAGAACATTATATAAAATTGAACATAACACAAAATGTATAAGCAGCTAGTGTACTTTGTAAGAACCTGCGAAAAGACAGATTCTAAAGGGGATTAACACACACAGGACAATTCATTTTAACAGATAGAGAGAATGTATTTCAATTTCAAAAAGTTATTATAGAAGTGAACTTCTTAGGATTTATTTTACTTTTAATTATGTGTGTCTGTATTTGAGTATGTATGTGTCTGTATTTGAGTATGTGCGTGTGTGAGTGCAGGTACCCTTGGAGTCCAGAAGAGGGTGTCAGACTGCAGCATAGGCAGTCATGTGAGCTGACTGCCCTAGTGCTAGCAACTGAGGTCAGGTCCTCTGAAAGACTAGTATGCACTTTCAACTGCCGCAGCACCTCTGCAGCCTCAAAATGGACTGTAAAGATTACTTTTCCACACTTGTTTTACATATTACTTATAATATTAATTTAACCCCATGTCATGGAAGCAGTGAGAAAAATATACATGAAGGCTTTGTATCTGCATTTCTTTATCTAAAACAGCAAATAGGAATCCTGCAACTTAGAAAGACAGATTTCCATGACGATAAATATCACCCCGGATGAACCCTAGAGACACCTAGAAAACACCACCAAAATCAATCAGTCAATCAATCAATCAACCAATCAATTAATTAATCACACACACACACACACACACACAAAATGCAGAAAAAGTCAAAGGAAAGAGAAAGAAGCTTAGATTAGGGTACTGGTGTGTCCTTAGTCAAGGAAGGCCAAGGAGTCTATATGATCTCTGTATAGAAGATCATTTAGGAGCTAGAGAGATGGCTCAGAAGTTAAGAGCACTGACTGTTCTCCCAGAGGTCCTGAGTTCAATTCCCAGCAACCACATGGTGGCCCACAACCATCTGTAATGGGATCTGATACCCTGTTCTGGTGTGTTTGAAGACAGCTACAGTGTACACATATATAAAATAAATAACTAAATCTTAAAAAAAAAAAAAAGGAGAAGATGACCATTTAGCAACAAGGGACAACATGTGTGTTCAGAGGAAGCAAGAGGGTAAGCCAGTTCAAACTGCTGGGGACGCCTGAACAGGAAGTTGAAGAGAATCTTTTTTTGTTTCTATTGAGTTTTGAACTTGACAAAACTTTTGGAAAATGTAGTATTTCTGAAATTAATGAGAGGTGCTTGAAGGACAGCATATATTCTTGGGAAGTTAAGACAAATACTCAAACTCGAGGTTTCTTTCTATGAGGGGTGGAGTTCTGGAGACAGACATCAGGGCTGGCAGAGCCTGAGCAAGCCCATGGTGCTCCACATCGGACCCGAGGAGCCGCAGGCAGCACTCACATAGATTTGGTTCCTTTTGTAGCGCTGGAAAAGGTTGTACATGATGGAGCCCCCATGGAGCTCAGCCAGGGAAGCCATGTCGTCCACGCCCTCCTCGTGCAGGGGGTGCATAGCTGTCACCTTCTGGTTGGTGATTGTACTCTGCTTGTAGGTGAACACCTGCAGGCACAAATGAATGACACCTTTAGTTGCACTTAATGATTTCCTTAGAGGTGCTCAGACTAGGAAATCAACCTCCGAACAAACGCTCTAAATTTCAGAAATTGTAAAATGTGTTTTTTTCCCCCATTTTCTTTACTCAATCTATTTTCTAAAGCAAGACTTTCTTTTTTCTTTTTGACAGTAAACTTTAGAAGATATTGTGCCAAGTAGCAACCATCCTTTGAGACTCACAAAACTGAAAATTCACAGTTCACTCCTCTTCATGGTTCTTTAAAAATCAGGGAACTAACTACAGGCTGGAGGGACGGCTCAGTGGTTAGGACCACATGTTCTTCTTGTGGAGGATGAGGGTTGGGTTCCCAGAACCCACATGGGAGTCTCCAACCACCTGTAACTCTAGTTCCAGGCGACCCGATGATGGCCTCCTCTGAACCCCAAGGGTACCAGGCTCATACACACAGGCAGGAAAAACACTCATGCACACAAAATAAAAACATAAACATAAAAACAAAATTCTTTAAAAAAAATGATGAGGCTTTTTTAGGCTGGAGCTTGGTTTCCTACAGTTTCATTCTGGATCATATAGTGGCTTCAAAACTTCATAGCAGAATTCCTCAATTAAAGTATATTAAACTACACAGATTGTTAATTCCAGCAGTTTAAATAGTCCCCTCCATGTGCTATGAGACTGTCATGAGTCATTGCATCAATAAGTAGACAACGCTGTCAGTAGTCCTTCTCCATCAAGGCATGTAGCATGCATGAGTTCTTGGTTTATCAGATGATCGACCTTACATGTTCAAGCAATGAGTGCTACATGTATGTAGCAGCGTGCATGCCAAGCAATGATCACATGGTATGGTTGGTTACTGGGATTCTTTCTGAACTACTTGGTGCTGTTTCACCAGAAATGACCATAGGATTTACCACAGCCAGTTGTGTTCTGTTTGTTGACCAAGTCCAACCTACTTTACATACATAGACACATATAAAAGTGACTTTATTATGGAGTCCACATCTTCATTTATGTTCAGAGGTTGAATTTGTTTTTGCAGTATAGGCAATCAAAACTGAGGTCTAGGCTCAGCTACATCCTCAACCCCTACTAGAGTATAGTTAATAGTTTTTAAGCCATGAAAGCTTCCTGTAAATAAAACAAAATTACCAAAAGATTCTTTTAAAAAGAATATAAATGAAACAAACACACACACACACACACACACATACACATGTGCACACACAGGCACATGAAACCATTTCTGCCATGTTTGAAGAGGTTTTTGATTTGGGATTTAAAATCAAGTATCAACCAGCTGCCTACATTGCAACAAATGATATATTCTTACAAAAGAGATCACCAGGCTGAACTGCCAAACTGCCAACCCAGCTGTTTTGGTACAAGTGGCATGTTTTATTTTTCTAGAAGAAAATAAAACTTTAATAGTGGTACTTATACCAGATGTACCACAAAAATTGGTCCAAACCAGCCCTGAGAAACTTCCCCAGGCCAGTACATGTACACACCCTTCCCCCTGAGGTAGAACTACTTTCCCCAGATGCTGTTTGGTAGACATTCACTTGAGGACAGAGCCCAGTTGCCCTCCCTCAGGTGATGGAGGGCCCTCCCTACCACATAAGCACCATGAGCTGGATAGAGCCCCAGGCTGCTGAGGGAGTGGAGATGGGGTGTACCACATCTAGAAAAACAAGCTATAAAGAAAACGGCACCGGGACATCCCAGAGACAGGAAACACATGGCCTTCCGTATTGAGTCATAACCACCAAGGAGAAAATGAAAGACACGTGGGCCAGCAATGGATGCAGTAGCCTTGGGGCAGCCTAGACAAGCCCTCTGCCCTTCTCAAGCTTGCTTCCCTCCAGGGTGCCAGTCCAGGTTGGTGTTCTAGAAACACCCCATGTGGACAGGGCACTCCACAGAGTGTGCTGATGAGGGTGCAAGGCAGAAGGTGGCTAGCCTGGTCAGCTCCTGCTTAGCTCAGGAGTGGGCATGAGAGCCTTGTGTTGTGTCTGTCAGGAGACTGCTCTTTAGGAATGACCAACATGGTCAAAAGCAGCCCTGAGAAACTGCTCAAGGCTCTGTGGTCTCAAAGCTCCTTGGAGTTCAATACAAATCGCTTCCAAAGCCATTTGAGGAAAGAACAGTCTCGAGCCAGCACCACCGTTCCCACCTCAGGCCCCGCTCAGGCCCAACCAGCATTGGATTGTTTCTGAAGAATGAGGGAGCGCCACAATGCAGTAACAAGATGGATTTCTAAAAGAAGTCAGAATAAACTGAGTTATATCAATAAGGAAAACACCAGGAGAAAGGTGGAATGATTAATAAACGGCAAAACAAATGGATTCAGCAGGCATCCAGAAAAGACCTGCAGCCAAGCTGAAGGTCCTGAGCGTGGCCCTGGGACTCATGTGCTAGAGAGAGAGAGAGAGAGAGAGAGAGAGAGAGAGAGAGAGAGAGAGAGAGAGAGAGAGAGAGAGAGAGAGAGAACCATAAGAATGTTCAAGATAGATGGGAAAAGCCAACTCTACAAGTTGTCCTATGACCTCTATGCACACATCTATACACAATAAACAAACAAACAAACAACTGTAACAAATTTTTAACGAGAGAAAAATGAGCAAACCGGGAAGATTAATAGCCAGGAAATCAACTGAGAGGAAATGGAACCTTGGAACAAAACAGCCCACATGCAGAAGTATGAACCAATGGTCATAAGTTGACTGACATGCAGAGGTATGAACCAATGGTCATGAGTCGACCAGATCACTGAAGAGAGTGGGATACAAGGAACCCATCAACAGAATTTAAAACACAACTCTGAGAGGCTGACCCAGGCCTGCATCCACTTCTGGATGCAAGTAGACAAGACATGGCACACATTGATTAGTCAGAAATTAGTTGGGCCCTCAAGTTATTTATTAGGTTAAAACAATACAGACATAGCACAAAACACCTCTCCCTATGCTTTTGTGACAGATTTTATAGTTCAAAATAATATTAATAGATTCCTTTTACTGATGTCATTAGGAGACATCAGACAAAAAAAAAAAAAAAAAGCTACCTTTTCCAACAGGAGAGAATTTAAAATGGAAAAAAATCCTACTAAGATCAACACATGGGAAACAGGATGGCCTATACTGTGGCAACTTCATTTCACTATAGCCTAGAATTTTTCTGGAGGAGCAGATCTGTTTTCCTCCCAAGGACCAATGGACAATGTCTGGAAACATTTGTACTTATCAGGGCATAGGGGAGAAGAGGAAGATGCTCCTGGCATCAAGAGGGAAGAGGCAGGAATGCCAAGGTGGCGGCACCTGGATGGAGAAGTGCCCCAACATCCCCATGGCCAGACGCCCACGCAGACACCTGAGAAAGCCACAGGCAGTGTCAAAGGTTCTGAAATGGGGTCTTTCTGTGCAGCCCTGGCTATCCCGGAACACAGTCTCTAGACCAGGCTGGCCTGGAACTCAGAGATCCACCTGCTTCTGCCTCTGAGTGCTGGGATTAAAGGTATGTGTCACTACCATCAAGCACAAAGACTTGTCACTTTAACCAAGTTGTTTTTAACCTCAAAATAGTGTAGATATTGCCTGGAACTTGGCCCTCCATGCTTATGTGGAATTCTTTATAGTACAGAGTGATATAACAGATTCCTCCCATTGCAAGCAATGAACCAACAGCACCAGCGCCACCACCATCATCATCATCACCACCACCACCATCAGCAGCACTACCATCATCATGCTGATTGGTTTTTGTCAACCTGGCACAAATCTAAAAAAAATCTGGAAAGAGGGAATCTTTTTTTTTTTTTTTTTTTTTGGTTTTTCGAGACAGGGTTTCTCTGTGTAGCCCTGGCTGTCCTGGCACTCACTTTGTAGACCAGGCTGGCCTCGAACTCAGAAATCCGCCTGCCTCTGCCTCCCGAGTGCTGGGATTAAAGGCGTGCGCCACCACGCCCGGCTGTGAAAGAGGGAATCTTAATTGAGAAAATGTCTCTATAAATTAGACTAAAGGCAAGTCTGTGGGGGCACCACTGTGGGTGGTGCCATCCCGGCACTGACAAGCCACTGAGTGATAGGAAAATGGGCAAGCAATCGAAACCCATGAGCAGCCGTACCAGGGCCTTTCCCTGTTACGGGAAGGAGCCATGGGAGGCAGATGACGGACAATTGGGCAGCAGACACAAGACAGAGGTCTGGCATGGGGACAGAGAACAGGGCTATGACAGGTCCCTGTGCCCTGCCTCTATGCTCCATACAGGACTGTCCCCTCTTAAAGAAAGGACTGAGCTAATACAGTAACTGGCACAATAGTTAGAATGAAGAGCGACCCCTTCCCAAATCTCAGAATACTTAATTTTAGTGAAAAGCCAGACCTCAAAACTGAATTTAGGCATGAGGTCAGAGAGGGTGAGCTTTTTAAAATGAGGGATGTGTGTACATGTTTCTTTTTAATTTCCTATGTGGGAGATCATGGCTACATCTTCGAGAGGTGCACCGTTAAGACATTGGTATGCATTTAGCACACACACCAGCCAGGTCAGGATAGCCACTAAATCTACCACTGCAAACTCTTACAGTCTCTTTGTGCTGCTAATACCCCAAATCCTTTCTACTCACGACTCTGAAATCTACAATTGATAATAACTTCCCTCCTGTGCCACAGAGCTTGCAATTATTCCTCCCACAGACCGCGCTCCTGCGCCTGCCTGTGGACTCCCATTTCTCTGAACTCCATCACTTTCCTAAGGAAGGAAAAAGCTGGTCATTTCTAAGGAGAATCTACAGGGCAAAGAAAACTCAGTCACGTCTCATCAGAAGCCTTCTTGTTACTTCCACCGCCATGTGGTCTCTGACTATCAAGAACAGGGATTTTCGTGTGCAGCCTCCTTAGGCCCTGCCTCCTCACTGAAGAATTGAGTGTGAGGGAAACAACCTCTGTAGGATGGCTTCCTCATCACAGAACTAAGATAAACCATGGGGAGATTGTAGTCCACACCCACATACCACAACACTCGGTTTACATTTTAAAAGCACGAATATTCACCAGCAACTTGGGCGCCAGATTCTAGATAAATGGAAACTTCTGTTTGAACAAAGCACACACGGACACACACACACACATACACACACACACACACATACACACACACACACTCACATCAGCTTTATTCCTGATAGCTGAAGCCAAAAACAAGGCAGTCGGGGAATATTCCAGGCTGTGGGATTCTACTTGACAGCACTGCACATCAAGAAGAGCGGGCTGTGGCTTCAAGAGCTTAGAGAGGGACCAGCAGGAGGGCAGGAAGTTGGCAGTAAAGGGCAGTTGAGGGGTTGTGGGATGGGTGCCTTCCCCAGGAGATGCCCTGGCTCACCTCCAGGTCTCAGTGTCTTGCTGTGCTCAGTTCTATGGGTCAGTTCTCATTTGGGAAGGAGACTAGCCAAATGGTTCCTGGGAGCTTCCTCTGTAATTGCTTACAAATGAGTGTGGATGGAAACAAAGAACTTAATGATAAAGAAGTTACATTTGGCTGTGGTGGCACGCACCCATGTACCCAGGTCTCATGGCCAGGCATGTGTGCTTCCTTAGTCCTTGAGGGATGTCGCCTGCACTGCTCCCAAAGCCAGAAACCTGATGACCTAAGATCCCCCAGCCTTGGTAGTCACCATGTTTACTTTGCAAGCCTGGGGACAGCAGAACTGACCCTACCAGAACCCATCTGCCACCCCCGACATATGTACACCATCCGTAAAATATATACATACATATGAACATAAAGCTTTATGCTGTGGTTTTAGTGACATTTTAAAAACCTCTTAGAATAACTATTTCTAACCAAATAATCTGTCTTTTCAGATGCAGCTGGCAATGCCCATCACAGGAGCGACTGTAATCTTGCCTCCTTGTAAAGCAGGGACTGCTCAATGTGAGACAGATGGACTTGGTGGCCCTGAACCCCACAGGAGTGGGCCAGTGGAGACTTCCATCCCCACTCTCATCTCTGACACAGGGTCATTAGAAGCCTGGACTCTCGTGTGAGAAGGGTATTGTCATAGAGGAGCCAGCACTCCTGGGCACCCCAGGAAGCAACTCAGAGGTCTGAGAAGATCAATTGACTGTTATCAGTTGTATGGTCTGATTGTTGCCATCCTGACTGAGATTCCATCGCAGACCAAATCAGTGATTTCCAAGTTAAGCCTTAATTCCTCAATATGGCTTCTCTTCAGCATCTTCTTAAGGTTACCTGCGCTTCTGCCAGACCATTTCCACCTATAGCTGAGCAGCAGTCCCTTTGAAAATGGCACTGGGCTCCCCTATTCACCTTCCATCCTTGCCTGCCAGGGCCAACACCCAGACAAAAGCCTCTTTGACACTCACCACCCAAAATGTCATTTCTCACCCTTCTTATCTCTTTCTAGTAATGGGGATAACAAGGCTTTCAGTTCATGGAACAGCGGGTGGCAATCCAGGGCTTCCTAAGACAGAGTGGGAAATGGGGCAGGATGAATTTGTGATGGTCAGAGCTGGAGCGTGGATAACCATAGCAGCTTCCTTGATGGCCCTGGTGCCGGATCCATCCTTGACTGAAATGTGTGTGGAACATCCTGGCTCCTCATTGCTTCATCCAACACCGCACTGGTTACTTAGCGACTACCTGCTAAAGGGAAGCACACCGCCTGCCCACAGCTGGTCCTGTGATCATGCCTTGAGGACCAGCAGTTGTTGTCTAACCTGACTCCGAAGGCTCGGCTGTGGATTTCTTTCAGCCCCTGCTTGCCTTGCAATTGCCTTAAGCTGAATATGAGGGCAGAGACAGAGGGTCATGGAGAGGTGGCTCACAGGTTAAGCACGGGCTGCACTTGCTGGAGGCCCAGGCTCAGTTCTTGCCGTCTTCATCCAGGTGGTTCACCCGGGAACTCCAGCCCATGGCCCTCCAGCTCCAGGTAATCTGGTGCCCTCTTTTGGCCTCCATGAGCCCTGACAGACACAGGAGTTTAGAAGACCACGATGTGGCCTTTCCTCAGTCAACATGGAGCCCCGGGTTTGAAGACAGGCAAAATCGAGTCTGACTGTGCTTAAGCACTATGCTTCTTCCTAGGCTGCCTTTGTCAAGTGAACATGTCTCCAAGTGCAGAGGAAGAGACTACACGCAAGGCGCGCAATAATCCAGAGAAGAAAAAATAGCGTCTGATTGATTCCAGATTCCAGACAAAACCCAAAAGTCATTTTTGGCTGTTTTGTTTGTTAAAATATGTACAGAGAGGGGCCGAAGGTTCACTTGGCTCAAACTTAAGGCACAAAAACTAAAAGGCACCAAGGCCAGAAACAAAGCATTGGAACGTGGTACTTGAGAGAATTCTCTTCCCACAATGTCCCCATGGACTGGCTCTGCCCCATGGCATCTATGGAGAGATCTGAACCCCTGAAAAGGGGAAGAGAAGGCAGTAGGGGGCTGGGGTGATGTTAGGATAAAGGCCATTAAAGTGAAGTTCTCCTAAAAACAGCAGCATTGTTAATAACCTAAGAGAAGGTGAACAGGGCATGCTTGTGTGTTTAACTCAGGAGGCAGAGGCAAGTGGAGCTCTGAGTTTGAGATCCACATGAGAGCCCCAGACAAAACCAACAAGAGTTCATAGCAGGAGGTGAGACGGTTTTCCTGGTATTTGCAGCAGGAGCAGAGCAAGAGGATTGAAAACCGACTGTTCAAAGGAGCAGTACATGCCTTCGTGCCTAGCAGAGGAGAGGCAGAGGCAGGCGATGGTGGTGAATGTCTCTGGAAACAAAGGATGTAACCCCCT
Organism: Mus caroli; assembly: GCF_978045245.1. NCBI lineage: Eukaryota > Metazoa > Chordata > Mammalia > Rodentia > Muridae > Mus > Mus caroli. Next base: position 78,810,022 of record NW_028227271.1, read on the forward strand.
AGCATTCTCTACTGGAAATATGGTCCAGTCTGAGAGCCGGAATATCTGCTCGGAAAACCTAGAGGAATTCCGGGTGATGCTTTCCACAGAGCTGAAGGGTCACGGTCAATAAGCCGTGATCAATAAGCCGATCATGACTGAATTTGTTGAACCTACTGGTCCACAGGCCCAGGGAGGGGCTCCTCCCTGCTCAGCTCGGCTGCACACCCAGCCTGCCTTGAACACCCGCTGCCTCCTGCTTCCCGTGCAGGGTCTGTGTAGGCTGCTTTCGGTCCTCACCTGTGCTGCCTTCATCTCTACTCAGAGGCAAAAACAAAGAGCACCAGCAGCGCTCAGCGACCACACCCACACAAGAGACTTCCTCTGGATGGAGTCAAGGAAAGGATGTGACAATAAAATGCCCCAAACAACAAGGGCCCAGTCACAGGTTAGGGGAAAAAGCAAAACTGCACCACACTCAGGGCAAAATCCCCTCAAAATCAGAAATGAAGGCTCAGCACACTTGGTGGTACACGGCCTGCATTACCGGTACTCGGGAAGCCAAAACAGGAAGGCTCTGAGTCGGAGCCAAATCTGGGCTGTTGCAAGACTTTGCCTCTAAAGCCAAATCAAAGGAAACAAAATTCTCTGTTTCCCTGACCTCGTGATGGTCATGTAAACATCTTTGAAAGCCCTGTGAGTTGATGCACAGGCATAGGCGTGATGTACAGGCATGCGGACATGCGCCGTGGTACAGATGCTTTGGGAAGCAGTTTGGTGGTTCTCAAACAGTCAAGTAGAGTTGCCACGTGAACTGGCAATTCTGCTTCTAGGAACAGATACCCAAGGGAATTGAAAACATACTCCACACAAAACAAGTATTCACATCAACACTATCAGCCAGAAGGCCGAAAAATCTTAGACGGGACCCAACCTAAAGTCACTTAGCCGGCAAGAGGAATGATGTGTGGATGGATACACTGAGCAGCCACATATTATATGACTACCTGAAATGTCCCAAACAAATGAAGACAGGGAGGGAGGGAGGGAGGGAGGGAGGGAGGGAGGGAGGCATGATTGGTTAAAATGGAAAGTTGGGGTTGGGAGAGCTGGCTTAGTGGTTAAGAGAATATACTGCTCTAGCAACAGACCAAAATTCAGTTATCAGCATCCATGTTGGGCAGCTCTAGACCATCTGTAACCCTGGTTTCAGGGGCTTTGACCCCTTCTTCTGGCCTCCTTGCGAATTTGCATGCACATGTTCATATAGCCCAACACAGAGACATATTTTTTAAATACCTAAAAATGTTATAAAATTGCTTCTGCTGATGACTGTACAACTCTGGAACATAAATTTTTTTTAAAGCCTACTGAACTAATACATTTTACCAAGTAAGTTCTATGAAGTTGCTTTACATCAAACAAAACTTACATAAAAGGGGGCTGGAGAGAAGAGAGGCAGTTAGGACAAAACAGACAAGAAGGACCCAGCAAAAGATGAACGGACTTGTACAGCTGAGAACATCTCCCAGCAGGTCTGCTACTAACCAATGGGATCAAGAAAGACCAGCACAAGACAGCCCATCCATCTATCCAGCTGTTGAATAGTTTGCCCTGTGTTACATACAACCGGCATAACACTGGATTCTCTGTATGCTCAGAAGGCCTCCTGAAAGTACTGTTTTTAGTACTTGTGGCCAGAGGTGTGGCTGCTTCTGGATCACTATAGCACACCAAGCACAGAAAGGCACACAGGTCTTCCAGATGGAGGCTGAAATCAAGGTAGAGGACAAAGGGGGCAAGCTGTCAATCCACGTTTTAAATAATAGCGCTCCAAATGTCATCAATATCTGCGAGAGTGACTCAAACTAAGGATTTAAATATTCACAAGCCACTGACACAGTCCCAAAGACTACCTGAGAAGAAGCAAATAGCCACCATACATATTTTCAAGTGAGTTCCAGGCTGATGTTAAAACCTGCTCACTATATGGCAGAGCTGGGATGTTGTGGATAATTATTTTGTGAGTTGAGTTAAGTCTGTTCAATGAACAAAACATTTCTGTACAAAGGTCAGAAGAAGTTACTAACAAACCGGGCAGTTCTGATAATTAGACCAAAATTCCATGGGAGACTCTCTAGACTTTCAAAATCTTAAAAAAAAAATCTCTTACTTAAGAACACCAACATCTGTCTGCAGACATGTAAATACCCTTTAAATTATGCACAGGCATGCATCAAAAAAGCCAAGATAGAGAGAAACTCTCAGTTGCAAAGGTATAATGTTCGCCACTTCTCACAGATGGAAAAGGCAGACACATCTGTCTCTCGGCTTCACGGACCATCAAACGCAGCAGACACTGTGGGCAGGACACCAATGACCAAGTCAGGTGCCTTCAGCAAAGCTAGGTTCTTTTTTTTTTTTTTTTTTTTTTAAAGATTTATTTATTTATTATATGTAAGTACACTGTAGCTGTCTTCAGACACTCCAGAAGAGGGCGCCAGATCTCGTTACAGATGGTTGTGAGCCACCATGTGGTTGCTGGGATTTGAACTCTGGACCTTCGGAAGAGCAGTCGGGTGCTCTTACCCACTGAGCCATCTCACCAGCCCGCAAAGCTAGGTTCTATTTGAACTCCTAACAATGGAGGCTGACTTCTACGCCGACTTTTCTCATGCAGTTCCTCATTAATAAGCTTTGTCAGTGTGTCTAATAAAAAGCCCATGATGATCTTTTTGTCCTGGCCTCATTATCCCAGACTCCAGAGAGCTAGAGACTTGAAGGTTTTATTTCTAAAGCATACACTTGCTTAAGTTCCTCCACTAAGGGGCAACCATGGTCTTTCCTGCTGAGATTCGCACCACATCTGATCACTAGACAAAGAGGGCTCAATCATTGAAGGCCTGAGACTAATCTTGGTGGGAGGGGCAACCGGGTGGCACTGCGTGAGAGGCAGGAAAGCAGGTGGCCAGTGAGACCCTGGATTCGCAGCCCACAGTAAAGCCTTCTGACAGATCATTTCATAGAAAACCCTTTGTACATAATAGCACACATTAGACAGTATGCCCCTGGGCTTATCCAAGTTGAAATAACTGTAATTTCTGAGTCTTGTGACAGGGGTTAGGTCACCTTCCTGGCCCAACTTTGCTAAAAGCTCTTTTGTTCGGTGTGCTGATGCTGTGCCCTGCACCCAGGAATGTGCGAGAGCAGAGGAGACACTGCGAGAGCAGTGGTCAAGTGAACGAATCAAAGGATGAGCAGAGACAGAAATCGATGGCTCCGAGTGTCCATCACCATCCCCACAAGGCGAAGATCTGGGCTCTGGGCAGTCAGAAGGATGGCGAGACTGCCACTGAGATGAGACACCTGCTCTTCCTACTGTCACTCAAAACTCTGTCGAGGGTACACCCTGCAACATGCTGCTTTGGATTCTGTTTGCCCTGCTCACACACCGTGCCCAGGCCACCTGCCCAGGTCACACACTCACCACGCACTCCCTGGCAGGTCTGCTGATCCAGCACTGACCTTCGGACCCCTCAGACCTCCCATGGGCTCCACCTTAAAGTGTGTGGGCATCACCTGCCTTCACAGGACTTAGTAACTCAGTCTGACATGCATGTGTGCATACTATATATAAATTATCTATATGGACACATAAACAATGGCAACTCCGGTCGGTATAATTTACCAAACACTTATGTTACATCTGGCAATCAGCTTCCTTTGGAGTGTGCTATTCTTCTGTCAGTTGTATGAATGAGGCGTGAGGACCAGCTAGCTTAAGTCATTTGTCCAAGGTCACATATGTGGTGGGCAAATTGGAGGTGAAACAGCCACCTGTGGGGGCATGCCAACTGAGGGCCACCGGGCTCCATCTGGATGTACACAGTTTTCTCACTTAAATGGTTCTTTATCTGCTGGGCCCTACAAGGGCCTAGTCAGCTATGTATTACTTATGTATTTTGTGTATTTGTATGTCACCTGTGCGCATGTGTCCAAAGAGTGTAGACGAGGAGGTTGGATCCCCTGCAGCTGGAATGACAGGAGGCTGTGAGCCACTGAGGTGGTGCTGGGCCTGACCTCGGTTCCTCTAGAAAAGCAGCCGATGCTCCTCGCTACCTAGCATCCCCCCAGCCACCCCCAACGAGACTTCTTTGTCTAAATTATTAACTGATAGTGAGACAATCTCTCTTGCCTACCTATTACCAAAAATCGAGTTAAAATCAAACAGGCTTTTATAACTGCATTAAGGATTGGCAGAGCATACCAAGAACCAAGTCACGAGGTAAAACAGTCATGGGAACAGAGAGTTAATACTTAACCCAGGACCGTCTAGGTCCCCTGCTGTTTACTAAGAGCATCAAATTACCTTGTACAAGGTAACCTGGGAAGGGTGAGTGAGGACATCAGTAAATACTAATTATACAATTACATAAGAACTCCAAACCTGTGTTAACCTGTGTTACTTTGTGTTAATTCAGCCCAGTGACACAAAACAGGGAGAGGGGGCCAGGGGTGGGGGCTCCCTACTCACTGAGCAAATCTGGTCCTGGCTAATTACATCCACCTCCCCACTGTCCCTGCACTATCCCCGCAATACACTCGGAGGGTTCTTCATCCTCCCATCCTCTGCTCTGCAAAGATCTGCAGAGTGTTCCTCTCAGACCACCATGCAGGAAGCTCACTCTCTTCCACGAGTTCTCTGAACCTGGAGCTGCCCAGTTTTCACCCAGCCAGAGAGCAAACCCTAGCTCTCCTCCTGTCTCCACCCAGCAGAGCGTGGGCTCACGGGTGCACCCCGTCTTCCTTTGGCGCAGGGATCCAAACTTGGCTCTCCTGTTTGTACAACACGGGCCTTTACCCACTGAGCTGTCTCACTCATACCATATTTTTTTTTGAGTACTGGGTAGGTCCAATATGGTGCTCAGTTTTCAATTCTCCTGCCTCGTTCTCCCCAGTGCTGGGACTACACAGGTTTACAACTACACCTAGCATTCCATAATAATAATAATAATTAATAATAATAATAGTCTACTTTTAAAAAAAATCATGTCTTTATCCCAATTTATCCTAGTTGATCCATTAGTTATGAGGGTTTTGTTTTTAAAGATTTTATTATTTATTTATAATTAATTAATGTATTTGATATGTGTGTGAGTGCCTGTATGCAAGTCTGTGTGCCACATGCAGGTACGTGCCCGTGGAGGCCAGAAGAGGTTGTTAGATCCTGTGAACCTGAATTTACAGGCATTTGTGAGCTACCTGATGTGGGTACTACAAACTGAATTTGGGTCCTCTGCAAGAACAGCAAGTGTTCTTAACTGCTGAGACATCTCTCCAGTGCTGAGGGAGAGGGGTTTATTTTACATAAACCACAGTTAAAATGCATATTTGACAATTGCATCAATGCCAGACATTAACACGGACGTTCATCTTCTGGGAACCTTAGTAAAGTAAGCAAGTTGGAGATCAATGATCCTGAAAGGAAAAATGAAACTGTGGTGTAAGATTTATTCCTTTTCCATTACCCAAGAATGTGTCTGCCTCGCTCTCGTCTTCTCTTCCAGTCACAGGCACACAGGGAAATGCATGGTTATAAAACTAACAGTGGCTCAAAGAAAAGAATATTTTTAAATGAAGCAAGAAAACTCACTAGATTTAAGTTTTTATGACTTAAATTCACCTTCCAGCACCTAACTGGCTGCTGTTGTGAAAAACTGGAGGTGCCCTGGTAACCTCTCAAAACGTAAAAGTGGCACAGACTGCATTCCGGATTCTCATTTGTATGCAACCACTCATTCTGAGGTTCACCTTGTCTGTTACTTTCTGCCTTTAAAATGATATAACCACCTAGGCAAGACTACGAAAGTTCCTGTAGGACTGAAGACAAAAGTTACATGCACGCAAGGCAACAAAGAACTCAGTATTTTCTATAATCTTGTTTAGTCAATATACACTAATGATGAAGTTAAAAGAAAAAGAAAACATTTGGTGAATTTAAACAAGTTCTGAGGAGCAGTCAGAGCTTTTAAGTGCTGAGCCATCTCTCCCCCAAGAAATAGTTATTAACTCAGGTTGTCCAGGCTTTAAAAGATTCAAAGGACACTTAAGAAGTAAAGGTTTTCTACTCACCATTCTTTACATTGTCTATAAAATATATAAACTATCCAGTTAGATTTTATTCAAATAAAGAAATCCAAAGAAATTTTATCTATCTCCTCAGATGTGACTAATTTTAATTGTCTCAGTAAGAACAATACTCGATGATTTAACACAAAATGTTGATGTGTTTGGAGAGCCAGCTCAGGCGGTAATACGCCTGCTGCGAAGTCGGGAATGTGATTAGATCCACAGGACCTGTGGAAAGGCTGATAATGGCAGCATGAGTCTGTAACCTTGGAGCCAGGAATGAGGGCCAGAGACAGGCAAATTCCCCAGAGTCACTGGCCAATCAGTGAACTCCAGGAGTAGTGAGAGAGACTGATTCAAAAGATGAGGAGGTAAAGAGATAAAAGACCCCCAGTTATGGATCCCTGCCCCCCTACACTCTTGCCCCCCCATACATGCACACACACACATACCCACCCCCTCACATGCATACAACCAAATACATACAAATCAACAACAACAAATAAAAAAAGATGTATGTGTTAACATGATCGAAATGTCATCTTTAAGCAGAAGTGTGAGAATATTTAAAGTGCTGGCCACAGATGTAGACCTTTCCCTGAGACGATTTGTTCACATAAGTAATAGATCCATACTGTTGAATTATCTGCAGAATTTCCATGTCCTGAACCAAGACAGATTTTTCAGCGGTCAACAGTAAGATGACAGAATTACTCATTTGGCTTAGTTATTTCTATGTGAGAGACCGTCCTTTACTCTGAGACTACATCTTTGCTGTTGGGTGTATGCTAAATTGTCTTTGGTACATAAAATGACAGTAGTGGTTATTAAATGACAAAAATAAAAGACGGGACCGGACTATGTTGTGCTCCTAGAATTTCTTGATGGGGAAATTCAGTGTCCTGGGACTCTCTGGGTGTCAGCCTCCAGGTGCTAAAGAACATCAAATGCTGACCTGCAAGTACTGTAAGACCAAACAGGATCTGGCTGCAATTTCCTTCACACCGAGCTTTTCTGCAACATTAAAAGCCACCCTAAAGTCATTCAAGGATGACAATCATTGCTGGGTGTGAGACAAAATGTTCTAGAATGAACCTGCCAAGTCTCGTTCATTCCTTCTCGCCCACACCCTAGCGGGAAGACTGACACTTGGCTCCATGGAGTCTACTGCCATAAAAATAAAACATTCTCTAAGATTTTGGTCATCAAGAAAAGGCATCACCGCCTTCCTTGGATTAGCTTCCAGCACCTGTATAGTCATGGCTCTAAGAAGCTACAGTCAGCTGCATCATCGGTGTGACTAGTACTGAAAATCCAGGTCACAGGTACTGCACTCAGGCTTACCTATGGGTGATGGACAGGGGTTGTCATTTTCACCAGGCGCAGCCTGGAACTTTCACACTCCTTCCCTATTCCTCTAGCAAGGCTGAAAAGTATATCCTTCACCATTTCAGATTCAAAAGAGGGTAATTCAGAGTTACTTAAAAACAGGGAGATATGTCAATGCCACCACAAGTACCCTACAGAAAGCAAGTTGGTGTCATTTGACTAATTAACTATCACCCTAAGACAGGAATTTAAATGTAAATAGCCACCACAGAGAAGGAAGCACAGCGTACATATGGGTTGATCCAGAATTTCACCAAGGAAACAGTGTTAATGGGCATTAATTCATAACCATAAGAAAGTATTTTTCTTTTCCAACTTAAGCATGCTTAAGAAGAGACCTGAACACTTTTCTTTACTGTAGACACTAAGAGCAAATGCAAGTCTTAATTTTTTGTTGTTTTATTTTTTGAGACAGGGTTTCTCTGTATAATAGCCCTGGCTGTCCTACAACTTGCTTTGCACACTAGGTTGGTCTTGAACTCAGAGATCCACCTGCCTCTCAGTTCTTAATTTCTTAAACAACAATACCACAAGTGTCCTTTAGTTTTAAACATACACACACACACACACACACACACACACACACACACACACTGCACCCAATGGCATTTACACATTTACAGCTTGTGTTTTCTATGAAACACTATGTGTACAGGTGCTGTTTCTGAAACCCCAGGAAAAAAAAAATCTCAGGTTTTTTATTTTACTTTTTAGGGTGTTTTTGTTTTTTTGTTTTGTTTTGTTTTGTTGTTGTTTTTGTTTTTAACATAGCCTATGTATATGTATAGTCCAAATAGGCCCTGAACTCACAATCCTTCTGCCTCAGCCTCTTGAGTGATGGGATTCCAGGCTCATGCCACCACAGTCAGCCCAGATTCTCGGAATTGATCCTTAGAAGTGATGTACAGAGAAGCCGATCCGATCTATGTCAGTGTCTGCGGGGACACCACCCCTGACACTGCAGGACCCAGCTGTCATCTTGCCAAGTGCATCATAGTAACTTAGGAATATCACCCAGGAGGATATAAATAACTCCACATAGAAAAGCACCAACTCAATCTTTATCAATCATTTTAATAGTTGGGGAAACAAACAAACAAAACAAAAACAAAAACAACCCGAAGCCTGCCACGCATTCCGTGCATGTTAGATGCGGCTGATGGTTCTTGCCCCTAAGAACAGCACACATTTAATCCCACCTTTCTAAAATGTTTTTTCAGCAGGCAAAGAAATAGATCCAAAAGATGGCACGGCTTTAAGAGAAGCAGGTTTACATGAAAGCCAGCTCAAACGGAACATTTCTTAATGATGCTCTTGTCCATGCAGACTCAAAATACTTGGCCTACAAAAGCACCTGTTAGCAAGGAAAGGTGAGGCAGGGTTGGGGGACATACCTAGAAATTGTAGGGGTTTGTTCCTGGAAGGGAAAAGATTAGCTCACTGCCTTTCCTCCATAGAACACTAATATGAGAATATTTTAGCACTGGGCATTCTTCTCTCATGAATGCTAAACCAATGTCTAGTGCACTTCAGACACACATTAAACATCTAGCCAAAAGACAATAAATTTGGAGAAACATCCAAATGGTGTTAAATAAGTGTATTCATTTCTGAAGATACTTGTTCACGAAGTATCTGAACTGGAAAACTCAGTTGTGGGAAAAGAAAATCAATTTATTTTGTTCTTCCCCAATTTGGTTTGAAAGCTTTTCAACATTTCAAAGCAGCTGAAATATATGCCAAACCATACAAAAGAAATTAAGATGGCAGGCTAAGCACATCTGCTTTGACCCAAAAAACAAAGGCTCGTTTGCTGTCTTCAGAGCCAGCCTACTAAAGGCACACACAGGCCAGATGGCTTAGATTCCCTTTCCCCAGAGTAAGTGGGGGGCTGACATTTCTACTGTTTACTCAACTGATCCTGATGGTCGCGTTAGGTACAGAATTTCTGTAAGACAAAAAAGGAATGCTTTTAGGCGAGCGAGAAGTTAATTGGCCTACATTAACATCTCTGGAGCTGAAGTCTGTCCTGCCTAGGCCAACATCAGTAGGGAGAATGCCTTCATCAGTGACCACCAGACAAATAGCACAAAGCTATTTCTTATTTATGTTGGCTTCGCACAGTAAATCCAACATGCAGACCTCTAGCTGCTCACACAGATTTTAAAAAGAATTCCGAAGGAAGAATACAAGACATTGTCGGTTACAGATATAAGACCCAAAAGGGACACTAGTGGGGGTACGGGGAAGAAGGCCGTGCTTAGGCAAGCTTGGGCCATGGCCCAAATGGCTTAAGGCAACCACCTGAAAAGGTGAGGGGAAGTAGATGGCAAAGGTCTCATCTGCCCCCTATGCTGCTGCCCTTAGTAAAACCATCGCAGTGTAAGACCTCTGTTTCTTTCTTTTTTTTTTTTTTAATATTGAAAATTTTAATGTAAAAAAGACTAAGTCAATTTTTTCTTTCTTTCTTCCTTCCTTCCTTCCTTCCTTCCTTCCTTCCTTCCTTCCTTCCTTTCTTTCTTTCTTTCTTTTTGGTTTTTCAAGACAGGGTTTCTCTGTGTAGCCCTGGCTGTCCTGGAACTCACTCTGTAGATCAGGCTGGCCTCAAACTCAGAAATCTGCCTGCCTCTGCCTCCCAACAAACTCATTTACCCGAATTTACACTTAAGTAATGTAGAAAAACCGAAGCCATTATTCAGATGAGTAAATTCTATTCGTTTTCATCATCTCTGTGATCAGGTTGCAAAGGACAGCTTTTCTCTTTACTTTTCCTAAGCCACTGCTTCCTGCTTCTTCAGGAATCTGGCTCTCCTTTTTAGAATATTTAGGGGACAGCCTGAAGAATTCCCCGATGCCTTTTTGCCGCTTGGGAGTTGGGCGCACACAGACTGGGTTCCCTCCTGCATATTTATTTTCAGCTTTTCTCGACGAACTTGAAGAATTGGTGACAAAGGTGGAGGAGCCAAGCACCTTCCTAGGGGCTTGAGAAGCCACCGTTTTTCTGTAGGCTCCTAGGACGTAGTTTGCTTTGGTCTGCACCATGTTCACACAGGAAGAGACAACTTTCACCGACACCTCAACTGCAGATGTCTCAATTAGAGAAGAACCTCAAGAGCTCTGTTTCTATCGGAGGCTGATTTTACTCTTTGGAGCTAAAGCCTCTCAAGAGAGAATGAAAGGGGGAGTTCTGAGATTCCGATGATTTTGTTACTGGTACTCCTCAGCCTTTGGATTTCTTAAGAAAAAGTCACAATCCAACACAGAGCAGCGGCCTTAGGAACATCACCTGGTCCACCTAGCTCAGGTGACACTGAGAAGTCATGTCCTCAGATCTGAAATTTCTCCCTGTTGATGCCATAGAGAAAAATCAAAGGAAATGAACCAATGCTTACAAATGACATCCTAAAACTCAGAAGGCACAAGTGACTGTGGGTCATGTGGCTGCTGAGAGGCTTAAACTGAGCTCCTACCAGAAAGATCAGGCTGTCGCATCTCCTTACAGTAACCCTTTGACACTACTCAAGCAGGAAAACCTAGAGTCTGTAGTAAATTCAGAGGTATACAGATGTGTGTGTGTGTGTGCGCGCGCGCGCGCGCGCGCGGAAGCCTGACGCTGTTATCAGAGTCACCCTGGATCTCTTCTCCAGCCTAGTTCTTTGAGGCAAGGACTCCTGATCAGACCCACGACTTTCACTGCAGCTACATCACGGAGACTACATTCTCCGTGCCCTTCCTCTCCGCCTTCCTAAGCTGTAATTACAGGCTGGCTGCCGTGCCGACCCAGCACGTGCGTGGCTCTGGGAGTCCAAATCCTAGCCCTAATGTCTATGCTTTAGCCAGGCTCCAGAGCCTACGTTTAAAAAATACGATACTCTACATTAGCAAATTAACTGGTCACTGTTTGTCTCTGTGTGGAGGAATGAACGAGAACGTCCCCCGTAAGCTTGGGTATCTCGTCTGATTCTCAGCCTGTGGTGCAATGTGGAGAGGTCACAGGAGGTTATAAGGGTAGAAGCCTTGCTGGAGGAAGTACATCACTGGGGGTGGACATCTCCCCACTTCTCATTCTCTCTCTGCTTACACTTGCCAGTGAGGATGTGAGCCCTTAGCTTCCGCCTCCAGCCACCATCCCTGCCATTTGTCATGCTCCCCTGCTAGGATGGACCACAGGACTGTCAGTCCAAATAGACTCCCCTCTCTACACTGCCTTGGCCCCGGCGCTTCACCACACAGCCACAGAAAACTAACCAATTCACTCCACATGTCACGGAGAAAGCCATTCTCTCCTACAGACGAGATACCAGTAGCACGCTCTCCTGCTTAGGCAGAAGAGGCAGGAGAAGGGTCCCTGGAGACCCTTGGTGTTTATCTATGGCTTCAGAACTCTCCAGACAGGAAGGAAGGCAGCTGTTCATTCTCAGAGGCTGTCTGTCTATCACACCACGGGCTGCTGACACACTGTACACTGCACTTGAGATCCTGAGTATCAGTGTTCCTTGGATGTCAGCTAGCCTTCTTCTCTTCTCCAGGGTGAGGAAAGCATCCGCTCTCGACACTGAGTGATAGCATTCACATCAAGCCTCTTAGAGAAACTCCTAGTTGTGCCCACTCAGCATCCCTCATGCCAGGCTCCTTCACAGAACCCACTCTCCAGACCTTACTGATCTGTTGGTCATCTTAGAGGTAGGAGAAAGTGCTGCCATTTTCTCAGACAGGAGACTATATGTTGCATTTGGGAGACAGAGACAAGAGGGACCCAGTGTCAAGGGAATAAGGTGGAAGCCATGCCCTGGCCCTCTGCACACATGAGCATGTGTATCTATCTACATACATACATGCACATATAGCACACACCCATACACACAGCTATCATACAAAGATCTTTTAAAAGACAAGCTATTCCTTTCTAGGTCAGACCATAGCTCAAGCTTATGACTATTATTAATGAATCAAATCCTAGGTGCTAAAATATGGCTGTAGACACTTTTGCTCTTTTTTCCTAAAAGCCACATCTGTAAACTATTTTAGGATCTCTGTCTGAGCTAGCAATGAGCCGGTGATGTGGAACGTGACCATGCCTTTCCTTGGGCTGTAGGACTTATTTTCCTTGTGGTATTTACATCTCTGCAAAGAGCATATCAAACTGGGCACCCAAACCATGCCCGGAGTTTCAGATGTTCACTTCTTGGGATCCCAAGCTCACTTTTGCTGCCTCCAGCAAACTTCGTTTACTGTTTTCCAAGGAGCGGTGATTACGAATGAATGGTGCAAAACAAGAGACGAGTTAGAATAAACGTTTAAAATGAGCTATGTTCAAGTTCTCATTATAAATACATTATATGCATATTTTAAATGAGATATGTTCAGATATATCAGGGTGGGGGTGGGGGGCAGACCAGGTAATGCTAGAGTTGAAACAGCAGCAAGGTGAACCTCCCTGGTACCTCCACTGAAGACAGAAACTGGGTTAATGGGCCAGGATTTGCCATCTACAAGGGAACTGGCAGCACTCCTGGGAGGCGTGGTCCCTTTCGAGTTCTTGGTTACAAAAGCTTCCTGAAACAGGACAGCATATGTTCCAATCCATTGTCACAGGAGTGGCTGTCTGGGCTCAGCCAGTTTACATCTGTCATTAGCTCTATTTGCAAGAGCAAAAGCAGATGCCTGGATCAAGAGACCATGAACTCTGCCTAGGCAGAAAGATGGATCTATTTCAGAACAGAGGATCATTCCAGGAGTCTGCGATACTTGCTCAATTCTCCAGGGTGAGCTACCCTGTTACCCTCTCTGGAAGACTCAGAAATGGCATTAATTATTGCAAAATCACTCCGTGAACCACTTGGTACAACCAAATAGCAGCTCCCTTAAAGAACACCCCCTGAAATGCAATTTCTGCATAGGAACCTTTAACACAGGCTTTGCGCTGAGCCTCCAAAATCAGGGCTGAAGTTTTATGTCAGATTGCAAAAGTCTCCTCTAAAGTCTTAAAAAAAAAAAAAAACCCTTTGGGGCTGTTCTTTAAATCAGAAACTCACGTGGTATAATCCAAATCACCTAACATATCAACCATGGTGCAAACTGCAGACATTTCATCTTCCACAAGCTCGTGAAAAATGTATCCACAGGGATAGTTTAAAACCAAATTCCAAAGAAAGGCCTCTTCAAAAGGCGCCTTTCTCGGAATGTTTTAAAGGTATCGAGGAATCGGTCCAGTAAAGCAAGAGGGGAGGGAGTCTGAACCTAGGGTGGGGACTCTGGACCTCAGGCAAGGGTGGGGTGAGTGGGTGGACATTGTTCTTGCTCATCCGGATCCTGGGGTTCTGACCAGAAGAGGAGACAGAAGGGATGGAGCCCCACTCTGGAGGGACAGCTCTGTACATTTCCCCTTCCAGAGCTTCATTCACTTCCCCTGCCTGCTCTCCTGGCTTTACTTGTAGTTCTTTGACACCAGGTGGCACGAAGAACTAGATGAGTACATCACGGCAGGCATGGGGCTCACAGAGGGTGAACGGGAGGTCAGCCTGGGCTACACTGTAAGAGGCTACCTCAAAATGAGCACCACAAAGCGGAAAGCTAGCTTCAGACACTCCGACTGAGGCTTCCAAAAGGAGAGAGAAACCGTCTCCTCCTCCAGCTTTAGCGCCTCACTTGCAAAAGGAGCACCTTGAGTTGGCCTCACGTGGCACCTGGTGAGCTAAGACCAGAGGAGCTGCTTTTGTAATTATAAGCACCAGGGTCAAGATTTATACAGCATCTCGTGGGTGTTTATAAGCACAACCGGCCTGTTTTGTAAATACAAAAAGGAGGCATAAATCTTCCTCAGAAATGTGCTAGGCTGGAATCCACACACCCCACAGACTTCTCCCACTTTCGCTCCTACTAGGCGTGGCTCTCCATCAAGCCCTGGAGGGGGAATGTCACAGACTGAATCCCTGGCTGGCATTAACACGGAAAAACCATGCTCTCCAGATCTCAATCATTTCGGACACAACAGTGCTCAAGAAGGACTCCTCTGTGCTGCAGAAGTTGAGGGGGAGTTCATGGCCTGAGAGTGACCACCTTTGTCTTTAAAGAGCAGGTATGGTGAGAATGATGATGTGGGGGTACCAAACCCCCAACCTGTCATGCCCTACAACTGTGTTTTCAAAGTGTGGCTTCCAAATCAGGAACGTGCAGAGCACGTGCTCCGGCGCCACTTGATGAATCAGGAAGGGCCATCGGAAGCCCAGGACCCAGTGGCTCACAGCTTCCCATCAAAGTCTGGTTCTTACTCAGTTCTAAGAGCACTCGGTCAGGGGAAAGCAAAGGGTTTTGTTTGTTTTTAACTAAATTTTATCTAATGTGTGTGTGCAAAGGCACCATACCACATATCTGTAGGCCAGAGGACAACTTTCAAGTGTGGGTTCACATGGGTCATAGAGATCAAATTCAGGTTGTTGGGCTTGGTATCGGGTCCGTAATCACTGAGCCATGTCCTCGGCCCAGGGAACACGAGTGTTGTCTCAGACCACTCTTATCATCTTAGCCAAGGCATTTTTCCCTCATAAGAAGATGGAAGAGGAGAAGAGGGGAGGGGGAAGGAGAAGAAAGAAAGAACAGGAGGGGGAGAAAGGAAGGAAGAAAAGAAAAAAGAGGAGACGAGAAGAGAGAAGAGAAGAGAAGAGAAGAGAAGAGAAGAGAAGAGAAGAGAAGAGAAGAGAAGAGAAGAGAAGAGAAGAGAAGAGAAGAGAGAAGGAGGCAGTTTTACAATGACTGGATGTACTAGCATCCTATTAGAGTTCCCAGATTCACTCAGGCTGGTTGGCAATCCTGGACTCAAGACATACTCCTGGCTTCCCAAGCAGGGAGGCAGCACTGCTGGGAATAGCTCCATGGCCCAGAATCACATTTAGATCACTCTCTGAGTGATTCAGGCTGGGAACCCCGGAAAGCCCCTGCAGCCTAAATATTGTACCAGAATCGACTGCAAACCATGATCATCTATGGTCATCTAGATGAGGCTGGCAAAGGTTTCCTGTGATGGGCCAGGAGATAATGTGTCCGGCTTTTTAGCTGTGTCCTGGCCCCACTGCAGTGTGAACGCCCCTGCAGACCGCAAGCGCCGAGGAGTGGCCAGCATCTTGTTCCAATAGAAGAGTATTAAGCCTCAATTCCACATAATTGCATGACATTAACTAGTCTTCTTTTGACTTCTTCCAAACATTTAACAGTCTGAAAGACACTCTCAGCTTCTAGGCTGTTCAAAATGGGGCTATGGATGAGGGCTGAGCCCGCTGCCCCCCCGCCCCCCCGTTCAGTCAAACGTGGGAGAGATGACGCATTAAGTTCAGTAATGCTGTCTTCTTGGCATATGTCCCTTTGACACAAACAGCTGCGTTCACAAAAGCTACATGCCACATCTTTAGAAGCTCAAGGTTTAATCACGTGCAATAAATAACATAAACAGCCCTGATGGCCACAGAAACATAGACTAAGCTTGCAGGGACCTCAGGAAGGTCAGTCCATCAGAAGCAGCCATTGGTTTTGTTTCTTAAATGCCCGTTAGGTTGATGGCAGCAATCGGAGAGTTGAAAACGGGCTCCAGTTTGAATGTAATGTGTTCTCACAGAAGCTGCAGGGCAAGCATCTGAGAGGCATGGGCTTTCTGCTAGCTTCTCCTTGGCAGCTGGCCTCTCCCTGTACTCCTCGCCAGCCTGCACGGACGAGGGAAAGAAACAAGCCAACCTCTGTCTGCTCAAGATGCTACAACGAATTATCACTGACAACAGAAATGCATTTCTCACCATGCTAGAAGCTGAAACATGAACATGAAGGTAGTGGCAGCTCCCACATCTGGCAAGGGATGCTTCTGCGTTTTAGATGGTGCTTTCTTCTTGTCGTTCCCCCCCCCCCCCGACCGCCCCCCGCCCCCATGATGGGCGAGGCAAGGAAGCTCACATACGCCTCATACCTCAGGACCCTAATTCCATTTAGGACTCCTAAAGGCCTTGTCTCCAGGATGCATCACATTGTGGGGGCAGGGGGGATAGAATCTCACCACAAGAACTACAGGAGCATGCCCTTTTAGAAGACACTGCAGCCACCTCCCAGCCCCCAGAGCTCTCCTCTGCTGGGCAGCTCCAAGGCCTTCCCCTTCCATCTAGCCCCAAACTCTCCCCCTCTCTCTCCTTGAGGCAAACGGAGGGAAAGCTGCTCTCAGCAACAACAGTATAAGTCAACTGACTGCCACTGCTGGCTGGGTTAGCGCAATCCAGCTGAGCATCGAGGGGACACGGGAGGTGTCGGGAAGTGGGAACTGTTACACCAATTGTACAGCATAAGCCCTGCCAATGAGCTCATGGGAACGGGAAAGACAGACAAGGGATGGGCGTGGAGAAACAGGTCAGAGGTCAGGAGCATTTGCTGCTCTCGCACAGGGCCTGGGTTCCATCCCCACTTGGCTGCTCACAACCATTCAGAATGCCAGTTTCAGGGATATGATGCCCTCTTCTGGCCTCTGCAGGCACATACAAGCATGCTACACATTATACTTATATATACTACTATATATATATTACACTTATATACACTTCATGCTTGAGAGAAGGGGGAGAATGAGGAGTAGGGAAGTCAGCAAGATAAGCACAGACCTCATCAGGATTGGCACGGTGTGTGGATGACAGCTGTCCCACCATCGCTGGCAAGCATGATCTCCTAGACCGGAAGAAGGCCAACTTCTCATAGCTAACACATGTTGGGTGGGATGTTCAGTGTTACCAGTCAAATTACAGAATCTAGAACCACTTGGAGATTGTGGGCGTGGCTTGAGAAGTTTGTTCTGAGAGCATGACCAGAGGGAGGAAGATTCACCCGCTGCAGGGGATCCTGGACTGAGGAGAGAGAGAGAATGAAGAGGTCGAATGCATCCGACCTGCTGCTTCCTCACTCACTGTGGGTGCAATGGAACTACACACACACTTCAGGTTTTGACGTCTCTGCCCTGACTGCCTGCCCCTCGAGCTGTGAGAGAAACCCTTTCTCCCTTAAGTTGCATTTGCGTCTGAGTGGGTTTTTTTTTTCACAGCCACAGGAAAAGAAATAAGGACAGCTGGTCCAAGCCTTCCCTGTGTGGTGGTCTGGGCACTGAGACACCATGAACAGATTGGTGTGCACCACTGTGGTCCTGGCAAGACGAGATCGAGAGGCAGTGTCACTGAATTCCTCTCACCCATGCGCAGTGCCTATCCCGACCAGGCCTTGCCCTTACAGACCATGGAAAACACATAGCTGAGTGTGGCACAGATGGCTCCTTTTCTCCCTCCCTGCCTCTCTCGGGTGGAGGGAAGACAATCAGGAAGAACAAGATTCTTTCCAGCCACCGCCGAGGCATCCTGGGATGGAATTCTGAGGACAGTTAGAGTCAGAAGCAGGCAACGGAAGACTTCACCACCATCCTGCCTTCTAGTGCATTACAGATTTCAGGACAGGTCTTTGTGGATAGACTAGATAATCAATTAGCCATGGATACCACGAGTCCTTGGAAAATCTTGTTCCAAATAACAGGCTTATAAATTAATTTCTGGACTGGAATGCAATTCATTCGCAGACAGATAGCCTCCTGAATTTAACAAAGTTCTTCTGCTTATTCTATTGAATCCCACACAGCTCTAAACAATTCTGTTTCTAATTCCCATAGATAATTTCTGAGTGGATTATGATCCAAATAAGGTCTCTGAGTACACTTCTCACAAGCTGATATGCATAACAAAGATGTATTGCTTATTTAAATATCCATATAAAAAGAAAGTTTGATTTGGTTGGTTTTCTGTCGCATTTCTATCGGTCGTAAATTGCAGCCTACTCTAAGCTTAGCATCTATCATTACTTGGCTGATTGGTTCAACATCCGTGGGTACCAAGAATACAATAGAACTGTCCAATTACTTTCGAATATATGAGCAATTTAATTTGCTGATTTAACCCTTAAAGTGAATGCAGTGATGGAGGTCACTGTTGCCAGACATCAGACATCAGATCAGTGCCCTAAGCACTAGTCCTGCAAGGCCAGAGACTACCTGGTTGGTTACAGGAAGGAGCTGTGTGTACAACAGACTTATGTGGGAACAAAGAGAAAGCTGCTGAGAGCTGAGGCTGCATCCTGTAAGTCAGCAAAGATGAGGGGGAGGGGCACAGGCGAGAGGAATGCCTACTGCAGATAAAAAAGACCCCATCCATAGGAGTGGGGAAAGGGGTGTGGCCGTGGATCCATAAAGGAAACGCAGGTCATGGTTTCAGCGCCCTCCCCACCCCCCCAAAGTCTGACCCAAGGTAGAGGCTATCTGCCTTCTCTTCAGTAGTGTGTGTTAAATCCAGTCTTCACTCAGGCCAGGAAACACTGCTACCAGACACCTCATCACAGATGCTTGGGGAGAGGCTGGCCGGGCAAAAGCCTTGTTCTGGAAGACAGGGACCAGAATAAAGAGGATGCCAAAGCCACTCAAGCTAAATTCAGCTAAGTGGACGGGGAAAGCAATCCCAGATGTCAGGGAGGCCCATCTAATAGAAACAGACAAGGGAGCAGGAAGGATGCCTGGCAGGCTAGGGTCTACAGCACGGGGGCATGGCCCACACGCCTTGGCACCATAACATGGCTGAAAATGTTTGTCACTAGAAATAGCTTCCTGCTTCAATGTGGCTGCTGAAGTTTACAGATCAGCAATTTCTGGGTTCTATTATTACAAACTTTAAAAAAAAGATTTTGAATAAAACTCAATACCTACTTACTACCCCCCATATAAAAATTATATTAAAAAATAAAATTTATATGTTTCTGGAGTCTATCAGATGAAACAATTCCCTCAAAAGAAGACTCCCTGCCATACTGTCATCTCATTCTGACCCTCTGAATATATGTGAGTGATTTACACACTTCCTGGGTAGAACTTAGGTGGTGACCTCCTCATTCTGATTCTTGTACCTCCTGCTCTTGTGTCTGCTGCTTCCAGTCTTTGAAGACTGAAACCATCTCGGCTAAGAGCACTGACTGCCCTTCCAGAGGTCCTGAGTTCAACTCTCAGCAACCACATGGTGGCTTACAACCATCTGTAATGGGATCTGACGCCCTCTTCTGGTGTGTCTGAAGACAGCTACAGTGTACTCAAACACATAAAATAAATAAGTAAATCTTAAAAAAAAAAAAAAAAAAAAGGCTGAGAAGGTTGGGCTTGTGAGATGGCTCAGTCAGAAAAGACTACCTGAATTTGATCCCCAAGACTGATTGACTCTTACAGATGTCTTCTGACTCACACACACAGACACATACACACAGACACACACACACAGACACACACACATTTGGAACGAGTGAAAGATTTAGAACTGTTTGGCCACAGTCCCATTGCTTGGGAGGCTAAGGCAAGAGGACCACTTGATTCAAGCGTTCCGGAGCGGTGACCTGACTCAGGGGTTAAGGTGTTTCCACTGGGGTTCAGATTCTCAGCACACAGGTGCTGAGAGCCTCGTGCAAAGACAGAACAGCTATCTATTTTGAACAACTATCTGTCACTTGTCACTAGGAGGCTCTCCTTTCTTCTTACCTGCAGGATGGCTCTGCAGCCCATCCACCCCAACAGGCACAGCACGAAGCCCGAGCTGGTCGGTGTGCCAAGCAGACCTACTTGAGACCATCAAAGTCCCCACACTATAGTCCAGAGTCAGGTCCAAAGCCATCTCTCTTTTGTCTTTCAAACAAGAATATTTCAAAATTAAGAATTTCATACAGGCATTTGTGTGTTTGATCAAACTCACCCCAGCCGTCCCGTCTCCTCTACACACACTTTTTCCTCTCAACTTAATGTGCTCTCTCTTTTTCTTCCGTGTCCACACAGTGCAGCCTGCATGTGCATGGGGTGGGGGTGGGGGCATCTAGTGGGGTACGGGTAGTCTCTGAGGGGCCATATCACTGAAGAGAACCGCTTCTCCCCCACCCACCATCTTTCAGTTGCCATTAGCTTCTCAGATGGGAGTGGGGCTCATGGGCCCCTCATCTGTCCATGCTGGGATCTGGGCTATAAAACTATGTCTCCCAGAATCACTCCAAAAAAAAAAAAAAGGCTGTGTGTGTATCTATGTGTCTATGTGTCATTGGATGTCAAACCCACAGCCCTTAACATGCTAATAAGCAAGCACTCCCCACCTCCACTAACTATTCTATGTCACTAGCATCATTATTATTTTTTTAATGTGCCCAACAAGAACAACGTAGCTTTAAAATGCACAGCACAAGGGGCTGCGGCTTACTACCAGGCCCAAAGTTTTGCTTCAGATGTTAAAAGTTTTAGGCAGATGTAGTGGTGAGGGCTGCACCACGACGTGTGTGAGGCAGCCACTAAGCACGGTTAGAATGGGATGTTTCGCGTAGCACATATAAACACATACTACAAGAAACACACCACAGACACAGAACAGAAGACAGGTTGAGCTCCAGTCCGAAAAGAAAAGAAAAAAAAAACCTCAGCATGCATCCGTTTATTTTCCTCCCAGCTTACACTTGGACACTGTAATCATGGCACACCCTTTAGCCAGCCACCCATTAGAAAAGGTGCAAGGCAGGCTTGTAGCTGCTAGCGTCAATGATATACAGGCAGGCTGTGCTATAGACCTTGCTGTACTGGGTCAGGGCTAAGCTTTGCCTCCCAGCTGGAATGCAAAACAAATGAAAATAAAGCAAAGCAAAACAAACAAACAAACAAACACACCCTTTTATTTTGGTGAATGTCACTGTAAGCTAGCCAAAAAAAAAAAAAAAAATCTTATTTTTAAATCATACACAGATCAATAATCTAAAAGATCAAGGAAACCAAGGAGCCATTTCCTGGTATTAGGCTGAATCACAAATCCACTGGTGTGCAAGTCCTGTTGACCCCTAGACTGAGCAATTGCATTGCACGTGGTTTAACCAAATCCACGGGTGCTTCCATTGGAAGCCACAGCTTCAGTCCAAGGACCTCCAAGACCTGATGGGCTACACAGAGCCAACCTGCAATTGACTCTCTGTTCTGTTCCTCTTGAGTAAGAAATAGGAAAGCTGTCCTTGATATAACTGAAAATGTTTCCCTCTCCATACAGGGTGGCGAGCATTTAAAACAAGGGAGGAAGGGCCAGGAAATACATACGCAGGAAAACAAACTAACTCCTGAGGAGACAGCTCGGGGCACAGCATCCTTGCTTTACCATCACCAAGACCTGAGTTCCACCCCCAGAACCAAGCAAAATCAGACAGATGTGGTGGGGTGTCCTTGTAATCTGGAACTGGAGGCACAAAGCCAGATTGAACCATGGGGTCATTGCCCTGTCTGCCCACGCTACTTGGCAGTTACTGACCAACAAGCGTTCGCGGCCTCAAATGAAGTGTATGGCTTCTGACATACTACACTTGATGTTGTTTTCTGGCCTCCATGTGGAGTGTACAACACACACACACACACACACACACACAATTTTAAAACTATACATAAGCCAGGGAACTTCAGCTGAGCTAGATGAGATCACTAGAACTTTTCTTCTCAGTCTCAGCATTTGGATTTTCGAGTCATGGAATCCTAATGATACAATTTACAATTTTACTTTGATAGCACAGATGTGGTTCATAAACTCCTTTTCCTCCAGCTTCTTAAGTCAGGCTATTTCCTGGCAAGCCTCCCCCTCACCCCACAATTCAATACCTAGCAGTTCTTGTCAGGCTACCTAGAAGTGGGGCAGGGATGGGGTGGGGAGGACGATGACACACCAGCTGCCGCTCCGACTTCCCATCCCAGCAATAAAAGGAGTCGGTCCATGACATCGCATCCTCTGGTGCTGCAGACTCTACCATGACAGCTGCCTTGCCAGACAGCTGGCCCAGCAAGTTAAGTCTAGAATGCAGTCTCCTGGCAGTCAACCACACGGGCGTTCCTGAGCTTGAGAGATGATAGCTTAGCTTAAGTGTCAACGGCCTGCACAGTCCCTTCTGACTTCTGACCACTGAGTTCTAGTTGTCCAGTTCCCAGTGACTTGCAGGGCTAGCTTTGCTATAGGACAGAGTCTGGGCTGCTCCACTGTTCAGGTCCAGCATTCAACAGGCCTGGTGAGATCTCTCCGGGAGCCAGGAATGTGATTAGACACTTATTTTGTGGAGCAGCAGGACTAAGTGGCCCAAAGCTACCCATGTTCACAAGATGTACAAAAGACATAAAACATTTGTAAACGAGAGGAAGTCAAGAGGATGTGTCAGGAGGGGTGGGCAACAAAGAAGTAGCTAAGGTGGAAGAGAGCAAAACCAAGAAAGAATCAAAACAACCTTGAATGGAAAGTCACTACACTAATTAGCTCATTCATATGTTTCGCAGAATTAGGTCCATGGCAGTAACTACAACAGGTCAAACTAGAAGGTCAGACAAAATCAGGTTAGAGCTGGCTCAGTGGGAGGTGGGATTATTAGTAATTAGTGTGACTGGAAGAAGTCTTTGTCAGGGGGTAGAGACAACTCAAAAGAACCTAATGGCTTTTACTGAAGGGTTATTAACGTGAGGTAGCCTGTTAAAGCCAATCTAATTACACTTGTCAGAAAGAGACAGAAGAGATGGAAGAGGGCAGTGGCTTATAGGGTTTCTGCTGATTATACTCCTAACCAGTAAATATTAGGAGACCCAGAATAAAGAGAAAGCAGACAGAAAATCACTGCAATCCTTGCACAGAGCCATAGCTTTGAGGACGTTTACTGAAGTGAAGCAAACAACCTCCCCTTAACATACAATTAGGTAAGTTGATATACTGTAAGCTATTTGAAAGCCATGAAATTATACATTCTCTAAACAGATAAAATATTTCCATCTCCCCAAGTGAAAAATCTAATTTAGAATGTACTTCTCAATTCCCTGGAGGGTGCCCGGTGACTGTCAGTACACCTGCGGGTTCTTGAAAAGACAAAGCTCAGTGAGTCAGAGTCTCTCTCTCTCTCTCTCTCTCTCTCTCTCTGGTCTTAGCTACGTTTGCACTCTGAAGAAACAGCAAAGCTTTCTGAAAACTCACAAAACTGTCCAGAGGTTACTGTCCAAGAAAATTGGGGTGGTTTGAAAAAGAAATGCCCCCCAGAGGCTCTGGTGTTCTGAACACTTGCTCCCAGTTGGTTACCAGTTTAGGGGAACCCATGGAACAGGGAGGGCACAGGAGGAGCCATGTCACTGGGGTCAGGTGAACCTTGAGAGTTTATAGCTTCCTCTACGTGTACTTTGCTCCTTCAGTTTGAGCTTGTGGTTGGATGTGTGAGCGTCTGGGCTGAGCGCTACTTCGCCAGCCTCTGCCAGTTCTTGAGTGAAGCCTGAACCTGTTCTTTGAGTGGTCCTCACAGTTCTCATAGCGGGAACCCTGCAATTCCTACCCAAATCACCAAGCTAATTATATGTGTTATATTCGGAGTGCCGGACTGTATAACATAAACCATACACTCAATGACCAAGGGAAGATGTGGAGGTCAGGATTCTGTGTTGCTTTTGAATTTGGTTCACATTAGTCCACTCCAGCCCTTGCTAAGCCCACATTCTATAAATACTGTCAAGGGTGACCTGAACACCCGGTTCCACTCTCCACCACTGAGAGCCGTCTAATCACCAGGGCCAGCAGAGTACTCCCATGGCACAGACTGTGACCATAATGCACAGCAATAGCGGTCCTGTTGGGAGCCGCTGCCACGCAAGCAAAGCGCAACTAGAAACGAAACATCAAGGGCATTGTCCTGAGTGCAATAAGCCAGGCTCAGGGCAGCCAAGGTATGATGCCACTCCCATAAAGTAAAGCTACTTACCAGATAGCGGACATGGGAAGGAGGTGTGTGTGTGTGTGTGTGTGTGTGTGTGTGTCTGTGTTCACGCGTGTGTGTGCGCGCACACGTGTGCGTCTCCTCTAAAGCAGCAATGCTGTGGGACAAAGAAGTTCTGAAGATCAGCCTTGGAATGTGAGTCTACGTAACCACTGAAGTACACAAAGGTCAGTGGGTAAGCTGCAAAGGCTAAAATCACGTGCTTTGCTTTGCTTTGTGTGCACATGTGTGTCTGTATGTGTGCACACCGTGTATGTGGGATGCTCAAGAGGCCAGAAGAGGGCACTGGATTCCCCAGAGTTGGAGTTACAGGTGGTGGTAAGCCACCTTCCATGGCTCCTGGCATGCAAATTCTGGTCTTCCTTAGAACATCACATACTCTTAACCACTGAGCCTTCTCTCCAGTAGCATCATGGTTTTCTTTTTATGTTTAAAAGGATAAATAAATAAAACCAATCTAGATTTGGACTCAAAACAAAACTAAAAAGAAAAGAATGCTAATAACGTTTATTTTATAGTGCTTTCTGGAACATGTTTATGCTACTGGCATGCTGTTTAAATACCGTTTTCCCTTTTCATATCCTCTAGAGAAGAGTGATGGGGTCTGAAAGGAGCCGAGCGCTCATCTGGGGAAGGTGGGAGGGGAAGCTAGACTCTAATGGAGAAACAAAACACTCCGACCCGTCCTTTCAGGTAAAGTAAACTTTTGGAGATAACTGGACCTCCACTCCAGCAGCATAGCTGACAGATCACAGTATACCACCAGAGGCTGGGGAAGTGGCAACATCCATGCTGCAGACAACTGTGAGGTATATGGTCTCTCTGTCCCCTCCGCAGGTAACCAAATCCACCTGGAAAATAATGACAGTCCATCTGGGACTCCCAAGTGAGACAGAAAGAACCTTTTAGCCTCACGAACTGTGAGGGGGGCAAATATTGCTGGTGTTTTAAAAAGCAACTGTCTGCGGTGCTTGGTCTTTCTATCCTGACCACACAGAAGACACCAAAGAAGTTTAAGGGTTTCAAGAGTAAATGGCATGAAAAAGCAATCACTAAGTATTGATCTTCTGAGCTTTTCTTATAGATCCAATCAGGCATGCCCCATCTTTCAACCCAAAACATAACAATGTCGTATGTCAAGTTCTCAACGAAGAACCATGCAACCAAGTTAGAAAAATGTTGGGAAACACTCCCATAACACTATACATTAACATTTCAATGCCGTGTTGGGCCATATGCCTAGCTCTCCTTGAGGTAGAAAAGGTACCCAGGAAAGAAAGAAGTCTGGGTCCTTCTACTCAACACAACTGGGACATTTGCTGTTCTCCCTCTGCAAGGATGGTGGCGTAACCACCATACACATTCTGCACGCCATGCCCCCCTGAGCTCTGGGTTATCACTTAGAAAAACAAACGAGAGGCAGTCAGGTGGTGTGTGCTGATCTATATGAATGCCTACGTGGGGGAACCGCAAGTGCCCATGGGTGAAGTCGACTTCAGGAAGCAACAGGGACTTGTTCTTACCTGCCCATAGTCTGTCTGGAAGACCACGACGCCTTCTGCACAGGAATTTACAGTACTCGGAAAATGCTGGCCATTTTCTCTTAACCAGACCCGTGCTCCCTGGACAGAAAAGAAAATTTAACAATCAGTTTAAACGGTCTTCTGCCATAAAACACCACTCTCAACATCACCATGACTCCTATAGGGCGTTAAAAGGCTACTGCAGGGCTTGGAGACAGGGCTTGACAGGGAAGACTGCTCTTCTAGAGGACAGAGGTTCAATTCCCCGCACCCAGAAGGCAGCTCACAACCTTTTGTTCCAGGGGATCTGATGCCCTCTTCTGGCTTCTGTGAGCATCAGACACATGGCACACAGACATCTTTTGGGCCAAACACCCACACAGATAAAAATATATAAAAATAAAGAAGCAAATGTCTTTCTCGAGCAAGCAAAGGTGTAACCTTCTGAGAACATTATCCATAGCCTTCTTCAACCCCCCTGCATGTGACAAGTCCCACCAGGCAGACAAAGAGGAGGGCACCCCACCTCCCTACTGGACACATAACCAGACCAGATGATCTCAGCTGGCTCTTGGCACCCAGTAGGCAGGCACTATCCATCGCCCCTACGGTACAGGAGAAAGAGGCTTTGGGTGCCTTGTCTAACACACTAAGAGCGCAGGCTTCAGGAGCCACAGCCTGACCCAGGCTGATACCTTGGTGCCCCAGCCTCCCAGGTCATGCTTCGGGACTTTAGCCCACTCCACTCCACTGTTTGTACTAAAACACACAAGTCAAGAAAGATCTTCAAAAGAGGGACTAAATTTCCCAATAGGTAGGAGAGCTTAGTCTGCTGCTTTCCTAGGAACTCCCTAGACAGCTAAGAAGCGGCAGCCCAGACAGCTACAGCGTAAGGAGCTTAGGTTTTAACAACGGACATACTCTTTTTACCCTCATCTCCCTTCCATTTTTTAATTGTTCCCCCCCCCCAAAAAAAAAAACCAATGATCAGTTGCTTAAGCAGTGACCCAGGGAGGTCACAAATCAGCCTTCCAATTCCTCTCTCTTTAAAAACAAAGATTTTTAATGACACATGACATGTGTATGTGCAATGACGTGCATGAGCCCTAGAGAAGAAGGGGTCAGCTCTCCTCCAGCTCTAGTTACAGGACTGGCTGTGGGCCTCCTGAAGTAGGCGCTGGGAACAGAACTTGGGTTATACATATAACATGTGTACGACTTTCTCATTCCTAAAAAGGAAAACCTACAAGATGTAGGTTTGACTGACTTCTTCCCTCATACAGATAGGATGTGATTTAAGAACTGCCAGGCAGGTCCAAAAGCCTTTGTGGGGAACAGTATCTCCAGGACCCTAGACAAGTCAGCCAGGGGCTACCAAGCTAAATCCCAAGGTCCTAGGAGGAAGGGGCCACATGCTCAGGAGTTGATCATTTTAAAGATCAAGGTGGCCAGAGGTTATAAGGGTGACAAAGCCCCTTCCTCACTGCCTAACACACTTGATTGTCCAATGAGCTTCGAGACTCCCAGGCCCCAGGGATGACCCCGTGGAAGGCCTTCCCTTCTTCTGCACATGTTGGTGGCTTTAGGTCATCTGGTCCGTGCACAGTTCCTTAACCATCACCCACAGACGACTGGAGTTCTCCACTGTAAAGGTGGGAGACAGCACCAAACACTAATATGAAGTGTCTCACTTAAATCCTGAGGACTATTTAAAGAACACACATGCCAACTGGGCCGAGTTCCTATCTCCCCTCGGGCCTGTCACGTCCCTCTGACGCCCTACTTTGGGCTGAGACACTGGAAACACATGGAAAGAGTGACACCAGGGCTGTCAGACCCGATTTCTTTATTAGCAAACAGTCGCGTCCAAAAAGAACATTTACTTCAGACATCCACTAAGACTGTTCTCTCAAATGTTACTCCATACCTGAAAAATTCCAGGAAAGGGCTTCCAAGTGCCTGAATGACTTTATTCTTTTTTTTTTTTTTAATTTATGCACTAGAGACTGCAGTGGGTGAAAATTTTGAATGACTTCAAAATATACATGCACATATCCACACGTGCATATATATACTAAAGTTAAAATATAAAATGGTAATTAATTTGCATATTCACCACAAAACCACAAATGTCTGCCATGACTCACCTACATTATTTTCAACAGAAAAGAAGCCCTCAGCTCCATATCCTAATTTATTAACTTTGTCTACTTAATAAGAATGAAGTATTTATTATACATTACCAAATTACTATAAATCTGGCCTAGGGGGTTGGGAAGATGGTACAGTTGGTAAAGTGCTTGCTGTGCATGAGAAACAGGCTGAGTTAAGAACCCCCCAGAATGTACACAAAAAGCCAGGCACAGCAGCATCCAACTTTAACCCCAGTATGGGAGAGGCGGCAATTGGAGGCTCTGTGGGCTTGCTGGCCGGCTAGTCTAAGGTAATTGACGGGCTAATTGATAAGCTTTAGGGTCAGTGAAAGACCTCTGCTAAGAGAAAGAAAAAGGTAAGAGTTGATTGAGAAAGACACTGAACACTCATCTCTGGCCTCTATACACATGCACAGACCCATTCATGTATGTATACACACACACAGAGAGAGAGAGAGAGAGACAGAGAGAGAGAGAGACAGAGAGAGACAGAGAGAGAGAGAGAGAGAGAGAGAGAGAGACAGAAACAGAGACCAGGAGAGCCGGGTTAATAAAAACCTCTGGACTTTCAGAAAGCACAAAGATCATTTGACTGTGTGCAGTTCCCCAGCCTCAGGGTCCTGTTTTAGGTCTCTTTCCGGTCCTGTTTTAGGTCTCTTTCCGTTCGCCATAGCTCTTTGTTGACTTGCTACCTGATCAAACACACAGAGCAGCTCTGGGTCCAAAGGTCTTTTCAACAGGTGTGAGGTGCTGCTGATAAAGAGCCTTTATGAGATTTCAAACTCAGAGCAGGGCCAGTCCCCTCAGACCTGCAGTAGGCACTCACCTTCTACAAGAAGGAAGGAGAATGCGTTCAAAACACTCTGCTCTTGTGAAACACAGAAGCTCAGGACTTTCACAGGATTCATCCCGCAAACCAAAACGGTGAAATGGCTATGCTTGTGCAGACTGCTCTCAGTAGTTTCCCTGGAGCTCCTGCCCCTGCCCCTGAACTCCCCCTTTTCCTGCTTCCATAGCATCAGAGCAGGATGTCCAGGTCTAGAAGAGGCCACCCACAGGGACTTGGATTTAATAAGTTCACAAGCGGACATTTACCAGACCATCCAACTCTGAGTAAAGAAGAGAACTTCGCCTACCATATGTAAACTATTATAGTCTGTCATTATTAAATAAGGCTGATAATTCAATACACAATACAGGCAACCTAACATATGGAGCAAGCTCACAATTCGAGTAAAAATCGCCTTTTATAAGCAAGTGGAACATGTCGAATCCTAACGTACACATTTTACCAAAATGCAGACATGCTCTCATCTTAAAATCTGAGATGAATACTCAAGCATTAAATTTAACAACTGAAAAACTTGGAGAACCTAATATCCAGTAACATTTTTTGCAACACAAAGCCTACAACGTCACCTCTCCTTTGATCTTCTGAACAATCCGGTAGAGAGGCAAATAATACCCTCTTTCTTCAAAAGTGTGGTTCACAGGAACCCCATTTTCAGTGGCCAGCGATTTCCAGGAGAGAATAAAAAACGTTCTACTAACCACAGGTGGAGATGCAGAGACCAGCCATAATGGGAAGTATATTCACTTTGTAAGGCCGTCAGTTATGTTAAAAAAAAAAAAATAAGCCAGAGCTTATTGTACAAATAGTCGAGCCATGCAATCCCTAGACATCGACAAAGGAAAGAAAAACTCCTGAGAGTTTAATCAGAACCTCCTGAGTAGGTTAAAAAAAAATAAAGAAATCTGAGATGGTTAATATTGATTGGTAATTTGACAGGATCTATAGTCACCTAGGAGACAGGCCTCTGGGCATACCTTTGAGTGGTTATGTTGACTGGGTTCATGAAGAAGGAAGACCCAGGCTAAAGGAAGATGGCATCACGCCCTCAGCTTAAGTCCTGGACTGTATGAAAAGTGTAACAAGTCTTCATTCCCTGTAGCTGCCTCAAGCTCCTTCCTCCATGCCCCCCCCCCGCCCCAGCATGGTGGGCTGCTGGACCTTTGAACTGTGAGCCAAAATAAACCATCCCTCCCCTGCCATCCTCCCCTACTCTCCTCCCCTGCCAAGGTGTTCTTCTTGTTGGGTATCTTACCACAGCAACAGGAAATCAGTTAACAGGGAAACAGTAACTCAGATGTACTGAGTTAGCCATCCCTCTGTACAGCAGTACTGTTTATCATAGCCAAACAACCCAGATGTCTATCAACTGATATAGGATCAGACAAAACATGATACATATATAAGAACCACCTCAGTAACAAGAAAGATAAAGTCACTTGTATGTTCAATGGTTCCTCCGACAAGAGTGAACCTCAGAAACATTGTGGGGAGTGGCCGAGGCCAAACAAAAAGGATTACATATTGGAGACATCCATTTCACAAACTGTCTGGAAAGGGTAAATCCACAGATACAGGAGGTAAATGACCTGTGCCCTGCACAGCTATGCAGATGGAGCAGAGGTAGTTCGACTGTGCGTCTACCATCAGCATTTCAAATGATTCACACTGTTTTTAAAAACTATCACTTTACCAGCTTGATGACTTCCTACTGGCATTCCTAACCACTGTGGAGTAGAAAAAACAAAACAAAACAAAAAACCCCAAACTCATTTTGACAATTCAGCAACGGAGGAGTCAAGAAACATACCCAAAAGAAAATCCATGACGATAAAGTAGTATAAAGGCCATATGTTACACATTGAAACTTGGAAGCCCTCATGTTGAATTCATTTAGTCCCTAGGGGTACCTAAGAGACCACTGCAGGCATCGTCAAACCCAAAGGCCCACTTAAGGGTGAGTGGGATGTGCTCAGTCACTACCCCACTGGCCAAGGATCTTAACACCAGCCCACCACCTGGGGGACGGCAGTTATACCTCCCCAGGTATGTCAGGACCTAGCTGGCCACCCTCCTTCATTCTCCATTGTCTAAGGCTCCTTCCACCTTTGGAGCAAGATGAATATTACAGGTCTTGACATAGGGAAAGTGTGGTCTGCTGACCCCACACAACCATCAAGACTTCAACCTATTGTTGCCCTTTCTTCCCAGAAAGAAGTTCTAATAACACACCCACAAAACAGAGGGCACGCACCCCATCTGAAGGCGCTGTCCCTGCACCTGCTCACCGGGGCTACGTAACGTACCTCACCTGAGGATTCTCTAGCAACCTCCAAGACACAACTGCAACTGGTTTCTGATATGTGGTGTGCTGTTGTTCATTTTTTGTTTGTTGTTTGTTTGTTTTAAGAACTCAGAAGAGGGCTGATGAGGTAGCTCAGTTGATAAGAGTGCTTGCCTACTGCCCCCAAAATCTGGGTACTCAGCACCATGTAGAACAGGCATGGTGGCTCATGCAGCTGAGGTGATTTGAGTGAAATGCCCCACGAGAGCATTTGAGCACTCGGTCCCCAAGTTGGTGGGTTCATGGGGAGAATTAGGGGGTGTGGCCTCGACAGCACTGAGGCGGGACTTCTGAGATTTCAGAAACCCTTGCCATTCATTCCCTGAGTCTCCTCTGCGTTCTCTCTGTGGATAGACATGTGAGCTCTTATCTGTGACTACAGTGCTATGCTCCCCCAATAGATCCTTACTTTCAAGTTGTTTTGGGCATGGCGTTTTGTCCACAAAGAGAAAAGTAAGCAACTAGACCATCTTTAACTCCAGAGCTGGAGATGGAAAGAAAGGAGGGGGCCATCCTTGGCCACACAGAGTTCAAGGCCTCCCTCAGATATGTTACACGCTAACTCCCCATTCAACCCCCACAAATACTCAGGACTCTAGTGATTTTAGAATGGATCTAATAAATCACTATGAATATTCAAATCTGGAAGCAGTTCAGCAACCACAGTTTTCCTCTTCTTGCTTGTAACAGGTTGGCTTACAGGGTATAGAAGCCTGGCTTGGGAAAGTCGGGGCAGGGTCCTGTTCCTAAGGAAGTCCAGACCTGGATGTGGGTCATCCATTGTAGTACTATGGTGTACTATGGCTTTAAATAGCACGTTCTCTCCTATGCTACAGTCCCATCCCATGTACATCTACTGGAAGAGATTCCTTTAGAATATAGCAGGTGCTTCCCCCCTACCACACCCCACCACCCGCCCCAGTTTCTCTTCACTCAAACCCACACCAAGGAACACATGACCTTCACAGCGCCAACTTTCTACTACAGATTCCTCACCTTTGGCACTACTTATATCTTGAACTAGATAACTCTTGGTTGATAAGGAGTTGTCCTAGTTGAGAAATAATTCTACAGTGAAAACATTACAGACGTGGAGAAGTTTTTGAGATTAAAAGCTTACTGCTATTGACCTAATTCACAGACAATGGCCTCTGTTGTCTCGAGTCTGTGGCCCTGGACAATCTCATGAAGTAGGAACCAGGTGAGGCACACCTGGAACAGGCCCAGCTTCCGGCAGCAAGAAAGCAAGGTGCACACAGGCAGGACACTGCAGCAGCATAACCCAAACTGTGACAAACACCACGGAGAGACCATGGGTACCGGTAGTTTGGTGGGTATCGTGGTGATACTCTCATTTCCCCCTCCCCCCTGTTAACACTGGGTACTTTGCTGGTTTGGTGGCTTGGTTTGGGTTTGATTTTAATGGAGACCCATCCTGTAACATTTGTACAAGGATGGCTGGAACTGCAGAGACAACACATGCACTGCAGACTTTAACCTCGGGCATTAACTTGATCCTCAAATGTTTGCAACACCCCAATGTAAAACTCAGAAAGCCCGGGCTTGGCTCAAGCAAGGATGAAGAACGGGGATGAAGGACGGAACAAAGCGAACGGCATAAGCATTTGTCCCAAGTGAGCATGGAAAAGAATTGCACCAGGAGTCAGAGAGCTCACTGCAGGTGCAAGGGGGAAGGTCCAATGGACACCCCCTCCTGAGAAGGCTGCGTCCTACACAAGTGAGGACGTAGAAACACAACAATTACTGCAGGCACTCTCTTGGCCACTTCATGCAGGCATCCAACAGCAGTGGTAGTCTTCACACAGCCTTGACATCTTTTAGAAAGCAAGCAGAGGCATGGTCACACAAAAGACCCCACTGACACACTTCCTCTTCCCAGGGTTACAGGCACTGAACCTGAGGTTGAGGTTGACAATCATTTGTGAACCTCAGATTCGGAAGAGGAAAGTCTCCACTTGGCCCAAAGTTGTACTGGCTCTGAGTAACAGATGGACGGTTTTTGACTCCAGCCAAGAGAGAGATCAAAGTCAAAGATCAGGCCAAAGCAGCATTCCATGCTACTTTGGAGAAAAGTGCAATGAAGAGAAGGTGGGAGAGGCAGAGGCAGGCAGATTTCTGAGTTCGAGGCCAGCCTGGTCTACAGAGTGAGTTCCAGGACAGCCAAGGCTATACAGAGAAACCCTGCCTCGAAAAACAAAAACAAAAACAAAAACAAAAACAAAAACAAAAACAAACAACAACAAAACAAAAAAGAGAGAAGGTGGGGGAGAAGGGGAGAGAGAGAAAGAGAGTGAGCGAGAACAAGAGAGAGCCCACACACTTTGGGAACCTCTGGCTGTTACTGTTGAAAATAAGTGGTTTAAGAATCTTGAATCTGTACTGTTTTGTTTTGTTTGTTTGTCTTGTTTGGGTGTGGAGCAATGGCAGCAGTCCATGTTTGACACAGGCAACAACTGCTTTATTGAACAGGGAGAAATCTCCCTGGAGCTCAGCTGGAAGCTTCACCCCACTGCCTAGCACGCCTCTTGCTACAGGAGCTGCACCTCTCTAAGAGGGGTGAGGGGAGTCATCATCAATGTCGCCCAGCTACAAACCCTGTGAAGACAGGAACAAGCCACCTTCAAGGCCCGGCCTCTGGTGCAGCAGTGGCATGAAGGTTATAGGGGCACCCAATCACTGTTTGCACCTCAGCAAATGGGACCTGACACTGCTAATCAAGCCAAAACCTTGACAGCAGGTAGGTCCCAGACCTGAGGGGAGTGCCTGTCACTATTATGCTGCTAAGTGACCGTGGCAACCCAAAGACTCTCGATGGCATGTTGCTGCACCCATAAGTCAGATCAATGTGCAGCTCTCAGAAGAGATGGGAACTCACCCAGAGACTCGCAACTGGACAGTGTGGACACTGAGTGTCTCTCAGACTTGGAACTGCTTATCCCTAAACAAGATGTCTGTATAACACTCTTGCAGGCTCAGGGATTCACACTGCAGAGCGGACAGAAAGACTGTAAGAGCCAGAGGTGGTGAATGACTTCAAGGAAGCGGCACTTTCCAGACAGGACAGAACCAACCCACATACAAACTCACGGAGTCTGTGACAGCATGCACAAAACCTGTGCAAGTTCAAGCCAGACAAACCACCTGCAGGGAGGAGGAGGAGCCAGTACAAAGTCCCGCCCCTAATCAAGAACCCTGAAATAGATATCCGCTGGGAGAAGGAAATCAGTTGTCTCCAGTGTAGGGATACTGAGGTATCAACCACACTCCAGGGCAGGCCCCACAAATTGTGCTGTGTGTGTGTGTGTGTGTGTGTGTGTGTGTGTGTGTGTGTAAAACAGTATGATCAAAATCTATCATATGAAATTTTCAAAGAATATACAAAAGCATTTTAAAACTTCCACCACAGACATAATCTCATTGCCTTTCCCAAAAACTATGCCGGAGGAATTGATAACTCCCCAGGCCGGCCCACAGAATCCTTAATAGCACCATTACAAAAGTTGACTCTCTTCTTCCACCGCATGATGGATAGAATGAAACTCAGGCTAGGCAGGAAGCACAAGAGCACAAGGACACTTGGCAGGCGGAACTTCCCACTACTGTGCTGATAATCACAAACCCTAGGACCGCTTTCACCAAGAGGACCACAGGCAATGGGTAAATAGAAGCAGGCAGGAAAGAGAACAGTAGGTGGTCTTTTATTACCAATAAACTACCCAGTGTTCCCCAGGTAAGGATACAAAGACGCATTGGCTCCTCCCGTTCCCAATTAAAACCAAAACCACAAAAAAGGAAGCTTCGAGGCCAGACAACTAGTCGGGAGTGTGTGAGGCTGCCAGGGTTCTTCCCATGGCTGCTGGGTCTCTACGGGCCAAGTCAGCCTTCCTTCTTAAGTCTTACTCCCCTCACCTTCTTCACAATTTCTTAAAACACCTGTCCAGTTACTCTTCCCCCACCCCCCACCCCCAAAATGCCCTCTGTAGACCAGGCTGGCCTCAAACTTGGATCCACCTGTCTCTGCCTCCCAATTGCTGGGATTAAAGGCATGTGCCACCATGCCCAACCAGTTGCTATTTTGAACTGCTAAGACAAGGGGGAAAAAAAAATTCCAGAAACAAGTTGATGCTGAAAGAAATCACATTTGTCCAAATTCCTGAGCCTACTCCCCAGCTTGCAGAAACGTGATGGCGCACGTAAGAAACAAAGATGGAGGCCAAATGACCCCCAACTCCTCCTGTCTGCCTGCGGATAACTGAAGGCAGAGAATGGATTGGTGATTCTTTGTCACGTATAGACAAGGACCTTCAGAAGACACAATTATCAATCACTTCTGAACACTCTACAGAGCAAGGGAACAGGTCACTTGTGTGATGCATGGCTTACGTTGAGCTTGTGAGCATCAGTTCTGCAGGCTTCTACCCAACAGAGCAGTGTCTATATTTGGGTCCTGCTCTTGGCACCTTCTTGGGTCACACCCAGTGGCTTTCAACAGCAGCCCTGCTTTAATTTTGCCTCATTCTGAAACCCTTGCAAGGGACAGGAGAACATACGGCACCATCTGCCCAACCGCATGCTCTGACTTTCCCTCCAAACCACCAGAGCTACAATTTCACCTGCGGCCACTTCTGAGGCATAAATAACTTAGTCATTTAAAAATAACCCATCAGGAAGGGGGGAAGGCGGCCCAGCAGAGAGTAAGGAACACCTACTGTGACATCCCTGTCTGCCTGTGTCCCTCCTGATGCCAGCCAAGATTTGATTTAAATTAATGTACTTCACTCCTGCATGAAATCCATCCTCATGACTTTCCATATTTCTTCTTCTCTCTGCTCTCCGGAGACTTGGAAACTGTGTGACAGTCCTGTTCAAGTAGGAGTGGGGCCTGTGTGATGGCTCAGCAGATGAAGGTGATTGCCAGCAAACCTGGCAACCTGAGTTCAATCCCTGGGACACGCACGAAGAAAAGAACTGACTCTCACAAAGTAGCTTCCGGCCACCACCCTTGTCTTGTACCATGAGAGTACTTGCACACATACACAAATAAAACAGTTAAATATTAAAATATTTTTAAGTCTTTTGTTTTGGGTTTTCAAGACAGGTTTTTCTCTGTGTAGCCCTGGCGGGCCTTGAATTCATTGATCTAACTTGCCTCTGCCTCTCAAGTGCTGGGACTAAAAGCCTGTGCCACCACTGTCTGGCTTATTTTTGAATCTTTAAAAATTGAAAAAAATAAAAAGTAAAAAGCCGAGGCTACGGCTGAATAATAACGTGCTTATTAGCCTCCCCAGCACCAAAACAACAAAAAACACTTTACCAACCCACTCTTGTGCAGAAGAGGAGATGATGCTCTCAGACAGGGCCACGCCTCTGGCTGGAGAGCACTCAGAAGCAAGGACTGGGATCCCAGACACTCCTTCACAAACCAGCGAGTGAGGCAGTGGGGGGAATGGAGACACGCTGTTGCTTCAAAGTGAAGGTCTCAGTTTAGGAAGTTTGCAAACACACTAAGAAGTGGCAAAGATGATACACTAAGCTGTGTCCATCCCCACTCCCGCATCCTCTGTTACAGTTGCACTGAGGGACATGAGGTGCACTTCTAGTTAGATTCCCCCAGTCTTCCCAGTCCCATTTTCCCTATCTTGGAACCTCCTCTGGAACACTGTGTCTAGTGCTGTATCTCCCTGGTTCAGTTTCTCAGACGGCTGCTTGATTGATGGCCTTGACAATTTGTGACAATTTGGAGGAGTTCTGGTCATGGAGCTGCAGAATGTCCTTCAGTTAGTGATGCTTGGGTGTGTCCTGGTCACACTGTAGTTAGGCTTTGTGGCCTGAATGAATTGTCTAAGTTGCACATGTTGGAACCGTGGTCCCGCCTGGATGAGTAGAGGCATAGGTGACAGGGGAGTGGCTTGGTTACGGGGCTTGCTCTGTCTCCCTAGATGATGTCCTCAGTCACATCATGATGTAAGGGGCCTCACCAACCATCAGCTGGACTTACCCTCCTTCAGAACTGTGAGTGAGATAAACATTATCCTTTATAAATTACTAGCTTTGGGCACTTCACTTTGGCATACAAAACAGACCAGGACCAGGTTTTGAGTGACGATTCAGTCCTGAGTGTCATGTCAGACTGCCTTTAATGGATCTTTATCACACATCACCAAGAGTACATGCATGCATTAAGCTCCAGGAACCTCTTTTTTATTTATTTTTTTGGGGTGTCATCAGAACAGGGGAAACAAATATAACCTACCTCCTGGGGCCACGGGGCAAAACTGAGCAGCACTGAGAACACAGACGGCCGAACAATTGTTCAGTAGTTTTGTTCAACGATGCTGAGTCCAGTGAATCTAAACTTCATGCCAGGAGAAAGAATTTGGGAAATGTATTCAGAGTACCACAGCCAGCATGTGTTATAACACACACAGAGACAGAGATACACACACAGAGAAAGAGAGACACACACACAGACAGACAGAGAGGCGGACAGAGAGAGAGAGAGAGAGACAGAAACAGAGTCAGAGACACACAGAGAGAGACAGAAACACACAAACACAGAAAGGGCAAGAGAGCGAAAGCGAGCATGAGCGATAGAGAGAGAGGGAGGGAGAGAGAGAGAGTGAGCGAGCCAGGAATAGGTTCTGGGGTGTGAATGGGCTTAGTCCCTAGAGGCAAACGGAAGCCTTGGAGCTGAAAGGTCCAATTTTCTGCAAAGTGCCAACTGAGGTTGAAACTCCCCGTAAATGAGTTTACAGAGCTCCCCTTAATGACCACCTATAACTATTAACAGCACCACACAGCTCAACAATGGAGACATTCACCTTTGTCTAGCCCAGGAACAAACAGTCTAAGACACCTTAGGGCCCAGCTCTGGAAGTCTCTAACCCTCAGATCGCTCCTGAGGCCAATAACATGTGGACAAAAAATGACTTCCACAAACAATACAGTGTCTTTGTTCTTCAAATTGCATTTACAAGACACAAGCACACCATGGCCACGTCATCTTGAAGGATTAGGTTTCACTTGGATCTCCATTGCTCCACACTTGGAACCCCACAAAGTCACCAGTTGGAATACACGGGGAGGCTGAGGCTTAGTCAAAGTACCACTGAGCTGAACTCAAGATATTCTTCACCTCAGTTCAAAACAAAGGCCTCAACCTCCCTCTCATCCAGGAAACCACTCACCACTGACACCCACTGTCAGAGGAATGACAGCCTAGGAAGCCTCCCCAGAGAGACCCTGCATCACTCAGAGTAACTCCATAGGCTAACAACTCGAGAAACCCCAACTTTCATAAAACCACACCAGCAGCAATAAAGCCCATGACCACCATCCCTCATGGCAGCTTCACTTGGCTGGAAGAATGCACAGGTGAGTGCATGTACAAAGAGCTGTATCCACACAATCAGGATGCTGCTCCTAAAACACAGTGCGAGCTAGTGAGCGGCAGTCCCAACTGCTCGCCCCTTCCCGTGTCAGACCCTGCTCCCTCTTGACGGAGAAGTTAAGCCCTGTCTTCCGTTCACAGGCAGGACTAGAAAAACTGTACGCAAAGTCAGCCATGACTCAGGCTGCAGTCAGCAGCAGCCAGCAAATTTCCCATCAGCCCTCACAGGATGGGGATTTTCATGATTTCCTTCTCAGTAGAGTCCAGCTACAGGGAAGACTTCAATAGTTGCTAGTACCCAAGGACAAAGTGAAGATGTGAAAAACTTCAGCCTGAGGGCTGGGTCCTCACGCGGTCAGTGGCTGGGGCTGGTCTCGCTGGAATAAGGCAGGGTCTTCCAGCTGAGGGCTGAATGAAGGTTCCTTTCCTTTAGGGTATGCAAACTCACCAATCCAGTGACTATCTTAGCTAGGGTTTATCACTGTGATGAAGCATCAAGACTAAAATCAACCCAGAGAGGAAAGGGTTTGTTTGGCTTACATATCCTGAATCACAGTCCACTGAGGGAAACCAAAGCAGAAAAGCAAACTGCGCAGGAACCTGGAGGCAGGAGCTGATGCAGAGGCCTCGGAGGGCGCTGCTTTCTAGCTTCCTCCCCATGGCTTCTTTAGCCTGCTTTTTTTTTTTTTTTTTTTTTTATAGAACCGGAGACCACTAGCCCTGGGTGGTACAACACAGAATGGGCTGGGCTCTCTCACAATCACTAATTAAGGACATGCCCGCAAGGCCTGCCTACAGCAGAGTCCTCCAGGGGTATTTTGTCAGTTGAGGTTCCCTCTCCTCAGACAACTCTGGCTTGTATAAACTAGATACAGAACTAACCAAGCCAGCACAGAGACCCTCAAACCTACTCTGACTGGGAAAACACCCCAAGAGACAGACAGTGGCTTTCAGCTTAAACACAGACCACAGGGTACAAAAAGCCACCAATGCAGAGCTGGTCCCAGAGGGAAAAGCCTCAGCTCCAAGCAAAGCCAAGGAGGGACAGGGGGGCATATCTGTCCACCGATGGACCTCACCGTTCCTAGGGAATTTACTATGAAACCCTAGTAGACACCCCCACAGCTACAATTTCCCTCTATAATGAACATCCAGTGCAATCCAAGTTCTTGCTTTGAAATTATTGAGTTGAAAGGTCAGTGTAAAATATGTCATTTAAAACATTTTCTAAAAGTTCCCACAGAGGCGCATGTATAACCAAACAGCTTGCTAAACCAGGGTTTTCGTGTTTCAAAGTCCCTACCCTCCTGGAACCTGAGCCCCCAATGCAACTGTTTTGAGAGGTGGGGTTGTTGGATCAGGAGAGCAAAGGCTCATGAATGGATTGATGGTCGTATTTAGGGAGGAGGTGAGCTATCACCCTTGAGGGCTCCAGAAAGAAAGTGGGGGTTGCCTCCCTTCTATCTCTATTCAGAGAAAGCAAGCTTTAGAAGCTCAGGCAGTTCCAGCCAGCCTTAGAACTAAGAATACTCTTCGGTAGTATGCCTTGGGGACTCTGCCGCGCGCAGCCACTGAGAAAGTACGAGAGAATCCCCCTCTCCAGCATCAGCAGTTGCCCTCCAAGTGTCTGCAGTAAGCAGCTCTGTATAGATGCGCATCTGTGAAGCCCACACCTCTGCTCTTCAACTGACAAGGAACCTTAATCCTTCACACAATGCACAATGCTGTGCCCTCTCCATCCCCCAGGGCAAGCTGGAAGATCTCTCTCCAGCTGCACAATCTAAATGCTTTGTTTTCCATACAAATGTCACAAAGGTTTGTCAACGGGACAACAGATATCTACAAAAGCACCCTCTGCCTGGATGCTACACGGGGAAAGATACTACGTCTTCTTGGAGAACCTGTTTTAAGAGGAGAAGTTCTAGCATCATTGTAAACAGCAGAGCCAACAGGGTGCAAACGTTTCGATTCCTGGAAAAAGAACCAACATGGCTCTGGAGGGGTTGCTCAAGTAGTTGGTTGGGAGCACCCGCTGGTTTTCCAGAAGACCAGCGTTCAGTTCCCACCACACACGTGATGGCTCAGAACTGCCTGGAAATACCGTTCCAAGGGAGCCTACACCACCTTCGGGCGTTTGTGAACATGAATTACATGTGTAATTCATGTCTACATAAGCAGGTAAATGCACTAGAATGTAAAAAGAGAGAAACAAACCTGAAGGGAGAGCAAAAGGACGCTTAAGGGGTTTTTGCTACTGCTGCTGTCTGCACATATACTGAGGCTCAGGCTGGCAAATGTTAGCCGTGCATGATGGGGACCTGATTTCAGATCCCCAGTGCCCAGGGGGAAAAAAGCCAGGCATGGAGACGAAGTCTGAAATCTTAGTTTTAGAAAGGCAGACAGGAGTAGGTCTCCTCCAGGGTCAGTAAGAAATCCTGCCTAAAATAAGGGGGAGGGTGCGGGGGTGAGGGGATGAAGAAAGAATGCATAGAAGCAACAGAGGAAGGTACTCAGGTCTGACTTTTGTATGTACACTTCCTCATGTGAATATACACTCCACACTCCATCCACAACACACTCCGAACAAGGAAATTTTAATTTTAAAGAATACAGGCACATCAGAGAAATACAAGCAATAGCAAGTTCATCTCCCAGCAGCTAACCGAGAATTCAGAACCGTCAGCACCAACTCACCAAATGTGTGTCAGCCCGAAGGGTGACTAAAGGTCTTCAGCCGCTAATCAGGACTCCACCTTGGTCTAAGAAAGCTGACCTACAGCACACACACCCTCCTGTAAAGTCACAGATGCCAGATAAGAGGACCTTCCGAGTCACACAGCGCTGGCAGGCAGGGAAGTGAAATTCCCCAGAAGGCTGTGTGGGGCAGCAGTGGGAAATAGCATGAGCTCTTCCCAGGCTTGGGAGCCTCCTTCAGCAGTGGCCAGATTCTTAGGAACCCTTCTTGTCTGCCTGTTACATTCTCAGGTGGAGCAGTGGATGCAATTTAAACATGAGTCACATTAAAAATAATTGCCGGAGAAATAGGTCAGTTGGCAAAGTATGTATATGCAAGCACAAAGTCCCAAGTTCAAACCCCAGCACCCAGTTTAAAAAAAAAAAAAAAAAGGCAGTTTGTCTTAGCCTGTTTGTAATTCCAGCACTGTGGGGGATTTTCTTGATGTGGGAGGGTGGGCCCAGCTCACTATGGGTAGACCCACTCTTGGGTAGGTGGTCCTTCATGGAATAAGACAGCAGGCCGAGCTGTGGCCTCTGCTCCACTCCCTGCCTCCAGGGCCCTGTCTCTCAGTGAACTGTAAACTGCAACCCCTTTCCTCCCCAAGCTGCTTTG
This sequence comes from Mus caroli, assembly GCF_978045245.1. Classification (NCBI taxonomy): domain Eukaryota; kingdom Metazoa; phylum Chordata; class Mammalia; order Rodentia; family Muridae; genus Mus; species Mus caroli. The sequence goes on from NW_028227271.1 coordinate 78,851,982, forward strand.
GTGTTAGTGTTTATCATAGCAGTAAAAAGAAAACCAGGACAGCTATCAATCCAAACCACCATAATTTCAAGATGTTATCAATACAAGAGAGGTACACTCCTTCCCAACACTCACTCTTAAAAAGGGGTGTTAGACCCGCACCTCTTAGTTTGGAATATCCAAACTACGTCCAAGTATGCAAGAGTAGTGTTTCTCAACCTGAGGGTCTCGGCCCCTTTGGAAAAAAACCTCTATCTCCAAGAATATTTACATTACAATTCATAACAGTAGCAAAATTACAGTTATGAAGTAACAATGAAATCATTTTATGGTTGGTCACCACAACACGAGGAACTGTAGTAAAGGGTCACAGCATCAGGAAGATTGAGAACCAGTGCTCTGTGGCTAGTGGCTGAAGGGACTTGACCATGCATTTCTAGGTCCTAAGACCAGTAACTGTGGGCACAAGAGTGGTGTGTGAGCAAAGAAAAGGACAGATTTGTTAAAAGCTTTGCCTGTCTCCATTCCCGGTACAAATCTGCCTAGTGACAATGGGGAACGTACGTATTAATTCCTCCTGTGTTACCCACCCGACTCTGACCTACTTTTCCTCAACATTCATGATAGGGAGAAGCAGAAAAATCTTTTTCTTTGCCTTTGGAATTAAAAAAAGATTAAGTAAATCAAGTGTGAAGCCAAGCGAATTCTCCAGGCCCAGCACAGAAGGTGACGGACCCACCAGAGAAACTTAGAGTTTACACTTCCCATGACCCTGCTGACCAAACAGACGAAGAAAGGCGAGTGTTTGCTACAGTATGAACTAACTCACAGCAATTTCCACGGCAGCGTGGTCTAAACTCTTGAACTCTTCATTACACAGGTAATGCGTGGTTCAGAGTTAGGCCAAGTAACACTAGGCAACTAATTCCACCGTGGGCAGCTTAATGTGTGTTTCCACCTCAAACCTGCCATCTCCTCCCAATCAGGGCTTTAATGTGATGTGGGAAGGAGGAGACACTTTGTGGATTTAATGGTGGGCTACACTAAGTATATCTTGGAGTTTCTACAGGTTAGCCGCTGCAATGTGTCCAAGAAAGAGAAAAAAAAAAAAACCTACTCTGGAATGTAAAATATTAGTAACCTTGTACATTACCCCTTCATCCCTGACCCCAAAACCCAACAGGGAAGCAAGCAGCTCTCAGAAAAACTCAGCTTTCCAAAAACCAGGGGACTGCACCAGCCGGGGACACAAGTTCCATCCAGGTCAACATTTCTTAATGACATTTTTTTGTCCAATTCCCCTGACCCTTTGCATCTTAAATGCATGCTGCTCTGGTCCTCCTGAGTGATAACTCTTTTAATGCCTTTTTTTTCTTTTCTTTTTTTTTTTTTTTCATTGCAAAAAAATTTTCTCCTTGGGGCACCAAATAAACTCAGCTAGAATCTGTCCTTTCTCTCAGGCACCCTCCCCTTCCCTTTTCTTCCGTCTCACCCAGGCTGTGAGTCTTTCACCCCAGCCTAAACTAAGCCTCTGCAAGCTACTCTGCTCACAGCCAATGGTCCATTCATGCACATCTCCCCCATTCCGGAAGGGCCTCCCATCTGTTAAGTTACCAGACTCAGTCAAGACAGCTGTGACAGTTGGAGTGAGAAAGGCTCCCACAGGCTCTGATTTGAATGCTTAGTCTCTAGTTGGTAGAACTATTTGGGAAGGATTAGGAGGTGTGGCCTTTCGGGAGGAGGTGTCACTGGGGGTGGGCTTTGAGGTTTCAGAAGCCCACCTGCTCCTTCCAAGCATGGCCCCCACCACCACCACGCTGTGTGCTTGTGGATTGGATGTAACCTCTCATCTATTGCTCCAACACCATGCCTGCCTCCCGATCAGGGCTTCTAGCCCTCTGGAACCATAAGCCCCCATATAAAATGCTTTCTTTTATAAGTTGCCTTGGTCTAGTGTTTTGTCATAGCATTAGAAAAATAGAAAGTAATTAAGACAAAAAAAAAAAAAAACTGACTAAGACAATTGCCCCCTGCCAAAGCTTCTTTTTAGACCACCACTGCTTATCCACTGCTCTGTCCTGGCTCAGCGTGATGTCTAGCTTCAGGAAGGCATGGGATTGGGAAAGCAATGGATAATTCAAAGCAAAGACCCAAGACACGATGAACCTGACCCTGCCCACACTGCCACCCAACCAGAAGATTGACTTTTGCTAGCCACAAAGACCTCCATCTCTAGGCTCAACTCTCCTTCCCAATCATCTAAACAGATGAGAAGATTCACCTATTACTAAAGTTCATATCTATACTTACCAGTAATAAAAGTGACAAGAATACCAGTAAGTTCTATCGAGTCCCCTGTCTGGGAGCCAAGCATACCACCTGAATAACTTACATGCTGTCTCAATGGTAGACCAGATGTCTGAAAGATGGAGGGGGGGCGGTATTAAGAATTTCCACCCTACTGCTGCGTTCCCGGGCCAGACCATCATGAAGCTACATTTTCCACAGGGGCATGGGCACTCAGAAAATGACTGGTCTGAGGCGCTGTTTGTTTTCTTAGCCCACACTAAGGCACGCAGAGGTGCTCTCAAGAGCCCTGACCTGGTGTTTTATTTCTTTCATGCATCCCAAAGTATGTTCTTACCTTTTAGCAAATTCTTTTTGCCTGGCAAACCACCACCTAACATTCCAAAATGTGTTCATTCATTCTACAAATATTGATCTAATCCTCACAACTGGCCAGGCACTGAGTCATGGCCAAGAGGAGTATAGAATTCAATGGTAGTGACATGACATTCTAAATCCTGTTGTTTAGAATTCCCTCCTGGCCAGGTGACTGGAGAATGGCTGTAAGGACAACAAACAAAGTGTCTACGGGCTGGCCGCTGATCTGGGCACTTCCTTCCCACTAACTTCTTTTTACAGAACCTGGTGAGTGAGTCACCATATGCTCCCATTTTACAGATGTGGGAACCACTGCTGAGAACAAACTTGCCCAAGGTCCCAGGGCTAACAGGTGGCAGAGCAAGTTTGGGGTTCCTTTTCTTTCCTTTTTTTATTTTTCAAATAGTTTTATTGCTGTATAATTTACATACCATAAAATTAATGGTGCCTAGGCAGGTCCAACCTTGCACCCATACACAATACCCCTCCACCTACTCCCTATCCCTTAGCTTTCCTAGTTTACAAAATATAGGAATAATCTGTGCTCCTCAGAGCAGCTAGGGAGCCTGGTGAGGGGGGAATAAGAGTCAATCCACGCAGCCCAGGGCCTGGCATGGAGGACTCTGCAAGCTACAGTCTGCTGTCCATGAGTTTCATCTAAAACAAAACTGTGCTTTATAGAGAGTAGCCACAATAAAGTACACAGGGAAAGAAAATTTGAGTACAGAGAGAACTATCTCAAAAGGGAACTTTATTAAAAAAGATCCCCCATCCTGGAAGCTGACAGGTGTGAAAGGATGGGTCTGTTTGGCAATGATGAGTTAGTCTGACTAAACCCACCTAAAGCACTGGCTGGTGCCTCTGCTGGGTCCTGCATCTATGACACATGAGGGAGAAAGCAATGACTCTTGAATGCTGTAGGGAAACATTCGAAATCTTTTCTCTCCAGAGAACACAGTGGCCTGGGAGCTAACCATTGCATGCTTGGCACCAAAGCCTCTATAAGCAACACCCTCAGGAAGGGACTCCGTGTATCTACTGTGCAGACGGATAAACCTCCCATCTGTCTGGTCACATTCTGAAAGTTCACTGTAGCGGCTGAGGGTACTAATCTCCCTGACCTTGAAGCCCTCCTTCCCTAACCATTGCTACAGTGGGAGTCTGTCCTTGGAGTCAGGCCCCACCTCCATCTACCCCCCTGCTTGCCCTCCCAACACCCAATAAGACAGGCAGCAGCAAAGCGGAGGGAAGAAGAAACCCAAGGAATATTCACCCAACCATGAGGCCAGCTGCTCTCCCCGCAACCAGAGCTGCCTCATGAAACCCAATTCTTGCTTCACTTCATGAACAGCCTGTGGCCAGGGCAATAGGCCTACTTCATACTTGCACTGATGTACAAGTTCAGCAAAACTAGAAAGTTCCATACTGGGCTCTGCCAAACAAAAAGATGTTTAGCTTAAATGCAACCCACATTCAAATATGTTTCACGGATCTCACGAGTCCAATGGCATGAAGTGCTCTGTAGTTTGCTTTAGAAAGTAAAACTGTTAATGCTGGAACCAGGAAATTCAACTCCTGATTTCAAAGAAACTGGTTGTTTGTGTGGGACTGTCTTGTGTATGACTCACATAGACAATGTGCGGATGACAGTGACTGTTTGAGGACTTTAACACTTGTTATAATCCAGCTACTGTGCAGTCTACCTTCCCACTCCAAATCTTCCAGGTCAAACAAAGATGATAAAAGAGTTTCACTAGACTAGGCTGGGCCCATCCTCGAGAAACAAGAGATCACTTAGGGTCTACTATATTGCCATTGACCCACGGAGTGAGGAAATGCCTTACCATGTCTGTCCCTAGCACTGACTTCTCTGGGCTGAATGAAAGTGACTAGACACTGTCCTGACAGTCATTCATTCCCACTGGACCTCAGTGGGCTGAAGGGAAGAAGGTCACCATTACAACTTCACATCCCGCCTTAAATCAACAACTCCCCAGGACTCCATGTCAAAAGCCAGCACAGCCCCAACCACCTTCCCATTGTCTCTTTATACTTCCTTGAGTCTCCATCTTTTGTTTTTGTTTTTGTTTTTCCAAGATAGGGTTTCTCTGTCCTGGAACTCACTCTATAGACCAGGCTGGCCTCAAACTCAGAAATCTGCCTGCCTCTGCCTTCCAAGTGCTGGGATTGAAGGCGTACACCACCACGCCCGGCTACTTGAGTCTCCATCTTGAACTCTCTACCATCACTGGCTTGCTAAGCTAGAAAAGGGTCCTTCTGTACGCCATGGCCCTCATCCAGAGGGCCTGGTGCCTCCACTACTCAGTCTTTCTGCAGACACATCTCCTGGCTCTTCTGCTCTCCCGTCAAGCTCTCTGCTCATTCAGAGAAGGCAAGTCACTGATGCTCAAGAATCAGAGGGATGTCACCATTTCAGACAACTCTTTTTATCACTGCTCTCTATCAAATGACACAGTAGGATTCCAAGTAAACACACACCCCCCCCATCCTCCTAAGCATCACTGTGCCTCAAATGACAGAGACTGAGCTAGCTAAGGCATCCACAGAGAATGGAATATCCAAGAAGCCCAGTGGAGGCACAAAAAGAAAGATGCAGGGACTGCCACACTTTGTACTAGAGAGCCACTGTTAGATGACATCTTGGAAACACTTGAAGGGCTTACACAGGGAGACAATCTCCACTTATCCCCCTAAATGAGTTCTTGGGGCTACCATATCCAAAAATGCCAGTGGGACGATGCTAAAATGTTTGTATAAGATATTTACATTAAGTGACAGAGGCATCTATAAAAGCAACACTTAGAATACACAACTTCAGTGTAGAGGAAGGCAAGCATACAATTTCTGGTCTGGATTTTCAACTTAGCCAGCACAGGGACTGGGAAAGCTCTGCTGTGGTGTGTTACCACACAAGAGTGTGGTGAGGGAAGGAAGTGTACAGCCACACAACCTCAGGTTCTCGAAACTTCGGGTCTTCTGAGACCCTGAGGCTGAAAATCTGTCTCTAGGGCTGGGAAGTCAGCTCAGCTACCAAAGTGCTTCAGCACAAGCACCTGCCTTACAGTCTGTTAAAAAGTCTGTGCTTGGTAGCATGTGTGAGTGATCCAAATGCCAGGGAGGGGAGGCAGGCAGGCAGGTCCCCTAGGCTCACAGGCTCACAGCCAGCCAGCCAGAGACCCCACCTCAAAATGAGGGAGGGAGGAAGGAAGGAGGGAGGGAGGGGAAGAAGAAAGGAAGACAGGAAGAAACACAGGAAGGAAGGGAAACAGGAAGGAAGGAAGGAAGGAAGGAAGGAAGGAAGGATGGAAGGAAGGGAGGGAGGGAGGGAGAGAGGGAGGAAGAGAGGGAGGGAGAGAGGAAGAAACACAGGAAGGAAGGGAAACAGGAAGGAAGAAGGGAAGGGGAGGGGAGGGGAGGGGAGGGGAGGGGAGGGGAGGGGAGGGGAGGGGAGGGGAGGGGAGGGGAGGGAAGGGAAGGGAAGGGAAGGGAAGGGAAGGGAAGGGAAGGGAAGGGAAGGGAAGGGAGACAGGAAGAAACACAAGAAGGAAGGAAGACAGGAAGAAACACAAGAAGGAAGGAAGACAGGAAGAAAGGAAGGGAGGAAGGAAGGAAGGAAGGAAGGAAGGGAGGGAGGGAGGGAGGGAGGGAGGGAGGGAGGGAAAGAAAAACAACAACAACCCAAAGCAAAACACTTTTTTTGTGTAAGGAACCTTAGATTTTAACAGTGCTTAAGGAACTGTACCCAAGGCTGTCCTCTGGGTCACACACAGGAGCGGAGACAGACAGGAGGTACTGGCATGCACATGAAATTTATTTCTGCAACCTTTAGTGGAAAGAATGGACCAGTGGGCTGGAAAGATGGTTCAGTGGTTAAGAGCACTGACTGCTCTTCCGAAGATCCCGAGTTCAAAATCCAGCAACCACATGGTGGTTCACAACCATCCATAATGAGATCTGACTCCCTCTTCTGGTCTGTCTGAAGACCACTACAGTGTACTTATATATAATAATAAATCTTAAAAAAAAAAAAAAAAGAATGGACCAGTGATAATCACTCAAAACTGAAGCCAATAAAAATGACTCTGGAGTGTTCTGAGAGGCTACATCAAGAAAATCCGCAGATTCCTACGGACCAGCATCTTAGAATGAGTGCTGAAATCAACATAAAACCCAGGTCATGGTGCTTGCTAGTCACACACGTGGAGGCCGGGCCAGACTCCTGGGCTTGTGCATGGAGTCACAGTGACCTTCAGATGGGGCAGTGGTCACTCTGCGATTGCTTCTCTGAAGTCACTCCAAGCCCCCCACCTCTAGAAAAGGGAGGGAGGCCATAAACTCTTAAAATAGGAAAATATAACATTCCTTCCTTCAAAACAGAGCTATCCAGTTTCTATCCATGGGTGACCTGAGTTTCAGTGCCATAAGGAAGGCGACAAAATTCCAGACAGCACAGGGACCCATCCCCAAACCCAGAAGTGGGTCCCAGCTCCAAACAGTCGCAAGCTCTGCAAGCAATAGTACAGGCAAAACTACAGCTAACTCAAGTACCGCCCAAGCCACTCCTTTCTCCAGTGCAAACTGTGTAAACTTTAGGCGGATAGTGTCTGCGGCTCACTAAAAACCAAAACCTGTTGTACTACCTGTCAGCGCCACACAGTTTGGGGCACTTCACCCCCATCACGCCTCTTCTTGGAACCTAGAAAGCCTTGCAACAAAAAGCTCTAATTCTCCAGTCTGTTTGCCACAGTCCCCACTGCTCCCTACTGCACACAGCCTGGCTCACTTCCCTCACTCTCCTGGGCTCCTGGTTCAGCTTGTGTGGGCCAGGATTTGCCACCCTCCCCACCCCACTTTATCCAGTGCTTTGCATAGTCTGGCCCTCACTTCAGGTTTTTAAAAGGGCATTGTTTTGTGTATAATGCCTCCATTCATGGTAAGGTTTTGAAGGGAAGTGTTTCAAGTTATTTAATGGACTTGTCAAGTGTTGCTTTTAATTAAACTTGGCTCAGATCGAAAGGAAAGTGGGTACGAACGTGGGCCAGTCTTGGGTACAGGACATTGAGTCATACCTTAATTCTCACCAAATGGCAGGAGAAATTCCATTCCAAACGTCTGGATTAGACCCAGCCAAGTAAGTGTTCTATTTATAGCACCAAGGGTTAAAGCTTCCAGACACCCCTCATCTGCCACCCTGCCCCCAGCACGTGCACGTGTGTGGGTGAACACAAATACATACACACACACACACACACACACACACCCCTTCTCCTTCAGATTGAATTTCAGCCTTCCAGCAAGTCAGGCCTTTTCTGTTAGTTTGTTTTTGATGATTCCTGAGCTGTAGGCACACTCTCTGGCCACCTGCCAACCACATAAGGAAATTCTGTTTATTTCTCAAATAAACAGGGGGTGTGCAGGAGGGGGTGGGTGGGAGAGGGGATGGGGTGTGTCTCCCTCACTTTGGTTTCTATAAAGTTGTCCAGAAGAGAGCTTACACTTCTCAAAGCACTTCCCTCTTCACTGATGGCCATCAGACCTGAACAGAAACAGTCTCTGTCTCCCCTGTTATGAAGAAAACCATCTCACCCTCACGATGTCCAGGACCATCATCTCAGAGAGGCACAAAAAGCTATGCACATTATCTCAAAACTCTTGCCAATGTATCTTAAAGATCTAAATGGGAGGGAGGCAGGCACTAGGAATGTCTGAGTTCAGATCACCAGGACCCACACAAAAGTCAGGTGTGGTAGGTGATTGTCTCCTCTAACTCCAGCACTGGGAGGGCAGTGATGGGGGATCCTGGGCTCAGTGACAAGCCACTGTAACAGAAATGGTAAGGCCAGGATTAAGGACTGAGAAACCCTGTCTCAATAAACAAGGTGCAGATCACCAAGGGAAGACACATCTGCAGTTGATCTCTGGCCTCCATATGCACGCACACACACACACATACCACATACATGCATTCTCATATGTGCACACACAGAGGACACAAAATATCACCATCTTGAGTCTTAGTAGTAATGTTTCTGCTGACGCACCATGGGGCACAGGCTATAATTCTTGGAACTCTGAGGTGAACTGCCTGTGAGTGGTTCAGACTGCAGCCATGTGCCTCTCCCTGGGCAGCTGGCCACCTGAAAGTCACGGCTATGAAACACGTTCCAAGTTTCACCCTAGATTGGACACTTGAGTTCACGAGTAAAGGTTATCTTTTGAAAAACTGCACCACAGGCTGCATGCTCAGGTGAAGGAGGACAGGAAGTCATGCCACCATTGTGACCAGAGGATGGGGAAAGACAGTGGAAGGCCAGAGCCTCAAGTGCCTGGAAAGATGATTCGGTATCAAGTAGCACCAGCCTTGGACCATGGGCTTGGAAGGAGTACGCAGGTATGCAACATGACATAAGAGGGCAGACATGGAACCAGGCCTCCTCTGCAAATTACAGCTGTGAGGACAGCTGTGTAGTCAATTCAGATACATAGCAGGGAGAAGTCCGGGTCCCAGATACCATAGACAAAGCAAAGTCCAGCCACACAGTGGGAGAAGGTGAAGATAAATTCTGTATGCAGCTGCTGAGGTGGTACAAAACAGGACAGGATGGTGGCTGGGGAAATGGCTTAGCTGGTAACATGGGCTCCTAGTGCCAGCATGGGGGAGGGGGGCCGAGGAAGATCCCTGGAGTTCACTGGCCAGCCTTCCTAGCCAGTTGGCAGGCTCTATGTTCAGTAAGAAACTCTGTCTCAAAAAATATGGTGGAGGGCAAAAGAAGGCACCCAACATAGACTTCTGGCCTCTACATGTGTGTACACATGTGAACATGTACATAGATAATATACACACCCATTCAAAAAGGGCTAGAGGACTCAGCAGTTAAACGCATTTGCTTTTCTTACAGACGACCCAAGTCTTTAGTCTCAGGACCCACACTAGGTAGCTAACAACTGCCTACAACTCCTGTGTGATGCACCCTCTTCTGGCAATTACAGGTACCCACAAAAACACACATGCACACAGACACACACATAAATAAAGTCCTTTTAAAAAGAAAAGCAACAACAACACAAGGGACACCACCAGGCAATGGAATACCTGGAAATGTTCCTGGTCCTATGGGTGGATGCTGGCACCTCTTACACGATCTCAGTTAAAACCAGAGAGCACACAGCACTCCTAATGAGCTTGGGATCCTCCCGGGCAGAAGTGACCCAGCAAGAGCGACTTCCACTGCAAAACGGATCAAGTATGCTATGGAATATCAGCTACTGACAACAGAGGCCTAAAGTGGCATGGAGGTTCTTGGGAGCTGAACCACATATTGAAGATAAAGTTCTTGCTAGAGTTACAATAGGAAGTAGGCAAAGAACATGGTCTATTACCAGACTTAGGGGCAGTAGAGACTGACAAAGCCCACTCACTGCCAAGCTGTGTCTGCTGCTCCTACCCGCTGGAGTGGCCTTTTCTTCACTACCAGCTCAGAGACAACTTCCCCAAAGACCCCCATGAGATTCTACCAGAACACCTACAAGCCTGTGGGGCCATTCATCTCATCGGACAGCCTGACACCCAATATGGCTAAGTCTATCAGACAGTGGCCCACTGTCTTAGTCAGGGTTTCTATTCCTGCACAAACATCATGACCAAGAAGCAAGTTGGGGAGGAAAGGGTTTATTCGGCTTACACTTCCATACTGCTGTTCATCACCAAAGGAAGTCAGGACTGGAACTCAAGCAGGTCAGAAAGCAGGAGGCGATGCAGAGGCCATGGAGGGATGTTCTTTACTGGCTTGCTCAGCCTGCTCTCTTATAGAACCCAAGACTACCAGCCCAGGGATGGTCCCACCCACAAGGGGCCTTTCCCCCTTGATCACTAATTGAGAAAATGCCTTACAGCTGGATCTCATGGAGGCATTTCCTCAACTGAAGCTCCTTTCTCTGTGATAACTCCAGCTGTGTCAAGTTGACACAAAAATAGCCAGTACACCCACTAACAGGCAAATCAACACATCCCAGAACCATCATCTCTTAGGAGCAGGGAAGTCTGCTACACAGCCCATCCATAGCACTGATCTGCTGAGATGCTCTCTGTGCTGAGTCTGCTGGTTTGTCTTGCTTCTTTGTAAATGAAGTGTCTAGTCTCAGATATCTGAAGAAGTCCTAGACAAAACAGACTCAGCTGGAACCCAAGCTATGCAAATAATCTTGGCAGAGACCCATTATGGCATAGACCCATTACTTAGGATCCTAGAGCACACACACAAAGGCCCCAGACAGTGTGGGTGTGCCATCGGTCCTTGGAACTGGCAATCCAGTAGGTCATGAGAATGCAAAGAAATCAACACACTGAGGCTCAGGAGGAGGACACAAAAGACTAGAAGCTCCCAGAGAACTCTATGATCTGACAAGGCACTTAAACCCTCTCAAACACAGAGTTCAGATCCACCTGGGGCAAGCAATGGTACCCAGCATGCAGAGTGTTCGGTGAGACACTACATATAAAGGACTTAGCTTGCAGAACATCTCCAAACAGATCCTCCTGAATGGCCTCTGTTCTGACTGCTGTTACTTATTAAAAGATGTGTGGTTTCTAGATCAACTTGAGGGACTTTCCAAGCTGTGACAGTTCATCAATGGAATGAGGTTGGCATTCCCAGCTGCCCTAACTCCCCGTCACGTAGTAACTACAAGGAGTGAGAAGCATCTAAGCATCCGCTGACACCTTAGCCTCAGAGCCTGGCAGAGGTCCCAGGGTACCAATAAGCAGCACTGGTCTCCATGGTCTCTGAAGGGAAGCAATACACCATTTCTTATCACTTGGCCTGGATTTAACAAGGCTAGGAAGTCAATCCCCTGGGGCATGTCGCACTTTGGTTGAATGGTGTGGTCCCTGAGTGTTCAGTCTCAGCCTGGGTGAAGATGTCCTGGCTGAAGCAACCTCTCAACCCCAGACTTCCAGCATGAACTATCTCCAGAGATCTGAATTCCACATTGGGTCAGCCAGTCCTCCAGAAAGCATCCTCTAGGCAAACTCATTTTGATTCAAAAGCTGTCTGCTGACTCTTGGTCTAAAAAAAAAATTAAGCTGGTGAGATGGCTCAGTGGGTAAGAGCACCCGACTGCTCTTCGGAAGGTCCAGAGTTCAAATCCCAGCAACCACATGGTGGCTCACAACCATCCCTAACGAGATCTGGCGCCCTCGTCTGGAGTGTCTGAAGACAGCTACAGTGTACTTACATATAATAAATAAATAAATCTTTAAAAAAAATAATAAATAAATCCTAAAAAAAATTAAATAATCCTACTTGGATTCAAGGAGGGTTTTTTTGGGGGGTTTTTTTTGTTTTGTTTTGTTTTGTTTTAGTTTAATTTTATCTGTTGTGCTCTGAATATAAAATTCCCCCAAAGGCTCATGTATGAACACTTGGCCCTTAGCTGCTGTTTAGGAAGGTTCACATTTAGGAGGTGGAGCCTTCCAAGAGGACATTTGTCAATGGGACCAGGTTTTGAGGTTTGATAGCACAGCTTCCTCCTCTGCCTGGGTGTGGATACAATGTCATCAGCCAAGGTCCTGCGTCTGCACTCCCTCCCTCCTTCCTCCCCATAATAGGCTCCATCCCTCTGGGGCCTATGTTTAAAAATCCCCCCATTCTCTCTCCACTAAGTTACGTTTGTGAGGCTATTTTATCACAGCAACATAAAAGAAACCAATCTAATACACAAACGATATACAAAATATGTGATTCTAAGGTTTATCTAAAAAGGATGTCAGGAAATATCCGATTAAGGGGCTGGTGGGATGGCTCAGTGGTTTACAGCACCTGCTTCCTTTCCAGAGGACATGAGTTCAGTTCCCAGTGCCCACGTCCGTGACGCAAGCTCTAGGGAATCTGATGCCCTCTTCTGGCCTCTACAGCACATGCAAACAGATGTGCGCGCACACACACACACACACATTCACTCGCGCACTCAAACACATTACACAATCTTTTTTTTTTTTTTTTAAGTAAGATTGAATTATTACAGTCTTCTCCGGGTGAACAGAAACCAGGCAGAGACAAATACAGAAAGAACTCCCACTAAGCCACAAATTAAATGGGGAAACTTAAGAGGCTCCAGCTTAAGTCTGCCTGCCTCCAGCCTGAGGACCTGATGAAAGCAGTTATGGGTGTGAACTCGGCAGTGAATGTGGGTGTGAACTTGGGAATCATCTTCCTCTTATTTTTAGCACACAGGAGTGCTGCCGAGAGAGTCAGCTGCCTTTCCAAGTGATTCATTACCACTCCGGCCGGCAATAAACCATGCTTGGGGAGAAGGAAGCAGAAGGAAAAATCACACACTTACTCATCAAACAGGAGAGGCGGGGAGGGGGGGGGCAAGGGGCGGAGCTTGCCAACAGGGCTCACTGGCCACACTTGAATGCCTGCCTCTTACATGGTCAGGGTTGATAACCGAGGTGTTTGGTAGGTAACTACAATAAGCAAACAGCAAAAACAAACAAAACGACACGACACAAAACAAAACTCGAGTGAGAAGAATGGAGCTTGCTGGTGCTCCCCAGCTAGCCCTCATTCTCCTCAGAAAACATTTGCCACATCGGTGATGCGCTGTGCCCAAATCTGTGTCCTTAAGATCCAGATAAAAATAATGTTATAGCTCACCTGCTCACAATTATAACAAGAATCAGTTTAGAAGTAAAGAGGATTAAGATATCCACTGATCTAGAAATATATTGTCATAACACATAGAACAATAATATTAAAGCTAATAAGAGTCTGAAGACTATATAATCCACACGCCCAGAAAAAAACACTCTGGGAGATTAGGAAATTACCTTAGCGGGATGCTTTTATTGAGAGAGCGAGAGACCAAAGCAGACAAGAGTAGGGTCTCAGGACACATTTGGATCAAGTTAGTGCACACATCGCACAGTCCTGTCAGTTCGGGTTGCTTGGCACATCCATGGATCTTACCCAGCAGATACCAACAATCCCTTTCTACATCTGTGCTAACAACCACAACTGTCTTCAAATATTGCTAAATTCAATCTAAACTGGAAAGTGCAAATCACTCCAGATTGAGAACTGCTATCATTCACAAAAACACAACTGTAACTTAGTCTTAGAAAAAGTGAGCTGAAAAAAAAAATTGATAACTGAATATTAAATCTCTATAAAGTAGTTCTTTATGGTTTGGTTTGGTTTTCTCACAGAAGCTGTAAAGTACAGGCGGTTGAAGTGATTGATTGAAAGCTAGCTGTCACGGCCCCTCCCAAATCTCCCATCTCTCACCCCTCCATGAAGGCAGTTGCCCAAAAGCAGAGCCAGGCAGTCACCTAAGACAGAAGGTGGCTGGATCAGGAGCCGCTGCCACTGTGATTCACTGTGATTGCTGAGATCTGCAAAGTCTGCCTGACTGAAGAAGTGGCTCCCACTGGTGAAGGACCACCCTGGATGGCAGCAAACACCAGTCCATCCCTGGCATCCTCACCAAGGCTGTAGGAGCTGCTACCTAAGCAGCCAGTTCTTGGAGTTGGTCACCCAGGCGATCTCAGCTGCTTTCAAACCCGTGCATGCTAGGGGAGATTCCAGAAGAGCTATGGTTACTCAAGAGACTTGAGTACATACACAAGCCAGAGCAGGACAGGAGGTGTTCCTTTCTGGCTTCCCAACTTATTGCCTCGAACAAAGCTCGCCATTTTGGCTGGGCTGTCTAATCAGAGAGATCTTAGAGTTCCACCTGTGTCTGCCTGGCACTATGGGTGTTACAGGCACACACTGCCATGCCTGCTTTTTTTATGTAGGTGAACTCTGGTCCTCATGGTTGCAGACTCTTCTTACCCACCAAGGCAGCTGTAAAACATAAAATCTGCACTCCTTAAGGTGAACAACTACCGGGCATCATAGCCTTCACTGACGCTCATCATTGAGAAGTTTATTTAAATGCAGACCATCTGTTATTTTTAAATCTCACATTTGTGAGAGCAGGATTGTTTCCCAGAATGGCTTTATTGAAACCACCAATAAACTTCCTTAAGTCCACTTCTGTCCAACCCTGGTGAAGATCTGGGTAGACTAAAAGCCCAGAGATGGAGAGACAGCTGTATGTCACTTCTGTGACAAAGCCAACAAGAAGCATCAGATGGGCAGATTGAAGCAACAAGTATCAACTGCACACTGGTTAAAAAAAAAAAAAAATAGGGCTGGTGAGATGGCTCAGTGGGTAAGAGCACTTGGCTGCTCTTCTGAAGGTCCAGAGTTCGAATCCCAGCAACCACATGGTGGCTCATAACCATCTGTAATGAGATCTGTCTCCCTCTTCTGGTGTGTCTGAAGACAGCTACAGTGTACTCACGTATAATAAATAAATAAATAAATTAAAAAAAAAAAAATAACCCTACAGTTTCCTGACATGCTCTTTCTCCTGATCTCTTGAGGGAAAAAAATAATAATAAACTGGAGATGTAGGTTAGCGCAGAGTGCCTGCCCGCCACACCTCCCAGGTGTGGCACAGCCGTGACAGCAGCACTTGGAGGTGGAGGCGAATGATCAGGAAGAGTCACCTGAATGGACTCAGCAAACCTGCGGCCAGCTGGAGACAAACGAGATGCTGAGGAGGGGAATCCCAGCTTCTGTTTCACAGACAAAAGGGTTCTATGGCTTGTGCAAGCGAACCTGAAGACGCATGGTTTTAGAACCTACCCCACAGAAGGTTAATTTACCAGAGCTGCCCCAAGGCCAGAAGGAAATTGCTACAGCTGGGAAAGCTTTATCGCTGGGAGAGAAAGGAGACCTTCCCTGGGTCTCCCGTCTGCAGGGAACTAATGCCAAAACTTTACCGGCTGTGCCTGATCTTCAGGGCCTTGAAGTTGAACTTGGCACCAACTTTTGAGATGTTACCCGACTTACAAAAACCTTTAGGAAACACAGATCTTATGACAGTCAAAACAGTATCCTGATGACCCCATCCTACCAAGACAAGAATGTGGGAAACGGCGGGGAGGTGCCCTTCTGAATTTTATCTTCTCAGAAAAATACAAGCAACACAAGGCGCTGCCTATTGAAGATTCTGAGTCTTTACAGCAAGGGCTGAGTTCACCAGATCTGAGGGAAAGCCCTCGGGTACACAGGTTTAGTAAGAGACTTCCCATCCTACACTACAGCTATGGCTGCCTCAGCCAGGAACCAGGAACACATGCACACACACACACACACACACACACACACAATGCTGGCTTTTATGTCAATTTGACACACACTAGAGTCCTCAGAGAAGGGGAACCTCAATTGTGAAAAGCCCTCATAAGACTGAACTTCACACAAATATATACATTTCCTTAATTAGTGATTGATTGGGGATGGTTCCACACCTGGTAGTCCTGGGCTCTATAGGAAAGCAGGCTGAGCAAGCCATGAGGAGCAAGCCAGTAAGCAGCACCCCTCCACAGCCTCTGCATTAACTCCTACCTGCAGGTTCTCACCCAGTCAGAGGTCCTGCCTTGGCTTTCCTCAATGCGTATGTAAGCCAAATACACCCTTTCCTCCCCAAGATGCTTCATAGTGACAGGAACCCTAAAAGAGGCACATTTATAATAGCTACAGCTGGCCCTCTGTAGTCAATAGTTCGGCCTACTATAGGTGAAAAACAGAAAGCATACGTGAAAACAACACGTACATTTTATAAACACAGGGTTATATACAGTTATGTGAAGAGGCTTAAGCACCATCACTTTTGGTGTCCAAGGGGGACAAAAAGGCTGTCCTAAAACCAATCTCTCCCACACACCAGGGGATGACTGAACGCATATTAGACTTAACTATACAGACAGACTTAAATAAAAGTCTTCATCTCTGGTACAGACCTGCTGCCCAGACATCAAACACACCACATATGCAGGCACATACTCAGATACACACACACACACACACACACACACACACACACATGCAGAAAAACATGTGCCCACTCTTCATACAAATCAGGGGTGACCCAGAGAGAAGACTGGTACATTGGGAAATTCTTTGCCTTGACTTCGGCATTCAACTTTGGTGGCGAGAGTGTAACATACAGTGCTCCCCCCAGGAGCAATCAGGGCCAATCTCTGAACAGCCTGATTACAAGGAGAAGGAAGCAAGATGAGAGGTCAAGGGAGGAGACACAGCAAGTTGGCTCAAGAACACACAGGAAGGGAGCAGGCAGGTCAGTGTCCCAGCACAGGACTGAGAAAGACAGGGGCAGCCCCAAGCCTGTGGATCAGGTGGCCTTCACCAGCACCTCACTCCCTCACAAGCTCTGCCTAGGTTCCCAGTGGAGCACACACTGCTAGAAGCCATTGCTCCCGGCAGAGTGCCAAGGCCTTGGGAGGAGGCTGTCAGTCACACAGTCTAGTTTTTCTTGCCAAACCATTTCACCAGGCTAAGGCCCTTACTGCCACCAGAAAAATGCCTGACCCAAAGGAAGTTTGAATGTCCTTGAAGTCCCAGTTTTTTAAGAAGCCCTATTTGTCTCCATCCGACTGTGCCCACAGTTGGTGCACTTTGTTCTGGGTCCAGCGACGTCTCTCTCGCGCAAGGCAAACGGCAGTTAAGCCCGTTGCTTAATTGGCCACATCATGTGGAACTGGACTGGACTGGGGCTATGACACTGAGAACACCCAATTCCAAGAGCCTGACCACACAGATTCATGGCATTTCATGACGAACTTGTCCCTGATAAGGGGAACTGGGACTCATTTCTGCAAAATGATGACCAAGCATTCTAATAGAAAGTGTATGTCAAAGTACATTTGAGAAAATGTAGGCCCAGAGGGATGGCTCAGTAGGCACAAGTGTGTGAGGCGTAAACCTGACAGCCGAAGTTCCCGACCCACACACAGGTGGAAGAAGAAAACCAAGTCCACAGAAAACACCCATGGCACGAGTGTACCAAGCAGCACACATTATACATCATACCTCACTTTTTAAAGCTAAAATAAATTTAATTTTTTCAAAAAATTTTTGAAAAATAAAATTAGACCTCAAATAGTTCTTTCACAATCACACTTAGGACAGGCATGAAGTGTGAGCTCGGAACAGCCAGGAGACAAGATAAGGATGACAGGAAAGCAACCGTCAGTCTCAGAATGGATGTGGACACAGCAACTGAGGGTAGCACGTGTCCAACTGCAGCTTATACTCGACACTAATCCAGGCCAAACTGCCGCCACAGAACCTGAAAGCCTGCCAAAGGGCAATGAGCAAATAAAGCCATCTCCCAGGTTCAGCACTCACTGGTGTCTGTGGCACACACCTGTAAGCCCAGCCCTGGGAAGGGGGAAAGGGGAGGTGGGAAAATCAGGAGTTCAAGGTCATCCTTGGCTACACAGCAAGGCAGTGAGTTCCGGGTCAGTCTGGGCTCCATGGGACTCTGTCTCAAAACGGAACCACAGCAAGGTTATGCATTGTTCTCTCCGGATTCATTTATGTGACTATCTCCAGCGACAAGATTTTAGAGAGCGAAAATGGGAGGACGGAAGAAAGGGACAAAGAGATGATAAGGAGTCCCTGAGGGACTGTCATAAAGTGTTCCACTGAGACACTGGGTGATGAAGCACTTGCTGTACACTGGGAAACACAGCTTGGAACTGCACATAGCAATGTGTGCAAGCAGGAACGAAGAGTCCAGGATCCAGGGACTCTGAGTGAGGTCTCCAGCCTGCACCCGAACTACCATTTCAAACTACAAAGCTACAAACTACAAAACTACAAAGCTGAACTTCAGCTTTGTTACCAAACTATTGTCATGTAAAAGGTCACCACAAGGATACCAGGTGACAAGAAAGAGGAAGGGCGTCCTGTACCCTGAGGCGTTTTATAAAAGCTGTTTTGAGGCAATAGGGACTGAAACTAGAGCCCGACAGGACTGGGCAAGCATTCTAATGCTAAGCTACACTCGTAGCTAGCTGGGACGATGCTAAGCCTGTGTTAAATTATTTTTTAAAGACACTGGAATGAAACTCCAAAACACACAAGTTGAGGACCTAAGATGCAACTTACTTACTGGGACTTTTGAGAAAATGTGACCCTTTCTTCACACAGAGAACTACAGTTGGGTAATTGCTCAGCATAAGTGATAGTTCCCTAATGCCCAAGGGACAGGATATAAGTAAAAGAGAGATTGGTGAAGAGACCCATGAGGGAACAAGCAGACGCCCGGGGCACAGGCCCAGCTGTACAGGAATTATCAGAGTTGACTCAAATGTCCATAGGGTGCAAATGTAAATGCAAACTCAAAGGCTGACACCCAAGGGGGACACGGCCCCAACACGGAAGAAACTGTAGCGCTCATACAGTCCCCCAAGCCATGAGAAGCCTTTAGGAAAGGCTGAAAGCATGCCACGAAGTTTAATCTGCAACAGAACACTGACATGGGCACTATCTGGTCCCCCCATGGGTCCCTTCACCAAGTGTTCTTTTACTTATGTCCTACCCCTCAAGCATTAGGGAAACATTGCTTATGCTAGCAATTAACTGACAGTTGTCCTCTGTGGAAAAAAAGAATCTAAAGACATCTGTTGTCACAATCAGGGAGTTGGGGATACCAACACCCAGTAACTGAAAGGTCAGCAATGAGGCTAAAAGCCCTACTATACACAGGGCAGCCCGTCCCACCCCCAGCAATGTCTACGCTGCCGGAAGCGTTGGAAAATCCTGAAAAGAAGGTACACTTGAATACACCCAGAACTTTGAGACGGGAAACTACTAGAAAGCAACCTTGGCCCTTAGCTCTGGCCTACACCAGTCAATCTTCCAATGAGAGACTACAGTTATGGAAACCAGTCTAGGGGTCTGGTTTGGTTTCTGGTATTTGTTAGCGTTATCACATGCGAGTGTGGGTTTTAAGAGTGGCTGCCCTCTTACGCAACAGTAAACGGAGGCCAGTCAAGGTAAAGGCTAAGGAGTTGCATCTTCCACCTTCACCCTGCCGAGTCCTCTGCGGTCACATCTGTACAACCAAATGTGGGCGGAAATGATCAGGAGCTGAGCCTCAGGAAAGACAATGGCACCTCTGTTAGATGGAGGATGATGTCTCAACACTTTGATTTCAGAGTCTGTAGGAAGACTTTCTGAGTTAATAAATAATGAACTTAAACACACTTAGGTCTTCCAACACACACACACACACTCATCATGATTCTTTAAGTCCCCAAGTGAAAACTGCAATCACAAAACAACTCTTGCCCATGGTTATCTCTGAAGATAGTACAACGCAAAGGAAAGAAAATTAAAAGGAGGCTATATAGAGAATTCTTCAAACATATACTCAGAAAATATATATCATGGTTCCTGTGATGTTCTGGCCTCAAATGAACACCAGCAATCACGCCCAGATAGGGAGAAGGGCATGTCAATCAACAGCTTTGCCGTTAATTAAGGAGAACTGAAGAGCCAGATGAGAAACAGAAATCTAGAACCTCGTGTTTACTTTCCCCACCAGGCTGTGCACTTCACTTATTCTAACGAGGTGGTACCAAAGCCCCCGGCTCATAAATACACGGTGCCAGTGGCTCATCCGGGCCTCCTACAAGTGACCTGACACCTCTCATTAAGCGTATGAAGGCAGGGAGCCCAAGTAAAATGGGCTAAACCCTTTGATCGCACACATCCATGCCTGCAAAATTTCATCTTCAAGAAAGAAGCAGACAAGCGTGCAATGAGCTAGGTACCAAAAAGAGGTCGGTGTGCTGTTATGAAAGCACACAGCTCACAACACCCTAAAAAGGGCTGCCAAAAGAACAGACAAAGCTACAGCAGTTAGACCCCACCCCTGGAAATTCATCCTTGTACTGGGGACACCTGACGGTATTCCCCACAAAAGCAAGCAAACAAACAAAAGACAACAGTTTATCAAACAAACTGCAAATCTTGGCCTTTGCTAGAAAACAATAATAACTTTAAATCTGTGTGCATAACAGTTCATTGGTGTATAGCGTCACTGACAGTAATATTATGGAAACTTCCCTGCAAAACTCACAATAGAATTTAGCTGTTCCATTTCAAGCCTTGGGTTTTTTGGTTTTTTTAAACAATTTAAAACAAAACTCTATCTCTGTGAAGGAATTACATGTGAAACATGCAAAAAAAAAAGGTATTTTTAAAAAAATGCCTTAAAAATTAGAACAAAGAAATAAACACATTTACATGGACCTGCAAGATGGCTCAGTGGGTAAAGGTGCTTGTTGCCAAGTGTGTCCATCTGAGTTCAAACCCTGGGACGCACATGTGGAAGAGAATCAACTTCCACAAGTCGTCCTGACCTCTAAACAAGTGCTGTGACATATTACCACTCACACCTGCTCGCTCAAATAAATGAACCGTCTTAGGAGGCTGAGAGATTAACCAAGAGGCAGTTAAAAGTGACTGCTGCACTTCCAGAGTGGCCAAGTGTGCTTCCCAGCACCCCTGACTAGCTCGCAACTCCATCTCCAGGGGACCCAGTGCCTTCTTCTGGCCGCTCTGGTGTGTCCACATACACATGACATCTGTAGAGACACACACCATACACAAAAATAAAAACAAAGGAGGGGAGATGGAATGGCTTGGTATAAAAGGGTTAACAAATAATAACGGAACAGGAAGATTAAATTGGGCTGAAGCTGTGGAAGACAGAGTAGAGGAAGGAGTAGAGGAAGGGATCAATAACACCAGACACCTTGAAGATGACTTATGGGAAGACAGTGTTATAGAAGCTCTAAATACATACACACAAAGTTTTAAGGGCAATCTCGCATATCAGGCCAGACTAACGTTGAAAGACCCAACGTCAGATATAAGCTGCTTGCTTTGGAACTGTTGGCCAGTGAGGTCCCACGGGTCCCCAAACATTACAGCTATTGCCACTGCTCTTGGTCACACCCCAGAATTTGATGCTAAGACCCTATTGCTAAGGATGTTACCTGCTTGGATCATAGAATATGGCCCAAATCAAGCTGGTACAAGACCTGGAAGCTTTACCCTACTGCCTAGCCTTCAGAGAGCTGGGAAGGGTTTGCAAGGTTTGCAAGCTACTAGAGAAGAGTGACAGATCCTTCAAACTATGATAGTCCCGGGCCTAGCAACACACGCCCACAAGTGCATCAGCGGCGTGGGCACCATGGGAGTAACCAATCACTTTTTCTTTCTTAAAGCCATATAAATATATATATATATATATATATATATATATATACATATATATATACACACACATATATATATGTATGTATATATACACACACACATATATATATACATACACACATATACATATATGTGTGTATATGTGTATATATATATATATATGTATATATATATATAGAGAGAGAGAGAGAGAAAGAGAGAGAGGGGGGTGTTTTGCCTGTAGGTATATATTTGCATCCCATGTGTACAATGGCCCCGAGAACAGAAGATGACAATGGACTGCTTGAAATTGGAGTTACAGATGATTCTGAGCTGCC
This sequence comes from Mus caroli, assembly GCF_978045245.1. NCBI lineage: Eukaryota > Metazoa > Chordata > Mammalia > Rodentia > Muridae > Mus > Mus caroli. The sequence continues at coordinate 78,874,117 of NW_028227271.1, forward strand.
CCATGGTTATTGGAAATTAAACTCTGGTCTTCTATAAGAGCAGCCAGTGATCTGAACCACTTAGCCACCTCTCTAGCCCTATCAACCATTTCCTAGTTGGATCTAAGTCCTGCTCCTCAGGATGAAACCCTTACCTAGCCCCATTGTCAGGCTAAGAAGCTATGACAAGATGGGTCATGGGTTCTACGGGAGAATCTACTATTATACCACAAAACGGACAAGCTATTAAACTGACTCCCATGGCTTATCATCGTACTCAGAGATCAGTGCATCCAAGTCTCATTCTTCATCCCAGAAGTTTGTTTTTGCAGTAGATGATGATTATCACAGAGGCCCTTTCCTGGCCAAGGTGCCCTAAGGGGAATATATAGGCTGCACTGCACCCTGAAGACTCGGGATTCATTACAGACAAGGGTGGAAAGAGTGTGGGAGCCTGAGGCAATGGATGACTAAAAAAAAAACATCATCTTCTGGATGAATGGGGGTAGCTGCATGGAGGAGCTCACAGGAGTTGCGACAGCAGATACAAAGCTTGCTCAAGCCCAAGACAGACCAAATCCCAGAATGGAGCCAGGGCTGGGTGCACAATCCCACCCCTAGACATGGAACTAAGACAACTATGAGCTGCTAGGAGCAGGAGAGGCAGTTTTCTCAAAGAATGTAGCCCCCAGTAAAGCAACAACACTCCAGTGGAAGACTGCATAGCCAAGAATATTTGCCAACACACAGCTGATCCCAAAGGATTAAAAAAATAGAACACACATAGTCGGATGTGTGGGGAAACGAATTAAGGTAGAGTGGATGAAGGGAGATGAAGGGAAATATTATCAAAGCATGTGGTTTTGCCAGGCGGTGGTAGCACACGTCTTTAATCCCATTACTCCGGAGGCAAAGACAGGAAGATCTCAGAGATGGAGGCCAGCCTGGTCTACAGAGTGAGTTCTAGGACAGTCAAAACTACACAGAGAAAAACCTGTCTCAAAAAACCAAAAATAAATAAATAAATAAGTAAATGCAAATCTTTAAAAAAATAAAATTAAATGTATAAGGCTAGAAAGGAAAGGACTCTCACGGGGGCAATGTATTATGTGTATATTATTCTCTGAGCAATGCACATCTTGTCACGGTCTCATCTCAAAACAGACTTTTTAGCTTGTTTTTCTTTTTCTTCTTGTTTTAATAGCACTGAAAAATGTGGGAAGCAAAAGAAATCCTTGCTCTGGGCTAGAGCACAGCTCCGCGGTGGAGCGTTTGCCTAGTGAGCATCTGTCCCTGGGCTATCTCAGGGTATCAGGAGGAGGGCTGGGAACACTAAAGGACTTGCCTTCTGGTACAAATTCACAGAAAAATAATACTGATTATGGCATATATAATCAAATTAAATTCTTAAAAAGACACAAAGATGGATGTATAGGAAAGCAGGGAGTGAATTAAGGAAGAGCTGACAGAGGGGAGGTGATCATTACCAAAGCACGTGGCTTTGCTACAAGGTGATGGTCATGCCTTTAATCCCATCTCTGTGAGTTTCAGGCCAGTCTGGGCTACACAGAGAAACCTTCTCTTGAGAAAAAAAAAAAATTAACCCCCACTTCCAAAAAGCAAAACAAAACAAAACAAAAAATGTGGCCTGAAACTCTCAAAGTGTCTCATGATTGGAGGAAAGGTCAGAAACATCTCCCTTCATCTCTTACTTTAAACAAATTTACTAAAACAAAACATATACATATACGTATACGTATACATATACATACATACATACATACACTCACACATACATTTTAATCTGCCCTTTGAAGGAAAGCACCTCCTATGGAAAGGTCAACTCTCACCCTTGAGGCAGCAGAATTTATCCATACATAAGATCTCTGACCTGTCATGGTTCGCTTCCCTCGTTTGAGAAGGGGTAAGTCAATGAAGTATACAAAGCCATCAGCTAACAAAATCCTCCAAAGACCAAGAGGAGAGAGAACAGGCTCATGGGAGAGAGTGGGGAGCTGGCTGTAACCAGCCCTGCTGGAGTGGGCAGGAGACAGGGGAGGGGGGTCCACCCAATCTGCACACACTGCAGCAAGCAGAAGGTAAGAACTCATGTGGGGATTGGGAAGAGAGTCACAAGATTAGAAAGCTTGAAAACCAGCTGGGGATCAATATGTCACCCTGTAAGGACAGCCTATCGTCTAGATGGAATTCTGGAAATGCAGAATTTTTCAGAAGTTTCCAGGTTGAAAGAAAAGAAAACCAAGTCAAATCAATACAAGTGGCCCAGGAGACAAGATGGGTCGCATCTCAGGCTTCCTAGTGGCCGAATGTACTGGAATTTTACTCAGCATCAGGGCCTTTTCCTCCTCCTTCCTCCTCCTCCTCTTTCCTTTCTTCTTCTCCCCCCACCCCCGGCCCCCAGCCTCTTCCTCCTCCACACAGGCATCTCTGGCATCAGGGTGGCCTCAAACTTTCTATGAAGCTGAACATGACCTTCCCACTCTGACTTTGCTATGAGCACCTCCTGGGTGCTAGGACTACAGGCATCAGCCACTACTTCCTGTCTTAAGTGACCTGGGGACCTAACTCAGGGTTTCAGGGCTGCTAGGCAAGCTCTCTACCCAGTGAGCTACATCCCCAGCCTCTTTTCTTTTCTTTTTTTTTTTTTTTACTTCTAAGTAGATCTCTGATCTCTGACTTCTAGTATCCATCACCTACTACAGGTAATGCTTTGTAAATCTAACCACACACCTCCCTAACAACCAAGAGAGACAGACAGTAGAACGCCCACTTAGTGTCAGTCAGGGCCCTGGAAAGCCTCCTGACCACAGGGAGCTCCCAGATGCTTTGATCCCAGTCAGCAGGCACAGGGTAGATGGATGCTAAGAATGGAAAGCTTTCACTTGCCTTGAGTGGCAGAGGAAATGGTACCAAGCCACACACAGGCCTCCCTGGTGGCTTACTCTTCCAACTCCCCTGCAAATTCTTAGCAGGGAAGTATCAGGCCATCTGAACCCAAACTTTTGAAACGCATGCATCAACCCTACTAATCCCAAGAGCAGATGAGCAAGTTCAAGGTTTGAGTTCGCAAAAGTAAAGCCACTTAATGAAGTTACGGCTAGGAAGGCGAACGCAGTCCTGTCTCTCCCCGACTCTGGTTAAACACTGCAGGCCTGGCCCACACTGGTTTCTGCCTGGTTTTGAGATGTACAGCTAGCACATCAGGCCACGTGCTGTGGGAGAGGCAGGCTTTCTTAGCCTCCCCTAACCTAGAGCTCAGTGCTCTGCACTAGAACAACTGTCTGCCTGCAGCTGTTCCTCCGGCTTTGCTGTCCTGAACATGGGGTGGGGGAGACTGGACAAGGGGAATTCTTGAGGACTATTCGGACCAGGCCAGAGACTATAACCTCATTGTGAAACAGGACAGAGAGGACTCAGTTAATGCCCTCAAGATTTGGTGGGACACAGGTCCTTAGCACTCCTTCACATATTAGGAGCAGATGAGATGTGGAAGAAATGACAGAAAATACCAATGTCTCCATTTTCTTCTAACAAGAAATGTCACTATCTCTCCCCCATGCACAAAGAATACACTAGCCAGAGAGGAGGGAGAAGAGAGACTGAGGGGTCTATATCCCAGCTTAAAATGCTCTCTCAATTACTCCAGGTAACAATCAACACATGGTGCCTTCCCAAGCTAAGCAGGAGTGTGTGTGTGTGGTGTGTATGTTATGTTTGTGTGTGTGGTGTGTGTTATATGTTTGTGTGTGTGGTGGGTATTTCTGTGTTTGTATATGTGTGGTGTATGTGTTTGTGTGTATGTGTGGTGTATATGTTTGTATGTATGGTGTATATATGTGTGTTTGTGTGTGTTATGTATGTCTGTGTTTGTATATGTGTGGTGTGTTTGTGTGTGGTATGTATGGTATGATTTTGTGAGTGTGTGATGTGTATGTGTTTGTATATGTGCATGTGGTGTGTATGTGATGTATATGTGTTTGTATATCTATGTACAGTGTGTATGTATGTTGTGTGTCTCTGTGTAGTGTGTCTGTGTGTGTTTGTGCGTGTGGTGTTGAGTCTTTAACTCCAGACCTTAACCACTAACTTACACCTGCAGCCCTCCTCGGAACATCATTAGGGGTTCATTTCTTGTAAGCCAGACTGAACCAGACTCTGAGAAAGAGGCTTATCTACCATATGTTCACTAACAAGCTGTCTCCTGAAACATTACGATCCACTTTCTATACTTACATTTATGTGTATGCAACCTCCATAGACTTAGTATGGACATTAACGTGTCCATTTATGTGGTTGTTAATCCCTGAAAGGTCTGCTACTCGGAGAGCCATTATGCCACACCTCTGCCTAAAATAAAAAGCAGAGCTGAGCTCTTTGGAAATGCTTGGCGCCCCACTGTATTCCAGACACAACCACAGGCCCTTGGCTCTAGGGATGGGAACACAGAGCTCACTAAAAACCTCAACGATTTTGCACAACAGTCTTGTCATTTCTGCAGCGGAACCTTTGCTATTTACGCTCAATCTCTCTCTCTCTCTCTCTGTCTCTCTCTCTCTGTCTCTCTCTCTCTCTCTGTGTGTGTGTGTGTGTGTGTTTTATTGTACATAATTGCTTCTGGTTACAGACATACCTAAACCTAGTTTCTGCCTGAAGTCAACTCTTTAATAACAATGTCACAAGAAATGCAGAAAACACAAGCTTTCCTACACATGAGCACACACAATTAACTCAAGAGAAGTCATAAAAACTTAATGAAGGCCATGAAGAAACTGAAACCTGACTGGGGAGTTTGGCACACTCCCTTTCGCCAATCCTGGAGCAAATTTTAAAGGCAGCAGTGTCAGCTGATTGGCACAAGCCCTGCAAGCTTCCCTGGCCACTGGCCCCTAACAGGATGTCTGATCCCAGTTAAACCAGGCAAGTGCAGACAAGAAGCGCACACACAGGAATTAAGACCATGAGGCAACTGCTTCTCTAAGGGCAGCTCAGCTGGGAGTTGTTTTGTGGCTGTAGTGACTTCAGTAACATCTGCACACATTCTGGGTGTCGAAAGTTGAGGGGAAGGGTACAAGTCTTGAGTGAGTGAAGGTCAGAGATGTCGCTCTCTGTGCTATGGGCGTAGACAGCCCCTCCAGCAAAGAGGTACCGGGCCCCCAGTGACAAAGGTGGTCTCCGCAGCAGCCACACAGAATCACAAGTGTCTCCTACTTCCTTGTTATCTGACTCACACATGTAAGGCCTCACTCCGTCAATTTATTTTTTAGTTGTTAGCATGAGTTTTAAATTGTTGGCTAACAAGCAACAGGTCGTTATCTCTAAATCACCGAGAAAAGTTAACAAAGAGCAGAACGCTGCTTAGTGTGAAGGAAGGCCTAGAAGCTAGCTTGCTCCTGGATAACAATCAGTCCCTAGAAGTTAGCTGCCCTTGGACACCATGTGATTCCAGCGCTTTCCAGTCTAACCGAATAAAGGAATACCTTCTCAGGACAACTGACGGTGTTCTCAGACAGTAAGGTAAAAGGCTCTATGTCAGGAGTGTGTCTCCCATCACTACACTGTTTAGCTTTTTCACCTGCCCCGCCGCTACGTGGAGGGCAGAATGACGACAGCTGACTAGAAATCATTATGATAACATAAACACTAGAAATCATGATGTTAACATAAATATGCCAGCAAATTAAAAGCATTATATATATATCATTATATATATATACACATACATATATGTATATACATATATGTATATATGTATGTGTATATATGTGTGTGTGTAAATATATATATATATATATATATCCCAGAAATACCAGCCACCGGCAGCAAAGGGAAAAGGCTATGCCTCCAGTAATACATTCTTCAACCTTGGGCTGGTAACTTACTAATCTTTGGGTTAAGATTCTTCACTAGAAAGAGGAAAGATGAAAATAGGCAACCAGTAAAGACAACTTCACTGTTATTCCCATCCCGGAGATCTCCTCACAGAGAAACACAGGTGAAAAGGAGTTTTTGGAATTACTTAATAGTCCCATAACTTAGAGAGGTTAGTGTTAGGGTAAAGTTTCCGCCACTCACACTAGGGGGCAGAGTTCTACCCAAGGGGAGACTTTGGTCTTCAGGCTTAGGGAGACTGGTCGCCCCTCAAAAACCACACACAAATTTTCTAAAAGATCACCAAGTCAAGAACTATTTTCCCTAGAAACAAAACCTCATTCTTCTTAGAGATAAAAGCAACTAAAAACCCAGCCTAGCGGTAATTTACTGTTGTAGACCAACTCAAAAGTCCTGCTGCCTTCATACAGGTAGGAAACAAACGCCCATGAATTAAAAAAACATTAAGGAGTCTCTATTTTCTATATATTTCTGAGGTCTCTATTTTCTATACATTTCCCTTCTTTTAAGTAATGGTTAATGTCTTTCCAGGATGCCTTTCAGGGTGACAGAGACAAACACTTTGGTAAAAGTCAATCGACCATTATACAATACATCACTGTGGCCATTCTAAGTAGCTGTCTGAGAGTACAGTAAGTGAACGTCAGACCTTGAAACACTATAGCCAATTAACTCTGACAAAGCAAGCTAGCCAAAGCGGAGGCAAACTCACCACTCTGATTTGCTGGAAGATTCCAAGACTGTCCTGGATTCACAAAACCTCACCCTGACTTTTCAGCAAAAAATCTCACCAGCCTCCCTCAAAGTCAGCTAAGTTTACTCTGAGCCACTTCAAACCTCAAAACTTAAACAGAATTTATTAAATAAACACAACCAAGAAAGGAATCGGGGCCAAGAAACCAGAGCGGCTCTCCATCCCTGGGGGAAAAGGGAACTTTCAAGTCCCGTCTCAAGTAACTGTGGTGTCCCGCCCTCAAAGACCCTAAAGCGGGCATCGGTTTCATCTTCTAAAATAACCATTGTTTGCCCTAAACAAATTTTATTTAAACTCGAATTCAAGATCTGCCAAAAAAAAAAATGGCATTAAAAACAGGATCATTCGGTCTCGTACTCTGGAATTATCTGCAAACCCGACCTGAGCAGCGCTAGTAAATTAAGGACCCCAGACTTGAAGGCCCAATGAGGCAGGGCAAGCAGTGACCGAGGACCCAGCCGGCCGGCTCACACTTCGTTAGCCGGCTCCTCTGGAAGCCACAGGAAGCCCGCACGTTCGGCAAAGGAAGTCCCAGACCTTTCTTGGAGCAAGGCACCTACAGGCTGCTCCTTTTACCGCGTTTCCTGCACCCCAGCCGTCCGGCCCGCAGCTCTCCCCCACCCGGCGCCCGGGGACTCACCTGGCGCGGAGTGTCAGCTAGCCACCCACGCCCGGGGACATGCGAGCGCAGGACAAACTCAAACCTGCCTAGGCTTACTCATCCGAGACTCGGGGCCGGCGGAGGGAGTGGGGTTTCAGGAGACTCCCACAAAGTTTCCCCTCCTGGGGACGCGCAGGCGCTGGGGTGCGCTCGGTGTGCCGGTCCGGGTCCCGGTCTCAGCCAGGTCCTCCCCGCCACTCACTCACCTCGGGAAAAAAGCTGTCCATTGTTCCGGCGCCCGCACCTTCCCGGCACGGCTCCAGTCGCGGAAGTCAGCGCAGCGGCAGGTCCCGGGAAGCCACGCGTGTCACGGTGCGCCTCGGGGCGACTCCAGCCCGCGGAGCCGCCGCGCTGCCATGCCCCGGTCGCTGCTGCTCCTCCGCACCTTTTGTCCGCGTCTCGGACCTCCTCTGTCCCAACCACAGCCTTTGTCTCTCCTTCCTCCAAGTTCCTCACTTCTGGGCGAAGTGCTCCCGGGCGGAGAACAGCTGGTGGCACATTCTTCCCGAGCTGGGGGAGGGCCGGCTAGGGGCTGGCGACGCGCCTGCCTCCCTTGGAGCTCCGCCGGGGGCGCTCGGTCCCAGCGGGGGTGGGGTGGACGACTGCGGATCACCAGCAAGCCAACAACGGTGAGCTCTCCGGCCCCAGGCGCGGCCGGCTCTCGCCTGCTCTCGGGTCTCGCTTACCCCTGTGCTCGGTCCGCCCCGCCCTCAATCCCCGCCCCAATATATAACCACGCCTCCACGAGTAAAGCCACGCCTTCTACGGACCTGGCCCCGCCCCCAGAAACTCCTCCAACCTGCGGAGACTGAGTGTCTGCTCTCAACTACCCCCAGACCCCGCCTACTCGACTCCTGGTTATGCCTATTGTAGCCCCGCCTACAGCCTGCTCGGGCTTCCCACATGCCGCGCCCTCTCCCAGCTACCACCCAAACCACGCCCACCGGATGCGCGGCCCCGCCCCTCGGAGCCCTGCCCTGTGCTTTCCCTGAGAGCGGCGGGTGCGCGGGCTCCCAGCTACTGCTTAGATCCACTCTGAATCCATGGATCAGTGTGTTTCTCCTGGGTCTTCTTGCCACCGGCCTAGGCGCCATTAGATGACTTGACTCTTCCCTCTGATCGTAGATACTAGAAAGTTACCCGGGACTGAAGAGGAGGGGCCCCACGGCGGTGAATGTTAGACACCCCAAGAACCTGCTCCACGTGGATCTCATCAGTGCGACTCTATCGTTGTGCGATCCCAGGACAGGAAGCGGAAAACAGGAATCTGAACTTTTGAAAGCTGCTTTTCCTTGTTGAGTTTCTCTGCTCCAAGTGGGCTTTTTGATAGCCACAGGGAAATGTTTTGTATACTGGAAGGGGACGTGTCCTATAGCACTTTAAAATTGTAACCTCTTTTTCTGGACGTAAAGGAAGTAGAGCAGATGCGAGAGAGATGGGTAATTGCTCTCGGTTCACCAGGAGTCAGTCCTGATTCTCACCGAGACAACTCCTCCAGCTTTATTGTGGCCAGGAATCTGGGGATCCTGTAACACAGACTGGGATTCCTAAGTCTGCTTTCCTAACAGGAGTCCAGATGGCCCTCCAAAGGTGGTGCTTGGCCCAGTGCAGAAAGAACTCCCAACAGCGCAGAAGGAGTTTCCTTCTGTAGCAGTTTAGCAAGATCAGGTTTGTTGTTCCAAGTACTGGATCTATGAACCCTTTGAACCAACCGGCTGGGTGTAGTCAGACTCACTCAGGAGCCACACAGCTGGTCCAGCAGCGGGTTGTTAACTGGCACGCTGGGAACAACAATGAACTGATTTGAGAAGTTCTACTTAAAGGGTTTGTCAACTGCTAGCCGCTTGAGAAAAATACTTTCCAGGGCAGTCTTTCTGGAAACAGACACAGCCTTCACTATCCCAAGCCACACCCTGCCTGGTTAGGTACCCGCTTCTTAGGTTTTTTTTCCAGATGTTGGAAGATCAATCACATATTTGACTTTTTCTTGATGTCCTATTCACCTGCAGTTGGGAGAGTCGAAGCTTGTGCTCAGACTGAACGAAATGGCTGAACACATGAACCATCTTGTCATCTTTATTTGGGAATTTAAGCATTATTGTATTCCAAAGCATTACATTAGTGTTGGTGTCCTTACTCCCATCTCCCCACTTTGAGGGAAGATTCAAGGTATAAACGAGTTAATGATACATGTGCTATGCCACATGGCTGGATTCTTCCACGGGTTTACACGAGGCTGAAGGAAGGTTAAGATGGAGCCAGAACAGATACCAAAAATGCTCAACACAACCAAAATGCTTAGTCAAATGAGCTTTGCCACCAGCTGTGTTCAGGTAGGGCAGCTGAACAATTATGCCATTATCCCATTAATCTACACACATCTCTGCAAGAAAAATGATTTAAAGAGCTGGTTAGAGTGTGTGGGTGTGAATTGGTTCCCAGCATCGGTCCTGTTCCAAACTCGTTGGGCAACCTTGGCCCCTGGCCTTTCGGAAGTCACCATCCAAGCCAATCCTAGCTCATCAGCTAAAACAGATGTGCTACATTTACACAACGCTTGGTAATAGAGAAGCCTGGAACTACCTAACTGCATGGCCACTCTGGGCTTTCCCTTCTTTTTCTGCAGATTTAAAACGTAAAAAAAGAAACAAAACAAAACCTAAAGTCTGTTCATTTTTCCTTAGAGACAGGATCTGGAGTATCCCAGGATATTCTAGAATTCTCTGTGTAGCTTAAGGTGACTCTGAGCTTCTGATGTTTCCTGCCTCTAGGGCACTTTGGCATCCCTGAGAATAGAGCCCAAAGCTTTGTGTATTCTAGACAAGCACTCTACTAACTGAGCTAGCCCCAGCCTGTTGTTGAGCCTAAGTAGCTCAGGCCTGTCTCATACCTGAGGTCCTTCTTCTGTCTCAGCTTTCTGAGCACTGGCATAGGCCTGAGCCTACACAGTAGGTTTGGGTTTTTTTGTTTTTAAAGTGCTGTTGTGTTTGTTATTATAATTTAAAGGAATGATAAATAAATACATGTTAAAACAACACAGTTTATGAAAAACAACTATATGGTCCAAAATGAAAATTATAGTTAATAAAATATTGCTTGTGTATTTTTTTTGCTTTATAGAAAATATTGAGTTATTGTATTTACTTTTGCATTTATTCTGATTCAACATGTTTTGGTTGAACATTAATAATGTTCAAGAATATACTAATATTCTTTCATATAATTATGAATGTTCTTTACATGACATCAAAACAATAGAGAAGCATTCAAAGGGTTCATTTATGATAAGAAATCTGAAGCCATATGCATGCATAGTTTTTAGTTGTTTTTTTGGGTGGAGGCAAGGGGTTTGTTAAGACAAGATCTCTTTACTTAGCTTTGATTGTCCTGGAACCTAAGCTCACCTCAAACGCAGAGATCTATGAGCCCCTACCTCCCTAGTAGAGGAACTAAAGGTCTTGGGACATCATGATCAGTCATAGATATATGTCACTTAAGAAGATATAGTTAATAAGTGTCCCCTACTTAACTCATATAGGAAAAATTATACACCAGATCCCACATGCAGAGTCAAATTTGTGCAATTGTTTTGCTTATTTAAAACATGTTGGGGCCAGGTGTGGTGGCGCATGCCTTTAATCCCAGCACTCGGGAGGCAGAGGCAGACGGATTTCTGAGTTTGAGGCCAGCCTGGTCTACAGAGTGAGTTCCAGGACAGCCAGGGCTACACAGAGAAACCCTGTCTCGAAAAACCAAAAAACAAACAAACAACAAAAAACAAAACAAACAAACAAAAAAAAACCCACACACACACACAAAAAAAACATGTTGGGGCTGGAGAGATGGCTCAGAGGTTAGGAGCACTGGCTGCTCTTCCAGAGGTCTAGAGTTCAATTCCCAGCAACCACATGGTGGCTCACAACCATCTTTAATGAGATCTGGTGCCATCTTCTGGTCTTTAGGCATAATGCAGGAGACTGCTGTATATATAATAAATAGATAAATCTTTTTTTAAAAAAATGCTTAACACCGTATGCAAAGACACTAGGGCAGTGTTTTAAAAGAGAAGCAAAACACAAACCCAACAAAGAAGCCTGGCCCTGGATCCCTGAGGTAGCATGGAGGAGGGCCTGAGAATCTGCATTTCAGCAAGCATACAGGTGGGCCATGTGCAGCTTGAGAGTCTTTGCAGAATCTGTCAGATTTTCTGTCTATGTGCACATTCTCAAGAGGTGGGAAAACAAACCTTAGCAGTAAGACTGTCTGTGGAACAAACAGCCAAGTTATTCTAAGCATTCCCAGGAGGCCATGCAAGCTCCAAGCCTTTGGGACAGCATCGGATCCCTGAGAGGCTCTTAAACTCACAAGCTCTTTGACAAGACTGACCGAGAAAGGGAGACACTTTAAATCAATAGATTTCTAAGAATATCTACTCTTGCTACTTTTTAGGGGGAATGGTTGGTTGGGTTTTAATCTGAGTTGTTAAATACTTCCTCTTGAGGCTGTGCTACTGACTGGACAAAGCTAAAGGTCAAACCTTGCCCACGTCAAGTGACAAAGTCACAAGAACCTTATGCTAAGTGTGAGCCGGGACATTGTTTGAGCCAAGGTATGTTCTCAGCTCTCCTACGTATAATTCAAAGGTATTATATCTGGCTAATAAGCTACCACATTTATAAAATGAAAGACCTCAAAGGCCAAGGTGAAGCTTTCTTTCTTACTGGCAAACATTATTTCACAACTGGAAAAAGAATTCTGTTCTGGGGCTGGAGAGAAGGCTCAGCAGTTAAGAGCACTGACTGTTCTTCCTAGAGGTCCTGTGTTCAATTCCCAGCAACCACATGATGGCTCCCAACCATCTGTAATGGGATACGATGCCCTCTTCTGGTGTGTCTGAAGAGAGCTACAGTGTACTCACATACATAAAATATACTTACATACATAAAATAAATAAATCTTTAAAAAAATAAAAAGAAGCCGGGCGTGGTGGCGCACGCCTTTAATCCCAGCACTCGGGAGGCAGAGGCAGGCGGATTTCTGAGTTCGAGGCCAGCCTGGTCTACAAAGTGAGTTCCAGGACAGCCAGGGCTACACAGAGAAACCCTGTCTCGAAAAACCAAAAAAAAAAAAAAAAATAAATAAAATAAATAAATAAAAAGAATTCTGTTCCTATCAACTGGATCACTTTCTCCAACTCAAGCTGTATATGTCTCCGGGTGCGTTGGATAATATAATTGTACCCTGTTTGTTTTCCTCCACGTGTTTGTTTGCTTTCAATTGAGATGTGTTGTCTTAATTTCCTTTATAAATCCAAGCAGAGTCCTCTGTGGTTGTTAACTCTCTTGCTGCTGATGCTTATCTTGCTGTGAGTGCAGGTGGACTGTTTCTCACTATCTTTGTTTTTATTAAATACCCAGTGTTTAATTGCTCCGCTGTAATGCTTTAATTACTAGTTAGAGAAAGGGAAAGTTCTGGAGGGTTTTTTCACACAAATTAGAAGTTAATAACTGACACAATTTAAGACTCCTTTCATGCTTTACTTAATAGTAGGCTATCCTGTAGGTTCACCTACACACTTGGGTGGTAAAATTTTTTTCAATGTTTTTTGTCGTCTTGAAAAAGAAATGAAAGTTAAGAAGATTTGTAACTTTTTAATTTTTTTATGTGTATGGGTATTTTGCCTGCATGTATATGTCTGTGCACCATGTGTGTGTCTGGTGCCTGTGGATTTCATTTTCATGCCTGGCCTAGTCCTGTTACATATAATATATCATATAATAATCTCGGAAAGTGTGTATGGTTTTCTCCTTGATTTCCCTGTGTCTATGTACCTCCTCTTTCTCTCATTACTTTAAAATGGCCGCAGGCTGACTTTCCAAAATCTATCCTTTTTCACCTCGGGGGTCATTTAAGACGTATGTCTCCAAGCATCTAGCTGTCATGCACTTCTTTCTTGAACTTTCAACCTTTCCCGATTTTTCTCCAAAGCCAATAAATACAGTTGTGCCTTCCCGGAAAACATTTGTTCCTTAACCCGGTTATTCCCTGAACCACTGGATCATCTCTCTTCTGTTCAGTTATGGTTAGTTCTTCCAAAGGTCCATCTGTTGGAGGCTTGTTCCATACGCAATAGCATTGAAAACTGGTAGAACCTGGGGATGTAGCCTCCACTGATAAAATTCTTGCTGAGCACATATGCAGACTGGGGTTTGAGCACCAGCATCCTGCAAAACAAAGTGTATTAGCGACCAAGGCAACTTCTCCTTCTCCTTCTCCTTCTCCTTCTCCTTCTCCTTCTCCTTCTCCTTCTCCTTCTCCTTCTCCTTCTCCTTCTCCTTCTCCTTCTCCTTCTCCTTCTCCTTCTCCTTCTCCTCTCCTTCTCCTTCTCCTTCTTCTCCTTCTCCTTCTTCTCCTCCTCCTCCTCCTTCTTCTTTCTTGGATATTTTCTTTATTTATATTTCAAATATTTTCCCTTTTCCAGGTCTCCCCTTCAGAAACCCCCTATCCCATCCCCCATTCCCCTGCCTCTATGAGGGTGCTCCCTCAACCACCCACCCACTCCTATCTTCCCACCCTGGCATTCCTCTACACTGGGGCATCAAACACCCTCAGGCTCAAGGGCCTCTCCTCCCACTGATGTCCAACAAAGCCATCCTCTGCCACATATGCAGCCAATGCCATGGGTCACTCCATGTGTAATCTTTGGTTGGTAGTCCAGTCCCCGGGAGCTCTGGGGGGTGGGGGTGGGGTCTGGCCTGTTGACACTGTTGCTTCCTCCATGGGGCTGCAAACCCCCTCAGCTCCTTCAGTCCCTTCTCCAATTCCTCCATCCAGGACCCCCACATTCAGTCCAACGGTTGACTGCAAGCATCCACCTCTATATTTGTCAGGCTCTGGCAGAGCCTCTCAGAAGACAGCCATATCAGGCTTCCAACAGCAAGCACTTCCCTGGCACCAAAATAGCCTCCGGGTTTGGTGTCTTTATATGGGATGGATCCCCAGGTGGGGAAGTTTTTGATTGACCTTTCCTTCAGTCTCTGCTCCACACTTTGTCTCCACATTTCCTCCTGTGAGTACCAAGGCAACTTCTAGAAGGAAGAGTTTATTTGGGCTTACAGGTCAGAGGGAGAGGCCTTAAAGGCAGGATCATGGATGACGAGAGGTAGAGGTGGAGAGATCACATCTTTACTCACAACATGAAGCAGAGAAAGAATCGAAAGTTGGGTGAGACTCTAAATTCCCAAAGCCCGCCCTCAGTCCCAGAATTCCCTCAGCAAGGCTGTACCTTCCCAAGTAGCATCACCAACTGAGACCTTGAGTTCTGGCACCTGTGCCTCCAGGGATAGTTCTCATCCACCACGTGGGCACACGCGCACACACACAGTGGCTACTGTGTGCTACAGAGAGGGTCTCTACCGTCGCAAGTATTTGAACACTTGTTCCCAGTTGGTGATGCCGTTTGAGAAGGGACATACTAATAATTTCAGAACTCGGTGAATGGAGGCAGCAAGTCAGAAGTTCAAGTTCATCATTGGCTACATACGAAGTCAGAGGTCAACCTGGGCTACATGAGAGACTGTCTCCATCCCCCCATCCCCCACCCCCCGTGAATGGGGAATTTTAATATTAAGGCGTAAATGGAACTAATTTGTTGCAGAGGCTCCACTTCAGTAGGAGTTAATGACTGCTCCTGAAAGTAGGTTTTACTCCGAAGCGAGGCTGCTCGGCCCGCTTGGTGTCTTTTGCGCATGTCTGTTTCTCAGCCTCCTTTTCTCGACACACACCAGGATCATACTGTTTGGATGCCTCAAACATCAAAACCATCAACCAAACAAGGGTCCTTCCCATTATCTGGCTTCAGACATTTATTCTATTACAGTGAGGCAAAAGGGTAGTCCCCTCACTCTCCAGGGTTGGCACTCTGTCTGCCAGACTGTCAACGCTTCAGCCCTCCGGGGGCCGACGTTTGTCCTCTGCCCTTGTTTTCAAATCTTGTCGTCTTTGATGTGTCCTTCTTTTTAAATTCTCTAGCTTCTTAATTTAAGGGCCAACTTCTGTGCGACCTGTAGAGTTAGCCATGGAGTCCTGTCCTTTGATGTAATGATCTTAAAGGGCCTGAGACAGTTTTTGTTGTTTTGTTTTGTTTTTAAACAAAGTGGCCTGCTTTTAATCTGGCTCTGAGTTCTCTCTCTCTCTCTCTCTCTCTCTCTCTCTCTCTCTCTCTCTCACACACACACACACACACACACACACACACCTCATTATAGTCAGGGGAGCGGGATAGGAACAGACGGTCGCGTGCATGGTAGACAGTGCTCCAGCCTCTTTCTGGTCCTTCTGCGAGCTCTTCTCCTCTAGCCTCCCAAATGGGACCAATTGCAAGCATACAACTTCTCACTTCTTCTAACATCCTCATCCCCAGTTCCCATCACTTCAACTACCATTCCCTTCTAAACAATGCCTGCCTCTACTGGAGTCCTCAACTTAAGCTTTCAAATGGCTCCTGTTCCTCACCGCTTCCCAGTGGGGGGTTTTTCCTTCATATTTTATGCCCCCAAAGGGAAGCTTCTTCACTCTCCACATCAACTTCCTTGTCTTTGTTAAAGCAGTAGTTCCTGTGAAGGGAGGGCACACATCATTTAGACCTGCCCTACAGCATTGGATGGGCATAGCCATGTGCTAAGAGTATCCTACATCATGAATCACGTTCAACCTAATGGAGAATTTCAAAACCACCCTCACTCCAAATACATGGCTTTCATTCTACCGATCGATATACTCACTTAAGGCTTAATCAAGGAGTTTAATCCCAAAGGTTATGGTAACCTATGTGTTAACTATGGAAGCTCAGAATACCAGTTTGACCAGCTCAGGGCATGATAGAGGCAGTGGCTACTTGTAACATCAATTCTGTAATGTATCTTAAATCAAATATATATACTATATGGGCCCTATATGTCCAAAGGGAAGGCTTGGGGAGCTGGGTCAAAAAAGCATAAGTGTGGCCACTCCTGTGTGAACGATGGGTGACTCATGTCATACATCACAGGGCTGAATAGAGCAAACTTTCCTTAGAAGCCTGGAAAGGCCTTATTTTCTCTCTTAAGTTTTCCTGGAAATACCACTCTACATTTTGCTTCTTGAATGAGTTGAGAATATGTCTGGATTTTTCCTTCCAAAAGCTTCCATTAAGTGTGCTGCTGTTGATTGTTAAGGATAGGGATTCAGAGGACTGCCCAGAGTCGTTACTACAAGGATGTCCAAGGGCAAAAGAGGAATAGCTAAAAACGGGACCCAGCCTCTCGGAGGGATTAAGCACACAGTGGCAACTGCGGGCTGCAGCAAGCCCTTTGGGGTCCTATCAACTTCTCAATAACAAGCCACTCAAACTAAAGGCTGAACATCACTGTGGGTTAATTTACACAGCTTTGTGTTGTGACCTGGTTCCTGCTATGGCTGTCACCTGTGCAATCTCAGGAGGCTACAGTCAGACTGTTGGGGATCTAAAGTGTTCCCTATGGGAGGAACCTTCATGGAACAGTTGGGACAAATGTTCTATCTCTTCTATCTTTCTTCATGAAATGGCAGTCTTCATCATGAAAACTCTCTCCTCCTCCTCTTCCTCCTCCTCCTCCTTCTCCTCTTCCTCCTCCCCTCCCCCTCCTCCTCCTCCTCCTCCTCCTCCTCTTCTTCTTCTTCTTCTTCTTCTTCTTCTTCTTCTTCTTCTTCTTCTTCTTCTTCTTCTTCTTCTTCCTCTCTTCTTCTTCTTCTTCTTCTTCTTCTTCTTCTTCTTCCTCCTCTCTTCTTCTTCTTCTTCTTCTTCTTCTTCTTCTTCTTCTTCTTCTTCTTCTTCTTCTTCTTCTTCTCTCTCTCTCTCTCTCTCTCTCTCTCTCTCTCTCTCTCTCTCTCTCTCTCTCTCTCTCCTCTGCCTATCCTGGAACTTGCTTTGTAGACCAGGCTGGCTTCTGACTCTGGAGTGCTGGGATTAAAGGTGTGCACTACCATGCCCAGCTGAGAAAACCTCTTGAGAGGTGGCACATGAATCAAATGATGTTAACTACTTTCACACGGTCAGACCCTGACCTAGGGCTCATGGAGGTTCCAACCCCCTTTTCGTGGAAGAATGTCAAAAAAATAAGAATAAAAATCTGTAACCAAATTTGATGGGAAGAGGAGTATGTTAATTAGTTTGTTGTCAGTATGATAACATAGTGAAAAAATGCAAAAGAAGGAAAAATTTATCTTGGTTCATGGTTTGGACCATCCCATGGTCATTTGTCTGTGTGGTTGTGGGCCTTGGATAAAACAAATATCATGGCAAGGCTATGAAGGAACAGAGATGCTCACTTCACAGTGGCCAGGGGATAAAGATGGGGAAAGAAACTTGCCAGGAACAGGAATATCCTCCTTGGGGCAAAGCACACAGTTCACTTGTGAGAGTACTTGCCTAGGCATGTGCAGAGCACATGTGCCTAGGCATGTGCAAAGCACACAGTTCACTTGTGAGAGTACTTGCCTAGGCATGTGCAGAGCACATGTGCCTAGGCATGTGCAGAGCACACAGTTCACTTGTGAGAGTACTTGCCTAGGCATGTGCAGAGCACACGGTTCACTTGTGAGAGTGCTTGCCTAGGCATGTGCAGAGCACACAGTTCACTTGTGAGAGTGCTTGCCTAGGCATGTGCAGAGCACACAGTTCACTTGTGAGAGTGCTTGCCTAGGCATGTGCAGAGCACACAGTTCACTTGTGAGAGTGCTTGCCTAGGCATGTGCAGAGCACACAGTTCACTTGTGAGAGTGCTTGCCTAGGCATGTGCAGAGCACACAGTTCACTTGTGAGAGTGCTTGCCTAGGCATGTGCAGAGCACACGGTTCACTTGTGAGAGTACTTGCCTAGGCATGTGCAGAGCACACGGTTCACTTGTGAGAGTACTTGCCTAGGCATGTGCAGAGCTCTGGACTTGATCTTAGTGCCATTTAGAGGTAACAAGTGGGAGGTCAGAAGGTCAGTGTCATTGTCAGCTAAGTGATGGGTGCGAAGGTGGCCTCCTGAGACCCTGGAGCAGGGTGGACATCTCTACAGATCATCACATACTCTGTCCAGCTAGGTCCTACCTCTACCTCCCCAGAGTTCATTTAATTGCAAACCCAGTCTGATAGACTAATCCATTGGAAAGGTTAGAGCCCTCATGGTGCAATCAGCTTGAAATACTGAGAAATCCAGGATCAAGCCTTCAAATCATAAGTCTTCTCAGGGCTTAGGAGGGGGTTTTATATCCAGATCACAACAAGGGAGCAAAATTACTGGAACACCAGGTTCATAACTGTGTAACCCAGTGGCGCTTAATATATTCCTGGTGTCATGCAAACATAACCACAATGGAGTCCTGGAGTATTTTCATAACTCCTCTACCTTCAGCCTTTAGATTCCACAAATTTGTTTTCTACTTGAATTTACCTGCTCTGGATTGTGTGTAAGTGCAACCAGTTAACAGTTTTTTCTTTTCTTTTCCTTTTGGGAGATGGGGTCAGCTGGCCTGGGACTCACTATGTAGAAGTTGTTCTTTAACTCACAGAGATCCTCCTGCCTCTGCCTATGCTAGAATCAAAGACCTGCACCACCATTTTCCTGCCTTTGTAGCAATCTCTAATTCATATGATTATTATTAGCAGATAAAATAATAGAATTATTGGATATGAATAAGTAAAAGAAAAACTATAAAAGAACATGTTTCCTCTATCTGCTAGAGGGTTTTTGTTTGTTTATTTGTTTGATAAACAGGCTTAAAACATATGTTTATTTCTTACTACAAACAAAGCCTAGAAAGCTGGACTATTCCAGAAGGGCCTCAGGGGCACTGCACCTTGGCCATCTGACAAATTCCAATATGGCCTTGCCTCTGTTCCTGAGATAGCAGGAAGTGGCAGGGAAAATACCAAGAGCACAAAGCATGCATGCAGATTCCACAGCTCTGGAAGATTCCAGCTCTTTCAGATGTTTCTCCTCATTTCTCGTTACCAGAACTCAGTTGTTAGTAGCCAGGAAAGCAAAACAATAACAACAACAAAACCAAAACCACTGTCGATGTTTTGTATTCCTTTCCCACAGCTAACCATCGTTATTTAAAAGAAGGAATAACAAGGTATTAGGGAGCAGCTATGTTTCTTCCCCTCGATAAATTAAGTGGGTGACAAACTTCGAATGAGAGGACAAAGGTGATTACTGCTGTTATTTCCCGATATCAGTGACAATAGCAGCCAAACTTATCCTTTACACTCTCCTATAATTTCTTGATGTTCGGGCAAAGCCTGTAATATCAGAAAGACAGTGCTATTTTGAAGAATACATTTTATATCCTCTGTAAAATAATTATTTTAATTTTTCTTCTTTTTTATTGTTTAAGAAATTCCTTACTTTGTGACTTTGGTGTCACACATTAACAGTTACAAAGAAGAATAAGGCAGAAATCAATAGGCTAGTTGCAGGGATACAGAGAGGGAGGGGAAGGATGGATTGGGGGGGAAAGAGAGAGAGAGAGAGAGTAGATAGGGTTTCAGGGTTTCATTATGTAGGCCTGTCTAGCCTGGAACTTGCTATGTAGACCAGGCTAGCCTGAAACTCACAGACATCCTCTTAGTGCTGAGAACATAGGGGTGAACTCCCATGCTCAGCTAAAAAGAGAATATCTGAATCTCCAAAGAGAACGCAGTGTGCAGAACGCACATGAGGGAGGTCACACAATGACAGGAGGACCATGTGCAAACTAAGGTGAAAAGCCTGGGGAGAGAGACCAAACCTGCACCTTAAGCCTCTAAACTGGTGCAAAGATTAATTCTGTCATTTAAGCCACACAGTCTGTGGCATTTGCTTTTTCTGATAAAGCAAACAAGCAAGGGGAACCGGAAAGAAAATGGCAAAGAAAACTACATTTGAGCCACACCCCTGCCAGGGAGAGAAGAAAGGCAAAGCGCACCCCAGTCTAGGTGTGAAAAGCCTTTTCAGCAGAGTATTGATCCGATCTGGATGTGATCCATTCTGAAAGTGCCTATGTGTTGGAATTTGGTCCCCAGAGAGGCTCCATTGGAAGCTGGTTATGAAACACCAGGGGCTCAGAGGCGGAGCTCCGTGCATGGTAACTAAGTCATTGGAACACTGCCCTCTAAGAAATTAATGTCCTCATGAGAGCCAGCTTAGTTCTCTCAGGAAGGGCTTCCCAGCTCTGCACCAGAGTTCTGGCTTCTTGTCTCACCGTGTGGTCCTTTCCTCTCTCACATAATTATGTTATTTGCATTTCAGCTCTAAGCTCAGCAAGCTCCCTAGCCTTCTGGTATTTTCTTATAATAATGGAAAATGGATGAAGACAGGCAACAGTCAGTGATGGGGATAAGGTTGGGTGTGCACATGTGGGGTTAGAAGAGACAAACGTGCAATGTCTGCTTTAAAACTTCACTAAGTGAGCTTACCATCAGTAGTAGTACGCTGGTATTAGACAACGAACTCTAAGGGAAGTTGCCCTCCTGGTTTACAGCATTTAACAGGTCCTTTTACATCAATACCCTCACCAGTTTTAAAAATGTCAACATGGTTCTAAACATGGAGCTGAAAACAGAGCAGGATTAAAACATTTTTCATTTCATTTCTACCGTGGAAGCTACTACAGACTAAATGGCTTCCACTGCACAGGTAATTAGTAAAGTATACTAGGATAACTTAAGATAATGGGCTTTTAATAGTTACCACCTTTTAATAGAATGTACTTATTGTGGGTTATGTAACTCAATTTTGAGCAATAGCTATGGTTAACAGCTAGCTCGCAGATTCTGGGTAATTGAATGATAGAATCCCATAGATTACTAAGAACACACCTTACAAAGACTATTTTATAAGTCACTGTTCTTGTTCATGAGGATTAAGACTCAGAAAATGAAGCAATACTCAGTGAATTGGACATCATTTTCAGGAGATCGTACACACACACATACACACAAAGTAAAGATGAACTTGAGAGTTGGAGTATAGCTCAGTTGATAGAGGAGTAGGGAGCAGGCTCAGAACTCTGCATTAGAACCCCAGCACTGTGTTAGCAGGGCTTTGTGGCATGAGACTGTAATCCCAACCCTTGGTAAGTGGATGCAGGAGAATCAGCAGTTCAAGGTCATCCTTGAATGTGAAGTGAGTTAGAGGGACTAGAGAGATGGCTCAGACATTAAGAGCTCAATTTGCTCTTTCAGAGGACTGGAGGTTGGTGTGTAGCACCCACACTGGGGCTCACAGTCTGTAACTCCAGCTCTTGGAATCTGACAGGTCCTCTGGCTCTGTGGGCACCAGGTACACACATAGATGCAGAGATATACATGCAGGCATAACACCTACACTCAGAAAAAAAAAAAAAGAAAGAAAGAAACAAAGTGAGTTCAAAGCCAGCACGCGATACATAAGAGCCCAAATCAGATAAAGGACCCAAGGGAGACTAGGACTATAGCTCAATTGGCAGGGTACTTGCTTTGCATGCAGGAGGATGTGGGCTCGATTCCCCAGTACCACAGAACAACAG
This sequence comes from Mus caroli, assembly GCF_978045245.1. Taxonomy (NCBI): domain Eukaryota; kingdom Metazoa; phylum Chordata; class Mammalia; order Rodentia; family Muridae; genus Mus; species Mus caroli. The sequence goes on from NW_028227271.1 coordinate 78,895,976, forward strand.
CAATAATAATAATAATAATAGCGATGTGAGGGTCTTGCTATCAGAGGTCTGAGACTGAAGACTCCCACGGAGAAAGACTTTTCTAATCTACAAGTGGTGTTTAAAGCATGACAGAGGAGGTGAGGTTAACTTTTGCCTTCAAGAAGAGAGGTTGGAATGCAGGAGGAAGATAAGAAAGGCAAGGCTCTAAGGAGATCGGGCTGGCCCAGATGGAGCAGACTGAGAATCTGAGAGGAGGGTGGATGAGGAATTTTCTGAAGGGGTACTCTTCATGGAGTGCTTAGGGTACTAGGAGATAAGGCAGCTTGAATATTTACATTGTTCTTGAATACTTACATTGGTAAACTGTAGGCTAACTAGTGTTTATCTTGATGTCCCGAGTATTGAGGCTTTTTTAGTGCATGAAAGAGAATGAGAGATTCCGGATATTTTTTAAACCACTGGGTAAAGGCTGGGAGAGAGACAAGACAGGCATTCTCCAAGGCTCAGGATCAGACCCATCTGACAAACGAGGTGCTATCAGGTGAGAAATTGCTCGCACCAGGAAACCCCTTTGGAAGGTCCAGAGAAGCAGATCCTGACCTATTCCCACTAAAGACCCATGCCTCGCCTCCAAAGTCTCCCTGAAACCCATATTTTCTCACCACCATTATCTTTCCTCACCACAGCTTCTTCTTCTCCCTGGCCAGAACATTTGCATCAGAGGATAGCCTGCCTGAGTAGCCCTGATAATGGGCATGTTTCCTGCTCCAGCCTGCACCTCCAGAGCCAGACATATCTGAAGCATCCTTCCTCCTCTGTCTCTTTTGCCAGTGTCACCAGTGATTTCTCTGCTGCTGTCAACACAGCAAGAGCAGACTTTAAGACGGGAACCAGTGAAGTGGTGGCCAGCCTACGCTACAATGAGACCTGTCTTAAACAATTGAGTAAACCAACAACAACACTTTATTTGGGGCCCTTATACCTCCTGGACTGCTCTCTTCCATTTACCATCAAATGCTAGCTGTTTCTGAGGCTGACAAAGGACCCACCTCCTACCTCTTTCATCCACAACTCCCCAGTATGACTCTAGCTTCTTTAGAATCTAGGCAAAAGAGCAATAGCTATGGAGTTTTCAATTGGGGGGGGGCGGGCTTTGCACATATTTCCTTCATGTGTGGCATTTCTGTGAGGTCTCTATTTACTCTGGGAAGCTGTCTTCCTCTTCCCTGGGGGATCAACACAGGAGTTAGCTTAACAGCCCATCCAACCTGCCCTTAGGTAGAACATTAATCCCACCCAACTCCATTCATAGTATTTACCATTCACTGAAATGGCCTTCTGTGCCCATCAGCAAATAGTGGCCCGTGGGTAACCTCTTGCACCAAGCTTGTTGAAATGATGCGTTAGTGTGATATGCCTGCCATCCCTGTTCACTTACAGGTTGAACGTGGATGCCTTGTGGTATGGTAGCTGACCTGACCACAGCAGCAAGGACTAAATATTTACTTCTGCCCCTCTCAGAGAGATTTGCAGATCCAGGCTACGCGATTACTGTATCTCCTAGCTTACTGTCTGCCATCTCCCGCAGAAAGTTGTATTCCTGATCTTAAACCAATAGATGTGTCTATATTATTCCCTACAGTATCCCCGGCACACAGAGGGATCCTGCCACAGATGCACTAATGAGGAGGAATCATCCTGTTTATCAAAATATTCAAGTGAGAATCTTCGTCAAGCTATGTCACAACACTCCCACCACCACCACCACCACCACCACCACCACCACCACCACCATCAGGGACTAAGCAGGTGAGCAGATGCCAGAGCGGAGATGGCACAGCTCTGAACGCTTTGCTTGTGTTACAGTGTTGGATGCTAACAGCCACTGTCGATGAGTGTTCATTCTGCTCTTAGGAAGAAAGAGCTCGATTGACCAAATCCCCGATGGTCAATGGTCTCCCAAGCCCTCACTCTTTGTTCTGTCATATTCACTCACAAAAGGCCACAAAGCTCAGGGTAAGATGGGACAGAGTTCACAGTGGGATGTTTCAGCTCTGCAACTGAATCTCTAATAATTTTGCTTCTCATGCTCTTGTGTTTTATGTGAGATCCTCAAGGTACCTAGGTGTTTGACACACAGTGGGTATTCTAAAATAGTGCTGGACATATACAATGGATATTCTGATGTTGGTCCCTTTCTTTAGGACGGGGAATGGGGGCATGGTGAGTGGTGCTCTCTCTCCAGCCTCTAGCTTGGGGAAGCATGAGAATTGCCCCCAAATACCACAGTCCTTCCCACCCTGATCACTTCTATTTGATCCTGGCCACTGGCCTTGGTCTGGAAAATTCCCACTGTTACTTTGACTGCTTTCTTTCCCTTTGAGGCACAGAATTCCATTTGGATTTCTTCTTAACTACCTTCCTATAGCAAGGCGTCGCGTGCTGATCACTACTCAAGGACAGACAGAGGACTTTAAACAAAAAAAGCGGCACCCATAAAACTTACCCAGCCTCTGAGCTGGTGTTTGGATAAGCACAGAGAGTCATGTAAACAGGGAAAAGCATGGCCAATAATGTTAGGAATACAAGAACTCTATGCTTCTGCATGGGTCATTTGTCAGGGAAGATGGTGGGAAGGAAGAGGGAGAAATATATTATGGATCGGGACTGGACAAGGGACTCTGAATTAAGCACAAAAGCAGCCTTGACAAACTGGAGGGGAGGAACAGATTCATCTGTGACATTGTTAGGTTTCTTGAGGAGCCAGCCACAGGGTAGCTCTTCCTCCCCCTGTCTCCCCCTGAATTTCACAGTGCCTCTGACCACTGAGAAGCTATCAGAAATATTAATAAGGTATGATCCTCTGGACACTGTGAGACAGCTAGTTGGAATATAAAATTGTCCTCCACAAAGGGGGTGTGTTTGCATGTTTGAGGAAGTTTGGGATTTGTAGTGAACTGAGTACTCACTGCCTGAGAGCAGTCATAGCTTCCTCAACTCTTTCTGCTTGGTAAATGCCTCACTTTGAGGAAGGAGACTTGGAAATGAGACAAGAAGAGGCCAAGGCCTTTGTGTGACGTTTGGTGCCCAACACCAGAAGCAGTGAACCACTTTCAAAGTAAACAAAGCAAGTCTGACGAGTTTTCCTAAGTCTGACTGGTCAAATATACAAGAAATGTGAATATAGTCTGCCAAAATTTTTCATCAGTCCCCCAAAATGTGCATGATGCTTTTCCCCCTTGTGTTGTAGACAAACTCCTTTTCGCTATCAACGAGAAAAAGCAAATTCCTCCTAAGTAGGCCAGAATATAGACCGATTCTGTTTATTTTCTTTTTTTTTTTAAAGATTTATTTATTTATTACATGTAAGTACACTGTAGCTGTCTTCAGACACACCAGAAGAGGGAGTCAGATCTTGTTCAGGATGGTTGTGAGCCACCATGTGGTTGCTGGGATTTGAACTAAGGACCTTTGGAAGAGCAGTCGGGTGCTCTTACCTGCTGAGCCATCTCATCTCACCAGCCCTGCTTCTTTTCTCTATAGAAAATGTGAGCAGGAGAACTACCACCTGCAGACATGCTTAAGGATCATCGCAGTTTGCTGTCTCTTGCTCTGATTACGATCATAACACAAAACACCTTGGGGAGGAGATTCATTTCATCTCACAAGTTCTGTATAGACCATGATGGAGGGAAGTCAGGGCAGGGACCTGGAGCCGGGAACTGTCCGGAGGAACACTGCTCGCTGGCTCACTCCTCAGGGTTTGCCCAGGAACAGCACCACCCATACTGGGCTGGGCCCTCTTATATGAATCATCGTTAATCAAGAAAATGTCCCCACAGACTTGTCTACAGGTGATCTGATGGCAACAATCATTTTGTTGAGATTCTCTGTTCCTAGAGGACTCTAGCTTGTGTCAAGTTGACAAAAACAAACAAAAAACAAAAAACAAAAACAAACAAAACTTGATCAGCACAAGGGGTATGTAGACTTCTAAATAATAAGCTTTTATGAATGTGTAAATTTGTGGTGATTTCTTCATCCATTCTACTTAAAATTCAGTATGGATCCAAATTTGTGTCGGTGATTGGCTTGTGGCTTCCATCCAAATGGTATTCAGAAGCAGTGAGTTTCACAAGATGAGGTTCCATCCCACCATAGGCCTGAGGGAAGGAGCCCAAGTGGGAGAAGAAAGGTTCAAAGGACTCTGAGAAACAGAAGGGGAGTATTTACAGGGCAGTGCTGTTGCCTACTGGGGAAGTTCCTGAGACATTAGAATCAACATCCTTCATGTCTGCTCTTACACAGCCTGCCCCAAGCCCCAACCCCCTCACTCCCCCACCCCCCTGTCCCACCTCTACTTCTGCAAATCTTTCAGGAACTTCTGCATGGCTTCATTTCACTAAAACTTAATTGCTTATAGGCAGAAGGTCTACACTGGAGTCACGAGGCACAGACTTGGGAGATTTAACAGCCAGTCAACTCAAAGTCCAGATGGATACCTCCATTTTCACTAGGGCATGTTCTGTGCAACATTAGCATCCAGTTGGGAAGATCTACAATGGGAGCTTCGTGTGTGTGTGTGTGTGTGTGTGTGTGTGTGTGTGTGTGTGTATTAGCAGCTTCCTAAGGACAGTTGTGTGACTATAAAAGTGAGTGAATGTGAGAAAGACACTTACACCAAAAGAATCTTGTGAACATTCACAATAAATCTCTCAAATTTTGCTTCCTTGTACATCTTATAAAACTGCTCTGTAGTGTTTATAATTTGGGTGCTGAGATATTTGACTAATGGATTATTTTGCATCCCAGGCCAAGTAACATAGTAAATTACAATAAGTTATAGATAAGCTCCAACAGTAGGACATACCTTAACAGGGTAGATGTGTGGTCCTCATTCCATATTCACTGTTACACATGTGTGACTGTGACAGTCAACCTGTTCTACTAAGCAGCCACTGAACAGCGATCCTACAGACAGGCTCCAGGGCCATTCTTGGGTATGTGACTTGAGTTTGCACAGTTCACAGGGCCTCCCAAGCTTGGTTTAATTTTCTTTAACCATCATCTTGATATGTGTCCTAATTTTATCTTTGAACTTCAATTTTACAAGTAAAGTCTGACTGGGCAATGGACCATGGGAGCAGAGGAGACATAATTTTAATAGACGTATCATCTACCTGTCATACGTGTGTGGTCTAGTGGACCTGAGATGCATAGCATTCGGGGAAGTAAGCATGCTATGTTTACAACGGAATAAAGAAGGCCCCCTCAGTACCCCAAGAGGATGCCCCTCTATTCAAACCAAATCTGTCTTTATCTAGAAGGAAGTAACGGCATTTGAAAAAGTTATGTGTGTAGCAAGGGTGGAGGTGAACTCAGGTCCCCTGCAAGAGTAAGATGTACTCTTAACTGCTGAGTCATCTCTCCAGCCTCATTATTGGCATTTTAAGAAATTCAAATGTGCCTGGAGAGATGGCTCAGTAGCTAAGAGCCAGAGAGCCCACATGGAGGCCCACAGTAACCCCAGTTGCAGGGGATCCAGTGCCCTCTTCTGGCCTCCACAGGCACTGCATGCACATAGTGCACACACACACACACACACACACACACACACACAGAGGCAAAACACCCACACACATAAAATGAATAATAATTTAAAAAGAAAGAAATTCAAAGAACCAAAGGAGCCAACCAAGCCCTTTATTATTTACATGTGTTAGCTAATAGCAAGTGTTAGAAATGATGGTATGAGAAGACAGGGAAGATGGACCATGTATATTTTCTCGCCTTAATCCCGGGCAAGAAAAATGTGTGCCAAGAAGAGGAGGGATTACACGGGGTGTGCAGGCAAGCTCCTCTAATCCCAGCACGAGGGAGGCAGAGGCAGGCAGGATTTTAGTGAGTTCGAGGCCAGCATGGTCTAATAGTGAGTTCCTGGGTAGGCTAAGGCTATATAGAGAGAATGTCTCAAAAGCAAGCAAGCAAACAAACAAACAACAACCAAAAAAAGAAATAGAACAGGAATGGCTGAGTGGGTTTTGGGCAGTGTTTCGTTGTCCTTAGAAGAACAAGAAAGTCATGATGCATGTTCAAAGAATTGACTGTGGGAATTCTACCAGGGTAAGCACTCTAAAACTGGCATCATGTAATATACAGATCAATAGCAAAGTCTTTGCTAGGAATTTGAAGTTCGGTTTCTTTCTTTACTCATAGTGACAAAAGAGCAAATAAAAAAATGTATGACCATGGGAGGGAGGGACGGGGAGGAAAGAGAACTCTCCATTTTATACTCTGAGTGGTACTGTTTTCCATCATGTTTGGAGCAATGGGATCTGGCATTTTCATTTTGCACTGGTTCCCATAAATTATGTAGACAGCCTTGACAGCTCTGACTTCTCAGATTCAACAGCAGCAGGCTTATGTGCAATTAGGGTCACAGGGGAGGGTGGAGGTGGACCTCACAGCCTCACACTGTTATTTTAGGAAGGGTGGAGTTGACCGAGATTCCGTGAAGGAATGCACTTCAGAGAATAAGTATGAAGATGAAAGAGCAGGGAGAGCCAGGCGTTCATTATGTCCTGTCTGGGCACTCTCTTAACAAATGAAGGACAGATATCCCACAGAGGGGGAGGGGGAGAGGGGGAGAGAGAGAGAGACAGAGACAGAGATGGAGAGAGAGAGACTGAGAGACAGAGAGAGACAGACACAGAGGTGGAGAGAGAGAGAGAGAGAGAGAGAGAGAGAGAGAGAGAGAGAGAGAGAGCGCCAGCAGACTGGGCTTCATTCCCAGCAAACCTAAAGAACCACAAAGTGAAGTCGGTGATCCATAAATGAAAATAATAACAGGCACTCTATCATCGATGCTATTAGCTAGGAAAGATTACATATATGTTTCTACCCCCAAATCAGCATAAACGTCAGTCTTGTGGGCACCTGCAAAGATTTTATTTGGGTTAACTGATCAATAAAACAAAAATAAACTCGATGACCATGGCAGATGCTTTTAGACAGCTTAACATCAATCTTTTATGGACATTTAAGCAAGCCCACCAAAATCAGAAATAGTAGTTCTGCACTCCTTGTCAGATTTCTAAAAGTTCATGTTGTTTAAAGGTATTTTATTGCCAAAGTAGCTTGACTAGTGACTGTGAAGTCTGCCCTACCCCCTTCTTTTTGGAATCCTGAGTATGCTTTTACTTTTAAAACCAGGATCTCCCAAGGGAGAGTGAGTTACAGGGAAAGGTGCCATTCCCTAGATCTCTCACATCTGCTATTCTTAATCTCCAATCAACGGAAATATTCAGGTGAGGTTTACAAATAAAACTGACCTTTACGACCTGAGTTGTTGAATCAAAGCCGCTTGTTATGGAGAAAGACCTCAGAGGTGAGCACTCACTCCCGGAATTTGCTGCCACATTATCAGGAGGTGAGCAACATCTGGGGCGGGCTGAGCTCTTCAACTTTCGCTCATTTTACATTAACAGTAGCAAGCCTTTCCCATGTGCTATTGACTGTCACCATAGCCTAAAAAAAAAAAAAAAAAGGGAATGCTTATTTGGTGTGATTATATTTTTTGAGCCCTTACTTATGCTTGGACAGTCTCTGGTCTTTTCAACGACAGTGGAATGTGATCCTGTAACTATCCCATAGCAGAGACAAGGACACCAAGGATTAGTGGTGGAGCCAACTGTCCAAATCCTTGTGAGTGACTAAGATTTAATTCAACACCATGCTTTGGGTTGGAGTCTGTTGCACTTAACCATCTTATAGTTTCTTAAGTCTCTTAAAAAGTTGCCCTCACTTGCCCACTACACAGAGGTTAAAATTAGCAAGTAGACTTCTGGATAAGCCTATCCTCTTTCTGTTCTTAAGGAAGACTAGGTGTGTGTGTGTGTGTGTGTGTGTGTGTGTGTGTATGTGTGTGTAAGAGAGAGAAAGACTGAGACAGAGAAACAAAGATACAGGGATAATCCATATCTATTCAGATGTGTGTGGGTTGCATGTGGAGGCCAGAGGGAGACACCGCGTGCCCTCTTCTATTGTTACCTGTCTTATTTTCTTGAGACAACATCTCTCACTGTCCCCAGAGATCTCTGTTTTTGAATAATCTGGCAACCAGGGAGTCCCAGAGATTCTCCTGTCTTTACCCTACTCAGCTGTCTTTGTGCTGCTCAAATGTTTCTGGCCTCTCCACACGGGTTGCACTGTGCCCTGGGGTTGCAGCGTACATCTAGCTTTTTATGAGTATCCTGAGGATCTGAACTTAGGTCCTACGCTTATGTAGCAAGTACTGTTCCCTCGGGGCCACCTCCCATGCGCCTGGGAATTGGCAAAGGGAGAATGACAGAAGGGAATACAGCCCAGCACAAGACCAAACTCTTGGCCTCTGTTCACGATTGTTATAGTCAGGTTGAATATATTTCCTCTCTCCATCTCTAGTTCCAAGAAGTCTAAAAATACCTAATAATTCAAAAGTTTCAGAAAATAGGAGTTAGGAGTAGTTTCGTGGATGCTAGTATAGTTTTAGGGTGGCATATCAGATGACCCAGGGGGCACTTGGCGAAAGGATCCATTGATTGCTGAATCAGCCTCTATTCGAAGAGTAGAGTTGCCGTGCTAACGTGGCCTATAAGAGCCTCCAGATAATGGAGATATCCTGCCAAACTCAAATATGTACTTTGAAACCCCTGTGCATTATCACTTGAGAAGGAGAACCATTGGCTGGATGATAATGTATGTTATAATAATTTTATTTTGCGGCCAGTATCAATCTGGGAACAGTTTTTAAGTGATCAATGCATTTGAACTTGTCCTGATGAACTTTTGTGTGTGTGTGTGTGAATTAATAATTTTGATAAAGAGACTTGATCAGATTTTAAAAATGTCTATCTTTTAAATCCATTTATATGTGGGTATCTATGTGGGAGGCACCCACGCAGTCTAGAAGAAGATGTCAGATCCCCTGATGTTGGAGTGGCAGGCAGTTCTAAGTTGTCTGATGCAGATGCTGGGACTCATGTCCTCTACCAGAGCAGCATATGCTGTGAACTGCTGAGCCATTTCCCAACCTTTGCTATCAAATTTTAAAATGACAAAATATGAATGAATCAAGATTTTTTTTTTTTTTTTTAGATATCATGATGTACCGGCTGGTTTTGTGTGTCAACTTGATACAAGTTGGAGTTATCACAGAGAAAGGAGTTTCAGTTGTGGAAATGCCTCCATTAGATCCAGCTGTAAGGCATTTTCTCAATTAGTGAACAAGGTGGGGAGCGCCCCTTGTTGGTAGTACCATCCCTGGGCTGGTAGTCTTGGGTTCTATAAGAAAGCAAGCTGAGCAAGCCAGGGGAAGCAAGCCAGTAAGACAAAAGACATCCTTGAAATCTTGATTACTATTGTCTTAGTCAGGGTTTCTATTCCTGCACAAACATCATGATCAAGAAGCAAGTTGGGGAGGAAAGGGTTTATTCAGCTTACACTTCCATACTGCTGTTCATCACCAAAGGAAGTCAGGACTGGAACTCAAACAGGTCAGGAAGCAGGAGCTGATGCAGAGGCCATGGAGGGATGTTCCTTACTGGCTGGCTTCCCCTGGCTTGCTTAGCCTGCTCCATTATAGAACCAAGACTACCAGCCCAGAGATGATCCCACCCACAAGGGGCCTTTCCCCCTTGATCACTAATTGAGAAAATGCCCTACAACTGGATCTCATGGAGGCATTTCCTCAACTGAAGTTCCTTTCTCTGTGATAACTCCAGCTGTGTCAAGTTGACACAAAACTAGCTAGTACAACTATGAAATGATAAAATTTTATAAAAATGAATGCAAAGCTCTGATAGGTTTTATTGCCGTAAGTTTTACAGTTAGCATACAAGTTTGGGGTTCATTAGGGCATACAAGTATGTCATACTTTCTTCTCATACTTGTGCCTCTGCCCCCACTCTCCCCATCTGCCTAAGCCCCTTCTTGCTGGCCCCCTTTCATCCTTCAGGTAGCCTCCCTTTCTGCTTTCATGTTATAGGAATTCCATTGTGCTGTTCTAACCCCGTTTAGATTTTAAAGGTTGACTCATCTGCAGAGACAGCTTGTATCAGTCACAATGTGGCTGTACACGGTCTTCCAAATTCTGGTTGATTGAAGCAACATGGTTTTACTTCTCAGTCATCTTACTCATAGGATGTCATGTGGACCCTCTGGTGCCCAGCTTGATGGGGTCCTTGCTCTGGGGTTCAGGTTGATGGATTCAGGCTGATGGAAACTCCCAGCTCATTTCAGCTCCTTCAAGAGCTTTGCATTTATTTTTATAAAATTTCATCTATTTCAGGAAACACACTTAATCTCCCCTCGCAAGGGTTTTTCACATGGTCAGCTGTCGTGCTGGATCTAACTTCTGTCATGAGGAATGCTCTCTTCTCTGACCACATTGCAGGAGTCTTCTTCCACTGGGTCTGGCCATGAGACTTGCTTGGCCTTTGTGAGATTTTTAGTTGATGCCAAAAGCAAAATAGACTCCAGAGTTGCCTGATAAAGTCAGTGGAAGCTCAGAGGAAGTGATCAGGAAGGCTGTGTGAGACGTAGACAATGGGATGCTTGCTCTAGACAATGGGATGCTTGCTCTAGACAATGGGATGCCTGCTCTAGACGACAATGGAATGCTTGCTCCAGGCTTAGACACTGTTCACCAGTGACATCCAAGCCTTCATCTCCATGGACTGCTACCTTCTATGGTAAAAGGGAGGCTGCATCTGTGGTTGACTGAACGATTCTAAGATGGGAAGAGTGTCATAGATGATGAAATAACCCATCCTCTTCTTGTAAGAGAAGTCGAGAAAAGGATATTGGTGTGATGTGTTAGAAGTGAATGACAGAACCGTCCAGCCTTGCTGTCATACTGGGTTTAGCCAAGACCCACATCATATTTCTTCTTCTTTTTTTTTAGACTTTTAAAAAATTTTTTATTGGGTATTTATTTCATTTACATTTCCAATGCTATCCCAAAAGTCCCCCACATGCTCCCCCACCCACCCACTCCCACTTCTTGGCCCTGTCCTTCCCCTGTACTGAGGCATATAAAGTTTGCACGACCAATAGGCCTCTCTTTCCACTGATGGCCGACTAGGCCATCTTCTGATTCATATGCAGCTAGAGACACGAGCTTGGGGGTGGGGGGTACTGGTTACTTCATATTGTTGTTCCACCTATAGGATTTCAGATCCCTTTAGCTCCTTGGGTACTTTCTCTAGCTCCTCCATTGGGGGCCCTGTGATCCATCCAATAGCTGACTGTGAGCATCCACTTCTGTGCTTGCTAGGCCCCGGATGTGGAGAGCTGTGAGAAATTGCCATCATGAGCCTCCGCTGTGCCTAACTGGTAAACAAGTAATGTGTGCAGGTGCAAGAATAAATTCATGCCAAGTCACTGCCCATCCTGGGGCATGGTGATGAGGCTCTGGGAGAGCAGCCAATCAGGTGTGGACACGCCACACTAAGGTGTATATAAGCAGCGCCTTTTTGGTGCTTGGGGTCTTCCTCTTCATGTTGAAACTGGTGTAATAAAGTTTCTGCAGAAGGATCCGGTTTCTCATGCGTGTGTTCTTGCTGGCGAGACAATAGTGCGTGTGAGACAGGCATAGTCTCACAAGAGACAGCTCTATCTGGGTCCTTTTAGCAAAAATCTTGCTAGTGTATGCAATGGTGTCAGCATTTGGAAACTGATTATAGGATGGATCCCTGAATATGGCAGTCTTTAGATGGTCCATCCTTTCTTCACAGCTCCAAACTTTATCTCTGTAACTCCTTCCATGGGTGTTTTGTTCCCAATTCTAAGAAGGGGCAAAGTGTCCACACTTTGGTCTTCGTTCTTCATGAGTTTCATGTGTTTAGCAAATTGTATCTTATATCTTGGGTATCCTAAGTTTCTGGGCTAATATCCACTTATCAGTGAGTACATAATGTGTGAGTTCCTTTGTGCTTGTGTTACCTCACTCAGGATGATGCCCTCCAGGTCCATCCATTTGCCTAGGAATTTCATAAATTCACTCTTTTTAATAGCTGAGTAGTATTTCATTGTGTAAATGTACCACATTTTCTGTATCCATTCCTCTGTTGAGGGGCATCTGGGTTCTTTCCAACTTCTGGCTATTATAAATAAGGCTGCTATGAACATAGTGGAGCAGCTGTCCTTCTTACCGGTTGGAACATCTTCTGGATATATGTCCAGGAGAGGTATTGCAGGATCCTCCAGTAGTACTATGTCCAATTTTCTGAGGAACCGCCAGACTGATTTCCAGAGTGGTTGTACAAGCTTGCAATCCCACCAACAATGGAGGAGTGTTCTTCTTTCTCCACATCCTTGCCAGCATCTGCTGTCACCTGAATTTTTTTCTTTTTTCTTTTTTTTTATTCTTTCTTTCTTTATTTATTTTTATTAGGTATTTTCCTCATTTACATTTCCAATGCTATCCAAAAAGTCCCCAATACACTCCCCCCCAGTCCCCTACCCACCCACTCCCACTTTTTGGCCCTGGCGTTCCCCTGTGCTGGAGCATATAAAGTTTGCAAGTCCAATGGGCCTCTCTTTCCAGTGATGGCCGACTAGGCCATCTTTTGATACATATGCAGCTAGAGTCAAGAGCTCCGGGGTACTGGTTAGTTCATAATGTTGTTCCAACTATAGGGTTGCAGATCCCTTTAGCTCCTTGGGTACTTTCTCTAGCTTCTCCATTGGGGGCCCTGTGATCCATCCAATAGCTGACTGTGAGCATCCACTTCTGTGTTTGCTAGACCCCAGAATTGTCTCACAAGAGACAGCTATATCTGGGTCCTTTCAGCAAAATCTTGCTAGTGTATGCAATGGTGTCAGCATTTGCAAGCTGATTATGGGATGGATCCCTGGATATGGGAGTCTTTAGATTGTCCATCCTTTCATCACAGCTCCAAACTTTATCTCTGTAACTCTTTCCATGGGTGCTTTGTTCCCAATTCTAAGAAGAGGCACAGTGTCCACACTTTGGTCTTCGTTCTTCTTGAGTTTCATGCGTTTAACAAATTGTATCTTATATCTGGGGTATCCTACGTTTCTGGGCTAATATCCACTTATCAGTGAGTACATATTGTGTGAGTTCCTTTGTGCTTGTGTTACCTCACTCAGGATGATGCCCTCCAGGTCCATCCATTTGCCTAGGAATTTCATAAATTCACTCTTTTTAATAGCTGAGTAGTACTCCATTGTGTAAATGTACCACATTTTCTGTATCCATTCCTCTGTTGAGGGGCATCTGGGTTCTTTCCAGCTTCTGGCTATTATAAATAAGGCTGCTATGAACATAGTGGAGCAGGTGTCCTTCTTACCGGTTGGGACATCTTCTGGATATATGCCCAGGAGAGGTATTGCTGGATCCTCTGGTAGTATTATGTCCAATTTTCTGAGGAACCGCCAAACTGATTTCCAGAGTGGTTGTACAAGCTTGCAATCCCAACAACAATGAAGGAGTGTTCCTCTTTCTCCACATCCTTGCCAGCATCTGCTGTCACCTGAATTTTTGATCTTAGCCATTTTGACTGGTGTGAGGTGGAATCTCAGGGTGTTTTGATTTGCATTTCCTTGATGATTAAGGATGTTGAACATTTTTTCAGGTGCTTCTCTGCCATTTGGTATTCCTCGGGTGAGAATTCTTCGTTCAGTTCTGAGCCCCATTTTTAATGGGGTTATTTGATTTTCTGGAGTCCACCTTGTTGAGTTCTTTATATATATTGGATATTAGTCCCCTATCTGATTTAAGATAGGTAAAGATCCTTTCCTAATCTGTTGGTGGTCTTTTTGTCTTATTGACGCCGTCTTTTGCCTTGCAGAAGCTTTGCAATTTTATGAGGCCCCATTTGTCGATTCTTGATCTTACAGCACAAGCCATTGCTGTTCTATTCAGGAATTTTCCCCCTGTACCCATATCTTCGAGGCTTTTCCCTACTTTCTCCTCTATAAGTTTCAGTGTCTCTGGTTTTATGTGGAGTTCCTTAATCCACTTAGATTTGACCTTAGTACAAGGAGATAGGAATGGATCAATTCGCATTTTTCTACATGATAACTGCCAGTTGTGCCAGCACCATTTGTTGAAAATGCTGTCTTTTTTCCACTGGATGGTTTTAGCCCCCTTGTCAAAGATCAAGTGACCATAGGTGTATGGGTTCATCTCTGGGTCTCCAATTCTATTCCATTGGTCTACTTGTCTGTCACTATACCAGTACCATGCAGTCTTTGTCACAATTGCTCTGTAGTACAGCTTTAGGTCAGGCATGGTGATTCCACCAGAGGTTGTTTTATCCTTGAGAAGAGTTTTTGCTATCCTAGGTTTTTTGTTATTCCAGATGAATCTGCAGATTGCCCTTTCTAATTCGTTGAAGAATTGAGTTGGAATTTTGATGGGGATTGCATTGAATCTGTAGATTGATTTTGGCAAGATAGCCATTTTTACTATATTGATTCTGCCAATCCATGAGCATGGGAGATCTTTCCATCTTCTGAGATCTTCTAGAATTTCTTTCTTCAGAGACTTGAAGTTCTTATCATACAGATCTTTCACTTCCTTAGTTAGAGTCATGCCAAGGTATTTTATATTATTTGTGACTATTGAGAAGGGTGTTGTTTCCCTAATTTCTTTCTCAGCCTGTTTATCCTTTGTGTACAGAAAGGCCATTGACTTGTTTGAGTTAATTTTATATCCAGCTACTTCATTAAAGCTGTTTATCAGGCTTAGGAGTTCTCTGGTGGAATTTTTAGGGTCACTTGTATATACTATCATATCATCTGCAAAAAGTGATACTTTGACTTCCTCCTTTCCAGTTTGATCTCCTTTTGTTGTCTAATTCCTCTGGCTAGGACTTCAAGTACAATGTTGAATAGGTAGGGAGAGAGTGGGCAGCCTTGTCTAGTCCCTGATTTTAGTGGGATTGCTTCCAGCTTCTCACCATTTACTTTGATGTTGGCTACTGGTTTGCTGTAGATTGCTTTTATCAAATTTAGGTATGGGCCTTGAATTCCTGATCTTTCCAAAACTTTTATCATGAATGTGTGTTGGATTTTGTCAAATGCTTTTTCAGCATCTAAGGAGATGATCATGTGGTTTTTGTCTTTGAGTTTGTTTATATACTGGATTACATTGATGGATTTCCGTATATTGATCCATCCCTGCATCCCTGGGATGAAACCTACTTGGTCAGGATGGACGATTGTTTTGATGTGTTCTTGGATTCGGTTAGCGAGGACTTTATTGAGTATTTTTGCATCGATATTCATAAGGGAAATTGTTCTGAAGTTCTATATCTTTGTTGGGTCTTTTTGTGGTTTAGGTTTCAGAGTAATTGTGGCTTCATAGAATGAGTTGGGTAGAGTACCTTCTGTTTCTATTTTGTGGAATAGTTTCTGAAGAACTGAGATTAGATCTTCTCTGAAGGTCTGATAGAATTCTGCACTAAACCCATCTGGTTCTGGGCTTTTTTTGGTTGGGAGACTATTAATGACTGCTTCTATTTCTTTAGGGGATATAGGGCTGTTTAGATCATTAACCTGATCTTGATTTAACTTTGGTACCTGGTATCTGTCTAAAACTTGTCCATTTCATCCAGGCTCTCCAGTTTTGTTGAGTATAGCCTTTCGTAGAAGGATCTGATGGTGTTTTGGATTTCTTCAGGATCTGTTGTTATGTCTCCCTTTTCATTTCTGAATTTGTTAATTAGGATGCTTTCCCTGTGTCCTCTAGGGAGTCTAGCTAAGGGTTTATCTATCTTGTTGATTTTCTCAAAGAACCAGCTCCTCGTTTGGTTGATTCTTTGAATAGTTCTCCTTGTTTCCACTTGGTTGATTTCACCCCTGAGTTTGATTATTTCTTGCAGTCTACTCCTATTGGGTGAATTTGCTTCCTTTTTTTTCTAGAGCTTTTAGGTGTGTTGTCAAGCTGCTAATGTGTGCTCTCTCTAGTTTCTTTTTGGAGGCACTCAGAGCTATGAGTTTTCCTCTTAGAAATGCTTTCATCATGTCCCTTAAGTTTGGGTATGTCGTGGCTTCATTTTCATTAAACTTCAAAAAGTCGTTAATTTCTTTCTTTATTCCTTCCTTGACCAAAGTATCATTGAGAAGAGCCTTGTTCAATTTCTACGTGAATGTTGGATTTCTATTATTTATTTTGTTATTGAAAATCAGCCTCAGTCCATGGTGACCTGATAGGATGCATGGGACAATTTCAATATTTTTGTATATGTTGAGGCCTGTTTTGTGACCAATTATGTGGTCAATTTTGGAGAAGGTACCATGAGTTGCTGAGAAGAAGGTATATCCTTTTGTTTTAGGATAAAATGTTCTGTAGATATCTGTCAGATCAACTTGTTTCATAACCTCTGTTAGTTTTACTGTGTCCCTGTTTAGTTTCTGTTTCCATGATCTGTCCATTGGTGAAAGTGGTGTGTTGAAGTCTCCCACTATTATTGTTTGGGGTACAATGTGTGCTTTGAGCTTTACTAAAGTTTCTTTAATGAATGTGGCTGCCCTTGTATTTGGAGCATAGATATTCAGAATTGAGAGTTCCTCTTGGAAGATTTTACCTTTGATGAGTGTGAAGTGCCCCTCCTTGTCTTTTCTGATGACTTTGGGTTGGAAGTCGATTTTATTAGATATAAGATTGGCTACTCCAGCTTGTTTCTTCAGACCATTTGCTTGGAAAATTGTTTTCCAGCCTTTCATTCTGAGGTAGTGTCTATCTTTTTCCCTGAGATGAGTTTCCTGTAAGCAGCAAAATGTTGGGTTCTGTTTGTGTAGCCAGTCTGTTAGTCTATGTCTTTTTATTGGGGAGTTGAGTCCATTGATATTAAGACATATTAAGGAAAAGTCATTGTTGCTTACTATTATTTTTGTTGTTAAATTTGGCATTCTGTACTTGTGCCTGTCTTCTTTTAGGTTTGTTGAGGGATTACCTTCTTGCTTTTTCTAGGATGTGGTTTTTGTCCTTGTATTGGTTTTTTTTCTGTTATTATCCTTTGAAGGGTGGGATTTGTGGAAAGATAATGTGTGAACTTGGTTCTGTTATGGAATACTTTGGTTTCTCCATCTAAGTTAATTGAAAGTTTGGCTGGGCATAGCACCCTGGGCTGGCATTCGTGTTCTCTTAGTGTCTGTATAACATCTGTCCAGGCTCTTCTGGCTTTCATAGTCTCTGGTGAAAAGTCTGGTGTAATTCTGATAGGCCTGCCCATATATGTTACTTGACCTTTTACCCTTACTGCTTTTAATATTCTATCTTTATTTAGTGCATTTGTTGTTCTGATTATTATGTGTCAGGAGGAATTTCTTTTCTGGTCCAGTCTATTTGGAGTTCTGTAGTCTTCTTGTATATTCATGGGCATCTCTTTCTTTAGGTTTGGGAAATTTTCTTCTATAATTTTATTGAAGATATTTGCTGGTCCTTTAAGTTGAAGATCTTCATTCTCATCTACTCCTATTATCAGTAGGTTTGGTCTTCTCATTGTGTCCTGGATTTCCTGGATGCTTTGAGTTAGGTTCTTTTTGCATTTTGCATTTTCTTTGATTGTTGTGCTGATGTTCTCTATGGAATCTTCTGCACCTGAGATTCTCTCTTCCATCTCTTGTATTCTGTTGCTGGTGGTTCCAGATTTCTTTCCTAGGGTTTCTATCTCCAGCATTGCCTCACTTCGGGTTTTCTTTATTGTGTCTACTTCCCTTTTTAGGTCTTGGATGGTTTTATTCAATTCCATCACCTGTTTGGTTGTGTTTTCCTGCAATTCTTTAAGGGAATTTTGTGCTTCCTCTTTAAGGTCTTCTACC
Source organism: Mus caroli (assembly GCF_978045245.1). Lineage (NCBI taxonomy): Eukaryota > Metazoa > Chordata > Mammalia > Rodentia > Muridae > Mus > Mus caroli. The sequence continues at coordinate 78,913,790 of NW_028227271.1, forward strand.
TGTTTAGCAGTGTTCTCCTGTATTTCTTTAAGTGAGTTATTAAAGTCCTTCTTGATGTCCTCTACCATCATCATGAGATATGCTTTTAAATTCGGGTCTAGCTTTTCTGGTGTGTTGGGGTGCCCTGGACTGGGCGAAGTGGGAGTGCTGGGTTCTGATGATGGTGAGTTGGTTTCTGTTAGTAAGATTCTTACGTTTACCTTTCACCATCTGGTAATCTCTGGAGTTAGTTGTTATAGTTGTCTCTGGTTAGAGATTGTTCCTCTCGTGATTCTGTTAGCCTCTATCAGTAGACCTGGGAGACTAGCTCTCTCCTCTGAGTTCTAGTGGTCAGAGCATTCTCTGCAGGCAAGCTCTCCTCGTACAGGGAAGGTGCACAGATATCTGTCATTCCGACCTCTCTCCTGGCCAAAGATGAAGGCCCAAAACAGGACCTGTCTCAGAAGCTGTGTTGCTTAGGCCTGTCACAGAAGCTGTTAGCTTCTGTAGTCCACACTGTCACCTGCACAGACTAGTCTCAGAGGGATCCAGGAACCAAGATGGCTCCCCCAGGTGCTCCTTCAATGCCCTCCCAGGCCAGGCTGACACCTATCCTCTGGCCGGGAAGGTGCCCGGATGTCTCCACATCATACTTCTAATGTCCCAATCTAAATTATAATAAATTTCTGTTAAGCCACTAGTTTTGCAATCTGATTAGGCAGCAGAAGCAGCAGCAACAACAACAACAACAATAACAAACTAGCTTGGAGACAACAGAGGTGCCTCTGTGGATAAAAGCATTTGCTGTTGTTGCAGAGGACCTGAGTTCAATTCCCAGCATGTATATGGTGGCTCACAACTGTCCATAAATCCAGTTTCAGGGGATTCACTGCTCTTTTCTGATCTCTGCATGCATGTGGTGCACAGACATACAAACAAGCAAAACACTTTTGACATATTAAATATGATAAATACATATAAAAAATTAAAATGGGATTTTAAAACTAGCATAGCGTCTTAAAGAGCAGTTCTTTTGTTTATCAAAGCAAAAAGAATAATAAAGAGGCTGACTCTCTAGGAAAGCTTTGCTTAGGCAAGATGATGCAGGCTTTTCGTATGTGCCTTGTCACTGAGGCTGACTTCATTTGCCAGGTGACCCTGCGACAGTGTTGACTCATAACAAGGATAGGGCTCACAAAATGCTAGTATGGGCTGTGTAGGTAACACGGTGCTGAGGCACAAAGAAGCTGGGTGACTACCAGTCAAGCGCATTGCCAGAGAACCCTGCACTGGACAGGAATATTGGAGGCATTTCCCCCTAAGTTCTTGGCACTGCTTTGCAGGTGTAAGTATCTGATCCCATGTGGTGCTTCACAGATAGCCGGGGATGTGCTAAAGGGTGTGCTTTATTGATCCCCTAGCTGCTAACAGTACATGTCAAAGGGATGGCAGCTGGGCAAGGGAAAGCACCAGATAGATATAAGCAGGACTTTGCTCTTAGGCAAACTGAGTCTCAGATGGTGAGAGAGGAGAACAGAGTGTTCTGAGGGAATCCTATGGAGACCCACATATACTTCTGAATTCTACAGTCAATCACATAGCTTAACATTTGATGAGAAATAGAGAGGGGACGTGGCAATCCCATCTTCTTATCTTCCTGAGCCACCCACTGATATAACTACTGGGGATACCACCAGCACCCTAAGCATCTGGGGCACAGCTCACAATACCAGCTTCATGGAGGTGGGGCCCAAGAGTCTCAAACCTTAGCCAGGTTCCCCAAGGTACCCCTCTGCTTCTTATTCATGTGAAGCTACCATTCTGAGAAATTATGTCCTTAAGATCTCTACCTACTAGCCCTGATACCCTGGAGGCAGAGGCAGGTGGATTTCTGAGTTCGAGGCCAGCCTGGTCCTGTGAGTTCCAGGACAGCCAGGGCTTATACAGAGAAGCACTGTCTCTACACCCCCCTCCAAAAAAGAATGAATGAATAAACAAATAAATAAATAAATAATCTCACTAGCATGCCCCTGGCATGCAGTATGTGTATGTATATATGTGTGTGGGCGTATATATATGCACATAAATAATATATTATATATACATATATATTTGCCTAAAATTATAACTTTGACTGTGACTTATATGCTTGTTAATGAAGATGTGTTACATTTTTTCAGTCTGCATTACTCCTGAGCCCCAGGTCAAATCCCAGTTGTTGTCTGGCCAAAAGTTTACAAAAAGTCAGGCAGTGGTGGCACACGCCTTTAATCCCAGCACTCGTGAAGCAGAGGTAGGCGGATTTCTGAGTTTGAGGCCAGCCTGGTCTACAGAGTGAGTCTTAGGACAGCCAGAGCTATACAGAGAAACCCTGTGTCGAAAAACAAAAAAACAAAAACAAAACAAAACAAAAGTTTACAAAAGGTTAATCTTTTCTTTAGAAATTCCTTGCTCCCTTTAGTTGGCATGGTCATATATCCCCTATTTCAAGAGAAATTTGCAACAACTTTAGCTCAAATTTCTCTTTGGTTATCAGAAAAAAAAATTGCAAGATCTCCTCCTACCCAGTGAATGTATCAAGCGATGTTCTAGGCCATCGGCTCTCTGACTCCTCCTCTTTTATACAGGATGACTTCCAGATTCTCTCTGAGACTGAAAAGGGAACTCTTTTACAGTGTGTTCTCAGGCTTATCCTAACTAGTACTGTATCCACCTGCCCTGCCCCCAGATGTAACTTATGATCTAGTCAACTACAAACAGCCCTTGGTTCTGGCCCATGTGGCCTCTAAACATGATTTGCCTTCAATGCTTAGCCCTTCTTTGGTATATTATTTCCAGGACACGTGCCATCTCCTCCTAAGCAAGGCTATCATGATTTCTCATAGTCTTTGTGTGCCCCCAAGTCTCTGTCCAAGAATCTAGTATGGCATGTATGGTGTTGACTGGAAATTCTCAATTTATCTACTTCTTCCCACAATTGATCATAACCTTCCAAGAAAACAGACCATGTTGCTTTCCTATGCATTGGGATTGCTATCAGCACAGAGCCTTCTGCAGAAAAGGTACAGAAGGAAGGCTTGCTTACAGGCTCATCCTCATCAGAGCTGATTTTAAGGAAATGGCTGGAATGGTTCTATTCTGCCAGGCACCATGGCAGACGCCTAACACTAAGCTCAAATGATTCTGCCTCTGCATATTTCCACCAGGGTCTCTGGTATTGATTTATCCTGTTTTCCCTTTCATACTTGGGGAAGATAAAACTTATTAGATCACAGTTTCTATTTTATTTAAAAAAACAACAGCAATCTTTCCTCAGTCTTTCTGTTTCTGATTTTTGGCTCCAACCCACGAGGACTTTTAAAGTCTTAGCATTTAGACGGTGATGATACATCAGACGATGAAGCACTACAGAACATGATGAAAGTCCTTATTCAGCAGTCACTTAAACATAATGAGATCTGGTTTGAAGGCTGCCAGTTTTTCATGAGGCAAAAACCTCTTTCCCTTCTGAAAGCTGCTTCCTGGAATTCGTATACCATTTTGCCATGATGATCTCAGTATATTCTGGGAGACCATGCTTACAATGGATCGAGCACTTATTGTCCCTCACCCACATATTCATATATTGAAGCTCCATTTTACAATGTGATGCTATTGGTAGCTGAAGCCTCTGAGGAGATAATTGTTTTATGAGGGTGGAGGCCTTGACCTAATTACTTAGAACTCACCCATATTGGCACCCTAACCTCCAGCTTCTAGCATGTAGAACCATAGTGCTTTTGTATTCTGTAGTAGAAGGTGTCTACTATGGAGCCAAGGCTAGCCATGAACTTGCTTGATCTTCTTGCCTTCGCCTCTGGAGTGGTGGGATTACAGGCACACAGCACTGCATCCTTGCAATGGTTGTTGATGATGGACAGTGATGAAAAGAAATCCTCTGTTTGGTATCACAGAGTACCAGTGGCTCACACAGGGCTCTGCAGCCTGGCCTTAGGAAACCGCAGTAGTGGATTCAGAGCACAGAAGCCTTCTCTTGCTTAGATTCTCTAAGGAAGTCAAAAGTAACAGCATAGCAAGCAGAAAAGATAACAGCATAGCAAGCAGAAAAGAGGCAAGGCCCGAGCTTGTACCTCCGGGATGGAGTTGGAGGCTGAGAAGAGGAACAGAAGATTCCAGTGTAGCTTTGCTCTCCAAGTCTTTGCAGTCTGGAGAGAAGGGCATGGAAAGGGTGGATCTAGGGGGAAAAATTCAACAATAGTTTCAGGAAGAAAGATCCTATCTGTGGTGGTTTGAATGAAAATGGCCCCCATAGACTCATGTGTTTAACTAGTCAGTGGACTGGTTTGCGAAGGACGGAACTTGTGGCCTTATCAGAGGAGGTGTGTCTGAGTGCATTCTGAGTGTTAAAAAAGACTCTAGTCATTTCTGCTCTCTCTCTCTCTCTCTCCTTCTCCCCCCTCTCTCTCCCTCTCTCTTGCTCTCTCCCTCTCTATCTCCCTCCCCTCCCCTTCTTTCCCCTCTCCCTCTGCCTGTCTCCCTTCCTCTCCCTCTCTCTTCCCCTCTCTCTTCCTTCTCCTTTTTGTTCGTTCTTTGATTTTTCAAGAAGAATCTTTCTTTTGTTAAGGCCTAGGTAAAATGTTAAGGCCTAGGTAACTGTTACCTGGCAAGCCTGCCCTATTATAAGGAAACTTTCTCATATGTTGTTTCTGCTGTTAGTGGGAAACTTTTTCATGCCTAAGTTGATTACATGTTCTGTGCCCTTGGAAACCAGTCATGATAGCAGTCATTTGAACTGCATTGTGTAGTTACCCACAATGAGCTTGGTTCTGAACCAACCACCCAGCAGCCCTTTCTGCACCTGTGTCTAAGCTTTTATAGGAAAAGCTGCCCTTGGGATAGATCCCAACACGAGAGAGAGAGAGACACCTGCATCTATTTAAAATAAAACTTCCATTTTGAGTAGGGGTTGAGTAAAGTTTAAGGTTCCATGACCTCCAAGACATCCTACTTAGCAGAAACAGGTATATACATGGGTAACTGACTTCCTGGTTGGCAAGTTAAGACATGAATATTAGACAAGGCAATTCCCCTGCCACAGCTGACTACCCCAACCAATGGGAGCAGGATAAGTATACAACCAAGACATGTTCCTAAGGAAATCCCCTATCCCTAAATCCTGATTGGTGGAATAACTTGGCACAGATGTTTGTGGATCTTAGGCTTAAAAGCCCTGTAGGATCTTAACTCTTGGGCTTGACCGATCATTCTTGGGGTGTGGTGTTCAATAAGTCATTCATCTTTGAGATTTGTGTTTGAGTGGTTTGTGAGGTGATTCCCAGCCCCCACATCTTTTGTAGCTCTGGCTACCCTGGAATGCACTGTGTAGACCAGGTTGGCCTCCTTCTCAGAGACCTGCCTTCCTTTGCTTTCCTGGTGTTGGAATTAAAGGCATGAACCACCATGTTGGGATCCCAGCATGGTATCTTTGTGCCTTTTATTTGTGGATCAAAACCCGAGCTCTCAGCTGTTCCTGTCACTGTGCCTTTACAACTCAACACGCCAGAACATTTTCTTGTTTCTTAGGTTGTCACACATACCCAAGTGGCTCTCACCGGTCTCCTTCATGATGTGTGTGTGTGGGTGTGGGTGTGTGTGTGTGGGTGGTCCCACCATGCACTTTAGCCCGCTGAAGCTGTAAGCCCAGTTAAAGGCTTTATTTTACAAGCTGTCTTGACATTGGTGTTTTGTCACTAATGTACTGCTTAGCAATTCAACATTTCAGCAGGAAGTAAAGGAAGGCTATGTCACCTTTCTCCATTTTTTTCAGGGCTCATTACTGAATAATGAGGCTGTGGCATCTCCCATAAATGTAGGCCGCAGTCTCGGCTGGGTGGAGTGAGTCTGTGTACAGACCATTCAACACAGACACAGACTATCTAAACCCACTGCAGCAGAGCTCATCTTTTCACTCCCATCTGTCTCTGCCATAATCTGATGTCTGACATAGTAGCTCCAAGGGGATAGATATAGTGACTGAGTAGAAAGACAGATGCGGAGAACCTAGCTTGATCTTATCAAAAAAAAAAAAAATGACAGACCTGAGCTGTCTACATTAGTTATTAGCAAAATCGGAAGGCATGGGAAAGCAAGCAAGTAAAGGGACCACCCACACACCCACACACACACCCACACACACACACACACACACACACACACACACACATCATGAAGGAGACCGGTGAGAGCCACTTGGGTATGTGTGACAACCTAAGAAACAAGAAAATGTCCTGGCGTGTTGAGTTGTAATTACAGCATACCAAGTGTCTAATGTGTTCTAGGCATTGTTTCAAGTTCTTTACACGTTCTATCCATGCACATGGCATGAAGTGCATGGATAGTCTTAGTTTTTAACATCAACTGTGGTCAGGTCTCTCAGAGGCAGCAGGTGGCTGAGGGACCTACACAGTCGAACTTCAGAGGCCTGATCTTGCACATCTTCGCTAGGCTGCTTTGAGAGGCAGCCAAACCAGTTGGTCAAAGTGTAGTAAGAAACAACTGCCTGAAACAGAGAGGAGATGCCGCTCACCTAGAGCAATGGGAGAACAGGTAAGAACATTTTCAATGTAGATAAATGAACAATGGGAATAGCAAGTGAATGAAAGAGATCAGGCTAAAATGGAACGGGATGGTTAGGCTTCAACGTGTAGGGTTTGCCTAGCAAGCATGTGGTCCGTGTGCCGCATCAACCAAAAAAAAAAAAAAAAGTAAAATAGGCAAAAGGCTTCGATGATCACCTTGAAGGAAGAGGTAGCAGGCATGTCTCTAAAACTGATTTGGTAGGAATTGGTAATTAAGGAGGGCAAACAGGGCATATAGTTCAAATAAAATGTCCAATAACAGAGGACTGAACATCAATAAAAAAAAAGCATTCAAGATGCTACAGAAAAAAAATCCCAGAATTAAATGAAAAACTGAATCTATAGCAAGAAAAAAAAATCAGTTGTGTCGTCTCAGGAATTACATATACAGAAATTAAACTCTAAGCCACACGCAGATTGAATCAATCCCTTTAAAGGCTAATAAAATTCTTCTGAATGCCAATGTGCAGCTCAAGCAGAGCCCAGGGATTGATCCTCGGCTCTGAAAAAAGTTGGAAAGGAAGGAAGAAGGAAAGAAAAAATATTTTGAGAATCTAGTAGGTATCGAGGGGTGGGGGGTGGGGGTGGGACTGGAGATTAGCTTGCTTTGGCAGAGGAAATGGGACCACATAGTTTGACAGGAAATGCAATGCCAAAACACAGAGGAAATGCCCTGAGGAACAGGATATGAGACATGTTTGAGGCCAAGTTGTATGCAGATCTAAGGCAGCAATTTCTTAAATATCAAGAATGTGACTGCTACTCACTCAGGAGGATGTAAGTTCAGATCCCCAGTACCTATATAGAAGCCAGGTATGGTGCCCAGGCCTAGTACCCCTCATGTTGGGAAACCAGAGACAGACTGATACTGAGGGCTTGCTGGCCGGCTGGGTAGCACATGTAGAGAGCTCCAGGTTCTGTGAGAGACCTTGTCACAAAAACATAAGGGGGAGTGCCACACAGGAAGACATCTGACATTTACCATTTACTTCTGGTCTCTACAGGGGCACGCACACACACACACACACACACACAAACACACACCATGCATGCTCACAATGCCCTAGACTTGATCATATATATCAATAACATTGAATTCATATAAATATGGGACTGATGGTAAAACATTGTTGAAATTATGCTTGCAAAGGCAAAGCATTAATTTCAGCTTGGACCAAGCAAAGTATATAACTGTAGAAACACTGGGGCTGGTCCTGACATTCCTTTTGTTCCATAAGATTTTCCCCTGCTCTTAAAATAAAAGAAAGAATCGCTGGGCGTGGTGGCGCACGCCTTTAATCCCAGCACTCGGGAGGCAGAGGCAGGCGGATTTTTGAGTTCGAGGCCAGCCTGGTCTACAAAGTGAGTTCCAGGACAGCCAGGGCTATACAGAGAAACCCTGTCTCGAAAAAACCAAAAAAAAAAAAAAAAAAAAAAAAAAAAAAGAATCATGCTAAGTATCCTTGAGTTTGAATAGTCATTTTAGTTTATACGACCTTATTTGCTATTCCAATGAGTAAATGAGCCTAGGGGTGTCTATAATTGCTAACAACATTTATTGGATGGCATAGGGGTGTTAGATGATTTGAGGTTTTAGTGTGTGTATTTTTCTGTATCATGTAAATGTTTCTGAATGAAATGAATGCCTTTACAGAACAAAGCAGTAAAGTCTCTGTCTGTCTCTGTCTGTCTCTGTCTGTCTCTGTCTGTCTCTGTCTCTGTCTGTCTCTGTCTGTCTGTCTGTCTGTCTCTGTCTCTGTCTCTGTCTCTGTCTCTGTCTCTGTCTCTCTCTCTCTCACACACACACACACACACACATACTAATTTTGAAGTCCTCTTCGGCATTTCCTGAGAGAGCCTTAGGGAAGGAGTCCTAGCTTGCAGGTGCAAATGCTAAATTCTGCCTTTGATCACAGAGCAGCACAAGCAGGTGTCTAAATGCCGCCCTGGACTCTGTACATCCGCACAACAATTCTGTGTCAATCAAAATCAAATACATCATATTAAAATGCCCATCACCATGAGTGCTCTTTCCTGCTGCTCCTCAGATGAGCTCAGAGTCTCCTCCAGAGGCGAGAGGCAGGCTGTGGGCAGCGGGTTTGGAGGGTGGGAAGTATGCTCACTGAGTTTTGAAAATGTGACGGTGTGGGTGCGGTGAAAGGGAACTAGGTTGCTCGCGCTGCTAAAAGGTTTTCTGTTTTGTCTTTTCAGTTTCCTCCTCAATCCCAGAGAAACTAGAGGAAGAAATCTTCCCGGCAGGTGAAAGGTTCCTTTTGGAATTTCCTTGGCTTTCTCTCTTGCCGGTAGAGCTTCAGCTGTCATGGCGCCTTCGTGAAGACTTGCCTTTTCTGTCTGGGAGGCAGAAATGATTTAGGCACCAACACAGTGCAGGGACCTAAATTTGATTTTGGCTACTAGATGGCTTAGATGTCAAAAGCCATTTACTAATGCCAAAATGCTAACATGATCAATGAATGTGACTTTTTACCTACTGGCACGAATCCTCGTCGAGGTGTATGACCATAACACCCTCTGTAACCAGAGACATTTTGCTTACAGGCTCTGTTTTCTTCATTTTAGAAAATTTTGTAAAAAATTTTTGTACGTTTGGGGGAAAGAAAAGAAAATTTAAAATTGAATCAGAGACACTGGAAGTGTTTTAAACTGTTTTTGTCTTTTGGTCGGCACTCAAACGGTAAAATAGCAGTAAAATAGACCATCTTCTAGAGGAGAGTAACTAGTTAAAAGGATTTAGAAAAAATAAATAAATAAAAGGAAATAACTTCTCTATGCAGTTTGTGGTCAGCTAGAGGAATTTGCTGTCACAGAAGGTCAAATTGAGACACGCCTTCCTTGGATGGCGTTTGGGGCCACGGAGATGAAGGCCATCCTAACTGGGGGGAAGGGAGGCAGTGAGTGACCCTGGGTAGCTGGCAGTGTCTCTGATGACAGCCTGCAGGAAGGAGGAAGATGTCCAGCTGGAGGATGGAGCTAAATTTCAGCTCACACTAGCAGCAGGGATTTGTATGTTCACAACAAAAATCATACTGAGGAGCTGCTCATTAAAACAGAGAAGTTACTTTTGTTTTAAGGCCAGACTTGGCCTTTGGTCTGCTCTGTGGGCTGATACTCTCTGGCCATGTGGTGGTCACTGTTTGTCAGGTATGTGCTTGGACATTTCCTGAAGCCGCTGTGAGATCTTCGCCCCCCATGCAAATCAAAAGGAAAGCGCTCCCAGGCTTCTAAAGAAAGCCAATGTGAGGAAAATAAATAAATGTGCAACCTGCTATGCTGGTGTACACTTCTAGTCCCAGCATGAGAGGAGCTGAGACAGGAGGATCATGAATTTGAAGTCTGTCTAGACTATATAGTGAGATCATGCTCAAAAATCAATAATAATCTTTCCCAACAAGATGGCTCAGTGGGTCAAAGGACTTGCTGCGTGCATTGGTTAGTTTTTGTCAATGTGACACAAACTAGAGGCAGTTGGGAAGGTAGAAGCTCAACTGAGCAATTCCTTCCATGCTGTCCTGTTGGCCAGCCTGTGAGGCCTCTTCCTGGTTAATGATTGATAGGAGAAAGCCCAGTCCACCGTGCTTGGTTCCACTCTGGGCAAGTGGTCCTAGGGTGTGTATTAAGAAAGCAAGCTGACCTGGGCAGTGGTGGCGCACGCCTTTGAGGCAGAGGCAGGTGGATTTCTGAGTTCAAGGCCAGTCTGGTCTACAGAGTGAGTTCCAGAACAGCTAGGGCTACACAGAGAAACCCTGTCTCTAAAAACCAAAACAAACAAACAAACAAACAAAAAACGTTCTTCTATGGCAGGGGTTCTCAACTTGTGGGTTATGACCACTTTGGAGGTAGCATATCAGATCTCCTGCTTGCTATCTATTTACCTTATAATTCATAAGAGTAGCAAAATTACAGTTATGAAGTAGCAATAAAAATAATTTTATGGTTAGGGAGGTCAGTACAACCCAAGGAACTGTATGTGTTAAAGAGTCTGAGCTTTAGGAAGGTTGAGAACCAGTGCTTTCTCGCTTTGGCTCTAGTTCCTGCCTCCAGTCTCCTGCCGTGAGCTCCTGCCCTGTTACCCTCCATGATGGATGACAGCCTGCTAGGTAACATAAACTGAGCTGCTTTTGATCAGGGTTCTACCCCAGCCACAGACACCAAACTACATCCGCTGTGCAACTGGACCCCCATTTCTACCAGATCCCATGCGGAAGAGTCAAAGCTCTTTCTCACGCGTGCTGTGGCACGTGTCCTTCTCACCACACAGACCCAAACAAGAGTGTTAAGTAGACAAAAAGTATCTTAGAATACACATTAATTCTACAGGCCCGGGAGGACAATGGGCTAGGGGCATGCAAAAAGTGTGTGTGTGTGTGTGTGTGTGTGTGTGTGTGTGTGTGAATGTATTTTCTAAAGCACCCTTAGAGCCAGCCACTCTGTAGCACTTTCTGGAGCAGCAAATTCCCCAGCTGCATCCCAGATGGGCTGTAGGAGGTGTTTTGCATGAGCAGTGCAGGGGACAAGCTACCTGCACTTAAGCACCTTGGGGGATTATGACCCTGAGGCCGTTTTGGAAACCTGTGGGACAGGAGTTTATCAGTTTGTCAGTAACTGGTGGGATTTATGTTGATTAAACTCTCTCTGTTTAATGCAGATTGTGACTTGGTAGGTTGGGGTGGGGATCCAGGACTCCATTTCTTAGCATCTTCCAGGAGGATGGCACAGCAGCCTGTCTTTATGTTTAAATTGGTGTTGAAAGAAGGCATAGGAACCTGGGGGCAGGATGTGGCAGCGCTCTTGGTGTGCTGACAGTACCTGGAACTCTTTCCACCACGCCGATGATCTGGAAATGGAGATGGCTTGCTCGTCTGATTTCCCTGCGTTCCCTGGCCAGGCTGCCTCCTCAAGGCCTTTCCTTCACTCCCGGAACACAGCCTGGCCACAGGGAATGGCTTATGACACAGTTGCTTGTGAACAAAACTGGACCCGGCTGAAGAAGATTTGCATAAGCAGCTTGGAAAGAACTCTCAATGGCTCAGCCACAAGACAATTGTCCAAAGGGTTTTGGGGATGGAAACGGAGTACTTGTGCTATTTTGGGCGTAGAAAAGTAGTACTTGGTACTTCAACTGAAGAGGAAAAACTGAATTACAGTAAGATGGGAAGTTCTGTGTGTCGTGAACTGGACGCTGCAGGTCAAAGCCAGAGTGGAGCTGGAGTCTCAGAGTTGAGAATGATTCTTGGAATCTGGGAGCTAAGGAGCTCTGACAAATGGCTGTATTCACTTAAAGACATTTAAAACAACAACAACAACAACAACAGCAAAACCCTTAGAGCCAGGGGTCTTAGGGGTACAGCTCAGTAGATGAAGCTGACTTGTGAGAAGAGTGGGAGCTAGAGTTTGGATCCCAGCCCCCATGGGCATGGCAGGCTGCCCGTAATTCCAGCACTCAGGAGGCAGGGAAGTAGAATTAGGGCCTCCCTGTTGATAGCTGGTTAGCTAGATAGGAGAAATCAGAAAGTTCCAGATTCAGTGAGAGACTGACCCTCAGTAAATAAAGTAGAGAGCAATCAAGGAAAACAGCTGGTGTCAGCCTCTGTCCTCATAAGGGCACTTGTCCCAGAACTCACTGTTGTGAACACCCCGTCACATACAGACCTCACACCTACACACATACACACAAACACACGAGAGAGAGAGAGAGAGAGAGAGAGAGAGAGAGAGAGAGAGAGAGAGAGAGATCCTGTACATGCAAATGCCAAAACAAAATCTTGTGAATGATTTCAGGGGAGAATGTAGAGCCTCCATATGCCTATGGACCCCAGCTTAGGAAGTCAGGTATCAGAGGAAACTCCATAGGGTAATCAATATGAAGATGTGAGATAAATGATGGATTGAATCAAGCCCTAGGGCTTTTCTAAAAGCCAAACTGTTGGGATCACAGCAAGGCCTGTTCATTTTCAAATTGTCCACCCTTGCTTCCTGGTTCCACCCACACTTGGAGATAAATAATCGCAGTAAAGACCTTGAGGCTGAAAGTCTGCAACGCTTGTTCCTGGCAGGAGGCTTGATGAGTCCTGGGCTAATGAACGGGGTGTGGCCAGAGGAGGCCTGGTACATGTGTGGGTCCAGAGGACTTGCTGCGTTCTATTCTGCTGCTGGCCTCTTTAAATAGAGAAAAAGACACCATGACCATTTAAAACAGCTTTTCCATGTTCCAAACAAATAAATCAGACATAAACTAGCAGAAACTGGAAAAGCCCAATGACTTGGACATTTTAAAATTCAAACACTAGAGTTATAATTAGCTGAGCATATGAAATGTTTGCTTCAAGTTGAACTGGAAGACTGACTTCTAGGACACAGCTTCTGCCCATTCTTCCCAGCTAAGAGGGAGCCGTGAGCGAGAAAAAGAACACATCATGTGAGATAGATGTGTGAATGTGTGGTTACCTTTGCAGCATCTTGGTGTTTCATTTTCCTCTTTTGTAGCTTAGAAGAGATGCTCATCTTTCTCAGTGCTGTGGTGAAGGAAATTGACGTCCTGTGAATGTGGCAGATGGTTCTTGTGAAATGTCATTTACTAATACCGTTCGTGTCTGAATGAAGACACAGGGTCTGGGGTCTAATTTAAAGTTTTCCTACTATCAGAGCGTCTGCATGCCCACAGGAAGCACTGATGTCCGCGGGGTTTCTTCTGTTTGTTTTTGTAACCCAGACTATCCTTAAACTCATGTTCTTCCTGCCTCTGATTCTTGGTTTTGGAATCACAGTTATGTGACATGGTGTCTTCCTAAGGCTAGGATGTCTAGTGAACCCAACCTATTGTGCACAGACCCTGATGTATAGCTGATTTTGTCTAAAACCCCAGTGACTGGGTGATTGCGTGATGAGATGTGGGGATCCCTGTTCAACTGTAGAAGCTGTAGAACTGGGAACGTGGCTTGGTAGTAAAACACTAGCCAAGCATGCGTGTAGTCCTGGCTTATATTTTAGCGGATAGAGCAAGAGAGCAAGCGAGAACGCGCGCGTACCTGCGCGCGCGGGCACATGCTCTAGAAAGCTAGAGCGGGAGGGACGGATGGAGGGAGGGAGAGAGAGCGAGAGCGAGAGAGCGAGAGAGCGAGAGAGCGAGAGCGCGAGAGCGAGAGCGAGAGCGAGCGAGCGAGCGAGCGAGAGAGAGAGAGAGAGAGAGAGAGAGAGAGAGAGAGAGAGAAACACCAGTGAAAATGTCTATTGACACAGTGGCCTGGGAAGATCCCACTTTCCTGCCTTTAGAGCAGAGCAGAAATTCTTGAAATCCGAGTCTGGTCAGAACAGGAGCACTTTTGAAGCAGATCATGTTAAGGTGAGAAGTGAAAAGACAGTTCATTGCCAAGTCCTAATTAAAAAGGGGTAAGGGGGAAAAAGCATTATTGAGGAGGTGAGGTGGGAACGACCCAGAAGGAAATTCTCCGTTTTCATTTACCTGACACTTTGCCCTCGGCATCCCCTCTCCCCCTTGTGTTGGTCGTAATTCATTTCATTCCCATCAGAAATATTTAAAGAACCCTTTGTAACAGCCCAGCAGTTGTAGCCGGGAACACAATATGTCCCTTAACTCCATCACAGGGCCCCTTTGTTTTCTGCCTGCTCATAATCTCTCCACACGGAGGTTGAAACAGTTTATAGGATGTGCTTGCATTTCCTCTCTCCTCAACCCCAGACCTTTAAGTTAAGGTTCTCAAGTACTTAAGCCTATTCTCTCTATTTAGCTGTTAAATGGCTAAACTACTGGAAGAATGGATGAGATTATGTTAAGTCAGAGGAAGGAAGATAATGTGTTAGAAAGAGGAGAAGTGATCTCTTTTCTAAGATTCCCTCCCTGCCCTGTACGAACACAGAATACAGTGCTGATCATGAGCAGAGTGGGGAAGCATCAATTTTGAATTTACAAGGAAATCCAGAACCGCCAGAATCACTGTGGCTGGACGGACCTTGAGTTGGGAACATGGTGTGAGAGCAGGGCTACAAAGAAATAAAGAGCCTGTGGAGCCCAGTGGGCGGAGTTCTGTAAGTCTAAAGGCTCTGAGACACTCTTTCACCCTTAGAGGACTTACTCTTAGGTGAGCCTTCTAGGCCATTCTTTGACAGTGGGACAGCACGGTTTGCTTCCTAGAAAGAGAGTGGTCTTTTCCACCTCCTTTCACAGTTCTGGAGGAATGGGAAAGAAAGCTAAAGTGTTGCCTTTTTGAAGCAAGCCTAGCATCTATATACCTTCAAAAAATTAAGAGCTTTAATGTGTTCACCTGTATAAAAGTCCTTTGATGTTTTCTTAAAGATCGAGATGTTACTTGAGCTTCTCCTGTCGTGTATTGAGTGTCGTCTGTCCACGTGAGCCAGGCTCGTATGTGGAGGTCACATGACAGTGGGCAGGAGATCGTTCTCTTCTTCTTTAGAAGTGAGTTTGAGATACCAGTCTCAAGTCTATCAGGTCAAGCAACTACGGGCTGAGCCAGCTCAATAACCCCACTTACCCACGTTGAAAAGGAAAATGGGCCTGCACTGGCTTCTTCTGCCGCAAATGGAATTCCTTTTAAAATAGTCTCGGGAGTTTTGAATGAACAATTTTGCCTTTTTTTTTTTTAAATAAAAAAGCTATGTCTTTAAATTGTTTACTTTTAAAATTGTGTGTGTCTGTGTGTCTGTATGTGTGTGTGTGTGTGTGTGTGTGTATCTATGTGCATGCACGTGAGAATGAGTACAGAGCCCAAGGATACCCTCTTTAAGAGCCGCATGTGCTCTTAACCGCTAAGCCACCTCTCCATCCCTGGAGACAGCTCTCCAGAATGGACAAGTTAAACTACAGGAGGAACTTGTCATGTGACCAAGCAGAAGGCTCTCAGCACCCAGACAGAACAGGACAGGAAAACTTGCCTGTTCTGTTCCGAACTTCTCACGTCATTTCCTATGTATAACCCACCCTTATGTCAAGACCCAGAAGACAGACGGGGATGTGATCTGAGGGAATGGTGTCCCAGTGGACCTCTTTGTCCCTCTCCCCAGCGTGGCCACATTGGCTAACTCTTCCATTTCTCCTTATACTAGTGAGTTAAGCGTCAGTGGCAGAGCAGTCTCCCCTGGAGAGTGTTTATCTTTCTCCTGTCACTTGGCAATAAGAAAAGCCATTCAGCGGGGCGGTGGGCAGGTCAGTCGGTAATGGCTTACAACTTTTAATCCCAGCAGAGGCAGACGCTGGTGGATCTCTGAGTTTGAGGTCAGGGCTACACAGACAGAGCCTGTTTTTGAAAACAAAATGAAAAAAACAAAACCAAGAAACAAACAAATAAACAAAATAACAAGAAAGAGAGAAAAGGCTTTAGGAACCAAACGTGGTAGAATCTAGCCTACAGTATGATAGGGTAAGTGAAAGTGTATGAAATTGTATCCTTTTCACATAAGCTTTTTTTTTTTTTTAATTTTAATGGGAGTCGTTATTTGAAAGCCTATGACGCTAACATAATTTCAGAACATTAAAAAGTAATGATCAATTCCACATTCCACCTAGAAGAAAAGGGTTTGAGAAGTTGGAGCCTGTGGCCC